>NC_072020.1:9895600-10612600 GCF_027791375.1 Indicator indicator
TAGTGCTTTATTTTCTCACCAAACTTATCTGCTGCACATGACAGCTGCCTGGTTGGGGTTCTATGAACTATGAACAACACTTTGTGGTCTGTAGTGCACTTCTGGCTGCTTTCTAAAGAAGATACATGGTTGGGTCTAATAAATAATGCGGTCAAACTTTTGGCTGATGGCCAGATCCAAGGCAACTCTTCCTGTTGATTGCCCTAGTATCAGAGGCTGGTCTGAGAATAAGTGTAGTATTGACAAGAAAGGGGGATTAGAGCCCAGCTTTATCACCTTTTGAATTGCAAAACCTGTGTCTTTTCAGCCTTTTCCTAAGGGGCAAACTGACCTGTTTGTTTCAGTCACTGGAAGTGGAAAACATTTCTTCATGGAGAGATGGATAATATATGGATTTAGGTTACACTAGAGCAGAAGTCTCTCTAACTTTTACTGAACCTTAGAAATAGTCTTGAATTAAAGGGCTCCTCAGAGGTTCAGGATATCTGTTTTTATTAACTTTGTGCATGCAGATGATCCATTTAATAATGATTTTTTTTTTCAGTGTCCATCTTGGTTTTGCTTTACTGAACTCAGTACTTGCCTTTTGTCCCTCTTCACCTCCAACACTTTCAAGTACTCACTGCCTGATGCATTGGCTGGAGCTTATCTTTGGAAGCAATAATTTTTCACAGAACCAGAGCTTTTCAGTTTCATGATGATTTTAGAATTAAGCATAGTCAAAGTTTGACATCGATAGAATTCTTGGCTTGGGTTGATTTATATCTGAGTAAAGATTGTAAAGATCTTCACCTTTTGCCCATGTTTAGCATTGCCTACTTGTAAGAGAACTTCATGCTCTATCATCTGAGACAGGGAGAAAAATCTCCTTTCTTCTCACCCCTTCTGACAGGAAGAGTAAGGACTCTGCATAAAGCTATTGAGAAATTTCTGCAGACTCATTCCAGCAGGCACAGCTTGTTAATGCCACCACAGAAATCTGTCTAGTGAAAGAAAAGCAGGAATGTAGGCAGGGCAGAAGAGGTCCTGCAGAAAAGGGGAGAAATGGCCAGGCTTCAGCATAAAAATTCAGAGTGTTTCCTTCCTCTCATGGATCCCTGAAACATATTCACTGTTTCATTTTTGTAGATTTTGAGGAAGCCAAGGGTTGAAAAAAGTGAAATTCTCCTTTCTTTTCTGAACCATGCACAGATTCCATTTGGAATTAGTGATAGGACAAGGGCCAATGGTTTTAAACTGGAGCAGGATAGATTTTGGTTGGACATTAGGAGTGAGTTCTTCACAATGAGAGTGGTGAAATACTGGAACAGGATGCCCAGAGGTGTGGTGGAAACCCAGTCCCTGGAGACATTCAAGATCAGACTTGATGTGGCCCTGATCTGGTTGGAGTTGTGTGGGTCGGGGGGGGTTGGACAAGATGACATTTGGGGGTCCTTTCCAACCCAATGCAATCTGTGAATCTGTGAATCCATGGATCTTATTTTGAGAAATGTAGACAAGATTTCTGTGAGGCTACTGAAATACTGTTTGGATGGATCTTGTGAGCTTCATAATGAGGTCTCTTCCAACCTGGCATTCTATGATTCTGTAATAACCATTCCTTACCATCGATTGCAGTTTCAAGTTTGCTATATTTTACATGCATTCTGATGAAGAACAACTGAAACAGAAAGTTCTGGTCTATAGCACTTCCATGGTTAAACAATTTGAGCTGCAAGTTGGAATCCACCTAACTAGAGAATTTCTACTACAAAGCGGAAATAAGCTTTGCCCAGCAGCTCCAAGTGAAAGCCTGACAACATCTACAAGCTCACTTGTTAGTCAGCATTAGTGTCTGACTTCAACACTGTTCTCCAAAACAACTTGTTTACTTACACTTTTCCTTTGTGCTTCTTCATACAAGAACCAGTTTTAAGAGGTGATCAATTACCTAAGGCACACTGAACATAAATAGGTCTTTCAAGGGTGAATTTAGGTTGTAAGACTAATCACTCAATGACAAACCTGTGCTTTAGCTTCTGCTCGGACTCACAGAATCACAGAATGATGGGAATTGGAAGGGACCTCTGGGGATTATCTAGTCCAACCCCTCTGCTGAAGCAGAGTCACCCAGAACATGTTGTCCAGGATCACAATGTGGGTTTGGAATCTCTCCAGAGAAGAAACTCCACAACCTCTCTGGGCAGCCTGCTCCAGTGCTCCAGCACTCTCTCACCTCATGTTCAGGTGGAACTTCCTGGGTTCCAGTTTGTGCTCACTGGGAACCACTGAGAAGAGACTGGCCCCATCTTCTTGCACCCTTTAGCTATTGATCAGCATTGAGAAGATCCCTTCTCAGGCTGCTCTTCTCCAGTCTAACAACACTTTTGCTCACTCAGTTTCCTGTGGATCACACAGTGCTTTTGTACTCAGACTATTTTAATCACAATTCTGTCTGTACTGAAGACTATTTAATTGTGTCATCTACTGGAGAGAAAAAAAAAATCAGATGAGAAGAGAATTACATGAAGGCCTTAACCCCAAGTCACTTGTCAGACAAGACTGCTGCTGAAGCAATTAGGAGATTTGACCAAAAAATAATATGATTGAATTGGCTAATTTGCCAGCAGAGAATGGGGATGGGTTTTCTCCAGTGCTCTGCTGAGCAGAGAGCACAGATATTAAGAGCGTTTGAATCCTTTACCTCTCTCTTCTCTTCTAAGCCTTCCAGGAGAACATGAGACTCCTGTGACCTACTGAACTTCTATATTAATACTAATGAATCTCTCCAGTGAGCAAGCAACACGCTCTTCAGCCAGCCTGGATTTATAGCAGGTCAGCTGGATCCTTCCAGCTCTTGACAAGCCATTCATTTCCTCCACCAGTGCTGCATCCACTCTGATTTATCTATTCTTCACCTAAAATTAAAGCAATCTAAAGAATGTTTGACAGGCAGAATTTAGGGAAAGGTGGTTAGGACATTTTTGTGAGGGATTTGCTGTTTCTTTTCTGATCTCCAGTAAGCCACAGTTCTCAGGATCTTCCCCAAATACCTGACCCCATCTGGCTTCTCTCTTCCCCCCTTCCTGTTACCTTAGGGAAAGGTCATATTTTTTTTCCTCCTGAGCCTTTGGTCAGCATGCAAATGACACAGGAAAGGTTTCAAAGCTTCTTCAAAACAGTTTGCTGCATAGAAGTGATATGCAACAGTGAGATATATTGAAGAAAGAAAGGAAAAAAACACAACAGCAAAACAAATAACAAACCATCTGCCCATTCACTGCTATTTTGGTTTAGATGTGTCAGAGCTTACTCTTCTTCAGTGGAGAATAGTGTGCAAGAGTAGGTTGATCAGGGAGGTTTTGCAAGAACTCAGGGGATAAAAAAGAGAGTGTATCAGCTTTGGAAAAAGGGGCAGGTGATGCAGGAAATGTTTAAGCACAGCCAGCAGGTGGAGGGAGGTGATTCTCCCCCTCTACTCTGCTCTGGTGAGACCACACCTGGAGTACTGCATCCAGTTCTGGAGCCCCTATTACAGGAAGGATCTGGAGGTGCTGGAACATGTCCAGAGAAGGGCCACCAGGATGATCAGAGGGCTGGAGCACCTCTCCTATGAGGACAGACTGAGAGAGTTGGGGCTGTTCAGTCTGGAGAAGAGAAGGCTCCGAGGGACTTTATTGTGGCCTTCCAGTATCTGAAGGGGGCTGGGGAGGGACTTTTTAGGCTATCAGGTAGTGATAGGACTAGGGGGGATGGAACAAAACTAGAAATGGGTAGATTCAGATTGGATGTTAGGAAGAAGTTTTACAGCATGAGGGTGGTGAGATGCTGGAACAGGTTGCCCAAGGAGGTGGTAGAAGCCTCATCCCTGGAGGTGTTTAAGGCCAGGCTGGATGAGGCTCTGGCCAGCCTGATGTAGTGTGAGGTGTCCCTGCCCATGGCAGGGGGGTTGGAACTCGATGATCCTTGTGGTCCCTTCCAACCCTAACAATTCTATGATTCTATGATTCTATATTGTAAGGTCACAAAGAAAGAGAATTCGAGATACTAAAGCTCAGTTAAACTTAACCTGGCCAATTCTATTAAGGATAATAGAAAGCGTTTTCACAAATTCATTACTAACAAAAGGAGGGCCAAGGAAAATCTCCATTGAAGGGGGGAACATAGTAACAGAAGACAAGGAAAAGGCTGAGGTACTTAACACTATCTTGGGCTTGGAGGAAGTGGCATTTAAATACTGTCCAACCTTCTTGGACTCCTTTACCCTCCAAAGTCTTAGTCCATGGGATTCCTGCAAGTATATTGCTGAGGAGTACAAAGTTAGCCCTGCAGAAGTCCAGAGTTGTAATCTTACTGCCCCGCTTCTACCCTGTATAATGCTAAACTCCACCAAGTCATGATCACTGTCACCAAGGCTGTTCCTGACCTTAATGTCCCCAGCCAGTCCTTCTTTATTAGTTAATACAAGGTCCAACAGTGAGCCTCTCCTTGTTGGCTCCTCCACTACCTGCACCAAGAAGTTATCATTGACACACTGCAGGAGCCTTTTGCACTGGCTGTGCCTGGCTCTGTGGGTTTGCCAGCAAATGTTAGGGTGATTGAAGACACCCATGAGTACCAAGGAGTGTGTGCTAGAGGCTGCCTCCACTTGACTGTAGAAGGCCTCATCAGCATCTTCTGCATGATTGGGTGGTCTGTAGTAGACCCTCACAATGGTTTCCCCTCCCTTTCCACATCCCTTAATTCTTACCCACAAGCTTTCCACCTGTTCTGTCTCCCTGCCTGGGTGGAACTCAACACATTCCACCTCGCCTCCCCTTGTCAGTCTCTCTTTCCTGAACAGTACACAGGCACCCAGGACATCACTCCAGCTGTGGGAGCTGTCCCACCATGTTTCAGTGATTCCAATTGTACCATAGTCATGCAGCCTAAGACAGACCTCCAACTCCTCCTGCTTACTCCCCATGCTCCTGGAATTCGTATATAAACATTTCAGAGAGGGAGTTAAGCCATTAGTTTTCACTCCTGGCCACCTCCACAGCCAGCAATGAGTCCGGCACGTGCTGGTGTTTCCTTGTTGGCTCTTGCATCTTCCTCAACACGAAGCTCAGTATCCCCTACCTACCCTGCACGTGCTGGTGTTTCCTTCTTGGCTCTTGCATCTTCCCCAACACAAGGCTCATTATCCCCTACCTACCCTGCACGTGCTGGTGTTTCCTTCTTGGCTCTTGCATCTTCCCCAACAAAAGGCTCAGTATCCCCTACCTACCCTGCACGTGCTGGTGTTTCCTTCTTGGCTCTTGCATCTTCCCCAACACAAGGCTCATTATCCCCTACCTACCCTGCACGTGCTGGTGTTTCCTTCTTGGCTCTTGCATCTTCCCCAACACAAGGCTCATTATCCCCTACCTACCCTGCACGTGCTGGTGTTTCCTTCTTGGCTCTTGCATCTTCCCCAACACATGGCTCATTATCCCCTACCTACCCTGCACGTGCTGGTGTTTCCTTCTTGGCTCTTGCATCTTCCCCAACACATGGCTCATTATCCCCTACCTACCCTGCACATGATGGTGTTTCCTTGTTGGCTCTTGCATCTTCCCCAACACATGGCTCATTATCCCCTACCTACCCTGCACGTGCTGGTGTTTCCTTCTTGGCTCTTGCATCTTCCCCAACACAAGGCTCATTATCCCCTACCTACCCTGCACGTGCTGGTGTTTCCTTCTTGGCTCTTGCATCTTCCCCAACACAAGGCTCATTATCCCCTACCTACCCTGCACATGATGGTGTTTCCTTCTTGGCTCTTGCATCTTCCCCAACACAAGGCTCATTATCCCCTACCTACCCTGCACGTGCTGGTGTTTCCTTCTTGGCTCTTGCATCTTCCCCAACACATGGCTCATTATCCCCTACCTACCCTGCACATGATGGTGTTTCCTTCTTGGCTCTTGCATCTTCCCCAACACAAGGCTCATTATCCCCTACCTACCCTGCACGTGATGGTGTTTCCTTCTTGGCTCTTGCATCTTCCCCAACACATGGCTCATTATCCCCTACCTACCCTGCACATGATGGTGTTTCCTTCTTGGCTCTTGCATCTTCCCCAACACATGGCTCATTATCCCCTACCTACCCTGCACGTGCTGGTGTTTCCTTGTTGGCTCTTGCATCTTCCCCAACACATGGCTCATTATCCCCTACCTACCCTGCACATGCTGGTGTTTCCTTCTTGGCTCTTGCATCTTCCCCAACACAAGGCTCATTATCCCCTACCTACCCTGCACGTGATGGTGTTTCCTTCTTGGCTCTTGCATCTTCCCCAACACAAGGCTCATTATCCCCTACCTACCCTGCACATGATGGTGTTTCCTTCTTGGCTCTTGCATCTTCCCCAACACAAGGCTCATTATCCCCTACCTACCCTGCACGTGATGGTGTTTCCTTCTTGGCTCTTGCATCTTCCCCAACACAAGGCTCATTATCCCCTACCTACCCTGCACGTGCTGGTGTTTCCTTCTTGGCTCTTGCATCTTCCCCAACACATGGCTCATTATCCCCTACCTACCCTGCACATGATGGTGTTTCCTTCTTGGCTCTTGCATCTTCCCCAACACAAGGCTCATTATCCCCTACCTACCCTGCACGTGCTGGTGTTTCCTTCTTGGCTCTTGCATCTTCCCCAACACATGGCTCATTATCCCCTACCTACCCTGCACGTGCTGGTGTTTCCTTCTTGGCTCTTGCATCTTCCCCAACACAAGGCTCATTATCCCCTACCTACCCTGCACGTGCTGGTGTTTCCTTCTTGGCTCTTGCATCTTCCCCAACACATGGCTCATTATCCCCTACCTACCCTGCACATGATGGTGTTTCCTTCTTGGCTCTTGCATCTTCCCCAACACATGGCTCATTATCCCCTACCTACCCTGCACATGATGGTGTTTCCTTCTTGGCTCTTGCATCTTCCCCAACACAAGGCTCATTATCCCCTACCTACCCTGCACATGATGGTGTTTCCTTCTTGGCTCTTGCATCTTCCCCAACTCATGGCTCATTATCCCCTACCTACC
Source organism: Indicator indicator (assembly GCF_027791375.1). Classification (NCBI taxonomy): domain Eukaryota; kingdom Metazoa; phylum Chordata; class Aves; order Piciformes; family Indicatoridae; genus Indicator; species Indicator indicator. The sequence goes on from NC_072020.1 coordinate 9,902,650, forward strand.
CTGCACGTGCTGGTGTTTCCTTCTTGGCTCTTGCATCTTCCCCAACACATGGCTCATTATCCCCTACCTACCCTGCACGTGATGGTGTTTCCTTCTTGGCTCTTGCATCTTCCCCAACACATGGCTCATTATCCCCTACCTACCCTGCACGTGCTGGTGTTTCCTTCTTGGCTCTTGCATCTTCCCCAACACATGGCTCATTATCCCCTACCTACCCTGCACGTGCTGGTGTTTCCTTCTTGGCTCTTGCATCTTCCCCAACACATGGCTCATTATCCCCTACCTACCCTGCACATGATGGTGTTTCCTTCTTGGCTCTTGCATCTTCCCCAACACATGGCTCATTATCCCCTACCTACCCTGCACATGATGGTGTTTCCTTCTTGGCTCTTGCATCTTCCCCAACACATGGCTCATTATCCCCTACCTACCCTGCACGTGCTGGTGTTTCCTTCTTGGCTCTTGCATCTTCCCCAACACATGGCTCATTATCCCCTACCTACCCTGCACGTGCTGGTGTTTCCTTCTTGGCTCTTGCATCTTCCCCAACACAAGGCTCATTATCCCCTACCTACCCTGCACGTGATGGTGTTTCCTTCTTGGCTCTTGCATCTTCCCCAACACATGGCTCATTATCCCCTACCTACCCTGCACATGATGGTGTTTCCTTCTTGGCTCTTGCATCTTCCCCAACACATGGCTCATTATCCCCTACCTACCCTGCACATGATGGTGTTTCCTTCTTGGCTCTTGCATCTTCCCCAACACATGGCTCATTATCCCCTACCTACCCTGCACATGATGGTGTTTCCTTCTTGGCTCTTGCATCTTCCCCAACACAAGGCTCATTATCCCCTACCTACCCTGCACATGATGGTGTTTCCTTCTTGGCTCTTGCATCTTCCCCAACACAAGGCTCATTATCCCCTACCTACCCTGCACGTGCTGGTGTTTCCTTGTTGGCTCTTGCATCTTCCCCAACACATGGCTCATTATCCCCTACCTACCCTGCACGTGCTGGTGTTTCCTTCTTGGCTCTTGCATCTTCCCCAACACAAGGCTCATTATCCCCTACCTACCCTGCACATGCTGGTGTTTCCTTCTTGGCTCTTGCATCTTCCCCAACACAAGGCTCATTATCCCCTACCTACCCTGCACATGCTGGTGTTTCCTTCTTGGCTCTTGCATCTTCCCCAACACAAGGCTCATTATCCCCTACCTACCCTGCACATGATGGTGTTTCCTTGTTGGCTCTTGCATCTTCCCCAACACAAGGCTCATTATCCCCTACCTACCCTGCACGTGCTGGTGTTTCCTTCTTGGCTCTTGCATCTTCCCCAACACAAGGCTCATTATCCCCTACCTACCCTGCACGTGATGGTGTTTCCTTCTTGGCTCTTGCATCTTCCCCAACACAAGGCTCATTATCCCCTACCTACCCTGCACATGATGGTGTTTCCTTCTTGGCTCTTGCATCTTCCCCAACACGAGGCTCATTATCCCCTACCTACCCTGCACATGATGGTGTTTCCTTCTTGGCTCTTGCATCTTCCCCAACACAAGGCTCATTATCCCCTACCTACCCTGCACATGATGGTGTTTCCTTCTTGGCTCTTGCATCTTCCCCAACACATGGCTCATTATCCCCTACCTACCCTGCATGTGCTGGTGTTTCCTTCTTGGCTCTTGCATCTTCCCCAACACGAGGCTCATTATCCCCTACCTACCCTGAAGCAGCAGTGGAGCTGGCACACCACCTCTCAAGCATCCCAGGCTTGTTTCCAGCAAGCTTGGTTTCTCCCCTTCCCCACTTCAAATCTATTTTAAAGCTCTCTCCCAACACCTCACTACTCATCTGTGCAACAGGACAATGCATACTTCCCAAACCAGTTAGCAGATTTGTTATCAGTTTCTGCTATGTGAGTTATCTGACTAACCAAGGCCCTGTTAAAAATCCCTTAGCTCTAAAAACATGTTCAGTAAAATTGAGACTGCTTGGAAGAAAGCCTTTTTTTAATCTGTCTTTCTTCCATGACAGGCATTCAATTCTTGTTTCAGGAGTTCTGCAAGTGCCTAACATCAGGGTGCTGGCAGTGTTTGACAACAGTACATGACTCCAATCCTTGAAATCAAGGGGAGTTTAGATTTTCACTGCAGCTTTATGAGCTCTGATATTATATTTCCCAAGGAAATGCTTATTTCCCAAGGAAGGCTTCTGCTTGTCTTTATACTCATATTGCCATTTTCTAAGTTGAGAGTGTGGCTCTGCTCAGAGCATAGAGCTTTCCTGTTTACCTAGTGAAATGGAGTTTTGATCTATTTCATTGTGTGAAAAGACAAACATTTCTCTTCACATCATCTGCTGAATTTCTTGAAAAGGAAAAGCCAAGATGTAAGCAAAAATAAAGACCAGCTAAGTTGACTCCTGTCTATATTTCTGACACATCCATTTGAAATAGTACACATTGAATAGCAATTCATATTCACCAAATCTGGACTCTTCCTATTTTTCTCATCTCTAAGACATACTGCATGCATATTCTTGGATCAGTTATGTTAAAGCATGGTATTACTATTATTATTATTACTATTATTATTATTATTATTAGCAGCAGCAGCAGCATTGAATGGTTTTGGTTGGAAAAGACCTTTAAGATTATCAGCTCCAACCATTATCTAGCATTGCCAAGTCCAGTCCTAACCCATGTCCCTCAGCACCATATCTCTGCCTCTTTTCAACACCTCCAGGGATGGACCTGCAACCACCTCTCCAGGAAGGACATTCCAGTCCTTTAAAACCCTTTCAGCCAAGAAGTTTCTTCTCATATCAAATCTAAACCACCTCTGGTGCAACCTGAGTCATTTCCTTTCATCCTAACACTTGTTACTTGGGAGAAGAGGCCCATCCAGACCTTGCTACAACCTCCTTTCAGTGTGTTGTAGAGAACAAAATGGTCTCCTTTCAGCCTGTTGTTTTGGTGCTTTGTTTTTTTTAAAATAATTAAGATTATCAGCTGCTCAAGAAGTTGGGTTGTTTGAGGTTTTTTGTGTGTAATTACGTTTTGGGTTTTTTTTTTGGGGGGGGTGTTTGTGGTTTTGTTTTTTTTTTTGTTGTTTTGTTTTTTAAATCTCATAAGTGTTTTTGGTTTTATTTTAGTCAAGTTTTTACTCCTGGTAATATTCAGGATGTGCTGTGCTCTGACTTTCCATCACACTGCACTCATTAGCAGTTCTGTAAACAGCTTTTTCAAGTGCCAGACGTGAGGCTTCCTTGTGGACTTCTGATTTGGGCAGAACTCCACGCTGATTTCATTTGGGAGCTTTTCTTGAGTGAGTGTTCTAAAAGCCTGAGTGTTTTCATTTGCAGAGCTTCCTGTCAAAGAGTGAAAATTACTCTGCCAATATGAATGAAACAACCCGAAATGAAATTCAGTGAATTAACCCAAAATGTAACACAATGAATTAAACAAAAAGCAATGTATTTGCAGTCAGGTCCCTCTGGAGGAAACAATTGATCTTTTTATCCTAATTTTAGCATTTTCTGATTATAACTATGAAGCTAACAATAGTTTCAAGACAGAGCACACTACAGACAACCTCTGTGTTCCCTGCCAATTAGTACTTTATGCACTTCATCACTGAAATTAGTGCAGGTATAGTCTTTAGGTTTTCTTATAAACCCTTGGAAACAATCCCCCAAACGAGTGGTATTTCAAATAAAAACCTTTCAGCTAGGAAGATAAGCTTGTTACAGATGGCTAAGTAGCAGAATAGACTAACTAGAGAGAGATCCACCTCCTCCAACACCCTCTTGCAAAGAGCAGAGCACCCAGAAACAGCATGTGGAATCATAGAATGATTTGCATTGGAAGGGACCTTAAAGATCATCAAGTTCCAACCCCCTGCCATTTGCAGGGACACCTTCCACTAGACCAGCTTGCTCAGGGCCCCATCCAGCCTGGCCTTGAACACTTCAAGTGAGGGGGCATCCACAACCTGCCTGGGTAACCTGTTGCAGTGTCTCACCACCCTCACTGGAAAGAATTTCTCCCTAATTTCTGTTCTAAATCTCCCCTTTTCCAGCTCAAAGCCATTACCCCTCACCCTTGTAAAAAGTCCCTCCTCAGCTTTCTTGTAGGTCCCTTTCAGGTACTGGAAGGCTGCTATGAGGTCTCCCTGCACCCTTCTCCAGGCTGAACAGCCCCAACTCTCATAGCCTGTCCCCACAGGGGAGGTGCTCCATCCCTCTGATCATCTTCATGGCCTCCTCTGGACCCATTCCAACAGTGCAGTGTCCTAAATATCTCAGATATTCAAATGCTGCTCCAACTTGATCTCCACCAAGGACCAAGATTCCCTCTGTTTTACATCTAATCAATGTAATGAGATTCCTCATGTAAGTCTTGCAACCAGCAACAACGAATTAGGTCAAATTAACAGCACAGATGTTCCTGGATCTATTTGGAGTTTGAACTCTCAAGCTGGACCAACCCTCCTCTTTAAGGTATCAGCTGCTAGGTTTGGAAAGTAAATAGTCAAGTTTGTATCACAGTGTGTTTACTATTCCTATAGCCAGACTGCTGGTGAACATTAAGACAGATTTCCAGTGGCTTCCAATGCTGTTATTTATTTTCTCATCACCTGTGCTCTCCTTTCATCCTAAACCATTTGCATAAACCAGCATAATGCTATTTAGTTTATGCCCCACCACTGCTATAAATAGATGAACTGGAAACTCAGCTTAGTGAAGCAGCTTAAACCCTTTCTTGGCTCATTCTTTCCTCCTGCTTACACACCCCTGTGTGTGTGTGTGTGTGTGCCTCTGTGTGCTTGTGAAGGTGTGACAGAGAGCTCATGTACACAAAAGAATTGTTAAGAGAGAGTCATTCTTCTCAACACTGGAAACACAACCTTTTCTGAGCTGATGCAAAAGTAGGAGCTGTAAGAACAACCCCAAATATTATAGACTCTGTGTGTGTTTGTGTGTGTTTGTAAATGCAGGGGGAAAGGGTTGGTTCATTTATTTTTACAGGCAAAAAAGGCAGATGTTTCACATTTTTCCTCATGTGAGACAAGGTGAGAGCTATGCAGTCAGGTGGTGGTGTTGCTAGCACCACATCTCCTACCTTTAACAGTCTTCTGTTGGTTTGTTTTCATTTTGTGTTTCCACTTATTTGCTCTGCAGCCCGTTCGTTTAGCAGACAGATTACAGGTGAAAATTAGGTTGCTTCTTTAAAAATCTACAGGAACAATTAAAAATCTCATCAATATGTGTCTAGTTGGAGGAGACTCATGAAGCTCATCTCTCTTTTCCTCTCTTTTTTATTTTTTTTTTTTTAAAGCAAAATAAAAAGGATGCTTCGATGCTTCCATTTTCTTTCAAGTAGGCATTTGGTTGTTGTGGGTTTGTTTTTTTTTTCCTCACAAATCTTGCTTGCAGAAATCATAAAAAATACAGTAATATATGGATCTGTGTGTCTAAAAACTTAATTGTATATCTGGTACAGCTATTTTTGTAACAATTTAGCAGTTAATCTCAGAGGATGTTTCCTGTCCTCAGCACTGAGAGTGCTTTAAACCTGACAGGAGGTTGGGGTGAGGTGGGGGTCAGTCCCTTCTTCCCAGTATCAGATGATAGAACAAGATGAAATGGCCTGAAATTGTGACAGGGGAGGTATAAGCTGGGCATTAGGAAAAATTTCTTTCCTGAAAGAGTGGTCAAGCATTGGAACAAGCTGCCTAGAGGGGTGGTGGATTTACTGTCCCTGGAGGTGTTCAAGAAATGTGTGGCCATGGCACTTTGGGACCTGGTTTAATGGCCATGGTGGTCTTAGGTTGCCAGTTGGACTCAATGATCTTAGACACCTATTCCAAATGAAACAATTCCATGACTCTGTGGTTGCTCTAAGGAGAGATTATTGTTGATTTTAACTCTAGTCTGAGTAGGTATGAGCCTGATGACATCTATTATAGATTAGGACTTATCCTCTCCTCTGAAATATATCTCACTTTGCAAAGAAGGTTAAGTGCTATTTTTCTTCCCCTAATCCTGCTTAGCAAGTCAATGCAGTGGTCTGGGCAGTCTAAATACTCCAGTTAAGTGGGAGAAAGGTCACTGTATGATTACTGAAAAGGTGTCAGATGCCTCTAAAGGGCAAATGCATTTTCCTGAAGGATTTTCTGAAGGATGTCAAAAAGAGTTTAGGAAAAGCAAGGCAATACTATCATTAAACTAAATACTCTGGAGGAAGATTCATCTACCACAGAACTACACACTTGTTTCAGTTGCAAAAGTCCTCTAGGATCACCAAGTCTAACTGGCAACCTAAGACCACCATGGCAGTGATGAAAACTTCACTTCTTTTGGGGGAGTAGGTTCTGCAGTTTTGTCCAGCACTGAGAGACTTTGGGCTCCATACCAAATTCCCCAAAAGCTAGGCAGGACCTTTCATTCTCTTTGGCAACCTAAGACCACCATGGCAGTGATGAAAGCTTCACTTCTTTTGGGGGAGTAGGTTCTGCAGTTTTGTCCAGCACTGAGAGACTTTGGGCTCAATACCAACCCAAAAACTAGGGAGGACCTTTCATTCTCTTTGGCCCCAGGTGCTGCTCTGAGGTGTCCAGTGATAAATACTGCCTCATGGTGGCCAGCTCTGCCCATCACAACCCCTAAGCAAAATTCCCCTGAATTCAGTGGGTCCTCCAGGGCTGAATGCAGAGGTTAAGGAAGTCTGCTGGCTATTTTTTGTCTGAGCTGGAATGTGACATTTGTGTGTGTGATCAGAGAAATAAGAAAACTGCACTGTCATGCTGAACAACTTCACAGACCTTTACATTTGTGTATCTGAAGGGGCACTCCAGTACCTGAAGGGGTCTACAAGCAAGCTGGGGAGGGACTTTTTGCAAGGGCTTTTTGTGATAGGATGAGGGACAATAGCTTTGAGCTGGAAGAAGGGAGATTTAGAGTGGGGATTAGGAAGAAAATCTTTACAGTGAGGGTTGTGAGACACAGGAACAGGTTGCCCAGGGAGACTGAAGAGGCTCCAAGCCTGAAAGTGTTCAAGGGCAGGTTGAGGATGAGGCCTTTGGGCAACCTGGTCTAGTGGATGGTGTCCACTAGATGGGGTTGGAAATAGATGGTCTTTAGGGCCTCATGCAACCTAAACCATTCCATCATTCTATGTTTCTATGAAGTACTCTGCCTGGAAACAATCCCATAGTACAGCTTTTCCAAAAAATCATCTGTAATGATCTGATTTTGTAGCCTTTCTGTTTCTCATTGAAGGGAGCATAATTTCCTCTTTTAAATACATTGTAATTTGTGGAACTTCTCAATAGGATTTCCCCCCTCTCATCTTTAAACATTCACATGACTACACCACCAGAACAATTAAAAGCAATGATATGAGAGCAATGTAGGATGCTATTTACCCACCCTATCACAGCTTGGTAGCATCCCCATGTGTGCCTGATGGTATTTTGTCTTTATTTTGCCACTGAAACCCTTCAAAGCTCCTCACACATTTAACATTTCTCTTCGCCTTATACAGTATTTGAATCACATGTTGTAGCTGGAATGCCCTCCTAAAATTTCACTCTTTGAAACGGATCAACCTGGCTTTTAAATAGATTTCCAGAACTTATTTGTCATCGAGGTGAACTTTTTTTAACCTGAGAAGTTCTCTGCATACATTTATGGTAATGAGTACAAGCTATTATGCCTGCCATAATACAAAGCAATTCAGCTGGTATTTTTTTCCATAAATATTTCAAAGCTGGCACACCTACAGTGTAGGCTTGGGATAGTCTAGTAGGGTCATGAAAAAAAAAAAAAAGTAAAACAAAAAACCCCACCCCCAAAAAAAAAGAAAAATCAAAAAGCTTTGTGATCTTCATCTAGAAGGTAACCAAGATAAAACTGGTTAAACCAGAAGTTGAGACACTTGGGCTGTGTTTTAGCTGGTTAAACACAGGTTGAGAGATTTCCTAAGCCAAGCTTTCTACCCAGCAGCTCCATGAGCATTAAACTATGTTCTGAAGTGCCACATCTACTCATTCTTTAAATACCTCCAGGGGTGGGGCCTCCACCACGTTACTGAGCAGCCTCTTCCAATACCTGGCCGCTCCTGCAGGAAAGAAATTCTTCCTAATATCCAACCTAAACCACCCCTGGCAAAGCTTGAGGCCATTACCTCTTGTCCTGTTAGTTACTTGGGAGAAAAGACCAACACTGGCCTCACTCCAACGTCCTTTCAGGTAGCTGTAGAGAGCAATAAGGTCTCCTCATCTTCAGACTAAACACTCCTAGCTCACTCAGTCTCTCCTCATAAGACATATTCTGCACAACCTTCACCAACTTCATTGTCCTTCTCTGTACTCCCCTCAACACTTCCATGTCTTTCCTATACTGCACAGCCCAAAACTGGACACAGTACTCAAGGTGTGGCCTCACCAGTGCTAAGTTCAGGGGCACAATCACTCCCCTGGTGCCTCTGGCCATTCCATTTCTGATCAAGGCTAGGATGCTGTTGGCCTTCTTGGCCACACTGCTGGCTCCATGGACTAGTTTGCCCACTCTGCTGAAAGTAACTTGCTGACCTGCTGCTCCTAGGGTTGCAAAGTTTATATGGCAATGGCCACTTTGAGTCACTAGCATGACTACATCAGTCACTCATTTGCACTGGTTGGCACATATCCATGCTAAAAATCTGGCACAACTTCTCCTTTATAGTTTCTAAAGTGAATTTTTTATAGTTTCTGAAGTGAAGCAATAAAAGTGAAACAGATTCACAATCTTATGAACTCTATAATTTTAGTAGTTTATCTTGTAGCAACAGCCAGCAAATGGTCCTCTAAAATGAGTCAGTAACATCAGAGAAGAAACAAATTATTGCAGCCCAAATTTAGATAAGACTTCTGTCCTCATTTCTCTTTTTGTTTTCAGTACTAAAAACTGCAACTTCTGAATCGTGAGAGGGTTCCCATTTTACACATCCAGTCTGACTGGAGCAGAAGTACACATCCTGTCCCACATCTGGGATAGTTAAACACAGTCTAAAGAAACAACAGAAGACTCTGAACAAGATTTCAGTTAACTGCTCACTGACATAGCCACAGGTGTTGCTGGCTTCCCAATGAGATGCAGTTATATCATAGAGTCACAGGATGGCTCAGGTTAGGAGTTAGAAGGGACCCCAGAGATTATCTACTCCAATCCCCCTGCCATGAGTAGGGATGCCCCTCAACTAGACCTCATCCAATCTGACCTTAAACACCTCCAGGGACAACCTATTCCCTCTGGGCAACCTATTCCAGAGTCAATACCCTTGTACTGAAAAACTTCTTCCTAAAATCCAGTCTAAACCTACTATCCCTCAGCTTAAAACCATTCCTCCCAGTCCTGTCACTAGACACTCTTATGAAAAGTCCCTCTCCAGCTTTCCTGTGGCTCCCTTCAGATACTGGAAAGCAGCCATAATGTCCCTGCAGAGTCTCCTCTTCTGCAGACTGAAAAGCCTGCACCTCAGCCTATCCTCATAGCAGAGGTGTTTTAGCCCTTGGATCATCCTTGTGGCCCTCCTCTGGACTTGCTCCAACAGTTCTGTGTCCTTCTGACGACGAGAACACCAGAACTAGACACAATATTCAAGGTGGAGGTCTCAAAAGAGCAGTAAAGGGGCAGAATCACCTTTCTAGACCTGCTGGCCACACTCCTCTTGGATACAGTTTGACAAACTCCCAGGACACAGTTTGACTTCTGTGCAAGTACCAATTCATCTTATGATGAGGAGTTGAGCACCGAGTTGGAAGACACCAATGCAGTATCCTACAGCTCATCTCTAGAAGGGGTGGTCAGAAAACCAAACACCAGCAAGGTCAAAAGGTTCTCAGTTTTCTTCTGATAACAAGTGACAGCCTCTTTCTACAACAGATTTGCAGTGGCTTCCTTTACTTTCAGTCTCATATGAGCTGAAGAGCATTTGAGTTCTTTTCCCTTGAGGTGCTGAGACATATGAAGGTCCTCTGGGACATTGCATAACTTTGGGACTCAGTGCACTTGGCATTAAAAATTAAGTAAGTGAGTAAATAAATAAATAAATAAATAAATAAGACTGAGAGTTGCACCTGAGTAAATAAATAAATAAATAAATAAATAAATTAGACTGAGAGTTGCACCTCTGTTGTTTTTATGTGTTTTTTTTTTATGCTATGATTTCACTTAATCAAAATCATGTCTATATTCAGAGTGTGGATAATCATGCTGGTGTGCTATATCTATATCAGAGAATCCCAGGTTCTCAGCATGGTGGGGGTTGGACAGGACCTCTGGAGAACATGCCAATTAAATGCCCTGCTAAAGCAAGGTCACACACAACAAGTTGCCCAGGGCCATGACCTCCAGGTGTGTTTGGAATGTCTCCAGGGAAGGAGGCTTGACAACCTCTCTGGGCAGCCTGCCGAAGGCTCTGACACCTTCACAGCAAAAGAAGTTTTTCCTCCTGGTCAGGTGGTGCTTCCTGTGTTCCAGTTTATGCCCATTGCCCCTTGACCTATCACTGGGCACCACTGAAATGTGTCCAGTCCTATTCTCTTGCCCCCCACCCTTTCGCTCTTGCTGAACATTTAGAAGATTATTCCCTCTCAGGCTGCTCTTCCCCAGGCTAACTGGCCCCTCCTCCTTGCAGAGAGGCTTCAGGCTCCTCAGCATCTTTGTAGCTGGACCCTCTCCAGCAGTTCCCTGTCTCTCTTGAACTGTGGAAACCAGAACTGGCCACAGTGCTCCAGATGTAGCCTCCCCAGGGCAGAGTAGAGTTGGAGGAGAACCTCCCTCGATCTGTTGGACACATTCTTCTTAATGCACCCCAGGAGACCTTTTGTCTTCTTGGCCACAAGAGTACATTGCTGGCTCTGAGTGAATTCATTGTCCACCAGCATTCCCAGGTCCTTCTCTTTGTAACTGCTTTCCCAGCAGGTCAACCCTTCATCTGTCCTGGTACAAGGGGTTGTTCCTCCCTAGGTGTAGGACTCCATCCCTGCCTTACATACACGGCCTGTGCCTGCGCTGTTCCCTCATTGCAGACAGCTGTAGGCAGAAGCAGCTTGTGGACAGGCTGTCTGGGAGTGCCTGCAGACATCTAAAGATGGTATTTGCTCAGGCTGCTAAGCTCCTGTTGTAGATCTTTGGAAAGAATTACTGCAAAGTAATCTGAGCTCAGGCATCCACAGGTCTGGTATAAATTAGAAGCAGGCTGAGTGACCAAATGTGAGTAATTTCTTTGGTCCTGGAGGTGAAAGCATCCAATCAGGTTCTTACTTCTCTTATTTACATCCAGCTTCCCAGAGCTTTTCTGCTGGCTTCATTATTCTCTCTAGAAATCTTTTGGGTTTGTTTTTTTTTTTCCCAAGCATTTAAATGCTTCTCAAGCTACTCCCTCAATGTTTATTTAATTTCCCCCTAGTACCTCTATCTATGTTGCTCTTTATTCTCCGTGATGATTCAGGAAGAGAATTCTGTTAGAGTAGTTACCCATTATTATTTGTGGCTGTTTTGTAAATGTCCCCATTTGCATGAAGTTCTATTTTGTCCTAGGCATAAGGCTGGATGCTAGCTTTATTTCTAAGGAGACAAACAACTTGCCTCTGTTGGCTAATAGAACAGATGTCATTTGCCCACACAGACTCTCAGCAGTCATCACATAGAATCATTCAAGTTGGAACAGACCTCTAAGAGTGTCAAGTCTAACCTTCTACTCAACACCTCCATGCTCACTAGACTGTGTCTTGAAGTGCCACATCTACTCATTTTTCAAATATCTCCAGGAATGGTAACTCCACCACCTTCCTGAGCAGCCTGTTCCAACACCTGACCATTCTTCCTAACATCTTAACATCAATTCTTCCTAACATCCAACCTAAACTTCCCTTGGTGCAACTTGAGGCCATTTTCTCTTGTCCCCTCATCAGTTACTTGAGGTTACTCTACCTCCTTTCAGGTAGCTGTAGAGAACAATAAAGTCTCTCAGCCTCCTCTTCCTCAGCCGAAACAATCTCAGCTTCCTCAGCCTCTCCTTATAAGACATGGTCTACAAAATTCTCACCAGCTTTGTTGCCCTTCTCTGTACCTACTCTAGCACCTCACTGACTTTCTTATACTGTGGTGCTCAAAACAGGACAGTGTATTCAAGGTGTGGTCTCACCAGTGCTGAGGACAATCACTTTCCTGGTCCTGCTGGCCATGTCATTCCAGATCCAGCCCAGGATGCTGTTGACTTTCCTGGCCAACTGGGCACAACCTGGCTCATGTGTTGATGAACACCTCCAGGCCTCTCTCTGCCAGGCAGCTTTCCAGCCACTCTGCCCCAAGCCTAGAGGGTTCATGGGGTTGTTGTGATCAAAGTGCAGGGTCCAGCACTTGGTCTTGTTGAACCTCATGCAGCTGTCCTGAGCCCATTGATTCAACCTGTCCAGATCTCTCTGTAGAGCCTTCCTACCCTGCAGCAGATCAACACTCTTACTTAATTTTGAGTCATCTGCAAACTTACTGAGGGTGCACTCAATCCCCTCATCAAAATTATTGATAAAGGTGTTAAACAGGACCAACCCCAGCACTGAGGGAACACTGCCTGTGACTGGTTGCCAACACATCCCAAAGAATCAAATGACCTATGATATCTCTTTGCCCTTGTTCTTCTTCTTCACTGCACAGGTACAGGTTAGGAGGTTTGAGTTGTTTCCCTGCAGGGCCACGTATATGTGGTAGGTTTTAATTTGTCCTGGAGCATTACAGGTTTGCATTCCCTGCTGATTAGTAGACAATGACTTGCAGCATCAAGGCTATGGAGCTTGTCTTCTCTGGCATAACACAGAGATGAACCTTAACCAAAATTGTGCCTGCAACAAAAGGCACATTGCTATCACCAGTGTGGCTTGCACCTTGATTGTAGAGATCAGAAATCAATGTGGCTACAGGAGGAGGAATCTGGCCCAGTGTCTGCTCTGCTCAGAGGTACCAGAGTGGAAGCCACACCAACTCAATTTAACTCAAGCACAGTCAGAAGGAGGCAAGAGGATGTATTTGAGAGTATTGGAATCACCAAGGAGCCAGATTTTCCAGCAGTCAGAGATTCTTTTCTGCAAGTGCTCAGCTTGGTCACACTCTGTTTAAGCTTTGGAATCACTTTGTTCACACTTGACATGCTTGGAGTGAGTATAGTGGGCTGGTCCTTATGGCAAGGGTGGCATTTTCCACTTCAAAAAAAGAAAAAAAATAAAAGAAATTATTGGTTTTGACAATAAAGAAAATTGCTATGAAAAGATTTAACCTAATTTCCCAGTCAAGATACCACATCATCCTTACTTCTTCACATATGTGCTAATTAAGGTAACAGTCTACCATGTAGAAATTGTGAAGCATTTTGCCATACTTTGGTTTCACAACATGGAGAATGTTTTGTCTTATGACAGGAGCAAAGCAGACAGTAATCTTCCTAGATCAAACCCAAGGAAAAATGATATCTGAGACAGAATAGGAGCTTTCTCATACTGCCTTTGGAGAGTAAAAAAACTGAGAAAAGAAAAAGTAAGAGGAGCATTTCACTTACAGATTAACAATGATGGAAGAAAATGTTGTCCAAAACCAAAAGAAACAAACAAACAAAAAGAAAAAAACAAACAAACAGAAAAAAAAAAAAACAAAGACACAAAATAAACCCCCAAAACCCAACAAGAACAAAAAACCACAACCGACCAACAAACCAAACCAAAACCAAAACAAAAAACAAAAACCAAACAAGCATAAGGAAGATTCAAAATGAAAGTCTGATTAGGGCAGAGCATCAAAACACTGAGAGAAAGCCAGGCTTCCAGTTTGGAAAAGGGAGGAAAAGAAATTGGAGAGAAGGTCTGAGGAAGTTCAACTAGGAGGTTTCTATGGACAGTTAAAACAAATTAGATATTTTGGTAGTAAACACACAGTATCATGTATAATTTCTTTCCTGAAAGAGTGGTCAGGCATTGGAACAGGATGCCCAGGGAGGTGATGGAGTCACCATCCCTGGAGGTGTTCAAGAAATGTGTGGACATGGCACTCTGGGACATGAGTAGGGTGGATGGTTGGACTTGATGATCTTGGAGGTCTCTTCCAACCCAAACAATTCTATGACTCTATAAACTGTGCAGAACTTGTAGAAGTTGGATAGAAATGACACTCAGACAACTTTTGAGCTGCTGACAGTTTTCCTGGGAATTGCATTTCTCACTAAGTTTTCCTCTGCACAAATCCCCCCACCCATAAAAGCAGACTCTCCATGGCACCTCAGCTGACTCCCCACGATTCCAGTTTCTTCTCTAAAGCTCAACATTTTGGCATTTCTCACTCAGTTTGGAGTTACACCTGGTGCAGGCCAACAGGCAGAATCATCATGCCAAATTCCTCCACATCTCTTCCCCCAAGACAGGTCTTGCATCCTTGTATTCAGCATATGCTTCAGTTGCAGGAAAAATCAACCAAGCCAGGTCATTGACATGACTAATCTACTATGACAGCACAAGCCAAGCAGACATTGGCAATATCAATTCACTCAGAAAACATTCAGAAAAAAGAGGTTCTGGGAAGGAGAGAGGAAAAGAATGTAAGAGTAGAAATTCTGCAGAGCGTTGTATTAAGTACTTCTCTTCCCTTTTTGCACAGAGTAGTCAGCAGAGTTGACACATCACTGAAAATGTCTTTTCTTTTGCATACTAAATATCTTACTCTCGACCTCTGGCTTGGAAGAGGAGGTTCATTATATGCAAAGCATCCTTCCAGTGACTGGCACCTGCATAATGCATTCCAGCATGTCTGCTGGATGCAGGGACAACCATCATTAGTGACTCACATGGAGAAATGGGCTGGGCCCCTGCCAGCATGACTGCATTAACCCCTGCTTTGCAGCTGCACTTTACAGCCTGCCCACACATATAGGTTCTGTGGAGCAGTGCTGTCTGCTAATAACATCTATCTAGGAGCCATCTGCTTAAAAAACACAGATCATGGGGGGAGTTCCAGGAAACAGTGGACCAAACACTGTCTGCTTCTCCCTGATTCATCTGCTTTGAAGCTGAAATAATAAAAATTAAAGCTTGTTTTGCTGACTCCATTGGATTAAGAGAAGACCATTCTCTTAATGAGAGCATTCTCTTCAGGACAGGAACAAAACCTCTTCTGTGCTGTCCTCTGTGCCATGCAGCCTGGGCAGTTCAGCAGGTGAAGAGGGCAAAAACTATGAAACCAGATATTTCTGGTTGGCAGAATAAATTCAAACTGATAATCCTCCCTAAATTACTGCCCTGTATTTCCTTGGGTTTATAGAGAAAAATAAGATCATTCAGACCAGAAAACAGGAGCCTCCAGAGAGTCAGATATGTACACTGGCCTGTTGTCATGCACACAAAATGTGACACAGAAACCTAAGAGTAGTTTTGGTTGAAAAAGACCAAAAAGATCACCAAGTCCAACCATCAACACAACACCACTGTGGCCATTAAATTGTGTCCCAGAGTGCCTTCTCCACATGTTTCTGTAACAGCTCTAGGGAGGGTGACTCCACCACCTCCCTGGTGGAATCTCCATCCCTGGACGTGTTTAACCAGCATATAGACATGATGCTTAGGAACGTGGTTTAGGATTGACCCTAAACTGGGTCAAGGATTGGACTGAGGAGCTTTGAGGTCTCTTAAGGCTGGATGTTTTCTGTGATTCTCTGTACAGCAGTACAATCAGTGCTGTCAACCATTCTTGCCAGGCAGGTGGTGGAAGCCCCATCCCTGGAGACATTCAAGGTCAAACTTGATGTGTCTCTGAGTAACCTGAGCTATTTGGAGATGTCCCTGCTCACCACAGGGGGTTTGAATAAGATAACCTTCAAGGGTACCTTCCAACCTGATGCATTCTGTGATTCTACCTTCAATCTTCACACTCCCTCATCAAACCTGCTTCCAGGACACTCCCATTCCTAGGAAAGGTTCATACCTTAACCCTTCCCAGGATTTCCTTTTCCCCCTGCAACCTTTATCTCTTGCTCAGTATTGATCAGATCCCCTCTCAGGCTGCTCTTCTCCGGGCTAAACAGACCCAGGTTTCTCAGCCTTTGCTCCTCACAGAGATGCTCCAGTCCCCTTAGCATCCTTGTAGCCCTCTGTTGGACTCTCTCCAGTAGTTCCCTGTCTCTTTGGAACTGGGAAACTCAGAACTAGACACAATGCTCCAGGACTGGCCTGATTAAGACAGAGTAGACAGTGAGGAAAACGCCCCTCAACCTCCTGGTCACAATCTTCCTAATGCACTGCTGGCCTTCTTTTCACAAGGATACATTGCTAGCTCTGTAGTGAATTTATTGTCCACCAGCACTCCCAGAGCTGTTTTCCAGGTTTTTCTGGGCAGGATATTCATGGTCTGCCTCTTATCCAAACTGCAATGTTGTGTTTCCTGGCAGGATATTCCCAAAGGGTCTAGTGTTTCAAAGAAGCTCTGCCAAACTCACCACAAATTCTCCAGCCCTTTCAGCCAACCTTTCACTGGAAGGGACTGAGCTCAAGCAAAACACTTTGTTAGCACTGACTGAAGTGCAACAGGTTGCAGCTCAGCATGAAGCTTGTGCACAGTGCTAACTTGACTCTACCAATCTGAACACAAGCTCCTCGTGGTTTCCTCCACTTCAAGAGCATGCTGGTACCATATGTGTAAGAGCACAGCCTGTTCCTGAAGGCAGCCCTTTCTTAGTTTTTAATTTTTGTTGCCCAAATTTGCTCAACTCTTACTAGTACAGAACTAAAAGAAGCGTGGAATCATAGAATTGCTTCAGCTGGAAGAGGCCTCCAACATTATTGGGTCCAACCTTCAACCTCAGACCAGCATGGCCATTAAATTATATGGAAAATATCCATACCTAGAAAAGTAAAAAGTAACTTTTCTCTGCTTGCCTCCTGCAAAGCCCAGCTCCTGCTTTTCTGGTACAGAAAGAAAAGAGTGTGGTGTTTTCTGTAGAAAGCATCAGGAGCTTGGTCACAACTACCCACTGCTTTCAGCAACATTTTTATGGAAGAATTATCTTATAATGTAAGTTTTTGTGACACTGGTTGCCTGCTGAAGTTGAGCAAAAGAAGAAATCATAGAGATCAGCTATTTATTTTTTTTCCATAGCCGAACACTCTTACTTGCATAGGCTTCAGTAAGATCTCAGAATAAAATCAACAAGGATCATAGGCTGGAAGGGACAAGTGCAAGGTCCTGCATCTGGGTCAGGGCAATCCCAGGCACCGATATAGGCTGGGCAGGGACTGGCTTGCGAGCAGCCCTGAAGAAAAGGACTTGGTGCTGCTGGTGGATGAGAAGCTCAACATGAACCAGCAGTGTGCACTTGCAGCACATAAAGTCAATCACATCCTGGCTGCATCAAGAGAATCATCATGCAGGTTGGTGATTCTCCCCCTCTACTCAGCTCTGGTGAGACCCCACCTGCAGTACTGCATCCAGTTCTGGAGCCCCTATTACAAGAGGGATATGGACATGCTGGAAGGTGTCCAGAGAAGGGCCACCAGGATGATCAGAGGGCTGGAGCCCCTCTCCTATGAGGACAGACTGAAAAAGTTGGGGCTGTTCAGTCTGGAGAAGAGAAGGCTCTGAGGCCTTCTTGTGACCTTCCAGTATCTGAAGGGGGCTCCAAGAAAGCTGGGGAGGGACTTTTTAGGCTATCAGGTAGTGACAGGACTAGGGGGAATGGAGCAAAACTAGAAATGGGTAGATTCAGATTGAATGTTAGGAAGAAGTTCTTCACTGTGACAGTGGTGAGAGACTGGAAGAGGTTGCCTAGGGAGGTGGTAGAAGCCTCATCCCAGGAGGTTTTTGCAGCCAGGCTGGATGTGGCTGTGAGCAAGCTGATGTAATGTGAGGTGTCCCTGCTGCCCATGGCAGGGGGGTTGGAACTAGATGATCCTTGAGGTCCCTTCCAACCCTAACAATTCTATGACTTTATGACCTTGGGAATCATCTGGTACAACCTTTCCAGGTAATAATCTAGTTAAAATGAGACAGCCCAGCACCCTGTCTGAAAACTGACCAATGTAGGGGAATCCCCTGCTACCCTTGGGAGATTATTCCACTGTCTAACTGTTCACATGGGGGGAAAACTTCTGGAGTTCAATCAGAATTTCCCCAGGAATAAGTGGATATTTGTGCTCCTGGAGGTTCTTCTTTCAGCTCTTAGGTATGATAAAATTGAGATCCACACCAAGCAAACACTGTAATTTCAACTGTGATTGTATTTGTAATGCATGAAATACATCAGCCTTTTTATTTTCCAGTCCAACCCGCAGATACAGAAATTAAAGTGGGAAGAAAAGACTTCACTTTAAAACTTCACTGTTACTGTGACGTTGCTTACACTACACTGTGTAGATATTGAATAGCACAAACTTATGACAGACAGTTCTCCTGCTTGCTTCTCTATGGAGGAAGATAGCAAACCTTTGAACAACTTTTGAGAAGGCTGTGTTTTGTCTTTGAGTTGGAAAGAATGTAAACACCTTGTAACTGAAGAGAAAGGCTAGGCAGAAGTTGACTGGATGTGTTGAGAAGCTTGTTTGTCAGTATGAGCCTAGTGTGTGCTTTGCTTGGATCCATGGCAGTTGGAATGGGACAGCTCTGCATTAAAAAAGTATCTAAGTTGACTATATAACAGAGTAGTAGGCTTTGGCTTATGCTTCAGCTCTTGCTTTGCCTTATGCTTAAGCTCTTGCTTTGCTTAGTGCTTTGCTTAGTTACATAGGCAATAAATGCCTTTGCCTTTCACAATAAGAGCCTTCTTGTCTTGTCTTCAGCTGGAAACACCATAACACACAGCCTGTGAGAAGAACAAGACTGCTACAATTATACCTCTGCATCTCTTTCTGTTTTCCAGCTGATCATTAAAGATTTTGTGGAGCAAACTGTGGATACTGATGGAGCCAGGAAATTGAGCAAAAGATAGGACTGTTGTCACAGGTATAGTCTGATCTGTGTACTACTAATTTCAGAGCAGTGAGCATTTGCTCAGTTTGGACTAAGCTACCATGAAAAGAAAAACATTTTCTTATTTCCCCTTGCAAGATTTGAGAGCATTGTGCATTTCATGACATTTTTCATAAAACTGCAGTTCCTGGAGTCCAGAGACAACATGCACAGCTTAGGCTTTATTCAAAGCAAAAACCATCCAGCTTTTATCATGTCAAAGGAAGTTCACAAACCATCCCTGGAGGTGTTTCAAAGAGGCAGAGATGTGGTGCTGAGGGAGATGGTTTAGCCCCAGACTAGAGTTAGAGTTAGAGAGTTAGAGAGTCCCAGAGTTAGAGAATGGTATGGTAGCATACCATTTGGCCTGCTTGGATTCCAGCTCATATTGGAGCTCCATCATGTCTGGCACAGCTGCACTCATGGGTGGAGTTACTTCATTCAAGGCACGGAAATCAACTGTCAGACGCCACTCTCCATTCTGCTTTCTCATTGATCTTAAAATTCTTCTCCAATCAAAATGGTTCTATGATTCAGTGATGACGCCAGACTTTTCTTGAAAGTACATTTACCTGCTGTCACAACAGAAGTGCAGTTTAGAATAGAATCATAGAATCAGTCAGGGTTGGAAGGGACCACAAGGATCATCCAGTTCCAACCCCCCTGCCATGGGCAGGGACACCTCACACTACATCAGGCTGGCCAGAGCCTCATCCAGCCTGGCCTTAAACACCTCCAGGGATGGGGCCTCAACCACCTCCCTGGACAACCCATTCCAGGCTCTCACCACTCTCATGGGGTAAAACTTCTTCCTCACATCCAATCTGAATCTCCCCACTTCCAGCTTTGTTCCATTCCCCCTAGTCCTATCACTACCTGATAGCCTAAAAAGTCCCTCCCCAGCTTTCTTGGAGCCCCCTTCAGGTCACCTCGGAGCCTTCTCTTCTCCAGACTGAACAGCCCCAACTCTTTCAGTCTGTCCTCATAGGAGAGGTGCTCCAGCCCTCTGCTCATCCTGGTGGCCCTTCTCTGGACACCTTCCAGCATGTCCATATCCCTCTTGTAATAGGGGCTCCAGAACTGGATGCAGTACTGCAGGTGGGGTCTCACCAGAGCTGAGTAGAGGGGGAGAATCACCTCCCTTGACCTGCTGGCCACACTTCTCCTGATGCAGCCCAGGATCTGGTTGGCTTTCTGGGCTGCAAGTGCACATTCATAGCTCATGTTGAGCTTCTTGTCCACTAGCACCCCAAGTCCCTCTCCTCAGGGCTGTTTTCTAGCCAGTCACTGCCCAGCCTGTATTTGTACTTGGGATTGCCTAGACCCAGCTGCAGGACTCTGCACTTGGTCTTGTTGAACCTCATGAGGTTGGCTTGTGCCCACCTCTCCAGCCTGTCCAGGTCCCTCTGGATGGATCCCTTCCCTCCAGCCTGTCTGCTGCACCACACAGCTTGGTGTCATCAGCAAACTTGCTGAGGGTGCACTCAATGCCACTGTCCATGGCACTCACAAAGATGTTGAACCAGACTGGTCTTCTTCACTCCTGTGGGCAACCAAGAGCCATTTCTAGTCTACACATAATGAAGCAACGTTTTACCAGCACTTCTATACTGGGTTATTCTCTTCTGGGGGCAGAAAGGGGAGAAGTTAAGGACAGAAACTAGAGGAAAAAAAATGGAAAAGAAATGTCCAGATTCTGATCTCTAAGGTTATATATGTCTTTGAATAACTATGTACTGTGTATGAACATAATTATAAATATTAGTCTAATGTATTCCATATGCATTGAACATTGAATATCTAAGATTCCTACTAAGTGTTCAATATTAAACCCCCCCAACTATTCAATATGCATATTCAATCCAACTGTAATGCAAGGAGTCATAGAATTGTTTCAGTTCACAAAACCCTCAAAGATCCTCAATTTGAGACCACCAAGGCTATTAAACCATTTTCCTGGTGCCATGGCCACAGGTTTCTTGGACACCTCCAGGGATGGTGACTCCACCACCTCCCTGAGCAGCCTGTTTCAATGCCTGACCACTCTTGGAGGAAAGAAATTTTTCCTCATATCCAGCTTAAACCTCCCCTGGCACAATTTCAGCCTATTTCCTCTTGTTCTATCACCTGATACTAGGGAGGAATTGTATTCAGAGGAACAAAGGCAATTTATTGCATTCACAGGAATTGTTCTGTTAAGTTAGTATTACAGTGTGGAGATTTGTCTTCTGACTCATTGTTCTTACTAGAAACTAGTACTATTAATAGTAAGATTAGAAGGACACAGAACTCTGAGAATTAGTCTATTCCAGTCTCTGTCTGCTCCATATTTGCATCCCTTTACTGTCTAAGTAAGATTTGTGGGGTGTAAAATTAACATAGTTAAGCTTATGAGAAGTCTCAAGCCATTCCTGAAATAAGGACTCAGTGTGTAGATGCAGCTGGGTGACAACTGGTGTCCCTCAGGAGGCTGTGTTGGAACCAGTGTGGTTCAATGCCTTCAGCAGTGATACAGACAGCGAGACTGAGTGTACCCTGAGCAAGTTAGCTGATGATGCCAAACTGAGTGGTGTGGTTGATAAGACTGAGGGATGGATGCCATCCAGAGGGACCTGGACAGGCTGGAGAGCTGGGCTGAGCAGAATCTCATGAAGTTCAATAAGGCAAAGTGCAAGGTCCTGCACGTAGCTTAGGGCAGCCCTTGATGTGAACCCAGTCTGGAGGATGATGAGATTGAGAGCAGCTCTGCAGAAAAGTCATGGGGGAACTGGTGAGTGAGAAGCTGGACATGAGTCAACAATGTACACTTGCAGCCCAGAAAGACAGTGGCATCCAAGGCTGGATCACAGGAAGTGTGGCCAGCAGGTTGAGGGAGGTGATTCTGCCACTCTCCTCTGAGTGAGAACTCACCTGGAGTACTGTGTCTGGGTTTGGGGCCCCCAGCACAAGAAGGACATGGACATGCTGAAGCAGGTTCAGAGGAGGGCCACAAAGATGACAAGAGGGCTGGAGCACCTCTCCTATGAAGCAAGATGGAGAGAGTTGGGGCTGTTCAGTCTGGAGAACAGAAGGCTCTGGGGAGATCTAGTATCAACATTTCAATATCTGAAGGGAACCTACATGAAGGTTGGGGAGGGACTGTTTAGAAGGGCTTGTAGCAATAGATGAGGGGCAGTGGTTTCAAAAGAGAGCAGTTTGGAAATTAGGAGGAAGTTGTTCACAATGAGATTGGTAAAATACAGGAACAGGTTTCCCAGAGGGGTATTGGAGGGCCCACCCCAGGAGACATTCAAGATGGTACTTGATGGGGCTCCCAGCAACCTGTTTTAGTTGCTGTCCCTGCTGACTGCAGTCGTGCTGGAGAAGATGACCTTCAAGGGTCCCTTCCAACCCAATGCATTCTGTGATTCTGTAATTCTGTGAAATACAGTTGTAAAGACCTGACCTGAAAATTTTTATGCCCTCACTCAAGAACAGCTTTGATGGGAAGATTTCAGATCTAAGCAATGATCTGCCCTGCTCTTTTTTTTCCATGCACTTTCTTTCCTGGTGGCTGCTTGGCAAGGTGGAGGGTTCAGAAGCAATTTATAAGACTAGATGGCTTTTGCAAGGTTTCTGAAGAGGTACATTAGGCATGACAAATGTCCAGTGCTGTCATCACTGCCACCAAGGGTCAAAGCAATCCATCCGCAGGACTACTTTGTGGCTCTGCCTACAGCTCTTCTTTGGAAGCCTTACATCAGCTTTGGGCCCAGAGATAATTTACCAGCAAGCTGCAAAAATATCCAAGTAGGCTGCAGTAAACATCTTGAAGAAAATATTTCTCTGTTTCCTGCAGCAGAGCTAACTTCTTTGTATTATAATAAGCCATCAGTAACTACCTCAGATAATAACAGTTATGTCCCAGATGGCTCTGTCACTAGGAGAGGAGAAAGAAAAATAATCAAATAAACAGAAAATATAAACCAAATGAGCTGCACTGTGATGGATCTCAAAAGTGAGATCATGTCCCCTTATTTCCTCTTCATTGCAGTAGATCACACTTACTACTGAAATGTCACAAATCTGAAAACTTCAACCTCAAAACACCTCCTGAGGTTTTGTTTTCCTTGCAAAGGCAGCACATTGCATACTGCAAAGGTAGAAAGGTCCTGCAGTGCTTTCCTCCCTTAACTCAGACTGCAAAGGTAGAAAGGTCCTGCAGTGCTTTCCTCCCTTAACTCAGACTGCAAAGGTAGAAAGGTCCTGCAGTGCTTTCCTCCTTTAACTCAGACTGCAAAGGTAGAAAGGTCCTGCAGTGCTTTCCTCCCTTAACTCAGACTGCAAAGGGAGAAAGGTCCTACAGTGCTTTCCTCCCTTAACTCAGACTGCAAAGGTAGAAAGGTCCTGCAGTGCTTTCCTCCCTTAACTCAGACTGCAAAGGTAGAAAGGTCCTGCAGTGCTTTCCTCCCTTAACTCAGACTGCAAAGGTAGAAAGGTCCTGCAGTGCTTTCCTCCCTTAACTCAGACTGCAAAGGGAGAAAGGTCCTGCAGTGCTTTCCTCCCTTAACTCAGACTGCAAAGGTAGAAAGGTCCTGCAGTGCTTTCCTCCCTTAACTCAGACTGCAAAGGTAGAAAGGTCCTGCAGTGCTTTCCTCCCTTAACTCAGACTGCAAAGGTAGAAAGGTCCTGCAGTGCTTTCCTCCCTTAACTCAGACTGCAAAGGTAGAAAGGTCCTGCAGTGCTTTCCTCCCTTAACTCCATGATGACACTGTGTTGGGAAGGAGGTTCTCTTTGGGTTTTCCTTAGTTCAAAGCAAGTGAAGGCAATGTCCATGGTGTTGTTTCAGCAGCTGCCACCCACACACAGCCATCATAACTCCAGTTCAGTTTATCTCTGGAACCAAGCATCTTATTTCCCTACACAGATGTTGCCTGTCCTGGTCTGAGCAGAACCAGCACTGTCTCTGCTCTTTGATGCAAATTCCCAGCCCAGTCTCTGCTCTGTGAGGCACTTGCTGCAGCTCAGGGAAGGTTTGCACAGACAGTGGCTGGTGAGGAGAGTTAGCACCAAGGGTTGGGCTGCAGACCAGGGGCACTGCTACACCTTGTGTGCCACCTTGGGGTGCAGGAAGGAAAAGGCTGCAGCTGTGGGGAGGAGGGGACAAGACAGGTGGCCTTAAGGTGACCAACAAGGGATTCCATCACATGAATGGCATCTTCAGGGGAAAGATGAGGGATCATCAGGGTCAAACCTCTTCTTCAATGCCTGGTGTCTGAGGAATACTCTGTTCTGCTTTTGATCCTGATCAACGAATTCCTGAATCCAGTTCCAGAATCCATCTCCTGAATCTGATTCCCATCGGCTGCTGAGTCCAGGCTGGGACTTCCCCAGTGCCTCCCCCCAGCATCAGTGTGACAGTGCCATCATTGCCATCAGGGGTTGGGCTCCATATTAGTTTGTATCTCTTTGTCTCTGTTTCATTGTAATTTCCATCCCATCTGGTTTAGGTTTTTTCCCCCCACCCCATCAGTCTCTCTCCCTTATTCCCTTCATGCTTTGGTGGGGGTTTTGGACTCTCAGAGGTCCCTTCCTGCCCCCACCTTTCTATGATTCTATGATTCTCTTCATTTTGGGAAAGCAGAGGGATCCATAGAGAGCCTTTGGCACTTGTCTAGTGCCCAGCCCTGACCCTTGACACTTCCAGGCAACAAATACCACATCATGTAGGCAGAGAGCAAAAGATTCCAGTTGAGCATTATTATGCTGAACAGACTCTTTCAATGTTGGCAGACAAACCATGACATTTGGGAGCCCAGCAGTAAGCACTGTTTTTTTTCCTGAGTGTGCAGTCCAAGACTTTCTGGAGGTATTCAAGCCCTTTCTATTCCTCACTTGCCAGGTGCCTTCATACCTAGTGCTTATATAATGGAAGAACTTCAGTGTTTGGGTCCTGTTACCCAATGCTTGGCCTACATGCTGCAGGGCTATTATCTGCTCTGCATTTATCAGCACACCAGTACCTTACCAGAACCTTTGCTCAGCACAGCTAAGTTCCCTATTTTCTCCTGTTGTGCATGACCTGATGCAACCAGAAATATTTCCAGTTAAAAGAACTAAAAGTTATGCACAGCTTAACAGCACAATGAGCATCTTGATCTTCTCTCTTCCCTTTTTTCTTCTTGACCATTATAATTTTAAGGATTTCTTTTTTTTTTTCCCTCTGTTTTCATAAATCATTAAGGTTAAAAAAGACCTCTAAGATCATCAAGTCCATCTGTCAACTCAACACCACCATGGCCATTGAACCACGTCCTGAAGTGCTGTGTCTACACATCTTTTGCATACCTCCAGGGCAGTGACTCCACCACCTCACTGGGCAGCCTGTTCCAATGCCTGACCACCCTTGTAGGAAAGAAATTTTTCCCAATATCCAATCTAAATCTCCCCTGGCACAATTTCAGGCCATTTCCTCTTGTTCTATCATCTGATAGCAGGGAGAAGAGACCAACCCCCACTTCACTGCAACCAGGGGGGGGAGATCAAGGTCTCCCCTCAACATCTTTTTCTCTAAGCTAAACAAGCTCAGTTCCCTCAGCTGCTCCTCACAAGACCTGTTGTCCAGACCCTTCAACAGCTTCATTACCCTTCTCTGGACATGCTCCAACACCTCAATGCCTTTCTTTTAGTGAGGGCCCCAAAACTGACCCCAGTACTCAAGGTGTGATCTCACCAGTGCTGATTCTGGTATCACAGACACTTCCCTGATGGCCATGTTATTGCTGATTCAGGCCAGGATGCTGCTGGCCTTCATGGCCACCTGGGCACACACTGTCCATAGATTCATTCATAGAATACCAGGTGGGAAGAGACCTCACCAGAATCCATAGATTCATTCATAGAATACCAGGTGGGAAGAGACCTCACCAGAATCCATAGATTCATTCATAGAATACCAGGTGGGAAGAGACCTCACCAGAATCCATAGATTCATTCATAGAATACCAGGTGGGAAGAGACCTCACCAGAATCCATAGATTCATTCATAGAATACCAGGTGGGAAGAGACCTCACCAGAATCCATAGATTCATTCATAGAATACCAGGTTGGAAGAGACCTCAATGATCATCTAGTCCAAACTTTCAGGGTAATAATATAGTTGAAATGGGATGGCCCAACAGCCTGTCAAGCTGGGCCTTGAAACTGTCTAATGTAGGCGAATCCACCACCTCCCTTGGGAGTTTATTCCAATGATTAATAGCTTGAATCGTGAAAAATTTCCCCAGTAGCAACTTGTGCCCTTTACCCTTTGTCTTTACCATGTGGCTCTTTGTACAAAGGCAGTCTCCTACTCATGATAGCCATCCTTTATGTACTTGTACTTGGGTCTTATCTTCAGCTGGGGGCTGATGAACACTGATAGGCCATTTTCTGCTGGGCAGTTTCCAGCCCCAAGCCTAAAGTGTTGCAGGGAGTTGCTCTGACTGAAGGTCAGGACCCAGTGCTTGGTCTTGTTAAACACAAAAGCATAGAACAGCCCAGACAGGAAAAGCCCAGCTTGATTTTGAGCACAGGACCTTGAAAGATCATCTGGTCCAACCTTTCATTTTAAGTCAAAGTATCTCACCAGCTTTATAGCTTAATCATTACTATGCCACAGCAGGGATAACAGTTCTGGGTCACTCTAGAAAGCTTAGCACATTTTAGCTTTAAATTTTAGCTTACAATATGCTGAGAGAGAGTATGAAGAAGTATCTACTGCCCCTGCTTCCTCCCCTCTCCTCCCTGCATGGCCACTGCAGTACTTGCTGCTGACAGAAGATTTCTGAAATTGTATTTCCTACTAAACTCTGCTCAGGCACTGTGAGATGACAGGTTTACAATGTAAGACAGATCTACATAGTGGATATCTATGTTCAGATCCAAGCCTGTAGCATTTCATTCTTCTCTTTAATTGAAATGATGTAATTCCTGAGCTCTTCACTCTCTGTATTGCTGTAAACTGTGATTATTGTGAACCTTCAGCTGGATAAACACAAGATGAGGCTTGGGAGTTGTCGCATTAAGGGTCCAATCCTGCTGTTTGCCTGCCTCAGAGCCCAGCACTCTTGCTGAAACTCTTTGGCAAAATTAACTTTTGCCTTCATTTTACCTCCCTTACCCATTTTGCCTGGATAAGGGCTTGCTGTCACACAACTCAGAAAGTTTGAGCAGTCAAATGGTTTAATTGTTCAAAAGGACAAATACAACAGGTTGGGGACTGCCAGTGATAAAGGCACTGACTGCAAGGTCACCTCAGGACTGCTAAATCCTGGGTGACACCCAACAGACAGAGATTCACACCTTTGCTGCAGCTCTGATACAACAGAAATGTTAGCAAAGATGGTCTCAGGACTGAGATATCCTTGGTCACACCTGACAGTGGGAGGTGCAAACCTTCCCAATGACCCTAACAGAAATGAAGCAAATGTCCAGATGTGGGTTGCTGGTGCAATTCTCACCCAGAAAGGTGTCCCTGTCTTGGGTGGAGGAAAAGGAGCCCAGCCAGGCACCCACCCTTGTCTCTGCTTCTCCCCCAGTCTCAGCTGCTGCTGCAGCTGGTGGTGGTGCTGGTGATGGCCCATGCTGCACCCCCCTTGCTGACCCTGCAACCAGTGCCAGCAGAAGACTGCCCTCCCCACTGCCAGAGGCAGTGCCCTGAGGTGATCCTCTCGTTGGTTTTATGTCTCATCCCAGGCTGTACCTGCCTTCTAGGTGACATTCAGCATGATTTGAGAGGAATGTTGAGTAACACACTCGTGTATTTAGCAGGGACTTGATTTTCCTCATTAGCATATTGAGGGGTGCCAACTTTAATGTTAAAATTACAGTTTGTCAGGCAAAAGTCTTTGTTCAGGACCCCAAAATTGGCTTTGAAGATGGATGTTTCTGTTATTTGAGCTCTGCTTCACCAGTTCCACCCAAAACAGGGCCATCTGATCTTCGTAAGACTCCTTCCTTCAGCTGTTAGGCAGCAGCATGGCAGATCTTCATTGCACACAAACACCTGCTGATCCTTGGTCTCAAAGCTGCTAACTTGCCTCTCCTTCCTGTACCATGGCCAGCTGGGCAGTTTTACTACAGAATTAGTTCTGCAAGAGAGCAGCCAGGGTTTAGAGTGGAATGGAAGCCCAAGATGGATTAACACTGCTGTATTTTCACCAAGTTTCCTCCCAGAGCCTGGGACTATAAACAAAATGTTTACACCTGAGACATCTCCAGCCCATTTCAGCTTCAGCAGTGTCTACCTTGGGAAAAGTGAAGAAATCCAGAAGAGGAAACTCAAATGCTTGAGACCAAAACAAAAAAAAAAAAAAAAAAAAACACCAAATGGAGAAATATCACAGTCTCACGGCAGGTGCTTCAGAGGGGGGAGGGAATAAATCTCACTCCAAGTCCATGACAATAGGCCAAGAAATGTCAGACTTAAATATTTATTTTTTTTAATAGAATGCAGGGACCAGTATTATTAAACCAAGAACAGACACCTAAACATAGTTTAGGAACTGGGCAGTATCATCATCTGTCTTCTAACTAGCTTGCTTTTATTTACAGGCTGATTCCTATTTACCCCTGTTCTAGGGTGTACAATTGGATCAAGTTCACAAAGCATGTCTGGTTTGTTCCCAGTACCTCTTTGTACCTGGCAGCCTGATCAAATCAGGCAGAATTAGGTTGTGTCATTGTATTCTTCATTCATCTTCCAGTAGGTACTTGGTACTCACCTGAAGAGTTCACATCTGGGGAGGAATAACACCAGACACCAGTACAGACTAAGGGTCCTCCTGCTGGAAAGCAGCCCCCTGGAGACCCAGAGGAGAGCAAGCTCTCCATGGGACAGCAATGTGCCCTTGTGGCCAAGAGGGCCAAGGGCATCCTGGAGTGCATTAAGAAAAACGTGTTCAGCAAATCTAGGGAGCTTCTCCTCCCCATCTACTCTGCCCTGGTTAGACCACACCAGTTTGGGGCTCCTCAGTTCAAGAGAGACAGGGATCTACTGGAGAGAGTCCAACAGAGAGCTATGATTGCAGGACTTGGACATCTCTCCTGTAAAGAAAGACTGAGAGACCTGGAGCTGTTTAGTCTTGAGAAGGGAAGGATGAGAGGGGAATCTTATTAACATCTAGAAATATCTAAAGGTGTCAAGATGAAGGTGCCAGTCTCTTTCTGGTGGTGTACAGTGAAAGGACAAGGAGGAGCACCAGGTACAAGCTAGAACACAGGAGATTCCACCTCAACAAGAAGAGAAAATTCTTTACAGTGAAGTTAATGCAGCGCTGGAACAGGCTGCTCAGAGAGGCTCTGGAGTCTCTCTCTGGAGATTTTAGAAACTTATCTGGATGTATTCTTTTGTGACCTGCTCTAGATGATCCTGTTTTGACAGAGGGGTTGACAGACTCAATGATTTCTGGAGGCCCTTCCAACTCCTAACATTCTGTGATTCTGTGATTCACCAGCTTCAGTGAAAATCTAATCAATAACAGCAAAGCTATTCAAGAAATACAATTGGGACTGAATGATTTTCAAGAGTATTTTGTCCATAAAACACCTTTAAGCAAGTCAAAATATAATTATTTTGTTATCACTAAACTGTCCTTATACAGCTTGAAGCGAAGAACACTGAGCAAGATGGACTAAGCTGGAACAAGGCCCAGGAAATACTGACCCTCAGAAACTTCCCTCTGAATCGTTGCTGTTTCTGGAAGGGAATTTTAATCCAGCTTCATCTATTACAGTCATATGTGATGATTAAAATGGAAGGGATTCAGAGCAGAGCAGCTAATGTACATTTCTCTGACCATGGTTGCAAACCCTCCACTCTTCTGCATCTCCTTGGACTTTGGGTTATAACTCTCACCACAACAAGATTGTCACACTTCTATCAGTGTTACATGGAAACATGATGCAAGACATGGACTGATCATGCAATTAGGTGGAGGGTTGCTTGCAGGTCTTCAGGTGCTTGAAGAAATCAGCTGTGGAGTTCTGAGGGTGCATTAATACAATTCATATCAATGTGAACACAGTGACAATGCTATGGAAATAAGACCCTAGGATTTTTTTAGCTATCATATACAATAGAATCATAGAATCATAGAATCAACCAGGTTGGAAAAGACCTCCAAGATCATCCAGTCCAACCTATCACCCAGACCTAACAATCAACCAGACCATGGCACTAAGTGCCTCATCCAGGCTTTTCTTGAACATCTCCAGGGATGGCGACTCCACCACCTCCCTGGGCAACCCATTCCAATGGGCAATCTCTCTCTCTGTGAAGAACTTCCTCCTAACATCCAGCCTAGACCTTCCCTGGCACAACTTGAGACTGTGTCCTCTTGTTCTGCTGCTGATTGCCTGGGAGAAGAGACCAACCCCCACCTGGCTACAACCTCCCCTCAGGTAGTTGTAGACAGCAATGAGGTCACGCCTGAGCCTCCTCTTCTCCAGGCTAAACACCCCCAGCTCCCTCAGCCTCTCCTCGTAGGGTTTGTGTTCCAGACCCCTCACCAGCTTTGTTGCCCTTCTCTGGACACGTTCCAGTACCTCAACACCTCTCTTGAATTGAGGAGCCCAGAACTGGACACAATACTCAAGGTGTGGCCTGACCAGAGCTGAGTACAGGGCAAAAATAACCTCCCTTGTCCTGCTGGCCACACTATTCCTGATACAGGCCAGAATGACATTGGCCTTCCTGGCCAGCTGGGCACACTGCTGGCTCATGTTCAGCCTACTATCAACCAGCACCCCCAGGTCCCTCTCTGTCTGGCTGCTCTCCTTCCACTCTGTTCCCAGCCTGTAGCGCTGCTTGGGGTTGTTGTGGCCAAAAAAACAATACCTACTATGATGTCTTGGGACTAAAAATTACTTCAGGTTTATGACGATAAAAAATCATTAACATCGTTGGAAGCTGGTGACAATGCTCTCTTCTTCCTTCCTCCTCCACATCATTTGCTATAAAATGCCATGAAGTGTCTGGAAGCCTTCCCCTGGATATCAGACAGGCTTTGTTGACAGAAATCTATGGCAGATGGTACACAAGTAGGATGAAAAATGTAATAAAGCTTTCTGGGATAACAGTAGTTAAAAGCAAATGTATAGCATGGAACTATACATTTGCCATCCCCTTTTCCCAGATCTACAACTTTCCTTAATGTTTAGAGGAGCGTAAAGATAGATGGACAGATATACTGGACAGTAGAAGAAACTTCTTGGCTGAAAGCATTCTCAAAGCCTGGAACAGGCTGCCCAGGGAAGTGGTAGAACCCCCATCCCTGGGGGTGTTGAAATGAGGCAGAGATGTGATGTTGAGGCACCTGCTTTAGCACCAGCCTTGGTAAAGTTAGAAAATGGATGGACTTGATGATCTTAGAGGTCTTTTCCAACTGAAATAACTCTGTGATTCTGTGAGGAAAGAACAGCAATAAAACAGCCTTCATCAACAAAAGGGATGAAGGAGAGCAGGAAGCTTGTGAAGAGGCACAGATGCAGAAGACACCTGCCAATGAGAAGAAAAACGCTGACAAAGTGCTTTCATGCTTTATATATTAGTCAAGCAGACACAGCCTGCCAGGCATCAATGCCCATAAGCTATGGGATAAAAGTGATGTGAAAAACCCAATCTGTGTGACTTCTTATCTCATCCTTCCACCCTCAAAGGCATTTTCTTATGCTCTTTAACGATGCCTGTGGTTCATTAACAGTTTGAAGGAAACTCCAACGCTGTCCTAGTTTCTCCCAGGCATTCACCTAGGGGAAAAATGTCAAGTTGTGAGTCTGTGAGCTGCTTGTAGCTATGGAATGGTGTCAGTTAGCTCCCAGACTTACTGCTACATCTTCATTGCATCTTTGCTGTAGTAGTCAATGCCATACTAAGACCTCAGTGAACTAAAATACAAAGTATTGTACTTGGGTAGTGATAAACATTGCTCTGAAACATCCTACAGGTGCTCTGAAACATCCTACGGGTGCTCTGAAACATCCTACCCATGCTCTGAAACATCCTACAGGTATATCCAGAAACAGGATTCACATACTGACATGTTTCTCTGCTAGAGATTTCTCCTTTAGAAAACTCTTAGGAAGGCAGAAAAAACAAACAAGCAAACAAGCAAACAAACAAACAAGGGAATAGGAACCACTTAAGCACACAGGATGTTTTAGAACACATTGTTTAAAACAAAGTGTTTAAATTTCACTGAGAAGGCCACAGAGTGGGTGGAGGGGAAGCTCAGGAAGTTTGATGAGGGCAAGTGTAGGGTCCTGCACCTGGGGAGGAGCAACCCTTTGCACTAACACAGGTGAGGGATTGACCTGCTGGAAAGCAGCTTCGAAGACAAGGACCTGGGAGTGCTGGTGGAGAACAAGTTCATCATGAGCCAGCAGTCCAGCAGTGTGCTCTTGTGGCCAAGAAGGCCAGTGGTATTTGAGGTACATTAAGAAGAGTGTGAGCAGCAGGTAAAGGAAAGTTCTCCAACCCATGTACTCTGTCCTAGTAAGGTCACGTCTGGAGTACTGCACCCAGTTCTGGGCTCCCCAGTTCAAGAGGAGACTCCAACAGAGGCTATGAAGATGCTGAGGGGCCTGAAGCATCTCTGTGAGGAAGAAAGGGTGAGAGACCTGAGACAGTGTAGCCTGAGAGGAGATCTTCTCAAAGGTGAGTGAGATCTAAAGGGTGGGCTGCAAGAGGCTGGGGCTGGCCTTATTTCTCTGGTGCCTAGTGACAGGACAAGAGGCCATGACCACAAACAGGAGATCAGTAATATCCACCTAAATAGAAAGAGAAAAGGTCAAATGGATGGGACCAGAGTCTTCAGTGGTGCACAGTGATAGGACAAGGCACAACAAGCACAAAATAGAACCCAGAAAATTCTGTCTGAACATGAGGAAAAACTTGTTTGCTGTGAGGGTGCTGGAGCCCTGGAGCAGGCTGTCCAGAGAGGTTGTGGAGTCTCCTTCTGCGGAGAGATTCCAAACCCACATGGATATTGTGATCCTACACAACCTGCTGTGGATGACCCTGCTTTAGCAAGGGGGTTGGACAGGATGCTCCTCAGAGGTCCCTTCCAAACTTCACCATGCTGGGATTCTGTGTGTGTTGTGGAAGAAACCATTTCACCATCTGGGAAGATAACCAAGTGCCCTACAGGGGGTTAGGTTTTGAGTAGCCCTACAAGGGGTTAGGTTTTGAGTAGCCTCTCAAGACATCAAGGCAAGAACAATGTTTCTTCTTGAGGTATTCAGTTTCAATCTGTCTGTCTGACCTCACCATTTGATGGGGCAAACCCCCTGCACTTTCAGCTCCCACCCATTCTAAGGGGCAGGGCACACATTGCAGAACTTCACTAGCTCTTACAAAGCAAAAGCTCAACAAAAAGAAAATCCTAAATGTCATCATCCCAGCATCTTCAACAATATGCCCATGTCATGGCTCACCATTCTTTTCAGAATAGAAAATAAGGAGTCCTGTTCTCATCAGGCTGTGGATCACAGCTCTGCTTCTGCATTAACTGAACATAATTCTCACTTCCTTCAATTAAGTGCCCATTATCAGCTGCTTTAATATTATGCCAACAGGACAGCTGCATTAGAACTGCTTCATTCTTTTCCAATCTTTACTTCCACTAATAACAAACTATTGCATAAATGTCACTGAATTAAGAGTCAAAAAAATCCCCAGTGTTAAGATTAATCATCTTCTGTTGGAGGAGAAAATGGGTCAAGGGACAATCCTTTGCTTTGGCCAAGGTAATCTATTTGAACTTTGGCAGCAGACAGAAAAAGGACTTCCACACTGCCAGCATGTCAGACAGCAGCCCCTTCAAGTAGGGTCATGCTCTTATACCTGCAAGGATAGGAGTTTCATGTTTTCTACCATCTGAGGGAGAAGGTGGGGAGAAGTGGAGAGGAGGGAAGGGAAGGGTAAGGAATGTGAGTAAGGAGGTTTGGAATCTATCCATAGCTTCTGCTCTGTTTCTGCATAGCTTTGAATAAATTCATTTAGCTTTCTGTTTCTTTTGGATCTTCACCTGGGTTATCCTTAGGTGATTTGGGGAGGGACTTTTTAGGATATCGGGTAGTGATAGGACTAGGGGGAATGGAATGAAGCTGGAAGTGGGGAGATTCAGACTGGACATAAGGAAGAAGTTCTTCCCCATGAGAGCGGTGAGAGCCTGGAATGGGTTGTGCAGGGAGGTGGTTGAGGCCCCATCCCTGCAGGTGTTTAAGGCCAGGCTGGATGAGGCTCTGGCCAGCCTGATGTAGTGTGAGGTGTCCCTGCCCATGGCAGGGGGGTTGGAACTGGATGATCCTTGTGGTCCCTTCCAACCCTGACTGATTCTATGATTCTATGAGTTAACATGAGGACTGGAGATCATGCAGGCATACTTTGGGCAGGTAGGGGAAATTCAAGTTCTGCAGTTTGGCATCAAGTGAGGACAGGCAGAACACCTCTGTGGGTGAGAAGGATCTCTCATCACCCAGTGGCAGGATGCTGGGAGGTGGTGGCAGGAGTGCTGAAGTTTGTTTGATGAAGTGGCAGTCAGAAAGCACATTTCAGGTGGCTGCTTCACTGTATTAAAGGCCTATTTTTATCCAGTCATTTAAGTTCAAGGACATTTCTCCCTCAGTTTTGGAGCTCTCTGTTAGCTCTTTGCCCTAAATTATTAAAAGGGAAGTCTGAGCCTCCTTCTTACAGGCAAGAGCAGCACAGATAGATAGAGTGGAGCCTGTATGGGTACCACTGGGTTTTTTCCAGGAATGGAGGCTGTTCATTCTTCAGAAGAGGAGGTTGAGGGGACACCTCTCTGCCTTCTACAACTACCTCAAAGGAGGTTATAGCTAGATGGGGATTGGTCTCTTTCCATATGCCACAAAGGGCAGGACATAGAGAAATGTTCTGAAGTTGTGCCATGGGAGGTTCATGCTGGATATTAGGGAAAAGTTCTTTCCAGAAGGGGTTCTCAAACATTGGAACAGGCTGTCCAGGGAGGTAGCGGAGTCACTATCCCTGGAGGTCTTTAAAAGAGGTGTGGTGCTGAGGGATGTGTTTTAGCAGCAGTGGCTTAGCAGTAGTGGTGGGATTGTTATCTCCAAGTGAGCAGTTGGACTTTATGATCTCAAAGGTCTCTTCCAACATCAACAGTTCTATGATTCTGGGAGTGTAAAACACAGTCTGGATGGGAAGCACTCTGTAACCCTGATGTAACCCTGTGCTCTGACAGGCACCTTCCTTTAGAAGTACAATTCCTCCTCTTACAACTGAGGCTGCTTCAAGCTGGATGGAGACACCTGACTTTACAAAGAAAGCATGACCTGCACATAAACGGTGTTCCTGGCCTCACACTTTGTCTCCATCCTATTGGTCATCTGCATGAGTTGTTTCAAGCATTTTTAAAAGCTCCTCCTAAAGTAATCCAGGGAAAAGAAACTACTCACTTTGTTGTCTAGGATGTCAGCTCTTATCACCCAGCTTCTCCTTTCCTTGCAGTTTGGATGTCTGCACCAATCACAGGATCACAGAAGAGTTCTGTTTAGAATAGACCTCTAAGACCATCAAGTCCAACCATCAACCCAACACCACCATGGCCATTAAAGCATGTTCCAGAGCACCAGGAAATTCTACCTCAACATGAGGAAAATCTTCTTTGCTATGCAGTTGATGGAGACCTGGAGCAGGCTGCCCAGAGAGTTGTGGAGTCTACTTCTCCAGAGACTATCAAAACCCATCTGGATGTGTTCTTATGTGACCTTCCCTAGGTGATCCTGCTTTGGCAGGGGAATTGGACAAGGTGACCTTCATCAGTCCCTTCCAGTCCCTATTATTCTGTGATTCTGTGAGCACCACAAACATGAGCATCTGAAAAAATTTGCAATCTAAGCAAGGTGTAAGAAGGAAGGAACAGAATAAAAAAGGGCTGATGGCTGAATGAGAATAGAACTTAATGTGTGCATGGATTTCTCTTTACTGGGTCTGATGACAGGTGGATCTCCAGACATTCACATCATCAAATAATATACTCTCCTGTATGCTAGTAAACATGAGCATAAAGGCAGATGGACAGATTGAATTCCCAGCAAACTGGGACCAAAAACCAGGACAATTTCAAAACACAGGGTCATATACTTCTGTGATTAGTGATGACTTGAGAAGGTAAATATTCTGCACTAAATGAAAGACAGTAATCCTACCTGAAAGCCAAAATGCCTTCCTGTGATTTTATGCAAAATATCCTTTTCAAATCATCCGGTCCATGATTCATTTTTCCCTAAGCAGAGTATGGGGGGGGGGGGGGGAGGGGGGGGAAATTCACTGATAATATCACAGTAGGTGTTGTGTCACCTTTTTCTTAAGCATGAGTTTGCAAACATGCCTCCTTTCCCTCAAATGGATATAACTACTGCTTGAAAAGGTGAAATGAAAATCACTGAGCAGCTTCTAATCTCTGTGTCTCGTTGGAGACATGAGCAAGAATTCTTCTGTATGACTTGCTCATCATCCAAACTATGCTTATGCAACATCTTCCTTAGGAGGAAACATTGAGAGGAACGTGTTCCTGAGCACACAATTAGAGCAATCATCTGCTGCTAATTGTGTCTTCTGTTTCTGGGGTAGTTTCCACAGGAAGGAATCCATGTATCTTGCAGATGTAATTGAATTAAACTTCACAGTGCCTCTGTTAAATGATGAAGCACTAGTTCTTCCTGCTGAAATAGCTGCTGCTGAAAGCTTGAGTTAGTTGTCCAGAGCTGATAGACTTTTACATGGTTCACCTCACCTGCTGAATTAATCTCAGCCTGTTTCCATCCTCATCCTGTTGCCACTACACGAAGCAGCCCAGGAGGTTTGTGCTAATAAAGCCTGTCCTTCAGCAAGGTAGCCAGTTGTCACCTGAATGCATCAAATGGTAGACAATTCATCACATCTCTAAACATTTCTTCCCAGGGCTAAGGAGCACCACTGCTAAAAAAACTCAAACAAACAACAAAAACAAACAAACAAACAAACAAAAAAAAAAAACCACAGTGTGTTTCCTTTGGAATTTTTAAGGCTTCGGGTTCCTTTTCCCTAACAGATCCCAAAGACCTTTGGTGATGACATCTCTGTGTGGAAACAGGACTGGGATGGAGCTCATGCAGTGATCTGCTTAAAAAGCTTTCTCCAGCAAACTCAGCCCTCAGCACTCCTGCTTCTTTTCTGGGGAGCATCACTTTGCCTCCCTCCTTCCATGCTGGAGCAGTCTGTTCCCAAAGGACTGTGTCTTGTGGAAGGGACTCGTGATGTAAAAGTTTGTGAGGAACTGCAGCCCTGGGGAAGGGCTTATGAAGGAAAGGTTGATGGAGGACTGCCTTCTTGTGAGAGGGACCCCACACTGGAGTGGAGGAAGAGTGTGAGAAGTCCTCCCACTGAGGAGGAAGGAGTGGCAGCAACAACATCATGAACCAATTGCAACCTTTAACCCCTATCCTGCTGCACTGCTTGCAGGGAGAGGAGGTAGAGAAAATAGAGAGTGAAGTTGAGCCCAGGAAGAAGAGCAGGATGAGGGGAAAGTGATTTTAGGATTTAATTTTTATTTGTCATTAACCTACTCGGATCATGCCAGGCCATCATGGGTTTATGAAAGGCAGGTCCTGTCTGACTACAGGCAGGTGACCAGCAACAAGGTGACCTGCCTAGGGCATGAGGGAAGGGCCATGGATGTTGTCTACCTGGACTTTGATAAAGCCTCTGACATTGTCTTCCACAACATTCTGCTTCAGAAACTCATGGCACAAGGCTTGGATAAGTGCACTCTGCACTGGATTAAAAACTGGCTGGATAGCAGGGCCCAAAGAGCGGTGGTGAATCTGGCTGGTGAACAAGATGTAAGTGGTGACTGGACAAATAAAAGGGAAGCCAATAAATAATCTTTTCAGACTGACAGATGATGGCACCCTGAAGGTGAATGTACAAACATAATGAACTGTTTTAGCTGGGAAATGAGAGGAAAATGGGCTTTACAAAGTGTCCTAATATAGAGTTCATTTGAAAACTAAAGGTGGAAGGGTTATGGAGTACATTGGTTTTGGATTATAGTATTTGAAATTTTTAACCTGCTCTAGCCTGTCTCAGTGCCACTTTTTTCACCATTAAGTGTCACAAAACCTTTACACCTTTCTGATGGGACAGTTCCCTGAAGAAAACATCCATTCCCAAAATAAATAATTGTATACACCATTTTTAGGCTGGAGGAATGATGCTTCTGCATCATTATAGAATATTAGCAGCGTAGAACAGTTTCAATTGGAAAAGACCTCTAAGATCTTTGAGACCAATGGTGAGCCTAACACTGCTTACTAAGCTTGTTCTCTCCATGTCTAATGAGAGAAAGGAGGAGACAAAAATCAGCAGCATTTAAAGTACAAAGAGTCCATGGAGAGCCATACAGGTGTTATCTTCATCTATATAGGGTGTTCCCAAGGTGATATTTCTCACAGTCATAGAATGATTTAGGTTGGAAGGGACTTTCAAGATCATCTAGTTCCAACCCCTCACCATCATTCGTAGGGACACCTTCCACTAGACCAGGTTGCTCAAGGCCTCATCCAACCTGAACCTGAACACTTTCAAGTAGCAATCATCCACAACCTCCCCAGGCAACCTGTTTCAGTGTCTCATCACCCTCACTGGAAGGAATTTCTTCCTAACATCCAGTATAAATCTCTCCTTCTCAAGCTTATAGCCATAAATATTCTTCAAGGACCTTTCATATGTCTTCCTCCAAAGCGAAAAAGAGACACATGCAACCCAAGCATTTTGTCCAATGAAATCACTTCAGAAGTGTGACAAATTAAGCAATACATATCACCATTGTTCTCTCTATTTGTCACCAGTTCAATTACAAAGAC
Source organism: Indicator indicator (assembly GCF_027791375.1). Lineage (NCBI taxonomy): Eukaryota > Metazoa > Chordata > Aves > Piciformes > Indicatoridae > Indicator > Indicator indicator. The sequence continues at coordinate 9,941,580 of NC_072020.1, forward strand.
TCAGCTTACACAGATGGGCAGATGGCTCACATTAGGAGAAGCAGAGGACGTACAGCATGTTCTAGAAAGACCATGCACTGAGCTCTGCTTTCCGTTGTGTTGGCTTTTGCCTAGTAAGGCAGTGTTACATTGAGCTTGGGAAAAGGGCTGTCTCCTTCTCACTGAGCTTTCCTTCTGAACTTGGCTCAGACTTCTTGAAAAGTTCTTGTAGGTTACATAGAGAACTTTCCAGTCAGGCATGCCAAGAAGGCCAATTGTCTCCTGGAGTGCATTAAGAAGAGTGCGACCAGCAGGTCAAGGGAGGTTCTGCTCCCCTCTGTGCCTTCTCACACATAACAAGTGACAGGACAAGAGGACACAGCCTCAAGTTGTGCCAAGGGATGTTCAGTTTGGATATTAGGAAAATTTTGTTCATGTCAGGGGTTCTCAGGCATTGGAATAGGATGTCCAGAGAGGTGGTGGAGTCACCATCCCTGGAGGTATTTAGAAGTGGTATGGATGTGGTGCTGAGGGATGTGGTTCAGTGGTAGCAGCTTAGCAGTAGTGATGGGAATGTGAGCTCTAGGTGTATGTTTGAACTTTGTGATCTCAAACATCTCTTCCAACTTCAAAAGTTCTATGATTCTAGTCCCAGCTCAGTAGAGAAGATCTTACAACTCTTACAGATATACAGGAAGACCAGAAAAAAAGACCCTCCCAAACATTTATGCTAAGATCATCCCATTACAGCTCAGACCTAAAAGCATTCCTAGATGGAAAGCACAAGCCACAAATTGTTGGCTCTCTGAAGATGAACCACCTGGACAATAACCAGATTTCACTTTTTGGTTTTATCTACATCCCTGTTTGCTCACTCCTACCTATAAACACCATTTGATTTTTAATCCAGACTGACTGTGCTAGCCACATGCACCTCATCCTACTTTGAGGGGTGGTAAAAAGAACAGCAAACATTTTTAGTTCCTTATACTCAGCAATCTTTTACTCCACAGAGGGTTAGAAGATTCCTTTGACATGCCGTAAGGATTCTCAAAATTTTGACTTGCAACGAACAGTGAAAATTCACAGAATGGCTATTCTGCTTCTCTCTCAAGCTTGTACTTTGTTCACCAGTAGAAATCACTCACTCATTTGTTCCAAAAGCACTAAACCAAAGAGAAACATTGTTTGATGTGCTACAAAAATTTTACACCCTGTCAGACTTGGTGTCTAGGTGTAGCAGCAACACTTCTCAAGGGAACCCTGGCTTTAACAGCCAAAATGTCTACCTGTGCTGCAGTGAGAGGTGGGGGGAGCAGGGAAGTTACTTTCTCAAGACAGCAGTGCACATCTTCTGCCTAAACACAGATCACAGATCAAAGCCTTTTGAGAAACAAGTGGTTTCCTCCTGAAGGAGATAATTAGATCTTCATTGCTAACACGTGTCTGCTGATGAGCCACTGTTACAGCTCACAGTGAAAGTATTGATTTAGGGTAACTTTCCAAGTGCTTTATTATCAGGTAGTCACTCCCAAGGCAATTGGAGACAAAATGTAATGTAATTAAACTCTGAAGCTTGTTCCACAATCTCTCCGGGGAAAAGCCTTTCAATGAGAACTTCTACTCAAGTTGGAAGGAGATGCCACTTAACGAACTTTGTCAGAGAAGCACTGTGATTATAAACCACAGCAGCAATCACAGGGAAGGAGCTGTGAAGAAAGGCAAGTGAGGAAATGCTCCTTCAAGGATGCAGCACAAATCTGTCAGGATAACTGCAGAGGAGGGGGAGAATATCTGTGTAAGGAGGTGTAAGAGATCAAAGGAACATGATCATATCTCTGTAAATCAGTGTTGTTCTCTTGACATAGAGGGAGCTTCACACTGACTAGCTGAGAAGCTTTGCAATTAAGAACTGTCATTCCACTAAAAACACAAACCAACAGCTAGCTGTGTCTGAAAATGTGGGATCCTTGTTTCTCCTTCAAGTCCTATTAACCTTGTGTCAAAACCAGCTTCAGTAGTTATATTTGTTTTGAAGTAATCACACACAAGCCACTGTGCACGTCAGCATTCTTTGAAGGATTCACTCTAATGTAACACAAGCTTCAGATCAGCTTACACATATTCTGTTATCAGGCAGATTCATTGCTCCTCTTCCCTCTTCTGTAAATGAGGTGTTGAAGAGCTGGCAGGTTTTGCTTTAGAGAGGACAGCCACACTGAGCTACCCACAGCAGCCTGGGCAAGTCTCTTTTCTCACGTTTCAAGATTAGTTGTACATCATGATGTATTCCTTCTATCAGTAAGGTAGGTGTAAAATTTCTGCTTCTGGGTTGCCAGAACTTCATACTTATTTTAAGAGACTGAATTAGCATCTGCCACTGCTGAAATCCAAGGTTGTGATCCTGCTTGGTGTTCTGTTCCTACCGCACAAGAACCTGAACTCCACCATCTCATGATCGCTACAGCCAAGACTGCCCTCAGCATTCACTGCTTCAACTAGACCCTCCTTGTTAGTGAATATAAGGTCCAGAAGTGCTCCTCTCCTAGTTGGCTCAGCCACCATTTGTATCAAGAAGTTATCATCAGTGCACTGGAGGGATCTCCTGGACTATGGCTGGCTGGCTGAGTAGCCTTCCAGCAAATATCAGGGTAGTTAAAACCCCCACATGTGATGGTTTTAGGGTGAGAATCCCCCCATGAGAACCAGGGTCTGTGATTGCAAAGCTGCTGTAAGCTGCTTGTAGAAGGCCTCATGACCTTACTCATCCTGATCAGGTGTCCTGTAATAAACACCCACAACAGTTTGAGCCTGGAGAAGAGAAGGCTCCAGAGAGGTCTTAGAGCAACCTTCCACTACCTGAAGGGCACCTACAAGAAAGCTGGGGAGTGACTTTTTACAAGGGCTTCTAGTGATAGGATGGGGAGGAAGGGCTTTGAACTGAAGGAGGGGAGACTAAGATTAGACATTAGAATTTTTTCTCCATGAGGGTGGTGAGACACTGGAACAGGTTGCCCAGAGAAGCTGTGATGGCTTCAAGCCTGAAAGTGTTCAAAGCCAGGCTGGATGAGGCCTTGAGCAACCTGATCTAGTGGAAGGTATCCCTGCCCAAGCCAGGAGGCTTAGAAGACGTTTAAGGTCCCTTCCAACCCAAACCATTCTATGATTTATTTATTTATTTTAAAACCTTGAGCTACCTGGCAAAACTGAGATGATGCATCCCAGGAAATATTGAATTTCTCAGTGCCTCCAACATGTTAAGTGATTACAGCTTAATTGCTGACTATTTATCAGAACATTTGCTGACATTTATCAGCTACCAGTATCTGAGTTCATGTGCCAAATCCTGCAATTGCACTTCATGGCATCATGTATTATTAAGATCAAGGTAAAGGCTGAAACACAATTTTTTTTGTATTCTTATGCAATTGTCAGTCCTTTCCCAGGTGCTCATAACCCCAAAATAAAGAAGCTGGTTAAGGTGTGGTTATGAATGTAGCATGAAGAGCAAATGAGGATGGGGTGACTTTATTTTGGACCAATTATTGGGTTGGGCAACTAAATAGAATTGGTTGGAATTCAGACAGACAACCAGAATGAAAGTCTACCACCTCATCTTGGCAGTAAATTCTAATTTTGCCTTTAGGGAAGGAGCAAAACTAGCAGTTGAGTATGGTTTGCAGAATTTCTTATCTACCTTTTGTGTTGTCCTACAAGAAATTGAGAGCCCTGCTCTGCATAGCTAAATATGCTGCTCCTGTTTCTTATGATCTGAAACAACCTATCATTGGAAATATGTAACTTGAGGTAGACCTCCAAGTTTTCAGAGAAAACAGCACAGCTCCGGATGTTGAGTGTGACAACTCAAAATGTACTCACTTGAAAAATCAGTTTCATTTCCAATAGCTAATTTTTAATTTTAATACAACCAAGAATGGAAAATAATTTCATCGTTGCAATTTAGAAAGGTAGCAGGACCTCAAATTAAAAAAAAAAAAAAAAGGCAATACGTGGCTCATCAAGGGGGGCAAACTGCATGTGTGGGCAACAGAAAATAACAGAGGACTCCCTCACTGAGACACAGGTGAGCTGAGCTTTTTGTAGGAACACTGCAATTGCAAATACATTTGGAAGTCTGATCTTGTGCTGCTTCTTCCAGCATGTGAGGTCAGTCATGCAAGGTATACTGAAGACTGACAGGCAGAAAGATAGCTCATGCTCTGGCTCTCCCCCAAAGCATTTTCATTTACTGGAGAGTCTGTCAGGGCTTTTTCCACATAGCTACACACACCAGTGTGACTATATACATTCAGGATCATATGGCAGGTGGACAAATATAATCTCTTGGTCTTCACGTTGTCCTCTTCAGACTTGACTAGCTGCTCTATCTATCCATCACACTCTGAAGGTCTTTCATCTCGAAGAAAGGTTGGGTTGATCTAAGACTTTAGCTGGAAATTCCACTGTGTTTCTTTCTCCAGACTTGTCACTGTTGAACTCATCTTCCCAGTTCAGACCATGTTTATTGACTGAAATATTTCCTCCTGCACAGACAGCAAACACGCTAGCAACAAACATCACAACAGTCTTCTTACCTTGCCCAGAAGTTTTCTTGCATTTCTACTTGGAACACCAATCATGACTTTTGTGAGACTCCAGCCACAGCAACAATAGCAAATTGTCCCTCATAGTAGTGGAGAGAGTACTTATGGAACTTGTACATTACCCTAAAATGTCCAGGTCCTGAACCTGAGTCACAACAGTGCTCTGAATGCTACAGGCTTAGGGCAGAGTGGCTGAAAAGCTGACTGGCACAAAAAGATCTGGGGGTGCTGGTCAACAGGCAGCTGGACATGAGCCAGCATGTGGCCAAGAATGCCAACAGCATCCTGGCCTAGATCAGAAAGAGCGTAGCTAGAAGGACCAGGAAAGTGATTGACTTACTGTGGGGGGCCTCATCTTAAGTACTGGGCTCAGTTTTGGGTGCTGCAGTATAAGAGACATTGAGATGCTGGAGAGGATCCACAGAAGGGCCAGAAAGTTGGTGAGGAATCCAAAGAACACATCTTACAAGAAGTGGCTGAGGGAACTGGGGTAATTTAGTTTGGAGAAGAGAAGGATGAAATGAGACCTTCTTGCTCAGAAAAACTTCCTGAAAGGAGGTTGGGGTGAGGTGGTGGTTGGTCTCTTCCCCCAAGTAACTAGTGATAGGATGATAGGAAATGGCCTCAAGTTGTGCCAGGGGAGATTTAGGTTGCATATTATGAAAAATTGGTTTCCCTCAAGAGTGGTCAGGCATTGGAACAGGCTGTCCAGGGAGGTGGTGGAGTGCCCATTCCTGGAGGTGTCCAAAAAACGTGTAGATATGGCACTTTGGGAGATGGTTCAATGGACATGGTGGTGTTGGCTTGACATTTGGACTTGATCTTAGAGGTCTTTTCCAGCTTTAGTGATTGCATGACTCTGTATACAGCACAATCCATGAAACATTTGCTGTTCATGCCACTGCCACAAGCTATGGTGCAGGTAATAGACTCAGCAAGTTATCACCACATACACCCTCAAATGTCAAGTCACTAGTATTTCCAGATAACCACGTGCACAAACCTGAGGTCTGCTGTGTTTAAACCTGCCAATCTGCTTTCTGAATGTTAGGTGCTCACTTGTGGGACCTGGAACAGCTGGCCTGAAATAACTCTGCATGAATATGCAGCGTCTGTTCTTTTGAACGTCTTGGCCTCATAAACAAATTGGAACTGCCTGAAGAGGGTTCATACACAAATAGAACTCAGTAAGAGCTACTTACTGAATTGTAAGAGAATGGAAGATAATGCAGATTAGTTTTGCTCCCTTAAAATTCCCTCAGTTCTGACCTTCAGAATGTGTATGCAGGCTTTAGCAAAACACAGTTTTTAAAAGCACAGCAGCAACAAAGAGATGGAAGGAATAAGATAGAAGATGATGCTGTGCTGTTTCCTATGTATCTCTTCAGGGTTTTTTGATGACTAGTCAGACCAAAATTCTCTTTTCATAACAGGCAGTTCCTCAGGTGTCTGCTGCAGAAAGCTATTTAGAGCCTTCTGATGCACTGCAGGTTTTATAGCCATAGATAATCATTACCTGTGGTAAGCAACATAAACCACAGGCAACTAACTGTAAGGATGCGTAGCACACAATATCAGAAGAAGCAACAAGACCCTTAAAACTGCTGAGGCTCATTTGCCACAGTAAGAGTTTATTCTGTGTGACTGCCAACCTATGAAAAATATCCCCTTCCTCCACACCTCCCCCATGAAAGGTGTCATTTCATGAAGTTATGGAATCATAGAATGGTTTGGGTTGGAAGGGACCTTAAAGATCATCTAGTTCCAACCTCCCACCATGGGTAAGAACACCTTCCATTAGACCAGGTTGCTCAAAACCACATCCAGCCTGGTCTTGAAAACTTCCAGTGAGGCAGCACCCACAACTTCTCTGGGCAACTCGTTCCATTGAGTTGGACTCAATGATCTCTGGAGGTCCTTCCCAACCCCTAACATTCTGTGGAAATGTCACTATCCCATTTCAACGACACATGGTTGTGGTGCTGAGAGATGTGGTTCAGTGGTAGCAGCTTAGCAGTAGTGCTGGGATTGTGAGCTCTAGGGGAGTGGTTGGACTTAGTCTCAAAGGTCTCTTCCAACCTCAAAAATTCTATGGTTCTGTGATTCTGAAGTTTCCTGCAATGTACTCCTTCACCCCATGACAACCTTCTTTGATACAGATTAAAAGCCACAACCGTCTCCAGGTCTAGAGAATTTGCAGGCAATGATCTGTGTCTGAGGCATCACTCACGTGATGTTTACTTCAATGTCTAGTGTTCAAAGGAGTCTGCCTGGTTATACTCACCAGTGAGAATGGAAATCACATAAGCCTGTGGCAACAGGATGTGCTCTACTTAAAAACGTTTCAACTTGTTACCAGATGCAGGCTACAAACCTCTATGATCTGTACTGGTGCACTAGAGGGAAGGGCTAAGCAAGTAAGGAATAGAGCAGATACGCATGAAAAACAGCAATAAAAGGCTTCAGAAGACTTTTCCCTTGAAGTATTGCAGAAGCGTTGATGAAAATAATGGCAATGGTAAGAAGATCCACTTAAAGAGAAGGCAAGGAAATTGAGTGCTTGCCTGATGCCTGAAAGACCTTAGTCTCATGTCTTCTTCTCACGTACACTCAACATTTGAGCAGTCTCAAAAGGAGCTTCTGTTTCTGCTCTTCAGTTCCTACATTTACAAAGAGATGTAAGAAATATTTTTACACCCTTTACACTCACAGACACGTGTGACAAAATTATTCAAAGGTCTGAATAGATCACAGAATCATAGAACCACAGAATTGTTTTGCTTGGAAGAGACCTTTAAGACCATCAAGTCTAACCATCAATTTAACACCACCATGGTCATTAAACCCTGTCCCAAAATTCCATGTCCACACATTTCTTTCTCTACCAACTCCCTGGACAGCCTATTGCCAATATCTGGCCACTCTCACGGGGAAGAAATATCTTAATCAACTCTTAGGTAACTCAGCTGCTAGGGTAAGGGGATTGTAGTAGGCCAGGAGGTATTTTGGCTGACATAAAACCTGCAAGAAATTTTCTAGGGTCTTACATTTAGGGCATAGTTTGGCTTCCCTCAGCACCTGCAACTGAGGTTGTCCTTCCCAACAGACACTGAGCAAGCATAATGTGCATGAAAATACAGCCTCCAGACCTTGTGTCCTTTTGATCCCCAATTTGCAGGATTTTTTTAAGAGCTTTCATTGTGCACACTTTGTTAGTCAGATGGGTTTTGTGATTAAGTCCCTGTCATTAAGGCACTTTTATCATTATGCAACCTTTCCAGAAATGTAGAAGTGCTATTTATAGAAGTTCTATAGTTATAGAAGCACCTACAGTAGAAGATACACTTAATATAGTACTTAAAGAAGAAGATATATTTGCACTTACTCACTTGAAATAATCCTTCTTAGATCATTTAAAATAACATGTTTACCTCCTTTCTCTGTGTGTGTTAAGGAGAGTGCGACCAGAAGGTCAAAGGCAGTTCTCCTTCCCCTCTACTCTACCATAGTCCGACCACATCTGGAGAACTGGGTCCAGATCTGGGCTCCCCAGTTAGAAAGAGATAGAAAACTAATGGAGAAAGTCCAGTGGAGGCTACAAATATGCTGAGGGCCTTGGAGAATCTCTGTGAGGAGAAAAGATTGAGAGCCTGAGACTGTTCAGCTTGGAGAAGAGCAGCCTGAGAGAGGATCATCTAAACTCTCATCAAGACCTAAAGTGTGGGGGACAAGAGGCTGGGGCCAGGCTCTTGTTGTGGCGCCCAGTGACAGGACAAGAGGCAACGGCCACAAACTGGAACCCAGGAAGTTCCACCTGAACATAAGGAAAAAATTCTTTGTGTGAGGGTGCTAGAGCCCTTCAGCAGGCTGCCCAGAGAGGTTGTGGAGCCACCTCCTCTGTAGAGATTCCAAACCCACCTGGATATTGTGATCCTGGACAACTTGCTGGTGGTGACCCTACTTCAGCAGGGGGCTTGGATTTGATGATCCCCAGAGGTCCTTTCCGACCCCTACCATTCTGGGATTGATTCTAATGAATTTTAAATGCTCCCTGGTGTGTTGTAAGGGTTGTTCTTAACATAGGGCACCTATTGAGCAGGTGTATCTGCATTTGTGAGCAAACAAAAAAAAAAAAAAAGAAAGCAAACAATCAAGAAATGTGTTGGCAAAGTGTGAGTGGAAGAAAAGTTTTAGCATGCCAGACTGCTTCATAATGAGATCATCATAAGGGCATAGATAAAGATCCATGGTACTCCACATATAAGATGATTGACTGGGGAATTTGGCAGACCCTTCTGGTACATCCCTAGAAAAGTTAAACCCATAAGCTGGCACAGCTCACAGGAAAGCAGCAAAGTGCTGATGATCCAGAATCCTCTTTTCAATATTGCTTCTCTAATATTTTCCCAAATCCTGCAGCTCATGCAAGGTGCAAGAATCCTTAGCAAAGCTATTTCTGTGCTCTCCTGGTGACTGTAGATATTACAAAGAACTCACCCAATTGTGCTAGTTTCCTTTAGGGAATTTCCAACACCAGTGTAAATAAACACTCACAAGGTGAAAGAAGGCATTCTGACTTTTCCTAGAATTTAAAATATATATTTAGAGCTTTGCAGAAGTCAGATGTAGTAACTAACAGTAATATTCACTAGTAAAGGTTGATGTTTTCTCTTTTTCTCTTAAAGACATAATTTAAGATCACAGTAACACTTTTTTTTTCCACTTCAGAGGTAGGAAAACTGGAGGTAAGTGCAAAAAAATGTGCTGTGAAACCCTCCACAAGTGATAGGGTGCCTCTCCTTGGTATACCTTGGTCTGTTTTTCTCACTCCTAACTCCAACCATCCCATGCTGAGGATTTTTCATGGTGCTGAGGAATGTAGAGGCTGACATGGCTACAGAGCCTAGTGCTGACCAGCAACTACCGCAACTTACTTTGCTACAGAGCTGTCTCATCTGATGCCTTCTACCTCCTCTCCTGCACACCCATTTCTTTCCATCATTTACCAGCTGTCCTGGCTAAGTGGGGAGGTCCCAGCTGACTGGAGATTGGCACTCATCTGCAGGAGGAGGATTTTGGGAAGGACAGACCTGTCATTCTGACCATGCTGTCAGGGAAAGTCATGGAACAGATTGTCTTGAGTGCCATTATGCAGCATGTGCAGGACAACCTGTGCAGCACAGGTTCATGAAGGGCAAAGTCCTGCCTGACCAACCAGACCTCTTTCTGTGACAAGGTGACCTGCTGAGAGTATGAGGGCAAGGCTGGGGTTGTTGCTTTATCTGGACTTTAGCAAAGCCTTTGAAACCACTTCCCACAGCATCCTCCTGGAGAAACTGGCTGCTTACGGCTTGAATGAGTGGACTCCTCGCTGGGTTAAGAACTGGCTGATGGCTAGGCCCAAAAAGTAGTTAAGTCCCTTTAAATCCAGTTGGTGACTGGTCATTAGTGATGTTCCTCAGGGCTCAGGTATTTGGGCCAGTTCTCTTTGATAACTTTAGCAATGACCTGGATGAATGGATCCTGGCACCCTCTGAGTTTATAGACAACACTAGGTTGGGCAGGAATATTGGTCTGCTTGAGGGTAGGAAGGCTCTACAGAGGGACCTGGACTGGCTGGATAGATGGGCTGAGGCCAGTGGGATGAGTTTCAGCAAGGACATGTGCTGAGTCCTGCACTTGGGTCACAAGAACCAAAAGCCTGGATGAGGTGAAAAGAAGCATAGACATGGTGCTGAGGTCTAGCCCCAGATTTGGTAAAGTTAGATAATGGTTGGACTTGATGATTTTAAAGGTCTTTTCCAACCCAAACAAGTCTATGATTGTATGATTCTATGATTTCTCCTGGTGCTGCATCGCCTTCATTCCCCTTGTTTAATAATTCCTAGTCTTGAAGAAAGCAATTCATAACTGAACATCTCTGTGTACTTTTTAATTATGAAGATGTATACTATAAACAAGAGGAAAATATTCTTGGCACTGACTCCATAAATACGTGCTATATGTTATTGTGGTGGGAATCCTTCTTGACTATTTGCCAGAAACAAACTATTTGACTTCCAGAGCCAATACTGATTTTATATCAGCTGAAGACACATGCCAGCTTTGTCAGTACTAATTACTAGGTGCACGAAATTAGAAACTGGGAAGATTGGATTATTTATTGCTCTGGAGCACTACTGATGACTCTTTGATTATTGATCACAAAAATACCAGAGGCTAATCATTCCATTTGCACAGAAAAAACACATTTTCACTGACTTGACATGGGGTGCATCAAGAAAAGAGTGACCAGCAGGTCTAGGGAGGTTCTTCTACCCCTTTACTCTGCCCTAGTGAAACCACACCTGGAGTACTGCATCCAGTTTGGGGCTCCCCAGTTCAAGAGAGACAGAGGCCTGATGAATAGAATCCAACAGAGAGCCATGAGGATGATGAGGGGGCTTGAGCACTTCCTCTATGAAGAGAGACTGAGAGATATGGGGCCATTTAGTCTTGAGAAGACTGAGAGGGGATCTGATCAATGTGCATAAATATCTGAGGGGTGGGTGTCAAGTGGAGGGGGCCAGGCTCTTTTTGGTAGTGTGCATTAATAGCCTGAACATAGAAGATTTCACCTCAGCATGTAGCAAAACTTTTTTACATTAAGAGTGATGGAGCACTGGAACAGGCTGCCCAGAGAGGTTGTGGAGTCTCCTCTGGAGACTTTCAAGACCCATCTGGATGTGTTTCTGTGTGACCTGTGCTATATTCTATAGTCCTGCTCCAGCAGGGGTGTTGGACTTGATGATCTTTGGAGGTCCCTTCCAACCCCTAACATCCTATGATCCTCTGATTGTGGAGTCTGTGTTTCAGGAGACTTTCAAAGCCCACCTGGATGCATTCCTGTGCAGACTACCCTAAGTGATCCTGCTCTGGCAGGGGGGTTGGACCTGATAATCTCTTGAGGTCCCTTCCAACTTTTAATGCACTGTGATATTGCAATACTGTGATCGTGACAATGGTAGATGAGGCAAACTTGTGGGGTTTAAGAATTGATTTAGTGATTTTGAGATGCTCGGCCACTCTAACTGCAGTAGGGCAAATCTAAAGAGGAAAAATTGACTTAGGCTTGGTATCTACCTTGTAAACAATGATCATAGAATCACAGAACAGACCTCCAAAGGCCAGCACCTGTGGATGATATTGGAGCAGTTTTCAATCTTAGCCCTACGGAACCAGGGGGCCACCAGGCCCCCCAGCCTTTGTCCCCCACCACCAATCACCCAGTGTGCACCGTGGGCACTCACCAGTGAGGAGAGGAGGATCCTCAGCCCAGATGGGCTCAGCTTGGAGCTTCTGCCTCTCTTGGTGGTGATTAAAAAGGGGAGTGGGCGGGGAGGGCAAAGTGGCCACACCTGGGGTGGGAGGAGACTCCAACAGAGCCCAGGTGCTCTGGGATTTGAGGGGAAAAAAGGGGGAAATGGAGCAGATATGTGAAAAAGGGGCAGATATGGTGGGAAGGGGGAGGTGGTGAGAAAGAAGAGGATTTTAAAATAACTTTATTTTCCAGAAATCTTCCATAATGCACAACTGCAGTTCATGGTTTGCTTCACCTCCATGCAAAAAGACCAACCCATCAGTGCTTTATCACTGTGATTGCTTACTCACAAAGAGAACCACAGGATCATAGAACCACTAAGGTTTGAAAAGACCTCTAAAATCAAGTCCAACCATCAACCCAACACCACCATGCCTTCTAAACCGTGTCCCAAAGTGCCATCTCTCCACATTTTTTGAACACCTACAGGGATGGCTACTCCACCACCTTCCTGAGTGGCCCCCATACAATCCCTGATCACTCTTTCATTAAATAAATAAAGGGAACAGAAAGTTTACTTAAAAGGTATGGATATATATAGCCATTAAAACTGGAATGCTAATCTAAAAAATTTGTTCTGTGTGATGTGTCTTTAAGGAGTCAGCTCTGCCAGAGAGCTCTGGCTGAGCAGGAAGGCACCTTACTGAGTAGCAGAAAGCAAAAGGAGTTGGGCAGAAACCCTCAGCCTGTTTTGCAGCAGATTTCACCTTATGCTGCAGAAATTGCAGGGAATCAGCACTTTAAAATCACAAACATGTTCTGCACCTGGCTTCTGAACAAACAAAGAACAACATGGGACTCTCCCCTGACGACTTATTTGTGGTGAAATCATTGAGCCACAGCAGAAAGCTTGAATTGCAAAAGCAGGAGCCTGAACAGGGCTGCTTATTCCCGCTTCAATTACCTTTCCTCAGTGAAGGCTGCCTGTTTTATCAATAGCTCTGTCAACATTTTAAAATCCCCTCAGAGTAATTCAGATTGTTGACTGTAAATAAGGCACCTGCTTTCAAACATCCAAGCAGGATTTATTTATTTCTCTATTTATTTATTTGAACAGATGAAGATGGGGCCCAGCACACAAATAAGAAAAAAACCCTCCCCATCTCCTTCAATCTCAGCATTTGAGACTAGACAAATATGTGACAGTAAAGCAACTTAAAGATGTGGGTACTTACCTACATAACATCAGACAAATGCTAATGCAACCCAGAATTTGAGGTACCTCCCAAACAGTTCCCTGTACTAACAAGGGATCTGTAGGAAACACAAAAGGATCTTATCACAGGAGACAACAAAATCAAAGACCTCCTTTCCAGGAGGAGCCTTTCCAGGCTATGCTGTCAATATGAACCCTGCTGGATCTGTGGTTTGTGAACAGAGAACTTGTGGGTGAGGTCATGGTTGAGGTCCTTCTTGGGCACAGTGCACATGAAATGATGATAGAGTTCTCAGTTGCTGGAAAAGAGAGGAGTCAGTAACGGCCACCTGGGAGTTCTGGAGGGCAGACTTTGGCCTGTTTGGGAGACTGGTAGACAAAGTCCCTTGGGAAACAGTCCTGAAGAATCTGAGGTGTCCAGGAAGGCTGGACACTGCTCAAGGAGGAAGTCTTAAAGGCACAGAAACAGGCTGACCCCAGGTGCTGAAAGGTGTTCTCAGATACGGTGCTTCCTGAATACTGTGCTCAGTTTCGAGCCTCTCACTACAAGAAGGACATTGAGGTGCTGGAGTGTGTCCGAAGAAAAAGGCTGGTGAAGGGTCTGGAGAACAGATCTGGTGAGGAGCAGTTAAGGGAACTGGGGTTGTTTACCTGGAGAAAAGGATCCTCAGGAGATGCATTATCACTTTACTACTACTTAAAGGAGGTTGTAGAGAGGTGGGGGTCGGTCTGCTCAGCCAGGTAACAAGTGACAGGGCAAAAGGAAATGGCCTGAAGTTGCACCAAGGGAAGTTTAGATTGGATATCAGGGAAGAATTTCTTCACTGAAAGTATTCTCAGGCATTGGAGCAGGTTGCTGAGGAAGGTGGTGGAATCCCCATCCATGGAGGTAGTCGTGTAGTGGTTGTGCTGAGGGATATGATTTAGCCAAGGGCTTGTCAGTGTTAGGCTGATGGTTGTACTTGATGATATTAAAAGTCTTTTCCAGTTTAGGCAATTCTGTAATTCTGCTATATTGTAATATTCCATGGAGGACAGATTCACCCTCATCACTGGTGGTGTGCAGTGAGTATCTATCTCTGTGCTCAAAGCTGTTTGAAGGCTGGGAAACACAGAGTTCACCGTGGCAAACACAGCCACCTCTTCTGAAGTGTGAAGTTATTTGTGTGCTAGAAATACTCATGTAGGGTTTGGGCTGGGAGAAATTATACCAACCTCCTCCTTCCTTCCTTCCCAACAGCTTTTTGCTGCCATAAGAGTAAATACAGACTAGCAGAAGGCAGCAGTGGAGTATGTGCAATATGACAGACCCATTAGCATAACCATCCTTGTCATTGTAACCTTGTGCTGTCAGAACCTGTCAAGCTTGATTTTCATTCTGCCTCATTTTATGCTTTTCCCCACCTACCCTCAGCTCTGGCTTTTCTGAGCAGGCAGCAGGAGTAGGTTTTAGTTCACATTTCATATGGTAAAACCAACTTGTGAGTCCTCTGGAGCTCTGCACATTATCTACAGATGCATGCTGGACTGTCATTTATCTGCAGAAGAACTGAGTCTTTATTTTTCATTAGATTAGCACAAAGCACATATGTCATTTTTTAACTCTAAGGCAATTTCTACCTAACTTAGAGTATTAGCAGTCCATTTTGCAGTGTGGATTTACTGCCACACAGATGTGATAGAATCATAGAATTGTTTTGATTGGGAGAGATCTCCAAAATCACCAAGTCCAACCATCAACCTATGCCACTAAACCATGTCACTAAATGCCATGTCCACATCTCTCTTGAACACCTACAGGGACGGTGCCCATCTCTTCAGCCTGTCAGTGTCCCTCTAGATATATCCCTTCCCTCCAGTGTGCTGCCAGGATAGCCATCAAGAAGATTATAATGAAATAGAAATGATGTTTTATTGTAGAAAACAGTTTGAAATAAGCTGCTGTATGAAAAGGTTATGGAACAAGTTAGGTGAACAGACCAGTCAGTGAAGAGGCTCTTGAAAGAAAAATGAGCAGATGGTTCACTGGCATACAATATATTTCCATCTTCTCATCTCATGCTGGTAGGAGATGGGGAGAGGGAGATTTGCTCCAGATAAAAGAAAAAAAGATATTGAAGGAAACCAAGCTCACAGATCAGTATTGGAGTTGCAAGCTACACACCAGCAGGTCCACAGTTTCCACTTGACTGCCAACCTTTCATAAAGGAGATACATACCCCTGGTATTGCTGAGTAACTCATGACCTGCAAGATGTCAAGAGTGCTGCAGATTTATCTCTTTTTCTGAGGTTGCTTCCTGTCTGTTGCTTTGCAGATGATGGCAAAAGCATGGTGAGACCATTAGGCACATGCCACACCAAGGAATCTGAGCCATGTGTTGAATATCACAAATCCACTCTGAGTTGCTGTCACATAAAAACACCAGAGAATAGTGACTAAGGCAAAAATGATGCCCTCTGAACAACTCACATCGTTCCTATTTATATGCAGAATACTTTCAGAGGCATAATAATAGGTTGATTATTGGCAGTAGAAAGATGAAGAGTAGTGGAGGTGTGTTGTAAATATCTAATCTAGTGGAGTTTAAAGCTAGGAATTTGAAGGGCCTGCCTTGGCAAACTGCTGTCTAGGCTTGAGCTAGATCTGACTTTGCTCATTGCTATGAGTTCCCAGCTCAGTCTCTGCTCAGTGAGGCACTTGCTGCAGCTCAGGGCAGGTTTGCACAGATAGTGGTTGCTGCTTGTAGTGATGATGGTGATGAAGAGAGTTAGCACCAGGGTTTGGGCTGCAGAAAATGGAAAGGGCATCTTGTGTACCACCTTGGGCTGCAGGAAGGAAAAGGATGCAGATGTGGGGAGGAGAGGACAGGACAGGTGACCCTAAACTAACCAATAAGGGATTCTATCCTATGGACAGTATCTACAGGATAAAGCTGAGGGATCACCATGGTCAAGTCTCTTCTTCAGTGGCTGGTGTCTGAGGAAGACTCTGTCCATTCTGCCTTTGCTCCAAATCCAGGAATTTCTGAATCCAGTTCCAGAATCCAGCTCCTGAATATAGTTTCCATCTTTGCTGAATCTAGTTTGGGACTTCCCCAGTGCCTGCCCACAGCATCGGTGGTGACAGTAACATTGCCATCGGGGATTGGTTTCAATATTGATTTGTATCTCTTTGTCTCTGTTTCATTTGATTGTTCTTATTCACATCCTAGCTGGCTTAGTTTCTTTCCCATCCCATCAGCCTCTCTCCCTTATTTCCCTTCTCCTCCCTTTGGGAAGCAGAGGGCTTCATAAAGAGCCTCTGGCACTTGTTTAGTGGCAAACTCAGCCCTCAACAAACACAGTTCACTGAAAGGATCAGATAAAAAGTTCTAACATTCTCCCATGAATGTGTAACATTGCTAGGGACAAGCAACAAGTTCCAGATCTCAGTTTTGGCTGGAAACTGTCCTAGTAGATGTTGTTAACTACTTTTTGAAGCAGAAATACAGAAAGGGAAGATTTAATTCAAAACCTTTTCTAACAGGGTGAGTCCAAATATTTGTTAGCATCCAGATTTCATTTCTTAGAAACCAATGGAATTGTGCTTAACATTTTTTTAAATCCATTTTCAAATCATGGAATTTTTCTTTCTATAGAGAGATGAGATGCCCAAGGGGGTTTGGGTGAAACATTAAAACTTATTTAAAGGATCACATGAAGTAGATCAAAACAGCAGCAGCCTGAGTCCTGAAATCAGGCCTCCAGCTCGATTTACAAAATACCTTTGAAGTCCTCGAATAAAAAGATAATAACTAACTTTCCTTTTAACTACCAACAGTCATAATTTAAACCTCAACACTCTTTTTCAGGCAATGCTCCTGAAGCGTTTTGGTATATTTCCCAAGGACAAATTTTTGTAATGTCTGAAGGCAGCCACATTATCATCTTCTAAATACATCAAAATGCCCTGCTCCTAAACCACAGGCAGAATTTCCCCATGACTTGAGAAAGATCAATGGCCATCTATGGGGCATGAGCTGCTGTGCACACTCTCACAGTGTAACCAGTTCTCCTGATCTCCTGGCCTGCAGGCTAATATTTTTGCAGAGCCAAGAACCACCAAAGCCCCTTGGGGAGTGGTAGCTCTGGGGTGATCTCACGAGAGGAATCAGGACTCCATTGCTGATGGAAAAAAAGAGGAGTAATTCAGGATAGATCCTGAATTCTGTGACCTAAATCTGCTATGACATCAGCTTTTTGGCTGCAGATATACAAGTTTGGCTACCCTTTGAGCAGTCACTGCTCCTGGGTGAAGAATTGTAAAAGCTAACTCTGCTTCCCCACTATTGATGCCCTGTTGCCCTCAGTCTCTCCCACACCCACACAGTGCACTTGTGTCATCACTTAATGTTCAGGCACCACAGCACTTACTGAAAACATATCTCTCAAGATATGATTCAACATTCCTTTTGGGCCACAGGCTCCACCCCAGAAAGAGTGCCAGGAAACATCAGGCTACCTGAGGATCCAAACCAGTGAAATGATTCCTTTTTTCAGAAACAACTGAAAAAAACATGAATTTGATTCACCCACATCAGCACTCTCTCTTCTGGAGACCTGCTGGATACCTAACTGCCTACAGACAATCAAAGAGCTTCAGCAGGAGAGTATGGTATACACTAGCCTATCAGCAGGTGATGATAGCACTGTTGCTGGAAAGTCAAATTCTTTCTCCGAACACAGCAAAAAGGTTGCTCTGACTACAGGATTAATGGGTGCTAGCTTTGTGTTCTCTTTTGTGTAAGAAAGACTTAGGTCTGTAACTCAAGGAGAAACATCCTGGCTTGTCAATACTGGGAGGAAGGAGGCATCCTACTCCTGGTCACACTTGGCTGCTCAATTTCCACACATTCACAGTCACACCCAGAATCATAGAATTGTAGGGGTTGGAAGTGACCTCTAGAGACCATCAAGTCCAACCCCTGTGCCAAAACAGGCTGTCCTAGAGCAGGCCACACAGGAAGACATCCAGACAGGTTTTGAAAGACTCTAGAGAAGGAGATTCCACAACCTCTCTGGGCAGCCTGCTCCAGGGCCCTGGCACCCTCACAAAGAAGTTTCACTTGCGATGGAACTTCCTTGGTTCTAGCTTGTGCCTGTTGCCCCTCATCCTACCATTGGGCACCAGTGAAAAGAGACTGGCCTCCTCTTGACACCCACTCTTCAGGTATTCATAAATATTGATTGGACCCCCTCTCAGCCTTCTCTTCTCCAGGCTAAACAGCCCCAGGTCTCTCAGCCTTTCCTCTTCAGACAGATCTTCTATTCCCTTAATCATCCTCACAGCCCTCTGTTGTACTTTCCCCAGTAGTTCGCTGGCCCTCTTGAATGGCAGAGTCCAAAACTGAACACAATGCTCCAGATGAGGCCTCAGTAGGGCAGAGCTTATCATGATCTTTATCATTGTATTCATCATTAGCTATGGCAAGTTCAGAAACAAATCTCCACACAGCAAGATGGATAGATATCCAAAGGTTTCAGCTGCTGAAGGACATTGGAGCCGTCAATAATTCTTCAGGGAGAATGTAGTTTAATCATCAGAGTGCCAATTCTAGGAAATTCCCTCTAAGTAACAGCAAAACTCAAGGACTGTGATTCCTCATTACAGAAGAGTAGAGAAAGTTTCTACCTTGAAAACAAAACATTGGGTCCACAGAATCACAGAATGTTAGAGGTTGAAAGGAACCCTCAGAGATCATCAACTCCAATGCCCCTGCCAAAGCAGGATCACCTAGGGCAGGCTGCACAGGAATGCATCCACATGGGTTTGGAATCACTCCAGAGAAGGAGACTCCACCACTTCTCTGGGTAGCCTGTCCCAGTGCTCTGTCACCCTCACAGCAAAGAAATTTCTCCTCATATTGCAGGGAACCTCCATGTTATACCCACTGTTCCATGCCCTATCACTGGGCACCACCAAAAAGAGACCATCACCTTCATCCTGACACCCACCCCTCAGATATTTTTAAACATAAGATCCCCTCTCAGACTTCTCTTCTCAAAACTAACCAGCCCCAGTTCTCTCAGTCTTTCTTCATAACCCACATGAGCATGAGGCAACGTCAGCGAAGAACGTGGAGGCCCCAGAACAGTAATCAAAACAAGAGAAAAAAAAGTTCCCATTGGACCTAATGAGTGGCTAAGGCAGCAGATATTTTTGAAGAGGATATGTTTGGCTTCAATACACACATAGAAACAGCTTTTTTTAATGTATCACACCGAGTGGAGACACACAGCAAGTCTTGCTGAAGGGCCAGATGGCTAGGATTCTTAATTGGTATATGCTGTTTGCTATTGTTGCAGATGAGATTGTTCTCATCTTCACATAACCAATGGCTTTTCCACAGGTTTCACATCAAGTTACTGGGAACAGATAATTCTTCACTGGGTATCACAGAATCACAGAATTAACCAGGTTGGAAAAGACCTTCAAGATCACCAAGTCCAACCTATCACCCAACACCATCTAATCAACTAAACTGTGGCACTAAGTGCCTCATCCAGGCTTATTTTAAACACTTCCAGGGATGGTGACTCCACCACCTCCCTGGAGTAATGAGAGTGCAGTTGTTTTAAGTTCAATGGGTTTCCCCTTGCTTTTTTTTTAACTACTTTAATTCAAAGAATTCTGCAACAGTTTGTCTGACCTGCAAAAAAGCAGGCACAGAAAGAACATTTTTCTCACAATGGCTATTCAGGAAGAAATCTCTCAGGATAGAATCATAGAATCACAGAATCGTTTCAGTTGCAAAAGACTGCTAAAATAAATCAGTCCAACCATCAACCTAAGACTACTGTGGCCGTCAAACTATTTACTAGGTCCACGAATTTCATGAACACCACCAGGGATGGGGGACTCCACTACCTCCCTGGGCAGCTGGTTCCAATATCTGATCAATTCTTTGAGTGAATAAATTTTCCCTAATATCCAACCTAAACCTCCTCTGGTGCAACTTGAGGCCATTTCCACTTGTCCTATCACTTATTACCTGGGAGAAGAGACAGACACCTACCTCACTGAAACCTCCTTTTGGGTAGTGGTAAGAAATGAAAAGGTTTTCCCTGAGCCTACTTTTCTCCAGACTAAACAACCCCAGTTCCCTCAGTCATTCCTCACCAGACCTTCTTCTCCAGACCCTTCACCAGCTTTGTTGTTGTTCTCTGGACATGCTCCAGCACCTCAATGTCCCTCTTGGAGTGAGTGCTCAAAACTGACATCAGAACTCAGGACGTGGTCTCACTAAGGCTGAGTCCAGGGTGACAATCACTTCCCTGATCCTGCTGGCCGGGATAAGATGTGTGGAATGCTAGAGAAGAGATACTGTGTCCTTAACTTACTCTAGCTCCACCTCTGGGTGGAAAGAAAAACATTTCCAGCAGAAGGTTTGCAGCAACAACAGGGAAGTTCATCTAAACATCTGCTGAAACACCAGCCTGGCTCTTAAGCTGGGAACCTGGGAGAGCTGCCATTTCTGCATCACAGTCTCACAGTATATCAGAGGTTGGAAGGGACCTCAACAGATCATCAGGTCCAACTCCCCTGCCAGAGCAGGATCACTGTGTATCCAGGTGGGTTTGGAAAGTCTCCAGAGAAGGAGACTCCACAACCTCCCTGGGCAGCCTGTTCCAGTGCTCTGTCACCCTCACTGGAAAGAAGTTTCTCCTCACGTTGAGGTGAAATCTTCTATGTTCAAGTTTGAACCCATTGTTCCTTGTCTTATCACTGTGAACCACCAAAAAGAGCCTGGCCCCCTCCACTTGACACCCACCCCTCAGATATTAATAGACATTGATCAGATCCCCTCTCAGTCTTCTCTTCTCCAGACTAATCAGCCCCAGGGCTCTCAGTCTCTCTTCACAGGGGAGATGCTCAAGTCCCCTAAGCATCCTCGTGGCTCTCCATGGCAATGGAGAGAATTCTGCATGACCTGATAGGAGCAGTAGACATGCCAAATATTTTCTAATTTAGGTTTGTTACTTTTTTGGTCTTTGGGCTTAGTCTTTGTGTACAAGGTAAGAAACAGTATGAAGAACAATCCTGCTGCCAGGCTGTGTGAGAGCTGGTAAGTAGGATCACCTGAAAAGTGAGAAAGCTTTTAGCTGTTGACCATCCACATTGTAATCCTCCTGCTGGTGGCAATTCCTTGCAGGTAATTCCCATCCTTTCAGGTCTGTCAGAGTGTTCAGACCTTAACAATAGCACTGGCACTAAAAGTTTTGCCTGACAGCAGAAATCCTACCATTCCTTACTTCTTTCTTTCTTTTCTATCCTGTTGATTTAGGCAAGAAGAGGCTAGGTAGAAGACAACTGGTTCTCATGGAAGAAGGAAACTTGGAATAGCTTTTAACATTTTCCCCAAGAAATAAGAAGCCCAGGCAGAGTGCCTCCAGTGCCAACTGTAAATGTAGGCTGGAACATATTTCACAGTTAATGGACAGTACTAGCATATACAAAAAGACGCAGGCATGGAAGAAAAACTGACAGCACAAGGTCAATGTCCATGAAAATCAGCAGAAGCTTTTCATCAAATTCAGGATACATTTGAGAGATTTTTTTGTTGGTGTTGTTCAAACAGCTTTCACTCTTACCCCTCTGGTGCACCAATGGGAATCACTCTTTGGCCTCTCTCTGACAAGATCTACTGGATAAAACATCTGCTTTCACATCTCATGTTTCCCATCCTAGAAGAAATCTCCTGTGGCTGAAGGTAGCTCTGCAGTTATTAATAATCCCAAGATTCACTGAAGGGAACTGAAAATAAACAGCGTAATGAAGACATTTTTAATACATGACAGGAGTGGTACCTTAGGACAGGTCTTCTTATTAATTTCTAAAAACAGCACACAAAAGGGATCTTCTGTAGGCTAAGAGCCTTTTATTAGGAACTCTCCTGGTGTGAGCCAGGCCAGCACTGGTTCAGTTCACTGCTGTGAGTTCCCAGCTCAGATTCTGCTCAGTGAGGCACTTGCTGCAGCTCAGGGCAGGTTTGCACAGACAGTGGCTGCTGCTGGCAGTGGCAATGCTGATGGGGAGAGTTAACATCAAGGGCTGGGCTGCAGACCAAGGGCACTGCTACATTTCATGTGGCACCTTGGGCTGCAGGAATGCAAAGGCTGCAGCTGCAGGGATAAGGGCATAGGACAGGTGACTCTAAACTAACCAACAAGGGGTTCCATCCCGTGGATGACATCTTCAGGATGAAGCTGAGGGATCATCAGGGTCAAGGCTCTTCAATGGCTGGTGTGCTAGGAGGACTCTCTCCATTCTGCCTTTGCTCCCAATTCATGAATTCCTGATTCCAGTTCTGGAACACAGCTTCTGGATACAGTTCCTATCTGCTGATGAATCCAGTCTGGGACTTCCCCAGTGCCTGCCCACAGTGTCAGTGGTGACAGTGACATCATTGCCATTAGGGGTTGGGCTTCCATATTGGTTTGTGACTCTTTCATTGTATTCTTATTTCCATCCCAGCTGGTTTAGTTTCTTTCCTACCTCATCAGTCTCTCTCCCTTATTAGTTTTCTCTTCCCTTTGGGAAGCAGAGGAGTTCATAAAAAGCCGCTGTCACTCCTTTAGTGGCATGTCCAGCCTTGACCCTTCACTGGGTATTACCAGACTTGCAGTACAGAAGAAACCAGTAGGTTAAACTTACACAGTTTTCTTCTTTGCTTTCAATAAAATCAGTAACTTTTTTTCTGACTGGATTAATGGCATAGGAAGAAATGAAAGCAAAAGCACAGGAAGTTTTAAGTTAAGCAAAGGATTTTTCCCCCCTTAGGTAGCTGTTCTTTCTTCTATAAAAATTATCTAAGGAGAAAAAGTATAGTAAGAAATCAAATCTAAGAGCATCCACTGATAAATAATAAGCTATGTATGCATCCCTACTATGTAGATCTGAATCACAGAATCAATAAGGTTGGAAAAGACCTCAAGGATCATCAAAGTCCAACCTGTCACCCCAGACCTCATGACCATCTAAACCATGGCACCAAGTGCCACGTCCAATCCCCTCTTGAACATCTCCAGAGATGGTGACTCCACCACCTCCCTGGGCAGCACATTCCAATGGCTAACAACTCTCTCTGGGAAGAACTTTCTCCTCACCTCCAGCCTAAACCTCCCCTGGTGCAGCTTGAGACTGTGTCCTCTTGTTCTGGTGCTGATTGCCTGGGAGAAGAGACCAACCCCCCTCCTGGCTACAATCTCCTTGAAGGCTCCCATTGTTCCATAAGAAAGAGAGGGTTTAGTTTAAGCCATTCTCACATGTGCTCCAAATACTTCAGAAGAAAACATCCATTATTAGAGCCTAAAATTCCTTTCCAAACAGTTGAACGGCATGAAGTTTTGGATCTTCTCTGCCCTCTTCCACAGGAAGCCCTTTTGTCTAGGCAGTGTATCTGCAGCTCTCTCTGGTAGTTTCTTTAACAGCAAGCCATCCAAGTCCCAAATCACTTCTTCCTCTTTCCTCACAAGGCCACAGCTCTGTGCATGCAGATGGTGGCAGAGCAAGGATGAGCCAATACTCAGCAGCACTCCAGATTTTCTGCAACCCACATTTTTCTTATCATACAACAACAAAGGCAATCTTTGCAGTATGTTCTCTGTTGGAATAAGAAGAACAGATCCAATACTGGAAACTTTCTTTTGTATACAGGCCTAGGAAACCTAACAGATAGACCAGCTAGTCCTGAACTTCTGATGCTCTGCTGTCATCTGAATTGGAAATGCTGGCACAGAAATTGAAACCGGGATTGATAACATCTCATTGAGAACTGGGGGCACTTTTCATCTCCTGAAGTTCAACTTACTTGCCCTACACATTTCACCACTTTGTCTTTTACCCAGATAATTTGCCAATGTAGCATTTTATTGCACCCTCACACAGGGGCAATGTAACCCTACTTTATTGCTACTGTGTCAAGACTTCCCTCACAAACCGCTACAATATTTTGCAGACTCAATATTTTGCAGAGATTGAATAATTTAGTTACTCCATAGTTTCACACAATCATTTTCAGATGTCACCAGAGAAGGCAAAATATTCTTCATAAAAAGGTTTTTCAATGTTTCACGGAAGTTTCATTATGACTAAAGAAAAGGGTCAGCAAATAAAGGTGGATAAATGAATAATGAATTGAGACTGAATTTCATAGAATCATAGAATTGTTAGGGTTGGAAGGGACCTCAAGGATCATCCAGTTCCAACCCACCTGCCATGGGCAGGGACACCTCACACTAGAGCAGGTTGCTCACAGCCACATCCAGCCTGGCCTTAAAAACCTCCAGGGATGAGGCTTCTACCACCTCCCTGGACAACCTGTTCCAGTGTCTCACCACCCTCATGGTGTAAAACTTCTTCCTAACATCCAATCTGAATCTCCCCACTTCTAGTTTTTCTCCATTCCCCCTAGTCCTATCACTCCCTGACACCCTAAAAAGTCCCTCCCAAGCTTTCTTGGAGCCCCCTTCAGATACTGGAAGGCCACAAGAAGGTCTCCTCAGAGCCTTCTCTTTTCCAGACTGAACAGCCCCAACTCTTTCAGTCTGTCCTCATAGGAGAGGTGCTCCAGCCCTCTGCTCATCCTGGTGGCCCTTCTCTGGACACCTTCCAGCATGTCCATATCCCTCTTGTAATAGGGGCTCCAGAACTGGATGCAGTACTCCAGGTGGGGTCTCACCAGAGCTGAGTAGAGGGGGAGAATCACCTCCCTTGCCCTGCTGGCCACACTTCTCTTGATGCAGCCCAGGATCTGGTTGGCTTTCTGGGCTGCAAGTGCACACTGACAGCTCGTGTTGAGCTTCTCATCCACCAGCAGCACCAAGCCCTTTTCTTCAGGGCTGCTCTCAAGCCAGTCCCTGCCCAGCCTATATCGGTGCCTGGGATTGCCCTGACCCAGCTGCAGGACCTTGCATGTGGTCTTGTTGAACTTCATGAAGTTGTCATGTGCTCACCTCTCCAGCCTGTCAAGGTCCCTCTGGATGACACCCCTTCCCTCCAGCCTGTCTGCTGCACCACACAGCTTGGTGTCGTCAGCAGGCTTGCTGAGGGGGCACTCAATGCCACTGTCCATGGCATTTCCAACATCTTAAATCCTCTTCTCCCCCACATACAGGAGGAGCATTTAGTGGACATTAACCTGACTGGCATACTTTGTTTCCCTTCCATTGCCCCTTTATTCTCCTCTTTTTTTTAGATGTTCAGAGCTGTATAAGAACACAAGTTTTTTACTATATTTATGTAGCAGGGTTAATGAGGAATCTTAAAAGAATATCTTAGCCTGCTAAGCCCCACAGCTAGTGCCTATCTGTTATTATTATCCTTATTTGATTAAGTTGGATTTGGTTTCATGCACTCCTGTTGTGGTTACACAGATACAAGCCCGGAATACTCACTGGCTGATTAATTTATAGCAGGAAAAGCCTTAGTTGTGCTGTGCTCAGTCTTTCCAGGACTCATTCAGATTGGATGTTAGGAAGTTTTATGCCATGAGGGTGGTGAGACACTGGAACAGATTGCCCAGGGAGGTGGTAGAGGCCCCACCCCTGGAGGTGTTTAAGGCCAGGCTGGATGTGGCTCTGAGTAACCTGCTCTAGTGTGAGGTGTCCCTGCCCATGGCAGGGGGGTTGGAACTGGATGATCCTTGAGGTCCCTTCCAACCCTAACAATTCTATGATTTTATGATCCTATGATTGACTCAAACCATGCTCAAACTTTCCTTGTGCTTCTGAGCATGTGCTAAAGACCCACTTTTATGTACAAGCACATAGAAATGTCTGTGTATGTATATATGCATGCAAAGGTGTACATGGGCACACATAAATGAACATAGAATGGTTTTGGTAGGAAAAGACCATGAAGATGATCAAGCCCAATAACTACCTAATTCTACCAAGTCTCAATGCTAAACCATGTCCCTCAGCACTACATCTCTGTCTCTTTTCAATACCTCCAGGGGTGGGGATTCAATCACCTCCACGGGGAGCCTGTTCCATACCTCTCCTGGCACAATTTCAGGCCATTTCCTCTCATTCTGTCACCTAATACCAGGGAGACCAACACCCACCTCACTCCAACCTCCTTTCAGGTAGTTGTAGAGAGGAATCTTAGAGGTCTTTTTTTAAGACTTGAGCAGATAAAGCTCTGAGCAATCTGGTTCCTGGTAATGTTGGCATGGCTGTGAGCTGGAGGCTGGATTAGAGACCTCCTGTGGTGTCCTTCAACCTAATGGCTACTGTCATTCTGTTTGTTCCATACACATAGTTGTGCAACCACCTCCTCCCTTACGCACATACACCTTTAGGCTTTCCGCTTCAGAGCACAGAACCACCCAGAGACAGCATCTCCACAGACATATATTGTTAAACCCAATCCACTGAGCTACACTGTGCCAGAATAAAGTCAGGCACTACTGAGCTGCTCTCCCCCTTCTTTGTGCAATAAGAGGGTTAGAAATTTTGCATATAAATTCAGCTGTCGGTTTTGGTTTTGGTTTTGCTTTTTGTTTTTTTTTCCTGAGGAAATATCAAAGAACAGTGAAGTCTTTAGAGCTGACAAAGAATTCGTGTTCAAATCAAAATGAGTTTAACAGAATTTGCTATTTTTAATAGTTGGGAGAAGGGAGGAAGAATTTGTTGTTTGTTTTTTTTTTTTTTCTGAATATTTTATTTTGCTCCACACAGATTGTGTCACTCATCTATTTCATAAATAGTGTGAATAGGGGGAAAAAAAACAACCAAAAACAAACAAACAAAAAACCAAAAAAAAAAAAAAAAACCAAAAAAAAAAAAACCCAACAAAGAAGGCTTTTTGCCCTGCAGGGATGTCCCACAAATACAGAACTATGATTGGCTTCAGTTTTAGAAACTTGTGACCATAACACTTCGGTTCAATGGCCACGGAGGTCTTAGGTTGAAGGTTGGAATTGGTGATCTTGGAGGTCTTTTCCAGCTGAAGAAATTCTATGATTCTGTAAGAAATAAAGAGTAATGAAGGGAGTAAGATAGATTTATTAAACATTAATGACACATTTACTTAGCTCCAACCTACAGATCTACAGTGCTCAAGATGCCTACTCACTCTCTTCCCCACTCACTTTGCTTGTGTGTGGCATCACTGCTAATCTCAGTGGCATTTAAAAAGAATGCCTCCTGTCAGAGCAATATTGTATTTCACTTAGTAATTTCTAAGTATGTGAGTGTAGGAGGTTTTGGCCTCAGAAATTCACATGTTTATCTCAGCCAGCCAAACCTCTCAAGTGTGGGAGACTGGGCCAAAAAAATAAATCCCTGAAGACTCCTGTTCTCATGGAATTGCTACAGTGAGCTACAAAACAAATAAACAAAAAAAGGACATAAGGAAAACCAAAGGGCTTTTACAATTCCAGGTCAGGAATGATATGGTTTCAGTCTCCATTCTTCTGAATTACCCTCTTGGAAAGAGTGGCAAGGTAATTGACTTCCAGTCCATCTCTTGCTGATAGGTAAAGCCACTGAGAAAGTAACAATGGGAAAGCTACAGCAAAATTGCACAGCTGCCAAATCCTGAAGCCTTTGCAATCAGGCTTTCAGCCAGGCTGGAGCATTTAGAAAGCAACAGCAGCACTAAAATACTCTCTCCCTGTGAGAATGGATTGACTATTTCTCAATGTTGAAATTACTCAAACGCACCGTAGGCTCCAGCAGTCAGTCCTTCAGGGTTGCTGTCCCACTTAAGTGACATTTATAAAGGCAG
Source organism: Indicator indicator (assembly GCF_027791375.1). Taxonomy (NCBI): domain Eukaryota; kingdom Metazoa; phylum Chordata; class Aves; order Piciformes; family Indicatoridae; genus Indicator; species Indicator indicator. The sequence goes on from NC_072020.1 coordinate 9,969,453, forward strand.
CTTTTATAGTTGTGCAATGAATTACTATTAAGAGGATCCAAAGAGTGGTGATGGTAAACTCTTTCATTGCTAAGAACTGGAAAGCTTCACCCCTTTTAAGAGATGTGTGAGTTTAGTTTGGATGATGAGAAATCATGTTCTACCCTGCTTTAGGGTGCAAGTGAAAGCAAATGACCTGTGAATATCATAGAATCATAGCATCATAGAATGGTTTGGGTTGGAAGGGACCTTAAAGATCATCTAGTTCCAAACCCTATGCCATGGACTGGCATAGGGTCCAGACTCTCTGGCTTCAGACTCTCTGAAGAGACCCTGAGATCCCTGGGGCTGAAGAAGAGAAGACTGAGAGGGGATCTGATCAATGTCTATCAATAGCTAAGGGGTGGGTGTCAAGTGGAGGGGGCCAGGCTCTTTTGGGTGGTACACAGTGATAAGACAAGGAACAATGGGTTCAAACTTGGACAGAGATTTCACCTCAACATGAGGAGAAACTTCTTTCCAGTGAGGGTGACAGAGCACTGGAACAGGCTGCCCAGGGAGGTTGTGGAGTCTCCCTCTCTGGAGACTTTCCAAACCCACCTGGATGCATTCCTGTGCGGACTACCCTAAGTGATCCTTGCTCTGCCAGGGGGGTTGGACCTGATGATCTCTTGAGGTCCCTTCCAACCTCTGATATACTGTGATACTGTGATACTGTGACAGGGAAATCTTCCCCTAGGCCAGGTTTCTCAAGGCCTCATCCAACCCATCACTGAACACTTCCAAGGAAGGGGCAACCTCCCTGGGCAACCTGTTCCCATGTCTTACCACCCTCACTGTAAAGAGGGTGGTAATATCCAGGGTACACCTTGTATCCAGAGTAAATCCCCCCTCTTCCAGTTTAAAACCATTACCCTTGTCCTATCATTGCAAGCCCTTGTAAAAAACAACAAAATATGCAAGGATTCTATCTATATCTGATTAATTATTTTGTCTGTCCTGGAAGTCCAGCAGGAGCAGAACCCTGCCAACAAGCTTCAGAGGCAACCTCATCCTCCTGCGACCAGGGATACCATATGCAGTATCTGACTTCAGGAGTTAACAACTGAGAAGCTGAGCCAAGACCTACCTTTAGCATTTCCTAGCACAGGTTAGTTAAATGTCAAGGAAAGTATTTATAAAGGTTATTATGGAAATTCTTTAAAATTCCATTCATTTATGCAAATCGTTGGATTTTATTTATGCCCTGGTTCTACTGTTACTTGGGGATGTCCTGGCATTTCCAGCCACTGCTTCTACTGTGACCTGGCAGCCAGGTAACTGCAGGCAAAACTGCAGTTAGAAAAGCCCCAAGAAGAAAAGCAGTGTGAATTGTTATGCTAATTTGTAACCTCTGCTTGAGTTTCTTCTCTCCTTTTGTCCATCCTCCTTCTTTGCTGGGAGAGATCATCAGGTGATAGAGAAACTGATGTAGTTTAGCCTCAGATCTGATCTAAATGTAGACAACATCACACCAGACACAAAATCCTCTAGATTATTTGAGACTAGAAGAAACTTCTTCACTGAAAGGGTTCTCCAAGCCTGGAACAGGCTCCCCAGGGAGGTGATTGAATCTCCATCCCTAGAGGTGTTGAAAAGAGGCAGAGATATGGTGCTGAGGGACAGGATTTAGCAGCAGCCTTGACAGAGGTAGAAAAAGGTTGGATGACTGGATGATCTTGAAGGTCCACACTGAAACAATTCTGTGATTCTAGATGAATGCTCTAGTTGAGACTCCCACCTGGAGTACTGTGTTCAGTTCTGGTGGGAACTTATTACAAGAGGGATATGGACATGCTGGAAGATGTCCAGAGAAGGGCCACCAGGATGATCAGAGGGCTGGAGCACCTATCCTATGAGGACAGACTGAGAGAGTTGGGGCTGTTCAGTCTGGAGAAGAGAAGGCTCCAAGGTGACCTTCTTGTGGCCTTCCAGGATCTGAAGGGGGCTCCAAGAAAGCTGGGGAGGGACTTTTTAGGGTGTCAGGGAGTGACAGGACTAGGGGGAATGGAATAAAGCTGGAAGTGGGGAGATTCAGATTGGATGTAAGGAAGAAGTTCTTCCCCATGAGAGTGGTGAGAGCCTGGAATGGGTTGTGCAGGGAGGTGGTTGAGGCCCCATCCCTGGAGGTGTTTTAAGGCCAGGCTGGATGAGGCTCTGGCCAGCCTGATGTAGTGTGAGGTGTCCCTGCCCATGGCAGGGGGGTTGGAACTGGATGATCCTTGTGGTCCCTTCCAACCCTGACTGATTCTATTCTATGATTCTATGAATTGACTTTGAAAAAGATTTCATTTCCAGAATACTACATTTAAAAAAAAATCATCCCTGCTTTCTGGAGAAGCCTTTTCCATACGACAATGTTAGCTTGAAAGTCCTATAAAGATTTTGCTCCCTTTAAGAACATGAAATTTCCAAAGATCTTATTTTTTTTTTTAAGACAAAAAGAAGATTTGTAAATGGTTTTACTACTGCAACATAATTACCTAGGCTGATGTGGTTTCAGTCCTAGAAAGAAAAAAATAAAAACAACAATAATTTGTAGCTGGAATGTGGAGGACAAACCCTTAAATGCATTAAGGACTTCTGTTCACATTTGTATCTTCTAAAAGAGTATTTCCTAGAAAAATACTTTTAGGAATCTGCATTTCTATTAAGAAATATATTTCATAATATATTGGTACTGTGGATCTGCATTTCTTCAGCAGGAAAAGTGTTGTGTTTCCCTTTTCTCATTTTATTTATGCCTTATTTCTACATCTTCTGCCAACCTGAGAAAATATTCCTACTGAATCCTGTCAAAGACTGAGCTTTCTCCTGCCCTCAACACACTCTGCTACTTCAAGTACATTCTAAACTTCATTTAATATTACTTGGAAGTTAAATGCTTTACTGGGAACTGAATTTATCAGTCTGTGTATGAAAGACTTCTAGCATGCTCTATAACCTGATGCCTAGGCTGGAGAGTTGGGCAGAGGGGAATCCCATGGAGTTCAACAAAGGCAAGTGTAGACTCCTGCACCTGGTTTGGGAATAACCCTGTGCACCAGGACAAGTGAAAGGGCATATCAGGATAAGGTCATAGGCAGTAGTCAGCATGGTTTTACCAAGGGAAGTCATATTTAACCAACCTGGTAGCCTTTTATGAGCACATAACCAGGAGAATAGATGGTGGTAGTGCAGTGGCTGTGGTTTCTTGTCATCTGAAGAAAACATTTGGCACCATCTCCTGCAGAGAGGGGGTCCCTTCCAACCTCCACCAATCTGTGATAAGAAAATTCCTCTAATAATCCATGCTTTTTGATACCTCCTCAATAAATATTATTCCTAGACTTAGACTATAAGAGGAGCAAATGAAAGAACAAGAAAAGTAATAGCAGTGTGCAAAAACCCAATCAAAAGGACCAAGTTTACTTTAAATACCTCTCTGCACTTACAGCCTTGCTCCAAGACCACAGAAGCTGATGAAAGTAATCTCATTTATTTCCAGGATCCATGGTTTCTAACACTTCCATCTGCACTGTGATATGGTTAATTCTAGATTTAATACCACCATGAAATTGCTGAGTATATGAAAGGTTATTGTCAAGTACAAACATGGAATTTAACAGCACAAATGTGCCCTAAGCAGTGATGTTGCTCTTCCCACAGATACAGCTCCCTTTATTTATGCTAACATTTTCCCATTGCCAAATAAAGAGACTTCATGTGATTGTAAGGCTCCTGATCACTCAAGCCTAATCCCATGGTCCAACACCTTTGTTTCATTTGGGGGGTAGTGTTCCTTCTGGTGCTGTTCTGTACTGGCACTACAAGAACAGTTATCAAGTTGTTGGCAGGTCTGAAGAGCAGGTCTTCTGAGGAGTGGATGAGGGAACTGGGATTGTTTAGTCTGGAGAAGAGAAGCCTGAGGGCAGACCTCATTGCTCTCTACAATTCCCTGAAAGGAGGTTGGAGCTGGGTGGGGGCAAGTCTCTTGTCCCTAGTGACAAGTCATAGGGTGGGAGAAAACAGCCTCAAGTTGCACCGGGGGAGGTTTAGGTTGGATGTGAGAACATCATCCTTCTCTGAAAGGGTTCTCAAACACTGGAACAAGCTCCACGGGGAGGTGGTTGAACTCCCATCCTTAGAGGTGTTTAAAAGGGACAGAGATGTGGTGCTGAGGGGCATAGTTTAGCACACCAGGATTGGCCAACTTAGAGAATAGTTGGACTCAATGATCTCAAAGGTCTTTTCCAATCAAAATGATTCCATGATTCTACAACCTATCTAGCCCACTACTGATGAATGTCCTATTTGGCAGCATGTGAAATTTTCATATAGGTATGGATGTCACCAGATGATGGTCCTAATTTTGATGGGGGTGGTGTATTAAAACAACTTTAGAGACTCCTAGTAACAGACTTTAAGGTCTATGGGCATTTGGTTGTTGGACATTGTTGAAGTAAGCCATTCTTGACAGATAAAGTCATGATCTCACTGCTTGTTTTGGTCATTTAATTGGGCTGAGGCAACCACATATAGGGAAGCATAAATGTTGTTAGCAGACTGCCTCTAGGATATTGCTGATTTGGTAGACATTTATTACTCTAATCACATTGAATACTCTTCAGGAAAAGTAGCAGCTGATGGAAGCATTGAGTGCCATGTACCACAGTGAGGATTCCCTGGCCTGCTTCGTGTTATTAATAAAGCCTGGAAGAAAGCATATATCTCTTTAAAATCCAAATTAGAGTAAAAAAAAAAGATGAAAATTATATTGTACTAGAAGGTCAAAACAGCTAAATTTACTTCCATGCTTTATGGCTGATCCACAGCTTGATGCTGTGACAGTTCACTCACCTCCCTGTGGATCAGTCTTCTTCATTAAAATTTAAGTGTCTTGGGCCAAAATCTAGCAAGAGATCTTTGCAAACAGATGAGTGATTAAAATCCCACTTAAACATTCTTATATGTTCACGTTGAAGTCCATCTGTCCCTTAGAAGGGTGCAAAGACTTAAACAAGAATCTCAAAGCCCTGCAAATGAGTCCCTTTGTATTGTCTTAAATTGTATTTTTCACCCTAGTTTCTTTCATTTGTCATGAGTGATCCAAACTGCTACCAATTACTCTACATACATCCTCTACATCTGTAAATTAGTTTCTAAAAGCAACAATTCAATAGCAACAGCTAAAGAAACTTTAAAAAGATCAGTGGATTTTGGTTCTTTTGTTCTTTGCCATCTTCATATAAAACACACTGCAAAAAAGAAAAGTGATGCTTTGTTTATGCATGTGGAATCACAGATTCCTAGACTTGCTTGGGAGACTTAGGGCATGTCTGCTTTGTCCATGAGCTACAGAGAGAAGGAAGCTTCTCCAAGGGGCAATCCAATGCAGACACCTTATCAAAGGGATTCTAACCCAGAGAAGTTAGGAGGAACAAGGTGACATTCAAGGTCAAACTTAATGGGGCCCTGAGCAACCTGATCTAGTTGAGGATGTCTCTTCTCACTGCTAGGGATCTGGATGAGAAGACCTGTGATGGTCCCTTCCAACCTGATGCATTCAGTGATTCAGTGTGATTCTGCGAACAAATGGAAACAAGGTACTTAAATTAGCTGCCTAAAAGTAGATGGTCTGAGTAGAGGGTACATCCCTCACACTGCAATTAGTTTTTAAGGTTGCTTCGGGGTACTGGTGGGCAAAAAGCTGGACATGAACCAGCCATGTGCACTTGCAGCCCAAAAGGCTAATTGCATCCTGGGCTGCATCAAAAGAAGCATGGCCAGCAGGTCAAGAGACTTGATTCTGCCACTCTGCTCTGCTCTGGTGAGACCTCACCTGGAGTCCTGAGTCCAGCTATGGGGCCTCTAACAAAAGAGAGACATGAGCAGGGACACAAAGATGATTAGAGGGCTGAAGCACCTCTCCTATGAGGACAAGCTGAAAGAGTGGAGAGGAGACCTTAGAGCTACATTTCAATACCTAAAGGGGACCTACAGGAAGACTGTTTAGAAGGGCTTGTAGTGACAGGATGAGGGGCAATGGTTTGAAACTGGAACAGGGTAGATTTAAGTTGGACGTAAAGGAAGAAGTTCTTTACAATGAGAGTGGTAACATGTCGAAACAAGTTGCCCAGAGACGTGGTTGAGGCCCCATCCCTGAAGACATTCAAGGTCAGACTCAGTGTGGCCTTGGCCAGGCTGATCTAGCTGGAAGTGTCTCTGCTGATTCAGAGGTGTTAGACACGATGACCTCTGAGGGCTCCTTCCAACCCAATGCAATCTGTGAATCTGTGAATCTGTGAATGTGGCTCTTAAAGTGTCTCTATGATGAACTACCCAAAGATTAAAATTTAACTTCAACCAAAATTCAGTCTGCACTACTTCAGAATACTCACAGGAGGAAGCAGAACTGTCCACTCTGTATCTCTTCCTTCTCTTCCTTTTTCTTTTCAGGACTCTTTCCACCTACTGCTTTTGGCATCACCAGCTTTTGTAGGACCATATGGTAGACTGGCAAAATAAAAAAATGAAAGCAGTGGTGGGATTTAACTCGTCTTGTTTCCCTGTGTTTGTTGATGTTGTCAGAAAATCACAGAAATGGATCTGTTGCCACAAGGAGGAGGGACAGCACTGGGATGGGATTGAGGAAGGATGAAGCAGCAGAGCCAGTTTAAATTATTTATGAAGTTATGATTGGCATTTTTTCACACAGACAATTCTCTGTAAATAACAAGAAAATTGCATTTCAAAGGCATCATCTGAGTAATAAGCTATCCAAAGGCTCAGTAAATGTGAAGAACATCACAGTGCTCACTGCCTGGCAGCATAATTCAGTCACAACACTTGAGCCCAACAAGGACAGCCTTTTGGGTTGGTAGCATGGACACTGGCACTGAGGCCATCCTCAGAAAGTGTGCTGATGACACCAAGCTGTGTGGTGCAGTGAACTCGCTTCAGGGAAGGGATGCCCTCCAGAAGGGTCTTGATAGGCTTGGGAAGAGGGCCCCTGACAAGTGCATGAGGTTCAATGAGTCAAAGTGTAAGGTTCTGCACCTGCGTGGGGCCAACACCAGGCAAAAACATAGGCTGGGTGCAGAGTAAGTTGAGAGTAGCTCTGAAGAAAAAGACCTGGGGGTGTTGATTGATGAAAAGCTCAACATGAGCCAGCAGTGTGCTCAGGCAGCCAAGAGGGCAAATCATACCCTAGGCTGCATCAAGAGGAGTGTGACCAGCAGGTCAAGAGAGATGATTCTTCCCCTTTGCTCTGGTGAGATCCTGTCTCAAATACTGCATCCAGTTCTGGCATCCTCATCATAAGGATATAGAACTGCTGGAGCAACCTCCCTGGAGAACCTGTTCCACTGTCTCACCACCCTCATGGTGAAGAATTTCTTCGTAATCTCCAGTCTAAATCTGCCCTCTTCCAGCTCAAAGCTATTGCTTCTCATCCTATCGCTACAACCCCTTTTAAAAAGTCCCTCCCCAGATCTCCTGTAGCCCCCTTCAGATACTGCAAGGCTGCTCTAAGTTCTGCCTGGAGCCTTCTCTTCTCCAGGCTGAACAGCCCCAGCCCTCTCAGGCTGTCTCCATGGCAAAGGTGCTCCAGCCCTCTGATGATCTTCATGGCCTCCTCTGGACCCGCAGCAACGTTTGATATCCTTCTTGTATTGGGGGTCACAGAACTGGACATGGCAATCCAGGTGGGATCTCGTGAGAGCAGAGGGACAGAATCACCTCCCTTGTTCTGCTGGCCACACTTCTTTTGATGCAGCTCAGGATTTGGTTGACCCTCTGGGCTGCATGCTTGCCATTTCATCCAGAGCTAAATCTGTTTTTTATTGCAGAATATTAGTGATCTCCCTAAAATAGGACCAAAGAATTCCAGTATTTCCTAGACCAGCAGTAACTGTAGCATAAGAGTAGCAGATTCTCTTTGGAGAAGACTGGCAACAGCAGTGGCAAGTCACCACCAACATCCCATGCTATTTTTAATGTTTTCACCTGCCACTTCCATTGACCAGAAATGCTGACAAAGTCCCACTAGAGGCTGATCTTGTAGCATCTCAGTTAAAGTAGTAGAGTAGGGTTTTTCAGTCTACACTTGCTGAAGCAGAAAATGCACTCAGTCTAGATAAACATGATCAATAGGCCAAGAAAAGCACCCAGCCCCATCTTAAAGAGGTATGGAGGACCTGCAGTGGAGATGCAGTTTGTGACATGTATTGATGAAACTGTCAAGCAGGAATTGGACCTGATGTGATCTGTAAGAGAGGAGGATAAAACATAATGTCTCACTGTACTGCAAGGAGGACATTGTATTTCTGGTAGCACCCAGAGATGAATCACAAAATCTTTCAAAATCTTTTCCATGAATGCAACTTTAAAAAAAAAATGTATAAAAAAGGATGGTTTTAATTGACATCATGTTCCTGCCTTCCTCTTTATTTTATTATTATATAGACAACATAGATTTTTATTATTTACATCATGGAAACACACATGCAATTTCTAATTCATAAGACAATGACATTGTCAGGGTGATATTTAACATGTGTTACAGAACATGGAAAGAGAAAACAGAACAAAAATTTTAGCAAGCCATGTACACAGTGCATCAAATTCTTCCAGAGTTCAGATAGCATTGAGTTTAAAAATGGGGCAATCTTTTTTCTCTAATCAACACAAACTCTCCTTCCCTGAGGAGTAACATTGTGTTTTGTTTAGATGACAGGAAGCTGGAGGCTATGACATGTGGACCCATAAATCAGCTTCATTTATCTACTAAAAGACATGCATAGAATCGTAAAATCATAGACTCATAGAATTGTTTCAGTTGGAAAAGACCTTTTAAGATCATCAAGTCCAACCCTTCTCTAACTCTACCAAATCTGGAAATAAACCATGTCCCTCAGCACCACATCTCAGCCACTTTTCAACACCTCCAGGGTTGGGGATTAGACCACCTCCCTGGGCAGCCTGTTCCAGTATTTGAGAACCCTTTCAGTGAAGAAGTTTCTTCTCATATCCAAACTAAACGTCCCCTGGTGCAACTTGATACAATTTTCTCTTACCCTATCAACTTGTTACTGAGGAGAAGAAGCTAACACCCGCCCGGCTATAACTTCCTTTAATGGACTCATAGCTGATCCAGGATGCTGTTTATCTTCTTGACCACCTGAGCAAGAGCTGCCTCTTATTTTTCTCTCCTCCATTCTTTTGTCAAAAAGAAATACTTTCTCTAACAACTAAGTATAGATTGAAAACCAGACACTAACAGATTTCCATTTTATGAATAATGTATTCTCTTTCTCTTATGTGTGACACTGGGAGATGAGTTTGGCTTTGTGCTAAATTGTCCATGTCATGCACTGCCTCCAGTATTTTTGACTATGATATTACCCTATATTTCATGACATTATGCAAAATAAATGTAATAAATCCATTTACATTCCCACAGTCATTTACCATCTAGAGTTACACTGCACCTCTGCTAGTCAGAGCTTCTCTTTAGCAACAGGCAACAGACCTTCCAGAGAATCTAAGTGTTGTTGATGCCTCACCTCAGTGCAAACATATTTCATACTTGGGATTATTTTTCTTTCCCCAGGCATCTGTATTATGAGGAATAAAAAGCATTCCTACTTACCAAGAAATGCTGATTTAGCGTTGATTTAAAAGATTCACCAGATAGTGGGAAGAAATTTTTAAGAGAAATTATGAGAAGCCAAGGTAGAAAAGATGTTGAAGAACATCTGAGAAAGGTATCTGCTGCTTTCCATTTGCAGAGAGTTCTGCTTCTGCTTTGCTCTGCTAGCTTTGCAACATTCTCAGTGTTTTCTGAACACAAGAATAGGATGATGGAATTATAGAGAATGTACAGCTCATTGCAACTGTTTGTGTACTACCCTCAGTATCAAATGACTCACTAAATCATAGAATGGTAGGGGCTGGAAGGACCTCTGAAGATCATCAAGTCTAACCTCCCTAAAGCAGGATCACCCAGGGTAGGTCACACAGGAACTCATCCAGACAGGTCTTGAAAGTCTCCAGAGAAGAAGATTCCACAACCTCTCTGGGCAGCCTGCTCCAGGACTTCAGCAACCACACAGTAAAGGTTTTCCTCATGTTGAGCTGGAACTTCCTGGGTTCTAGTTTGTGTCCACTGCCATTTGTCCTATGATGGGAAACCCCAGAAAAGAGTCTGTCCCCTTCTTCTTGACACTGACCCTTCAGATACTTATAAACAAGATCCCCTCTCAGGCTGCTCTTCTCCAGGCTAAACAGCCCCAGGGCTCTCAGCCTTTCCTCATAAGACAGATGTTCCAGTTCTTTCATCACCTTCATAGCTTCTGTTGGACACTCTCTAGTATATCCCTTTCTCTCAGACTGGAGAGGTCCTTTCCTTCCCCTACCATTTTGATTCTATGATTCTGTGGTCTAGTGGAAGCTGTCCCTGCCTATGGTGGTGGGATTGGAATTAGATGATCTTTAAGGTTCTTTCCAATTTAAACCATTCTATAATTCTATAGAATATGAAGTATTCCTTTCATTCTAGGATTTTATGACACTGTCATTATTAATCACAGCATTGAAAAATAAACTCTTGGATAGTGAAAAAAAAAAACACAAAACAAACCAAAAAAAAACAAACACAAAAACTCACAAAGTTCAGCAAAGGCAAGTGCAAGGTCCTGCACCTGGATTGGTGGAATCTCCAAGCACAAACATAGGACAGGTGAGGATTGGCTTGACAACAGTCTTGAGAAGAAGGACTTGGGAGTGTTGTTGAAGAAGTCAACAGGAGCTGGCAACGCTTGCTGGCAGATCAGAAAGCAACTGTGTCCTGGGCTGCATCCAAAGAAGTGTAACCAACAGTACAACCTCACCTGGAGTATTTCATCCAGTTCTGGTGCCCCCTGTATGAGAAGGACGTTAAACTGTTGGAGGAGATCCAGAGGAGGCCACAAAGAGGGCTGGAGTACCTCCCCTTTGGCAACAGGCTGTGAGAGTTGGGGCTGTTCAACCCAGAGAAGAGCTTATGGATGCCTTAGTGTACCTGAAGGGGGCTACAGGAGAGCTGTAGTGGGACTTTCTCCAAGGGCTTGTAGTGATAGGATGAGGGGCAATGGCTTTGAGCTGGAAGAGGGTAGATTTAGATTGGGTATTAGGAAGAAACTCTTTCTGATGGGGGTGGTGAGACAGTGGAACAGGTTGCCCAGGGAGGTTGTGAATATCCCCTCTCTGGAAGTGTTCAAGGCCAGGTTGGAGGGGGCTTTGAGCAACCTGGTCTAGTAGGGAGGGATTGGTACTAGATGATCTTTAAGGTCCCTTCCAACCCAAAACATTCTACAATTCTATGATCACAAAGGCCAAAAGTCATGCAAGAAGTATACTCTGATGTAAAAAGCTATGGTCATAGACAGCTCAGGAAATGAGTATCATCCCAGAAAGAATTATTCAGTTAAATCAGAAGGGACTAATTCTGCAAGAAAATTATTTCTTAAAGAGTCTACTATTTATGCATGAGAATAGCAGCTTAGCAGCACCTGAAGGTAACCTAGAAATTACTAACTTCTGAAGGCAACCCAAGAGGAATTGTGAATTAATACTGCTGCCAATCCCCTCTCTTTCCCCATACAGAAGATAAAGTCCTTATTAAATTACATTTCTGATTCTGAGGCTGTTTTCCATCCCACTGTTGTCTCATGACAGCTTTGAAGTGTTTACTGAGAATGGCCTTACCTCCTTCCTTGTTTTCCTTACAGAGTCCATTTAACTAATTCAACTTATTCAGACAAACATTCATTGTCATTCCTTCCTAGCACTCTCACAGGCAGAGATTTTCCAGATGTTTTCCAGAAAGTGAATGATATTCATGAAAAATATTGCCAAGCTGTCTGGTATTATTTGTAAGGCCTCTTCATGTATCTAAAGATGCATTTTTTTCATTCTTCCCATCAGATTTAATAATAAAGGGTGGTTTGGGAGAGACAGCAGGAATTGCAGTAACTTTGTAGTTATGTTGCTCAGCTTTTGTATAACTTTTAAAAAGTTGGGGTTTATTTTGTTTTTAATTTAATCTACCAGTATAACCTCCATTTCTATCTATTGTGAGACCTTCATAAGCCCAGCTCTTCTTTGGAGCTGGGAATGTGGATGTAAGATTTTATTTTAGAGATGAAGAGCAGAGATGTAATAGTCTAAGAATCAGACTTTAAAGGAATCCCCTGAGAAGGATAGAATCGTGGCCCAGGACAGGGGGGTTGGAACTAGATGATCCTTGAAGTCCCTTGCAACCCTAACAATTCTATGATTCTATGATTAAGTTGGAAAAGACCTCTAAGATCATCATGTCCAACCTTCAACCCAACACCACCATGCCAAATAAACCATGTCCTGAAGTCCAGTGCTTACAAGCTTTTTAAACACCTCCAGGGTTGGTGACTCCACCACCTCCCTGGGCAGCCTGTTCCAATGCCTGAACACTCTTGCAGGAAAGAAATTTTTCCTAATATCCAACCTAAACCTACCCTGGTGCAACTTCAGGCCATTTCCTCTGGTCCTATCACTAGTTACCTGAGTGAAGAGACCATCACCTACTTGCCTAAAAAATCCCTTTCAGGGAGCTGTAGAGAGCTCCTCAGCCTCCTCTTCTCCAGAATAATTAACCCCAGTTCCCTCAGCTGCTCCTCACCAGACCTATTCTCTACACCTTTCCCCAGCTTTGTTGCCCTTCTCTGGACCTACTCCAGCACCTCAATTTCCCTTTTGGAGTCAGGGCCCCAAAACTGAACACAGCACTCAAGATGTGGCCTCACCAGTGCTGAGTACAGGGCAATAATCACTTCCCTGATCCTGCTAGCCACAATGTTCTTGATGCAGACCAAAATGCTGTTGACCTTCTTGGCCAGCTGGGCACACACTAGCTTATCTTCTGCCCTGAAGAAGATAATGAAATGAAGCCTTTTCCCTCAGAAATGCTGTGATTTTCATTACAGTCCAGAATCATTCCCTCCTCTGTACTTTTCTTCATCAATAGCTTTTCCTTTCTTCTTTTTCTTTTTTCTATTTATTTGTGTGGTTTTCATTGTTTTATTTTTATTTTATATTTTATGTTTTATATTTTATTTTTTATTTTATATTTTATTTTTTATATTTTATTTTATTTTTATATTTTATTTTATTTTATATTTTATTATTTTATTTTTATTTTATATTTTATTTTATTAATTTTTGTATTTTTATATTTTACTTTATATTTTTTATTATTATTTTATTATTTTATTTTATATTTTTATTTTATTTTTTATTATTCTATTTTATATATATATTTTTTTTTAATTTTCAAAGAAGCAGCAGCATCAATTATCTACCAGCCTCATTTTCTTCTGGTAAATGAATGTGGAAAGCTAGTGTTGGGTTAGTTAATGTAGACCAACATATTTTTTTGGCAAAGGACTATGTAAGCAGTGCACAGACTTTCACATTTCAGCCTCTAATGAGCATTTGAGGATAAAACCATAAATAAATGATGGACTTCTTACCTATGGAACAGACACTAATCAATTAATCATTGCTATTTTGGCTGCCATAAGCGCTCCAAAGAAATTGTTTTTGTGAGATGTTCATTATTTGCTAACAAACACACTCCACAGCATTAAAAATAATTGTACTATTCATAGAGAAAACAGATAATTCAGTTCCACTTTAGCAATCAAACCACCTTCCATATCAGCCTCCAAGAATATCAGATTTTAATTTCTTTACCAATATTAGAGTATAAATATTCACAATAACAACAACAAAGTAATAGCCTCTTCACTCCTGCCCCCTTTGTCAGTTTGCTCAGATGAACGAATCCAAGAATGTTCTGAGGCTAGAAACGACCTCTGGAGATTATCCAGACCAACAATCCCATTTAAGGCAGAGTCAACAGCCCAGGTGGCTCTGGATCTCATCCAGGGGTTTGAGTGTCTCCAAAGATGGAATCTCCAGAGCCAGTCTGTGCAACCATTTCCAGTGCTTCATCACTGGAAATGGGCTGCCCAGGGAGGTGGTGGAGTCACCATCCCTGGAGGTGTTCAAGAGGGGATTGGACGTGGCACTTGGTGCCATGGTTTAGATAGTCATGAGGTTTAGGGTGACAGGTTGGACTCGATGATCCTTGAGGTCTCTTCCAACCTTCTTGATTCTATGATCACTCTCATAGTTTAAAACAATTATTTCTTACACTTAAATGGAAGTTTCTCTGTTTCAGTTTATGTCCACTGTCCCTTGCCCCATTGCTGGACACCAATGCTAACACACAAGCTCCATCTTCTTTACTCCTTCCCATCAGATATTTAAGCATATTGCTAAGATCCTAAGTCCCAACTCTCTCAGCCTTTACTCATATATCAGATACTCTAACTCCTTAATCATAAAATCATAGAATCTTAGAATGGAAGGGACCTCACATCTAGTCCAAACCCCTCCATGGAGGGCATAGATGTCTCTCAGCTAGATTTGGTTGCCCAAGGCCTCATCCAACCTGGCCTTAAACACCTCCAAGGAGGGGGCATCCACAACCACTCTGGCTAACCTGTTCCAGAGTCTCACGACCTTTGTACTGAAGAACTTCTTCCTAAGATCCAGTCTAAACCTACTCTTCCTCAGATAAAAACCATACTCCCTAGTCCTGTTGCTAGACACCCTTATGATAAGTCCCTCTCCAGCTTTCCTCTAGGCTCCCTTCAAGCATTGGAAGCTTTCCCCTGAGTCTTCCCTTCTCCAAGTTAAACCACCCAGTTGCCTCAGTCTATCCTCATAGCAGAGGTGCTCCAGCCCTTCCATCATTCTTGTAGCCCTCCTCTGGACTCACTCTAACAGTTCTGTGTCCTTCTTATGCTGGGGACACTTGAACTGGCCACAATATTCAAGATGAGGTCTCAGAAAAGCAGAGTATAGAGAAAGAACCACCCCTTTTGATGGCCCTTTGATGGACTCACTCCAGTATGTCCAAGTCTTTCATGCTGACAAACCCACAACTGGACCCAACACCCTAGACACTGTTTCCTTGGGTTTGTAGGAAAACATCTCTACTTTCCCCTCAAAAATCCTGCCTCCATTCCCAGTTGCAATGATAAATGTTAGGTCAGCTCCTCAGCTCGTGTAAATGAGTAGAGTTCTGCAGAAGCCCTGGGTGTTAGAGTAGCTGAACATCTGTCTTAAAAATGTCACAAATCAACAGATTTTAAAGCCATTCTCTTTCTGGTCAGCTTGTAACTGGTCTTCTTACAACTTCAGGATGTGCTCAAGGATTTGAAGGCACATTTCTTTCTCTATGAGTTTCAAATGACCTTCTAATGAAGGGCTGAACTGATTTGCAAACCAAATTATGTTGTTAATTAAACTTCTATTTTCTCCTCTTTCCACCACCAATTTCTCATTTTCATACCCCTGGGGTTTTTTTGGTACAATCTCTGGAGTTTCTGCTTCCCTGGGCATGATGACAGTTACCTTTCCCAATACTTCTGAAATACCACCTCCAGCATTCACTTGATTGGCTTGTTCTTCAAGCAGTAGTTGGGCAGTTTCAGCAGCACCCTACTGATCTTCTCAACCAGCACCCTCAGGGCAGACTTTTTGGTTTTCAGACTTAATAAAGTGAAAGCAGAAATCCGGCCTCTAGTGCATGTGTTGCTGATTTCAACAGGTTGTGTGGCAGTTCAGGCTGGGTGCCTCCTGTTACTGCCACATGAGCTACACCTCTGGTGTCCTGAGTGTCCAACCCAATGAGGTGGACACAGGAGGCAGTATATTTCTACCCATAAATCCTGCCCCCTATCCATCCATCTGCAGAGTCATTCTCTTCCTCTTTCTTCCTTCTCTGCTCCCATGGAAGATGCTCCCTCTTGGGTAACGGTGGGGGAGTATCTCAAGGCCTCTTAGGCTTGTCTAGACCTAATGACAGGAGGAGAAAGGGAGGGCCAGTCTCAGACCTGGCCAGCCTGAGACTAGCCTAGCAGTGTGGGGGAAGAAAGAGCCCTGGGGGTTTTGGGTATACCCTCAGGTGGGGAGAAGGGAACAGTTGGGAAGCCTCTAGATGTTATGTAAGGGACTCTCTATGCTTTGGGTTAGCTTTGCCACTACGCTTTGTAGTTTTTTGTAGTTTCACCAATTGCTTTTCCATTTAAACTTTCCATCACTCTCCAATCCTTTTGTGTGAGTGTCATTCTTTTGTCCCTCTCAGTGCAAGAGAGGATCTGTCTGGCCTCAAACCAGCACAGGTTGCAAAGAATTGCTTTTTCCCAGCACTCATCGCTGCAACAGCCTTGCAGCTCACAGATCATGCTTCCACACCTTTGCTCTACCATTAGTGCTTTCACAGCCCAAAGCCTTCATCAGTATATTGGAATATCAGGCACTGGTAGAGGTTGTCCAGAGAGGTGTTCAAGTCACCATCCTGGGAGGTGTTCAAGAAATGTGTAGACATGGCACTTTGGGACATGATTTAATGGTTATGGTGGTGTTGGGTTGATGGCTGGACTCAATGATCTTCGAGGTCTTTTCCAACCAAAATGATTCTGTGGTTCTGTATCTTGGCCTGTGGATTGTCACTGCACTGCTGGTGTAGGCTTTCAAGAACAAAGTAGGGAATGCAGAAGTTTAATACCAAACCCAAACTTCCATGGAGCAGGAATTTCCTATGTGTAGTCACCAGGTGGAGATTCTTCCTCTCTGCTGTGCTCTAGCCAGGCTACATTGGAGTACCGGGCCCATCTCTGGGCTTCCCAGTTCAAGAGAGACAGGTAACTACTGGAGAAGGTCCAGTAGGGTCCACCTGAACATGAGGAAAAACTCCTTTGCTGTGAAGGTGCCAGAGCCTTGGAGCAGGCTGCCCAGAGAGGCTGGGGAGTCATCTCTGGAGAAACCAACCTGGGCATTGCAATCCTGGGAAGCCTGCTGTGGATGACCCTGATTTAGCAGGGAGGTTGGACTGGATGGTTCATAGAGATCTTTTATAACCTCCACCATTCAGTGATTCCACTAAGCATTTCATGACTTACTGCATAATTGCACAAGAACATAGCACCATGCTCTGTGTCCTTACAAAGCTATTTGCTGACACCCAGGTTTGCCAAGTATGGGTAACAGCAGCAGCTAGGTTTTAGCAAAGAACTGTTACCTTTTGCTTTTGGAAATAAAAATTCCCCTGAGGGTAAGAATTATATTTTTGAGTCTCCAATCTCAGTTGCACTTCACTTTTTCTTCTCTCCAGTGGATAAGCCCTGAATCCCAAACAAAGGACATGGTGCTCCCTCTGATGCAACCAAAGGCACCAGGGACTTTTCTCAAGGAGTTTAAGGTGCTGATTTTCTGCCTAAGTCAAAAGAGAAGATGGTCTCTCTGATTTGAAAGGCAGTTAAAAACAATCGACAATCATCCTGTATTTTACCTGTTCTGAAAGTATTTGAGAGAATTTTATTATTTTAATAATATTTCTACAAAGGGAGCAATGTCCAAAATCAGTTCTGGTTCTCTAACTCACTTTAAGCACTAGCATCTGGAAGGACCTGGAGGGTCTGGAAGGAAGAAGGACCACTAGCATCTGGAGACTCTAATTTTAATGAAGAGGCTGTAGAATTTAGGGCTGTCAGAACTGGACTTCTGAATTGAATCTTTCAGATTCTTGGATTGTCAGCTCTGGGCAAACAGTTTGACTCAGTGATCTCAAAGGTCTTTTTTCTGTGATTCTGTGATTCCAGAAAACCTGTTCTTAGAGAGACAAAAACAGGAAAGATTGTTTAAGTGTGATGGCTTAAATGGAAGGTTCTATGTGGAGGAAGTTCACAGTATCACAGTCTCACAGTATATCAGAGGTAGGAAGGGACCTCGAGAAATCATCAGGTCCAACCCCCCTGCCAGAGCAGGATCACTTAGGGTAGTCTGCACAGGAATGCATCCAGGTGGGTTTGGAAAGTCTCCAGAGAAGGAGACTCCACAACCCCCCTGGGGAGCCTGTTCCAGTGCTGTCACCCTTACTGTAAAGAAGTTTCTCCTCCTGTTGAGGTGAAATCTTCTCTGTTCAAGTTTGAACCCATTGTTCCTTGGCTCATCACTGTGAACCACTGAAAAGAGCCTGGCCCCTCCACTTGACACCCACCCCTCAGATATTGATAGACATTGATCAGATCCCCTCTCAGCCTTCTCTTCTCCAGACTAAACAGCCCCAGGGCTCTCAGTCTCTCTTCACAGGGGAGATGCTCAGGTTCCCTAATCATCCTCTTGGCTCTCTGTTGGATTCTCTCCAGCAGGTCTCTGTCTCTCTTGAACTGGGGAGCCCAAAACTGGACACAGGATTCCAGGTGTGGTCTCAGCAGGGCAGAGTAGAGAGGCAGAAGTCCTCACTGAGTTGCTCATGACCTGCTGTTGAAGGTCAAGATCTGCTGCTTCTATAAATGTCACTGAAGGTTAGTGAACAACAAAACAAACAAACAAACACACACACACACACAAAAAAAATTCAACCCTTGACTTTCAGAGGCTGTAAACACTCCTTTTCCCTGTGGACTTCACCGAGGAGCTGCCAGTCTTCAAAACTTGGTAAAAAATCAAGTTCAAATAATGTTACTTTTCCAGACAAGAATTACTTTAGATGTTAAACAGAAGCATTAAGTAGTTCGGGTAGTTTGGAAAGAAAGCAAGGGGACAATTAACTTGCAAAACAGACTTTATTAAAGTGTCATTCATACTAGGATAATCCTTGTGCAGCACTTCTCTTTCTCTGCTGTCACTGTAACATAAATAAAGAGCATCTTATGGGTGGAGCATACCACAGAGTATATGGAAAAAAAATCAAGCAATGAGGCACAGGCAGGAAAACTAATGGCATGGTCTGGTTAAAGTGTCCACAACTGCAACTTTATTGTTCAGATTCATGATGGTTAAAGACTTCTTTCCTCTCTTCTGTTTTCAGTAGACTGTTTTAACTTTTGCTAAAATTAAATACCAGTTATGCATTAAATGCTGCAGATGAATCATGGAATTATAGAATGGTTTGGGTTGGAAGGGACCTTTAAAGATCATTTAGTTCGAACCCCTCTGCCATGGACAGGGACACCTCCCACTAGACTAGGTGGTTCAAGGCCACATTCAACCTGGCCTCAAACACTTCCATAGAGGGGGAATCCACAGCTTCCCTTGGGCAGCCTGTTCCAGGGTCTCACCACACTCACTGCAAAGCATTTTGTTTATTTGTCACCATCACCCTGGTGTCAGCCAGAGCAGCACTGACTCTGCTCAGTGCAGTGATTTCCCAGCTCAATCTCTGCTCAGGGTCAGCACTGTCTGCAGTTCAGGACAGGTCTGCACAGCCCCTGGCCATGCTGATGGGGAGAGACAACGCTGATGGGGAGGGTTAACACCCAGGTTTGTGGTGCAGACCAAGAGCACTGCTACAGTTTGTGTATGAGGAAGGGACAGGAGAGATGACTGTCAACTGACCAACATGAGATTCCATCCCATGGATGGGAGAAAGTTGAGACATCAACAAGGAGAAAGTTGAGACATCAACAAGGCCAAGTTCTCTTCTTCAATACCTCATGTCCAAGGAGGACTCTACCTATTCTGCCTGCTCTCCCAACCCATGAGTTCCTGAATCCAGCTCCTGAATCTGGTTCCCATCTGTCACTGAGTCCAGTCAGGGTCCTCCCCAGTGCCTGCCCACAGTGTCAATGGTGGCAGTGGCATAACCTCCAAGCATCACACTGCATAGGTTAAGTTTGAGAGCAATACTAGCAAAATATGTTTTCTGCAAGTGGAAAAAACACTGGTAAATAACATCAGATAGCAAATGCTTCCTAATGATTGCAACACAATGCAGATGTCCTTTAGGACAGATATTTGACATTGCCCAGAGACAGCAGGAAGGCAAACAGGATGTTTATTTGGGTCATCTAGGGTGAAGTATCACAGAATTGTCTTTCTCTTAACCTGAGTTGATCTCCTGATGATTTCCCTTATGGTTTAATCAATATTGTTTCATTTTCTACTTTGTTTTGCACTATTTTATATCAGTGTGGCTTTATTTTGTCAATTTTATCAGCTGTTTCCAAAGATCCCAGTAGAGGCAGAGTCCTTCTTTCAGATACTGAGAAGAACCACTTCAAAAAGACATTTTAACAGCTTCACCCCTTCCCCACTTCCCCTTAGTGTCTTATCCATGCTGCCAGTGTGAGCCAGCAAGCTTGAATAACAAACCATAAAAAACACATAAAATAGCAGGTAGACCATTAGAGGTTTTGCTACCAATTTAAAGATAATGAGGCTGGAAATAGATAATATTCTATAAAACAGACAGAAGGAGGGACTAGCTCAAAATCCTCCCCCTGTACTCTGCTTCTAACAGAATTGTTAGGGTTGGAAGGGACCTCAAGGATCATCTAGTTCCAACCCTCCTGCCATGGACAGGGACACCTCACACTAGATCAGGTTCCCCAGAGCCACATCCAGCCTGGCCTTAAAATGGATGAGGCTTCTACCACCTCCCTGGGCAACCTGTTCCAGTGTCTCATGCATCATGACTTGCCATCCTTGATTACAGGGTAGATATGTGCACCTCCAACTGCAGTGCACATGGTCACACACGGCTGTACACCAGCAACAGCTACATCTGCACTGTGTTATGGCTCTCTGCCTATGTGAGACAAACGTGTCAGCACCCTGTGGCTGCCACTCCTCTTCCTCCTCTTTCCTCCAAAGCTGAAACTTCAGGAAAAGAAACGTGACTAGTTCCAAAAGCAGATTCTTACACACAAATCTGGGGTGATAGAGGTGTGAGCAGCTAAGGGAACTGGGGTTGTTCAGTCTGGAGAAAAGGAGGCATTGGGGAGACCTTTTCCCTCTCTACAGCTTCCTGAAAAGACTCCTGGATGTGGTGTTGGGACACATTGCTTAATGGCAGTGGCTTAGCAGTGGAGGTGGTATTGTGAGCTCTAGGTGAGCGGTTGGCCTTGATGATCTCAAAGGTCTCTTCCAACTTCAACAGTTCTGTGATGCTAACAGGAAAAGGTCTCCCATGACATCTTGATGTGCATAAATAAGTGCCATGGCTCCTCACTGAAGAGAAAGTTTGTGGATTGCCACTCAAATGCCTTTTAACAGTAACATTCTTGATGCTAATAGGCAATAGTCTGGTGATTACAGGGCACCTTTTTAACAAGGCAAAACTAATATATTAAGGGGAGACCTTCTCATTCTGTAACTCTCTGAAAGGAGGTTGGAAAAAGAGGTGAGTGTTGGTCTCTTCTCCCATGTAACAAGTGATAGGACAAGAGGAAATATTTTCTATTTCCTTCTCTTTCTTATTTTTATTTTTCTTTCTCTTTTTCTCTTTCCCTTTTTCTTTTTATTTACCTTTTTCTTTTTCTTTTTTCTTTTCCTTTTCCTCTTTTTCTTTTTCTTTTTCATTTTCTTTTTCTTTTTCTTTTTCTTTTTCTTTTTTCTTTTTCTTTTCATTTTTCTGTTTTCTTTTTGTTTTTCTTTTAGATTTTCTTTTTATTTTTGTTTTTTCTTTTTATTTTTATTTTTCTTTTTCTTTTTCTTTTTCTTTTTCTTTTTCTTTTTCTTTTTCTTTCTCTTTTTCTTTTCCTTTTTCTTTTCCTTTCTCTTTTCCTTTCTCTTTTCCTTTCTCTTTTCCTGTTTCTTTCTTTCTCTTTTCCTTTTTCTTTCTCTTTCTCTTTTCCTTTTTTCTTTTTCTTTCTGTTTTCCTTTTCCTTTCTCTTTTCCTTTTTTGTTTTTTTCCCTTTCATTTTTTTATTTTTTCTTTTCCTTTTTTCTTTTTTCTCTTTACTTCTACTTTAATTTTTTCTTTCTCTTTCTCTTTCTCTTTCTCTTTCTCTTTCTTTTTCTTTCTCTTTCTCTTTCTTTTTCTTTCTCTTTTTCTGTTTTAATTTTATTTTCCTTTTAATTTCTTTTTTGCCTTTTCTTTCTTTTTTTTATCCTTTTTCTTCTGATTTTTTTAAAGGGAATAGGAGAAAGAAGGCGATTCAGTTACAGTTGCCAAGCATATATTGTTAATTCTGTAACAGAACATTTTATCCCGTGGCACCTTGTCATTTCTCTTGGATAATCTGAATGAGTCTGGACAGGTGCAACTCCATGAAGTACAGCTGGCTTATGTAACAGCAAAATTTATGTCCCTATATATTACACTGGTTCTTTCATAACCCTTGCAGTTACAGTTGAGAAAATCTCCAGCAAGCAGCTAACTGCAGTGCAAGACTGAACATCTTCTTTTATGTTTCAAAGCTTTGCACTGTGCTGCCAGAAAGCTATTTTTAGACCTGTTCTGCAGTTGCACAGTTGTTGCTTATATCTTGTCTAAAGGAAGTGAGGTTGCCCTACTGAGACTTTGCCCTTCTCTCAAGGGTAAACTGAAATCCATTACACTTAAATATATGCTGTAAAGCCTGCACATTAGTGGCCATGATAGAAATATTATGTTGTTATTTATAACAAGACATCCATTTGGGGAAGTGAAATAGATCAGCGTATCTGAAAATTATTGCCTTTTCATTCCCCTCTCAAAGTCATTATCTTGGTGCCTAAAGCTTGAAAGTTTGTTTTGCTGTCATCAAGGCAAAGTGAAGAAAATGCACTTCCACAGAACAGTCCACTGGTGATACAATAAATAACTTGTGAAAGGGAGCATAGACATTCAACAAGATCCTGTATTCCTCCAAAGAAATCCATGCAAATGTTTCTGATTACAGGGGACAATTTTCAAGCAGGCACTCACAGTAGCAAGAGATAAGTAAATAGCAGAGTCAGAGACAAATATTCACTTAATCTACCTAAATACACCTTGATAAAGAAGGGTCACCCACAGCAGATTGCCCAGGGTCACAACGTTCAGGTGGCTTTGGAATCTTCCCACAGAAGAAGACTCCACAACCTCTCTGGGCTACCTGCTCCAAGGTTCCGGCACCCTCACAGCAAAGAAGTTTTTCCTCAAGTTCAGGTGGAACTTCCTGTGTTCCAGTGCGTGTGCCTGTTGCCCTTTGTCCTGTCACTGGGCACCACTGAAAAGAGCCCAGACTCATCCTCTTGACCCCCATGCTTTAGCTCTTGCTGAGCATTGAGAAGATCCCCTCTGAGATTTCTCTTCTCCAGGCTAAACAGTCCCAGGTCCCTCAGCCTCTCCTCCTCACAGAGATGCTTCAGTCCTCTCAGCATCTTTGGAGTGCTCCTTTGGACTTTCTACAGTTGTTGCCTGTCTTTCTTGAACTGGAGAGCCCAGAACTGGACCCAGTAGTCAAGCTGTGGCCTCACCAGGGCACAGTAGAGTGGGAGAAGAACATCCCTAGGCCTGCTGGTCACATGCTTTTTAATGCATCCCACTAATGACAGGGAGAAGCAAGAATCTACTCCTGCACACACACATACTGTGTTACTGTAGGACTGACTACAGACATAGTGAAGGTGTCTTATCCTGACACTGCTCTTGTAAATTACACTGAGTCAGATATATATCATTTAACCATCAACCTTTGTAGTTAATAGTGTAAGACAAAAGTTAAGATGAAGGAAATGGGAGGGAGTAAACAGAAAGTCTGAAGAAGAGATTTCTTTGAGATCTTCTATAACATATCTGCCATGCTATAAGATTCAAGAGTCCCTTGAGAAATAGCATATACTACTTAATACTGTATTTTCTAGTATTAACTAATCTACTTTTGTCTTCTGGTGATCCTCTTTTATTGTGCCTAAGCTGTAATTTAGTCAAGGTAAAGGGCAAGTGTTATATCCAAAAGGACCACTGAGTGGCTCACCTAGCAGTGGTTGTCACTGGCATTCTTTGGAGGGATCCAGTACAATCCTGATATTAAAACCACTTTACGAAATTTATGCACACACTAGATGCAGGAATTCACCCTTTCAGTCTTCCAAATAACATTAAAGAGAAGTTGCCCCCAAACTGAGCCCTTGGGAACACCACTTGTGACCGACTGCCAGCTGGAGTTAACTCCATTTCCCACCAGTCTTTGAGCCTGGCCATCCAGCCAGTGTTTTACCCAGCAAAACAGCGCCCCATCCAAGCTATGAGCAGCTAGTTTCTCCAGGAGGATGTTGTGGGAGACAAGTGTAAAAGACTTTACTAAAGTCCAGATAAACAACACCCACAGCCTTCCCCTCAGCAGATCACCTTGTCATGGAAAGAGATCAGGTTTGTGAAGCAGGACCTGCCCTTCATGAACCCATTCTGACTGGATTGATCACCTGGTCATCTTCCACGTGCTGCATAATGGCACTCAAGATGACCTGCTCCATGCCTTTCCCCAGCTCTTAGGCCAGACTGACAGTTCTAATTCTTGCAAAGAATTAGACGAAATAAAAGGGCAAACATCTTTTCTATAGTGAGTAGCATTAAAAACATTTCCCTCCTAAATAACCCAGTAACACTCGATTGATTGATGGATTGCTTACAAAGCACTCCACCTTTCAGACAACTAAGTGCCAGCTGTCATGGGGAACAACATCCCTGTAGCACCTAAGGGATGGAAAGTACATGATGGTTTTGTTACCTGCAATAACAACTGGTACTGTGGCAACAGCTGCAACCAGTTCTTCTTTTGTTTCCTCCTTAATGAAGCTTTACACTAGAAGGTTCCTTTGTGTGTGGTTCTAAAGACAGAGTAAGTAGGAAAATTGTCTGTCCTGCTGGCATTTGAGGAGGATCATGCTAGACCACATTGTTGCTGGGTGCTTGTGGGGGTGACAGCAAAGAATAAATTCTGTCATCACATTTTCTCTCTCTGTCAGGAGCTTAAAACTGGCCGGACCCAAAAAGTGGTGTGGAATGGAATTAAGTCCAGTGGACATCTGGTCACAGGTGCTTCTCCTCAGGGCTCAGTTTTGGGGCCAGGTCTCTTTAGTGTCCTTATCAGTGATCTGGAAATGAGGGAATTGAGTACACCCTCAGTAAGTTTGCAAAGGACACTAAACTGGGTGGCAAGTGTTGCTCTGCTTGAGGGTAGAAAGAGAAATGGCCTCAGGTTGTGCCAGGGGATGTTTAAATTGGAGATTAGGAAAAAATTCTTTACAAAAGAATGATCAGGCATTGGAACAGGCTTCCCAGGGAGGTGGTGGAGTCATTGTCCCTAGAGGTGCTCAAGAAACCTGTGAACATGGCATTTTGGGACACAGTATAATGGCCATGGTGGTCTTAGGTTGGACTCACTGATTGTTTCCAAGTGAAACCATTCTACAAGTCTATGATTGCCATAAAAATAGATCACATGTGTTAAAGAATTGTTCTCATCAAAATTTTTACTGCTGAAATGCACTCTGTCATGAGGCACCACTTTTTCCAAAGTAGCTTCTCTTGCCTCTTTCAAATATCTCCTGCTGTATCTGCAATTATAAGCTGCTGGTGAAATACACTGCAAATAAAATCTCTCTCTTTTTTTTTTTTTTTTTTAACCCTGTATCTTTATTTCCCATGCTATTGAGCACTTTAATCATATAATTTTTCACACAAAAGTAGAGGTAACTAAATTTTATATCAAGTTCTGCTCTGGATATGCTGTGTGACTTGAGAATTTCTAGTGCTTCAGATGACAGAGCTGCTTCATATGTCTGGGTAGGCATTTCATAAAGTAAGAGGATTTTATGAAAACAAGTATTTCAAGGCTGCCAGTGAAATGACTAGAAGTGGACAAGAGAGAAAATAATTAATAACATCAGAATCACACACAAGATAATGTCCAGGGGTCACATTTGGAACAGTTACTCCAGACAGTGCTTATTTTTCATGACTTTTCTGAGCATTATACCAAGAGAAGTTAACCCCTGGTTTAAAGAACATTAACATGAGTGTTAACTCAAAGAAATCTAAATTGAACATAGTGGTCAGTTTTCACTTTTTTAGCTGACTGTAGAAGCACAAAGTAGCTTGTCATCACAAAACCACTTTCCTTTGCACTTCACATCCTCATTCAGTTTGCTGATAACCAAGGTCTTACACATATCTCATCTTGATGATGGCTGAAATCAGGGGAGGTTTAGGTTGGATATTAGAAGAACCTTCTTCACTGAAAGAGTAGAACAGAGTCCCCAGGGAGGTGGTTGAATCCCCATTCCTGGAGGTGTTTCAAGAGGCAGAGATGTGGTGCTGAGGGACATGGGTTAGCACCAGCCTTGGTAGTTAGAGAATGGTTGAACTTGGTGATCTTTGGGGTCTTTTCCAACCAAAATAATTCTGAGTCATTTTGTATAGAACACTATTGCCTGTACCTCCCTCCTTTCCTTTGGGATTCCATTCAATCTCTTGAACTCCCAGTTTATTTCCTGTTTCAGACTGTAGCAGCAGTATTGTTCCCCTCTTTAAGGGAACAAACTGTTTCATGGAGCAGATGCACGCAGGAGGAATAACTTGGGTCTGCTCTTCCCACCTAAGTCTATTACAAAATGCTGAGAGGAATCTCTTTTAATGACTATGAATGGTGGGTCAGGATTAAAAATTTTAGAATACTTTCCTTCTTCCCCAGTAAGGCACACTTGCTAAGCACACAGTGAGCCTCACTGGAGTTAGAAATAAAGGCTGTGTTTTGTTGGTACCTGGAAACGTCTTTACAATCTCTCTGAAGTAACATGCTTTGACCAGGAAGGCTCTGAAGGCCTATGTGACATAATTTCATTGACATAAATATGTACTCAGCCAAAACTTAAGTTCTGTTACCTTGTCTTTCCCCATGAGTACTCTGCAAATGGTTCAGTTCCAAAGTGTTCGTTTGTGCTGGAAAGTCTGAGTCGTGCACGTGAGAGAATATCAAAGCAAGGAAGTAAAGATCCTACAGGAAATCAAATGTCTCTAGTTAGCCTGGGTACAAGAAGGCAGAATCAATGAAAATCTGAGTGTGTTTACCTAGCTCAGAGTCCAAATTATTTCTGATGTTGGCTGTATAACTCCATCTTGCTGTTGCCCTAGAAGATCTCCACAGGAGAGGGTGTGCAGTACTGCAGCGTTCTGTTCTGCATCACTGCTGGAACCAGGGTTTGACTGCTGCACAGCTACAGGGATGTTCCCATCAGCACCATCAGGTGTGTCTTCACTGTGGGGGTGGTGAGAGGTTG
Organism: Indicator indicator; assembly: GCF_027791375.1. Lineage (NCBI taxonomy): Eukaryota > Metazoa > Chordata > Aves > Piciformes > Indicatoridae > Indicator > Indicator indicator. The sequence continues at coordinate 9,996,573 of NC_072020.1, forward strand.
CCCAGAGAAGTGTTGATGCCCCATTTCTGCAACCAGTCCTCTTCAAGTTGGACAGGGCTCTGAGCAACTTGATCTAGTTGCAGATGTCCCTGCTGACTGCAGAGAAGTTGGACTAGATGACCTCTACAGGTCCCTTCCAACTCAACCCAGCCTGTGATTCTGTGAAAACTGAAGCATGTAGAAGTGAACAAACTTGTCACAGAAACTTGAAGGTCCAGCATTTGGTAGTTTCCCAGTTACACAGCAGCTCTGAGAGGTTGTGCTTCTTCTGCAACACCTAAATCCCACAGCTCCCTATTGTAATTAATTACTGCATTTGGTATCCTGCTACATTCCTTCTATGTATTATTTGAATAATGTTATTGTCTGTTAGGATGCTTATTCTAAAATAATTCCTCTGCCAGTTTGACTACTAGTGCAATTTTCCTCTCATTACCACAGTATGATTTTTGATTGCTCAGAATTACACAAATACAACATGTGATGCCTATTTTTGAGAGAAACAATTTCTCCTTTTAAGGTTGATTGAGAATGTAGAGTAATAAATGGAATGGAAAAAAAAGCTCCCAACAGCTTTCAATAATTCTCAAATTAAGAAATTTTGTTCAACATTCATGAAGATATTTTGTATTTTAAGAAAAAAAAATACAAAACCCCTGAAATTATTTCCTCAAACCCAAATTTTAAACAAAAAATCCTGTCTTCACTCTTCCAAGAGGAACAGATGTTTTCCCATCTTTAGGCATGTAAAAAGACTTTGGAGTGCTGGTGGACAGCAAGTTCTCCATGGAACAACAATGTGCTCTGGTGGCCAAGAGAGCCAATGGGATCCTGGGATGTATCAAGAAAGGTGTGTCCAGCAGGGCTAGGGAAGTTCTTCTACCTCTCTACTCTGCCCTGCTGAGACCACACCTGCAATACTGGGTCCAGTTTTGGGCTCCCCAGTTCAAGAGAGACAGAGACCTGCTGGAGAGAATCCAACAGAGAGCCACGAGGATGACTAGGGGACTTGAACATCTCCCCTGTGAAGAGAGACTGAGAGCCCTGGGGCTGTTTAGTCTGGAGAAGGGAAGACTGAGAGGGGATCTGATCAATGTCTATCAATATCTGAGGGGTGGGTGTCAAGTGGAGGGGGCCAGGCTCTTTTTAGTGGTTCACAGTGATAAGCCAAGGAACAATGGGTTCAAACTTCAACATAGAAGATTTCACCTCAACAGGAGGAGAAACTTCTTTCCAGTGAGGGTGACAGAGCACTGGAACAGGCTGCCCAGGGAGGTTGTGGAGTCTTCTTCTCTGGAGACTTTCCAAACCCTCCTGGATGCATTCCTGTGCAGACTACCCTAAGTGATCCTGCTCTGGCAGGGGGGTTGGACCTGATGATCTTTTGAGGTCCCTTCCAACCTCTGACATACTGTGAGACTGTGAGACTATGATATACAAGATTCTTCTACACCTCTGTTTGGTCATGGTTTCATAGAAGGCTATCAGATAAGTCAAGCAGGATCTCTCCTTGGTAAATCCATGTAGGGAGTTGTAGAGAGCAACTTTACACCTTTACACCTGTAAAAGAAGAATAAAACCCAAAATATCTTTCAAATCTACATAGAAGATGGAATCACCTATTCTAAGTCCACCTTTGCTGGCTGCTATTTATTTTAAGTTCTTCATAGAAAAAAAATGAATGTCATTGAATGCATGAAGGATATTACTGAGCTGTGTGTTTAATAAAAGCCCTTGCAGAAGTTGCTATGACAGTGCACCAAGGAAATCATGAAACCTCCTTTCTCTCACATAGATTAGAAGGGAAAGGAAATGAATAATATTCCTCCTATCAAATGTTTTCCCCATAGCTGCTTTGCAGGGCATGTTTCCAGGGAAATGAAGGCTTAGAAAAATCACATTGGCAAAGAAACAACCAGAATGGATGTTTTGGGTTTGTTTTTCTTTTAATAGCAGGAATGCCACAACACCAAGTTCCAGATTAGAACCAGGAGAATGTTAATAGGCTTGATTTAGATCATCTCTTTTGCATTTAGAAACTGATTGGAGTCTACCTAAGAAAATGGGGGAAAAGTCACAGTTCTGTGGTTCTCTTCCTTAAATAACACTTTCATATGAGAATCTCAACACAGTTTGCTTGCATTTGTTGTTACCTACATTGGAGATAAAGCATTAGGCCTTCCAAAAATTGGGGGTGTTGACAGTGCGTAGCTGTGATTCTTAATTCCCAAATTTTCACATTTTTCTCTGATCCAAAATCCTTGGAGGATGATTTTCAGAGGCATAATTTGAAGTTCTGTCATTTGCATAATCTGTGATTATCTCATGGGGATGCCTGACTTTGAAACCCCCAATTTCCTTGAACACTAAGCAGCCAAACGTAGTATTAGAGTCATAGAAGTACAGAACCATCCAATTAGGTTTTAACACCTCAGATCTGAATGATTCCATTCTGGCTTCTAATCTTCTCAACTTTCCTGCATTTTATCACCAGTGATGTCTCATAGCAATGGACTGTGGGGATCTACTACAGATTCCATTCCTGGAGACGTTGAAAAGAGGCAGATATGTGGTGCTGAGGGACGTGGTTTAGCACAACTCTTGTCAGAGTTAGAGAATGGTTGGACTCAATGGTCTTAAAAGTTTTTTCCAAATGAATTCTATCATTCTGTGGTGTCAGAATTCTGATATTTCATGGCCCTTGAGAATAAATGCAATCCACCAGATTGCTTAATCTTTGTGTCCGTAGGGAAGCATAAAAGCAGAGCTATTGCTTAAAGAAATCACAGAATATACCTGGTTGGAGGAGACCTCAAAGATCATCAGTCCAACCCTTGACCTGGTTCAGGGTCAATCCTAAACCATGTCCAAAGCACCAGGTCTACATGCTGCTTAAACATGTCCAGGGATGGTGATTCCACCACTGTCCTGGGCAGACAATTCCAGTGTTTGATAAACCTCTCTGTGAAGAAATATTTCCTAGCATCCAGCCTGAACCTCCCCTGGTGCAGCTTGAAACCATTTCCTCTGGTCCTGTTGCTTGTCACCAAGGAGAAGAGGTTGACCCCCTCTTTCACTCCAACCTGCCTTCAGAGAGTTATAGAGAGCAATGAGGTCTCCCTTAAGCCTTCTCTTCTCCAGATTGAATAACCCCAGCTCCCTCAGACACTCCACTTAGGCCATGTGCTCCATGAGCCTTGTTGCCCTACTCAGACGCACTTCAGAACCTCAGGGTCCTTCCTATACTGAGGGGCCCAGAACTGAACACAACACTTGAGGTGTGGCTTCACCAGTGCTGAGCACAGGGGGATGAGCACCTCCCTATTCCTGCTGGCCACAGAGTCTCTAATACAAGCCAGGATGCCATTGGCTTTCTTGGCCACCTGGGCACACTGCTGACTCATGTTCAGTCAACTATCAACCAATACCCCCAAGTTGCAGCTTTCCAACCACACATCCCCAAGTCTGTAGCTTACCATGGGGTTGTTGTGACCCAAGTGCAGCTCCTGGCACTTGGTCTTGTTGAACTTCATACAATAAGCCTTGGCCCATTGCTCTAACCTGTCCAGATCGGATTGCAAAGCTTCCCTACCCTCCAGCAGACTGACACAATCACCCAGCTTGGTGTCATCTGCAAACTTACTGAGGGTGCACTCAATCTCCTCATCCAGGTCATTAATAAAGACATTAAAGAGGACAGACCCCAGTACTGAACCCTGGAGGACACCACTAGTGGCTGGGCACCAGCCAGATTTAGCTCCATTCACCACCATTCCTGGGGCCCTGCCATGCAGCCAGCTTTTAATCCAGTGCAGAGTGCACTCATCCAAGCCTTGTGCCATGAGCTTCTGAAGGAGAATGCTGTGGGAGACAGTGTCAAAGGCTTTACTAAAGTCCAGGTAGACAATGTCCATGGCCCTTCCCTCATCCCCTAGGCAAGTCACCTTGTTGTAGAAGATCAGATCAGTCAGACAGCACCTGCCCTTCCTAAGCCCATGCTGACTGGACCTGTTGGCCTGGTTGTCTTGTAAGTGCCATGGGACAGCACTCAGGATGACCTGCTCCCTGGCACTGAGATCAGACTGACAAGTCTACACTTCCCTGGATCATCCTTCCAGCCCTTCTTGCAGATGGATGTCACATCTGCCAGCCTCCAGCCAACTGGGACCTCCCTGGTTAGCCAGGACTGTTGACAAGTGATGGTGAGAGGCTTGGTGATCACATCTGCCAGATCCTTAAGTACCTTTGGGTGGATCCCATCCTGTCCCACAGACTTGTGCACATCTCAGTGGCACAATAGGCCACTGGTCATTTCCTCCTGGATTATGGGGACTGCTTTCTGCTCCCCAGCCCTCTCTTCCAGTTCCAGGGGCTGTACCCTCAAGAAGCAACTGGTGTCACTGACAAATACTGAGGCAAGTCATCAGATTCCCTCCACTATCCAGTAGTAGGTAATTCAGCCTAAATGGGGTTGGGTCAGGATCCTCCTGTCAGGCAGCTAACTAAATCACAGGATCATAGAAATGTTTCAGTTGGAAAAGGCCTCTAAGATCAAGTCCAGCCACCAGCCTAACAGCATCGTGGCCACTAAAGTGTGTCCTAAGTGCCATGTCCACACATTTCTTGAATGGGGATGGTGACATCACCACTTCCCTGAGCAGCCTGTTCCAATAACCACTCTTGCAGGAAAGAAATTTTTCCTAACAGCCAATCTAAATCTCCCCTGGCACAATTTCAGGCCATTTCCTCTCATTCTGTCACCTGATGCTAGGGAGAAGAGCATGACCCCCATCTCACTCCAACCTCCTTTCAGGGAGTTGTAGAGAGCAATGAGGTCTCCCCTCAGCATACTCCAGTTTCAAATGACTACCCTTTCTGACCAGCTCTAGTTTCCTGTAACACACAGGAATCACCAAGGAGATTTTTCTGCTGAATTGCCAGCCTTGGGCAAGAAAATCTGAGAGTGCTTTGGAAAGCAGGGATTCCTGAATGCTGTTTGAGAACAGCACATTCTTTAATTGGGGGAGTTACTCATGCACTCATAAATGATAAGCATTGCATCCTTCACAGAGAGTACAGTTTACCAACCCAGACCCAGGAGAAGTGGCAAAAGCAGTGCTTTAGCATATGCCATCAATAACTTACTGCTAAATGTGCTACCCATGCACCCTAGGAAGGTGTGTCAGATCTTTTCTCATTAAGTGTTTCCTTTTTCCACCCTGCTAGACATTTTCCACACTGAGGTTTGCTCTTCACAAGTGGCCTTTGTTGAGGAGCTGGGGCATCAGCTTTCTCAACACAGAGTGTGAAACAGAGAAAAAGAAGAAATTAGTTAGAGATTGAAACGACAGCTTTGGTGCTGGCTTTGTGTTCATCCAGTCAGTTGTGCTATAGTGCAGTCAAACCATTCCCAGTGTACCTCAGAAAAAATGTGAAGGAGCAAGGGGGATGTATTTCTTCTTTTAGTACAGCATATGATGTCTGTATTTCAACTTGCAGAAATGAAATTGCTACCAAATGTTCCTTATAATTGAAGTTTGTACTGCCTGTGAAGTTTTAAAGTAGTAATACAGCTAAAAACATAACTGCGCACTTGACCTTCCCAGGAACCACAAGTAACCTCAGAGAAAAATCCCAGTATGAGTAGCTCTATCATATGTCACCCAGCTCACTTCTTACGCAGTCTGCTCAACTGGATCAATGTGGTATAAAACCAGTTGTATACATCTGTTGTAAACTGCTTTCCAAATGCAGAGAGATTAGTGTTGGATCATAGAATCCCAGAGTTATAGAGTAACAGACTGATACAATCATAGAGTGGTATGGGTTGGAAGGGACCTCAAATATTATCTAGTTCCAACCCCCTGCCATAGACAGGGACACCTTCCACTTCCATGCTGCTCAAGGCCCCATTCAACCTGGCCTTCAACACTTCCAGGGAGGGGGCATCCACAACCTCCCAGGGCAACCTGTTCCAATGTCTCACCACTCTCACTGTAAAGAATTTATTCCTAATATCCAGTCCAAATATCCCCTCTTCCAACTCAAATCCATTGGCCTTCTTCCTATCACAAAAAGCCCTTGAAAAAAAGTCCCTCCACAGCTTTCTTGTCACCCCCTTCAGGTACTGCAATGTGACTCTAAGGTGTCCCTAAATCCTTCTCTTCTCCAGGTGAGCAACCCCAACTCTCACAGCCCCAACTCTCACAGCCCCAAGTCTCACAGCCCCAGCTCTCACAGCCTGTCCCCATACAGGAAGTGTTGTAGTCCTCTGATCATATTCATGGCCCTCTCTATCCCCTTAATGGATACTCATGTTTAGAAGAAGGTAGAAGGCATTTGGCATGAGGGGCCTATGTTCAAGCCATCATGATAAAAGAACTCACTAAGTGAAAAACTGATTTAGATTTGCATCTCAGATTTTGGGGATTTCAAGAAATCTTGGATGTTGTGTTCCCTTAAGTGCAATTTAAAAAGCAGTTAAGATATTAATATTTTCTGCTTTCCATACACAGACTTTCTTATTAGGGGAAATAATATGTATTGACATAGATATAAAAAAACTATGATGCACAGATGTATTTATTAATTGCTTACAGAATCAGAGAATCATTTTGGTAGAAAAGGCCTTAGGATCATTGACTTCAATCAGAACCTACTATCTCACTGTACAGAACTGCTTAAGATCATCTAATCCAAGCATTATCTAATTCTGCCAAGTCTGGTGCTAAACCATGTCCCTCAGCACCACATCTCTGCCTCTTGGAAACATTTCCAGGGATGGGAATTCAACCACTGGACTGGGCAGCCTGTTCTGGTCTTTGAGAACCATTTCAGTCAAGAAGTTTCTTCCAATGTCCAACCTAAAGCTCCCCTGTTGCAACCTGAAGCCATTTTCTCTCATCTTATCACTTGGCATGAGGGAGACTCCCTGGTTCCTCCTCCTTCCAGGGAGGTGGAATGAGAAGGTAGTAAGAATAAGAATGAGAATAGGAAGAAGAAGAAGAAGAAAGAAGAAGAAGAAGAAGAAGAAGAAGAAGGAGAAGAAGAAGAAGGAGAAGGAGAAGAAGAAGAGAAGAAGAAGAAGGAGAAGAAGAAGAAGAAGAAGAAGAAGAAGAAGAAGAAGAAGAAGAAGAAGAAGAAGAAGAAGAAGAAGAAGAAGAAGAAGAAGAAGAAGAAGAAGAAGAAGAAAGAAGAAGAAGAAGAAGAAGAAAGAAGAAGAAGAAAGAAGAAAGAAGAAGAAGAAAGAAGAAAGAAGGAAGAAGAAGAAGAATAAGAAAGAAGAAGAGAAGAAGAAGAAGAAGAGAAGAAGAAGAAGAAGAAGAAGAAAAGAGAAAAGAAAAAGAAGAAAGAAAAGAAGAAGAAGAAGAAATAAGAAAGAAGAAGAAGAATAAGAAAGAATAAGAAAGAAGAAGAAGAAGAAAGAATAAGAAAGAAGAAGAAGAAGAAGGAAGAAGAAGAAAGAAGAAAAAGAAAGAATAATAAGAAGAAAGGATAAGAAAAAGAAAGAAGATGAAGATGAAGATGAAGAAGAAGAAAGAAGAAGAAAGAGTAAGAATAAGAATAAGAAAAGACTACGAATAAGAAAAGACTAAGAATAAGAAAAGACTAAGAATAAGAAGAATAAGAACAAGAATGTAAAATAATATAAAATGTAAACATACATATATTTTTAATAGACAAGGGGAAGGAAATAAAGAAAAGAGGCACTAGAGTTTTAACAATGGCTGTTACCCATACGAGCTGATAGGCTCCTGGAAATCCTGGATAATTTGTAGACAAAGGTAATGGTTAGGATCAGTATTAGATTAGGTGGTTATAGGTTTTACACACACTGGTTAAAACAAATCCTACAAAAGACTAAAACATGAAGCAAACTGTAATGAGTAACACACAAAAGAGGGAATGGGAGATAATCTCAACTCAATCAGGTTAACCTAAACATAAGGAAAAAACTCTTTGCTCTGAGGGTGCTGGAGCCCTGGGGCAGGCTGCCCAGAGAGGTTGTGGAGTCTCCTTCTCTGGAGAGATTCCAAACCTGTCTGGAGATATTGTGATCCTGGGCTTCCTGCTATGGGTGACCCTGCTTTAGCAGGGGGGCACAGGACTGTCATTCTGTGATTCTGTGTCATTTTGGTTTTAGTAACAGCACTCAACTCTTTGGAGCAGATACTCCAAACAGACTGTGTGTTCATCTGCAGGAGCTAGGAAACCACTGAAGGTTTTCTGTTTTACTGATTTATGACCAGACAGAAAATGAGCATAGTGTAGAATCATAGAATAATAGAATTATTTCTGTTGGAAAAGACCTCCAGGATCATCAAGCCTAACGACCAGACTAACACCAGCATTTGCACTAAAACATGTCCCCAAGTGCCATATCTCCATGTTTCTTGAACACCTCTAGGGTCACTCCACCACATCCCTGAGCAGCCTTTCAGTAAAGAAAATTTTCCCAGTAACCAACCTAAACCTCCTCTGGCACAGTTACAAGACCTGACCTGAGTTTGAAATGAAAAGCTCTTAGGAGACCTCCCGTTTTAGCTCTGTGAGGCTTCCCGTGGTGAAACTTAGATTAAAGCTTTTAATGAAGCTCAAGTGTGGAAAACAACAGAATTGCCATTCAATTTAGCTGATAGAAAACCAGCAAAGAACACTGGAGAAATAGTAGCTGCAAGAGACCAATGTAATTTCAGCAGTTATTTGCACAGCATGAAAGTTCCACCCCCCTACTCCCAATATTTGCCAGTGTTTAATAGGGATGAGCTCCCTGGCTTCCCTTTTTCAGCAGCCCTAGGTGTTGGGAAGTGTCAAAGCTATCAGAGTAGCTAATGGCTGCTACACAGGTGGTAATCTTTTCCATCTCCATTATTGAATCTTTATGGCAGAGACAAAAGTAGACAAGCAACCTAATTTTCCTATTATTCTAGCAGAATCACAGATTATACAATGGTGGGGGTTGGAAGGGACATCTGGAGATCACCTAGCCTGAACCCCCTGGAAAAGCAGGCTGCACAGGAATGTGTCCAGGTGGGTTTGAAATCTTTCCAGAGAAGAGGACCTCACAACATCTCTGGGCAGGCTGCTTTAGAGCTCCATCACTCTTACAGAAAAGAAGTTTTTCCTCATGTTGAATGTCCTGTGTTCCAGTTTGTGCCCACTGGCTTTTGTCCTGCACACCAATGAAAAATCTGGCTCCATCTTGTTCTGTGTCCTTTAGCTCTTGCTGAGAATTTAAAGGATCTCCTCTCAGGTTGCTCTTCTCCAGGCTAAACAGCCTCAGCCTCACTTGTGCATTTCCCATCTTGTGGCTATCTGATGTGTCTTCAGCCAAGTGTCAGCTCTGAAGGAAACTAACTCTACTGGAAAAAAAAAAATCTAACTCAGCAGATTTCTTTACTCTTGTCTTGAAATATCACTAAAAACCCACCAACTTTACAAACCACGAACTTATAGAATCTCCTGTAATTTAAGAAGCCTATTTAAGATCCTAACCAGCAAGAGAGTTTGTTTTCTTTGCTGGAAATCAAAAAGATGGGGTAGGTAAGGAATGGATGAATAGACAGCTACTCAATGGCCTGGAAAATTGGCAGGCTGTTTGAGGACTGTACTGGGTCTGGCTGGTATTAACTGTCTTTGAAACCAGCCCTGCAGTGCAGTGGTTTGGATTAGTGACTAAACCAATATTGATAATACATTGGTATTTTGACTATTGCTAAGCAGTGCTGTCATCAGGGGGTTGTCCTTTCCTATTCTACATCCCCATCCCTCCACAGAGACTAAGGTAGGGGTCAGAAAGGAGTAGGGAGTGACCCAAATTTGCCTGGGGAATATTACACATACAACAGCATTGAAACTGGAGTAGACAAAGAGAGGCATAGAGTTCCTTGGCTTCCAAGGTTGATCATTATTTGCAGGCTGGCAAGATAGCAGTCTGCCTCTGGGAGATGGTGAAAGATGTTGCTAACCTCTTTATCAGCAGCACAGACAGGGAGATCAAGGCACCCTCAGCAAGTTTGTCAATGACACCAAGCTCTTGCTCCTTACACTTCTTGACACTGGTGGGTGCTTTAGGCAGCTGAGAATGCATGTGGTCTGGTGACAGAAGTTTGTCACTGAAATCATATTGATCACTTGACTTTGGCAGGGGCTTTTTGATATGAAATAGAAAAGGCACATCCAGCATGGATTTTGTCTGACACATCTTTTTTTCCAACCATGATGTGCAATGAGTGCTGAAGCATACCTAGAAGCAGCACATGGCAGAAGAGGTGAGGCAGGGAAGACTAGCAAGATGCAGAGTAGTGATCCAGAGCTAGCATTCACAGTGATGGGCTTAGAGACTTCACATCCAGCTTTAAATAATTCAATCACTGTCTTCCTTATTTACAAATAAGGTGACACAATTAGTTTCACCTTGGAACATGGAACCACACCAGTATTGTAACAAGGCAAGAACAGCAGGGCAAGACTGAACACTAGCCACTAATAACAGCTGCTGTCAAGGTCACTGACATCATCTCTGCATTCCAACAGATTTACTACTACCTGCATGTTCTATGGCATGACCTTAATGGCAAGCCAGCAGAGAATCACAGAATCATTAAGGTTGGAAAAGACCTCCAAGATCATTTGAGTCTGACCATTAACCTGACCCTGACAAGTCTACAACTGAACTATATTCCTAGGCACCAGACCTACATGTTTTTAAACACTTCCAGGGCTGGCAATTCTACCACCTCCCTGGGCAGCCTGTTCGAATGCTTACCCACTCTTTCAGTGAAGAAATTTTTCCTAACATACAATCTAAAGCTCCCCTGGGGCACCTTGATGCCATTTCCGCTCATCCTATGGCTAGTTACTTGGGTGAAGAGGCCAAGACACACCTTGCTACAACCCCCTTCAGGGAGTTGTAGAAAGTAAGAAACTCTCCCCTCAGCTTCCTTTTCTCCAGATTAAACAACTCCAGTGCCCTCAGCTGCTCCTCACCAGACCCTTCACCAGCTTTGCTACCATTCTCTGGACATGCTCCAGCACCTCAATGTCTTTCTTGGAGTGAGGGCCCAAAACTGAAGCCAGCCTCATTGGTGCTGGGTCCAGGGGGACAATCACTTCCTTGGTCCTGCTGGTCACGATATTCCTGATCCAGGTCAGGATGCTGTTGGCCTCCTTGACCACCTGGGCACAATCTGACTCATGTTCAGCTGGCTGTCAGTCATCACCCCCAGATCCTTTTCACACAGAATGCTATGGGAGACAATGTCAAAGACAGCTAAATTCCATCCACAACCTTTCCCTCATCCATCAGGTAGAAGATTGGGTTAATCAGGCAAGGACCAACCTTGATGCTCCTGACTTGTCACAGACAACATCAAGCCAGGCAAAGCTGCTAGAGATGGTACCTGGCACTAAGCATGTACATAAACAACCACACCACCATGTACCACAAGCTTCAGCAGGGCTTGCTCAAGTGCTGCTTGGTGTGATGGTTTAAAACTGTCTTTTCTAATTTTTCTTCACAGAGTTCAAGCAGAGAGAGCAAAAAGATGTAAATAAGTCACTATTGGGTGTAAGAAGGCAGAATAATGATTGTTCTAAACACTTCCATTGGAGAGGTAGAAATGTTTAAGAATCTCTACTCAAAATAGAGTTGGGCCAGTCTGAGTTCTCAGCTTGCTTGCTGGGCTGTCTGGCTGCTGCTTCTTCTTCTCTGGCTGAACATAACACACTGACCTTGACAAGCTAAGTCTAACAGAATCTCTGCTTCTTGATTCTCTGCCTTCTGCCAGGAGGGTCTGGGGGAATTCCCTCTGGTCTGAGGGGGGAGAGGCCCCTTGGGGGAAGTAAAGGGAGCTTGGTTGTGCTTTTCTGTTGATTGCACATATTTGTAAATGTTTTGAATGGTGTCTATTTGTACATATTCATTGCATTTCATCATAGATTGTAGATTTGCTTGTAAATACAGCTTGCATTTGCTTCCAGACTGAGCTTGCTTGGTTATTGTTGGGGTGGGATGGGGGTTTCAGCTTTCACACTGTTACACATGGAGATGATATAGAATCATAGAATTGTTAGGGTTGGAAGGGACCACAAGGATCATTCAGTTCCAACCCCCCTGCCATGGGCAGGGACACCTCACACTAGATCAGGTTGCCCAGAGCCACATCCAGCCTGGCCTTATGACTTTCTGTTCCACCCAGGCGATGCCTACTCTATCTGATCCCACAGAACCACCTTGAAGAGCAGACTTCAGTAAAGTTTAAATTCATGATAATTGATTCCATTAAAAAGTAAAAAAAAAAAAAAAAAAAAAAAGAAAAAACAGCCTTTTTTAAAATGAAAAGGCCCAAGGGAGATAGCACTGAGGTTTTGTTTCTCACTTTGTAGATGGAGAGAACAAATCTTGAAATTGAGACTTTTTTTTTTCTTTTAGTAGCTGAATTTATTATCCCTTTTTTCCAGTTATTTTGAGGTATATTTTTTTCTTTCTGAGCAGTTAACATTTGAAATACTCAATTATTCCATTTCATCTTCTATTATGCATAGTTTTCACATAGCTGTCACCACGCTTTAAAAATATGAGGCTAAGGGATTGGAAAAAAAGAAGTCAAGCTATCACTGAGAGCATTGTTCCCACATTCTATTACTGGCTGGCAGGTGGACAAAATATCTAGTAAGAAACTAACAGAAACGGAAGAGAATACTTAAAAGGCACTAGAAGACTCAGGAAAGCTTTAAATATTTTACAAAAGCTGTGATCCGCAGGCTTTGCCTTCTGCCAACATCCACTCAAAGGGAAAAAAAGCCTGAAAAAAACCCTCTGAAAGAAATAGATACCTCATGGAGATATTCTAGCCAACAAGTCTCCAGCTTTGTGCTTTGAATAAAAGCTGGCAGAACATTTTGAAAAATCTTCCATGAAACACAGAAGAAAAAGGGATTTTTTTCCCCCCTCAGTGAGCTGAGTTTTTCCAGAGGATCTCTTTTAATAACAATTCCAGGCCAATTTGATGTCTGCACCAAGTTCTGAAGTGTATGTTCTAAAGTGCTGCTTTGCAATGCATTTCATGATAGTTTCATAAGAAGAACATTGCCAGAGAAGCAGAAATATTTTGCTTGATCTCAACAGAGGGACAATGAACTTTTGGGCAGAGATAGGATGCTCAGAAAATTATAGAACTGTACAAGGTTGGCAAAGATTTCTACTAAGATCCTCAAGTCCAGCTGTCAACTCACCACCACCACTTAGTGACCACTTAGACATGTCCCCACGTGCCTTGTCTATGTGTTTTTTGACACCTGCAGGGACAGTGACTCCACCACCTCCCCAGGCAGCCTGCTGCAATGCCTGACCACTCTTTCTGGAAAGAAATTTTTCCTAATATCCAACCTAAACCTCCCCTGGTGCAATTTCAGGCCATTCCCTCTCATCCTTTCACTAGCGACTTGGGAAAAGAGACTGATCCCCACCTACAACCTCCTTTCAGGTAGATGTTGAGAGTGAGAAGGTCTCCCCTCAACATCCTTTTCTCCAGACTGAACAACCCCTAGTCCCTCAGCTAGTCCTCACCAGACCTGTTCTCCAGACCCTTCACCAGCTCCATTGCCCTTCTCTGTATCTGTTCTGTGTATTTATTTGTGTTTATATTTGTTATATACATAGATTATAATGCTTATAGCAGGGGCAACTGTAAAACATGATGCACTTATGTTGGAGGGATCTCTGTTTTCTATTCTAGATGAGTTCTCTTCCAACCCAAACCATTCTATGGGGGAAAAAAATTGCATTTAAAATTTTGGGTTGAACAGGAACATTTTTAAATTATTCCAAGTCAGATAAAGCACTGTGTGACCAGAGAACAGTAAAGGGCAAGAAAGATCTTCTCAGCTAGCAGATCTGTTATTTTGCTCTCAAGACAAGGTAAAGCCTCAGAAAATTGGGAGATAAGTGGCAGATGAAATAATGCAATCTGACTCTACCAGAGAAAGAGAATTCTGACAGGATGTACTTCCATTCTTCGCCATGACATTTACTTTCACGCAGGGGACTAGAAAGAAATAATATCTCTGGACATCTATAAATGTTTCCTATCACACCAAATGGAAAATTATTGTAAACTACAGCAAGTATGGGTGTCAGAAAACCTATGAGGTAAATGAGCAATTGGCTGAAGGGAAAGCCCCAAATGAGTTATACTGAAAAAGGAGTTTGGGGATTGTAAGGCACTTAGTCCCTGAGTTTCTCAAGAGTATAACTTTGGACTCATTTTGTTTACCTTCTCATTTGATGATGTAGACACACAAGTCAAGACATCCTCTTGCAATTTGCTGACACTGTGAAACTAGGAACAAAGGGGAACAGTCATTACATAGGAAAAAGAATAACTGATGTTGAGGACTGGATCCACAGAACCTCATTGTTACAAAATACAAGTTCATGTCATTTGGAATAAACAATAAGCTGAGAACTCACTAACTGGCAGCAACAGAAGTTAAAAAAAAAAACCAACAAAAACTTCTTTAATAGGTCACAGAATGAGAATTAATGAAGGTGAAGATGGCTCTGGTTGTGAGCCATGGCAAACTGTTGGAGCTGGTCTGGAAGAGGCTCCTCAGAGTGCTGGAGCACCCCCCTATGGGGACAGGCTCTGAGAGTTGAGGCTGTTCAGCCTGAAGAAGAGAAGGCTCCAGGGAGACCTTAGAGCAGCCTGCCAGTACTTAAAGGGGGCCTACAAGAAAGCTGCGGAGGGACCTTTTTACAAGGGCAAGGGGCAAAATGCTTTGAGCTGGAAGAGGGGAGATTTAGATTGGATATTATGAAGAAACTGAGAGGAGATCTTATTAACGTCTCTGGGTAACTGAGGGGTGGGTCTCAAGATGAAGGTGACAGTCTCTTTTTGGTGGTGACCAGCAATAGAACAACGAATGGTGGGTATGAGCTGAAACACGGGAAGTTCCACTTCAACATGAGGAAAAACTTCTTTGCTGTGAGGGTGGAGCAGCCTGCCCAGAGAGGTTGTGGAGTCTCCTTCTCTGGAAACTTAAAAACCCCTGCTGGATACATTTCAGTGTGCCCTAAGGGATCCTCCTTTGGCAGGGGGGTTGGACTAGATGATTCCCTTCTAACCCCTAACATTCCATGATTCTGTGGGCAGACACCGGAATAGGTATTCTAGGAATATTATGGATATCCCCTCCCTGGAAGTGCTCAAGACCTAGTTGGACAGGAACTTGAGCAACCTGGTGTAGTGGAAGGTGTCCCTGTCCATGGCAAAGGGGTTGGAACTAGATGACCTTTGAGGTCCTTCACACCCAAACCATTCTTCTATGTTACTACAATTCTGTGCCATAGCATCCATAGCCAGGACCAATATCCAGTAGCTATAGAGATAACTGGAAGGAAGATGAAAGCAAAAGGAAAAAAGAGAGTAACATAGAAAATTCTTCAAACCTTTTCTCAATGAAAGAAATTCAGGACATCAAATGAAATTATCAATGGAAGTTCAATAAGAGCATACATTTTCACAGCATGCATAATTAATACTGTGGGTATTATTGCACAAATTAATTTTCTGTGATGTTGTAGGTATCAAAAATATGAAAGGATTATGATGAAGTGGAAATAGATCCAATATCCCAAGGAAAATATCATTTTCCTGTGCTCCTAAAGTCCTGTATTTTTCATGGCCTTCCCAATGTTTGTGTCCATTTTGGGGAGCTAGTGCTGTCTGGTTTGTGAGTGTCTCCATGACAGAAACAAGTTAAAAGGCAGTAAGTAATACAGGGAAGACGAACTCAGAAAGTAAGATACCAGATCATTAAATGGAATACTAGTCATCAACCAGCAAGGTATATCCATCCTGGGCTGCACCAAAAGAAGTGTGGCCAGCAGGTTGAGAGATGTGGTTCTGCCCCTCTACCCTGCTCTGGTGAGACTTCACTTGGAGTACCTTGTCCAGCTCTGGGGCCCCCAACACAAGAAGGACATGGACCTGATGGAGCATTTCTGCGGAGGGCCATGAGGATGACCAGAAGGCTCAAGTAGCTCTCCTATGAACACAAGCTGGGAGACTTGGGGTTGTTCAGACTGGAGAAGAGAAGGCTCCAGAGAGCCCTTATAACTACATTTCAGTATCTGAAGGGGACCTACAGGAAGGCTGAGGTGGGACTATTTACAAGAACTTGTAGTGATAGGACAAGGGGCAGTGGTTTGAAACTGGAGCAGATTTAGGTTGGACACAAAGAGGAAATTCTTTTGAGAGTGGTGAAATACTGGAACAGGTTGCCCCAATATGTGGTTGAGGCTCCATCCCTGCAGACATTCAAGGTCATACTTCATGGGCACCTGAGCAACCTGATGTAGTTGGAATTGCCCCTCCTAACTGCAGAGGGGTTGGACAAGATGATCTTTGAGGATCCTTTCCAACCCAATGCATTTTATGAGTCTGTGATATAAAGTCCTAGATAAAACATTATCTCCTACTTCACTGCAAAGAGCAGTTCAACAAAAGCATAAATCTTGTTTTTGGTTTCTTTTCATGTTTTCATCTGACAGCCAACTTCCTTACGTGACTCCTCTTAGCACCAGTGCTCTGTTGTGGAGTTGCCAGGCTTTGTGTTACACACAATTTGACTCACAATGTCTAGTTTAACCTACCAACAGAGCCTCTAAGAGGACACATACCCCTGCTGCAGGCTTTAATATTTTGCTTTGAAGAAATATGCCCATGACAATCCTCCCTTGCAGTATTTTGTTCGCTGAGGCTGCAAATTTCCTTCCAAACTGCAGTGCTTGCACACACACTCCCCTGCTTATGCTGATAAAGTAAATGCTTACAGTACATAATGGTTATGAACATTTTTTAATGAGCCAAAATACAGAGGTAGACCAAGCAGTTCTTCAAAAGTTCAATATATGAAACCTTTGCTGTCTTCAAAGAATACTATGGATTTGATTTTTCTGCACCTAGTAAGGTAAAACCTCTTCATGGGCAATTCCATTCCTCCTCCTGATCCACGTAAATAATCATCAGACTTTGGGCCATACTTTCCTGTCCATCTTGCAAGAGTTCCTATTCCAAGAAAGTTCTTATTCTGAGAAAGAAACACTTATGTACTAAGAGAAATTGTGATTACAGGTGTGTCCAAGACAGAAGCTTAAGTAAAAATGAGTTTGTTGTTAGATCCATGCTCAAGGTAAAGAAGAGGAGCTGTTAACAATGTCATAGTTTAGCCTTACAAAGCCCCTAGTCTGAAGAAATTCTTTGGAATAAGAAGTGAATGATTGATGATAGTTATTTACCAGCAAATCTTTTAGCTTAGAATCACAGAATTGTCAGGGTTGGAAGGGACCTCAAGGATCATCCAGTTCCAACCCACCTGCCATGGGTGGGGACATCTCACACTAGATCAGGTTGCTCACAGCCACATCCAGCCTGGCCTTAAAAACCTCCAGGGGTGAGGCTTCCAACCCCTCCCTGGGCAACCTGTTCCAGTGTCTCACCACTCTCATGGTGAAGAACTAACATCCAATCTGAATTTATCCATTTCTATTTTTGCTCCATTCCCCCTAGTCCTGTCATTACCTGACACCCTAAATATATCATTATTTAATGAAACCACCTTTCCTGGTATTTAATGGCCTTCTGTGTCCTTTCTGTCTTCTGAAACCAACTGAAATACATAAATGTACTCATATTTTGTTGAACTAAAGTCTTTCTTAGAAACAGAAGTGTTGCTTTCTCCTCTCATGTATATCATAAAGAAAGGCTTCCTTGCTCCAAGAATGCATATGAATATTTCACAGTAATAGTAGAATCCTACTTGACCTATAAGACTTAGGTTAAGCCCAGAAGTTCTTTACAGACATCTACAGCTCTTTTGTCTCCTCATTCTAATGCAAAGCTTTTGTGTGTGTATTCTTCCATGAGTGCCATTTGCTTCTATCTCAGCTTACAGAAGTGTATGCAGAGTGACACAGCAGAAACTCATCTGCTGTAGGCAGCAAATCTCTGTGCTAAAGGAAAGTACACGCTGGTTTCCCTTTGGAGAGAGTCTTTTTGTTTGAATTGAGGTTATAATTCTTCCTAGAAAAAAAAAAAAAAAAAGGAAATCAGAGAACCACTAAAGCATAGAATGGTAGAGGTTGAAAGGGACCTCAAGATCATAGAGTCCAACCCTGCTGCCAAAGCAGGTTCACCCAGAGAAGGTCCCACAGGAACACATTCAGGCAGATTTTGAATGTCTCCAGAGATGGAGACTCCACCACCTCTCTGGGTAGGCTGGTGCAGTGCTCTGCCACCCTTAAATTAAAGAAGTTCCTGCTAATGCTTAGATGGAATTTACTGTGTTCAAGGTTGTGCCCATTACCCCTTGTCCTGTCACTGGCAGCACTGAAAAAAGACTTCTATCCTCCTGACACCCACCCTTTAAGTACTGATAAGCACTGAGTTTCCCCCTCAGGCTGCTCTTTTCCAGACTAAAAAGAACCAGTTCTCTCAGTCTTTCCTCATAAGTGAAGTGTTCCAGTCCCCTCAGCATCTTTGTAGCTCTTTGCTCTACCCTCTCCAGAAGTCCCTGGATTTTATTTATTTATCTATTTATTTGTTTGTTTTCTCTGAACAAAATATGGTAACTGGAAATTTCTTATTTTGTTTTTTTGTTTGCTTTGTTTTTACTGTTTCAGTCACAGACCAGACATCAGTAAATGAACAGAGATTTCTGCACTATCTTCTGTCCCTTTGCTTATTCACCCTCCATCTCCAACTCATCTGTTGAGGAACTATTAGAACCTGGCAGTGTATTCCAGAATCATGGAATTGGGTTGGAAGAGACATTAGAGATCATCTAGTTCCAACCCCCTTGCCATAGGCAGGGATATCTTCCACTAGACCAGGTTGCTCAAGGCCTCATCAAACCTGGCTTTGAACACTTCTGTGGGTTTGGGGTTTTTGTCGTTGGTTTGTTTGTTTGCTTTTTTGGGAGGGAGGGGTTGGTTGATTCAGGGTTTTTTTGATTTTGATTCTTTTCCCTCCTCTGCCAAGTTCCTCGGTGAGATTTCTCAGGTACTGGAAAGGTACTGTGCTGTGCCTGAATGTCAACCAAATCAAGATCACAAAAAACAAGTGGGAGGCAAGGTATCAAACACAGGAAGAACGTTAACAACTTCTCAAAGAAGCTGTGTACCTTGGCTTCCCTCCTAGGGCATGACTGAGTGAGGCTTGAGCAGCCAGCAGTCCTCAGCCTCCTCCTTTGCCAAACTCACACCACATGGATGTCCACATTCATCTGCTGTCAGAAGCTTGGCTGAATTCAGCCATGGTGTAAATGGAGGCAGAGGCACTGATGCAGCCTTTCCCTCTGACTATGCTACAGAACTGTACCAGACTAAGTGGAGGAAACAACAGTCCTCCCGGTCCCTAGGTAAATTCAAGCCTGCAAGGAGCCACACAATTTGCTATTTTTAAGTTCAAGATAATTAAAATATTTCCCACAGTCTTAGAGTTCCCTGGTGTCTCCCACAAGAAAAATAAAATAACCTTCCTTCTTTCTCTTTTTTGTATGTCAATTGTTACACTACAGACAGATCTAATACATCAAGGGGAATAACTAGGCCACTACTGAGGACACAATTGAGGTTACCATCCCTGGGGTTGACCTGTACAGTAAAAAGCCACAATGACATTGTCCCACATCTACAAGACATATTACACTTGCTTATAAAGCAGCTACTGATGCAGAAAACAAAATGCAAGGTTCACAGTGTGAAATGAGAGATTTGTGGGTTTGGGGCTTTTTTTTCTAAACTGATTATTTCTAAAATCTTGCAAATTTTATTCCTGCCAACTGATTCTGAAACATAGAGAGGACAGGAGGAAGGATTCTCTGTCCCTCCCAAAGTTCTTCATAGGAACAGTAAGAAGATGACACCATTCGAATTTTCCATATTGTCCAAAACAAACAAACAAACAAAACAGTTGAAACTGAGTGAAATATGATATTCCACTAGATTTTTAAGTTTAGGAAATCACTGAATAAAATTACATAAATTGAGAGTTTTTCCTACTAATTTTCACAGTATCACAGTATATCAGAAGTTGGAATGGACCTCAAGAGATCATCAGGTCCAACCCCTCTGCCAGAGCAGGATCACTTAGGGTAGTCTGCACAGGAATGCATCCAGGTGGGTTTGGAAAGTCTCCAGAGAAGGAGACTCCACAAGCCCCCCGGGGAGCCTGTTCCAGTGCTCTGTCACCCTCACTCTAAAGAAGTTTCTCCTCATGTTGAGCTGAAATCTTCTATGTTCTAGTTTGAACCCATTGTTCCTTGGCTTATCACTGTGAACCACCCAACAGAGCCTGGCCCCCTCCACTTGACACCCACCCCTCAGATATTGATAGACATTGATCAGATCCCCTCTCAGTCTTCTCTTCTCCAGACTAAATAGCCTCAGGGCTCTCAGTCTCTCTTCACAAGGGAGATGTTCAAGTCCCCTAAGCATCCTTGTGGCTCTCTGTTGGATTCTCTCCAGCAGGTCTCTGTCTCTCTTGAACTGGGGAGCCCAAAACTGGACACAGGATTCCAGGTGTGGTCTCACCAAGGCAGAGTAGAGAGGTAGAAGAACTTCCCTAGCCCTGCTGGACACACCTTTCTTGATACATCCCAGGATCCCATTGGCTCTCTTGGCCACCAGAGCACATTGTTGTTCCATGGAGAACTTGCTGTCCACCAGCACTCCAAGGTCTTTCTCTGGGGAGCTGCTTTCCAGCAGGGCAGCCTCTATCCTGTCCTGGTGCCTGTTGTTATTCCTCCCCAGATGTAGGACCCTGCACTTGTCCTTATTAAACTTCATGAGGTTTGCCTGCACCCAGCTCTCCAGCCTGTCCAGGTCACGTTGGATGGCTGCACAGCCTGACAGGTGTCAGCCAACCTCAACCCCCCAGTTTTGTATCATCAGGGAACTTTAAGAACAGTGAATTTTAAGAACAGTCACACAAATATTAAGGAAAATGTTTGTATTTGTCTTCAAGAATTTGCAGTATTCATGCCATGCTCTCAGAAGCTTAGGAGAAAGATGACTAATCAAGCGTGAAGGAAAAAACCCAATCCTATTTTCTAGTTTGGTTTTAATCACTGTCATTGTAAATGTGTCTTATTCACAATCTTTAATAATAATTCAGCTCAAGTCAGACCCCTGAGGATCTTTGCTTTGAAATACCCCCGTGTGACTGGTAGCCTATTGATGATTTGTCTCCGAAGAGTTTCTTCAGTTGACTACATGCTCAGTTTATCTCAGTTTTCAAGATTATATTGGGTTGGAAGGGACCCTCAAAGATCATCTTGTCCAACCTCCCTCCAGTCAGCAGAGACACCTCCAACTAGATCAGGCTGCCCAGGATCACATCAAGCCTTGACAGGCTGGACAGATGGGCAGAGTCCAACATGATGGCATTCAACAAGTCCAAGTGCCAGGTGCTCCACTTTGGCCACAACAACCCCATGCAGAGCTACAGGCTGGGGTCAGAGTGGCTGGAGAGCAGCCAGGTGGAAAGGGACCTGGGGGTACTGGTTGACAGCCGCCTGAACATGAGCCAGCAGTGTGCCCAGGTGGCCAAGAGAGCCAATGGCATCCTGGCCTGCATCAGGCATAGTGTGGCCAGCAGGAGCAGGGAGGTCATTGTACCCCTGTACACAGCACTGGTTAGGCCACACCTTGAGTACTGTGTCCAGTTCTGGGCCCCTCAGTTTAGGAAAGATGTTGAATTGCTGGAGCATGTCCAGAGAAGGGCAACGAGGCTGGTGAGAGGCCTTGAGCACAAGCCCTATGAGGAGAGGCTGAGGGAGCTGGGACTGTTTAGCCTGGAGAAGAGGAGGCTCAGGGGTGACCTCATTGCTGTCTACAACTACCTGAAGGGAGGTTGTAGCCAGGAGGGGTTTGGTCTCTTCTCCCAGGCAACCAGCACCAGAACAAGAGGACACAGTCTCAAGCTGCGCCAGGGGAGGTTTAGGCTGGAGGTGAGGAGAAAGTTCTTCACAGAGAGAGTGGTTGGCCATTGGAATGGGCTGCCCAGGGAGGTGGTGGAGTCACCATCCCTGGAGGTGTTCAAGAGGGGATTGGACGTGGCACTTGGTGCCATGGTTTAGATAGGCATGAGGTCTTGGGTGACAGGTTGGACTCGATGATCTTGGAGGTCTCTTCCAGCCTTCTTGATTCTATGATTCTATGATTCTAAGCCTGATTCTGAATGTCTTCAGGGATGGAGCTTCAACCACATCCCAGAGCAACCTGTTCCAGGGGGGCCCCAGAGCCGGGCACAGTACTTCAAGTGAGGTCTCACCAGAGCAGAGCAGAGTTGCAAAATCACTTCTCTGGACCTGTTGGCCATGCTTCTTTGGTGCAGCCCAGGATGCCATTGCTGTTCTGAGATGTAAATGTACATTGTTAGTTCATGTCCACCTTCTCATCCACAAGCACTCCTAAGTCCTTTTTTGCAGGTCTGCTCCCAGTTTCATCATCCTCTGGCCTGTATTGCTGTTGAGGGTTGCCCTGACCTCGGTGCGGGACTACATCTCGACATTAAAGATTACATTTAAGATTATATTGTTATAAGCAAGGATACACTGCTCCTTGCTACTGAACATGAGCCAGCAGTGTGCTCAGGCAGCCAGGAGAGTCAAAGGCATCCTGGCCTGTATCAGGAATAGGGTAGCCAGCAGGACAAGGGAGGTTATTCTTGCCCTGTACTTAACTCTCATCAGGCCACAGCTTGAGCAATGTGTCCAGTTCTGGTCCCCTCAAATCTAGAGAGATGTTGAGGTACTGGAACGTGTCCAGAGAAGGGCAACGAAGCTGGTGAGGGGCCTGGAACACAAATCCTGTGAGGAGAGGCTGAGGGAGCTGGGACTGTTTAGCCTGGTGAAGAGGAGGCTCAGGGGTGACCTCATTGCTGTCTACAACTACCTGAAGGGAGGTTGTAGCCAGGTGGGGGTTGGTCTCTTCTCCCAGGCCACCAGCAGCCCAACAAGAGGACACAGTCTCAAGCTGTGCCAGGGCAGGTATAGGCTGGATGTTAGGAGGAAGTTCTTCACAGAGAGGATGATTGCCCATTGGAATGGGCTGCCCAGGGAGGTGGTGGAGTCACCATCCCTGGAGATGTTCAAGAGAAGACTGGATGAGGCACTTAGTGCCATGGTCTGGTTGATTGGACAGGGCTGGGTGATCAGTTGGAGTGGATGATCTTGGAGGTGTCTTCCAACCTGGTTGATTCTATGATTCTATTAGCTTACCAAGGTGGGGTGTGGCTTAATGGCCATGGTGGCATTAGATGTATGGTTGGACTTGATGACCTTAGAAGTCTTTTCCAACCAAAACACTTCTACGGTTCTATGATTCTAATATATGGATTCATTAGGCAGCAAGCTGAGCAGCTTCCCAATAGGTGTTTGAAGGCTCACATGACTCATGAGAAAGTTAGGTATCTCCAGAGTGAAATTACACAAGTAAAGGACAATTAATGAAAATACTGAGTCTATTAATATATTTCTGAAATAATGGTAGCAATTAAACCTTTTCATTAAGTCTCCCAGAATCCATGATTTTCCAACGGGATGCTACTAATACATACTAATTCTCAGATTAATTGAGCTATGTAAATCTAATATTGTTGTTTTCATGGTAAGAAACATTATTAAACTGCAATTTGCAATGTAGTATTTTTTTTTTTTTTGTTTTCATGGTAAGAAACATTATTATACTGCAACTTTCAATGTAGCAATGTACTGTGGGGGGGGAATCACAGCAGCAATTAAAATGTCTAATAAATAAAGGATCATTTGTAGAAAATAAAAGTGAAAATAATTGACCAGATGGTCAATTTAGCCAAAGAAACAATAACATTAACTTGAAGGCTTTGTTTTGATTAATATTAAAATTGGGCAGTGAAGTAATGCAATTTTTATTAATTGCTCAGAAACCATTTAAACTATTTCCTGCAAAATAATGTGAAGATATTTTTTATATCTTGGAACCATCATCTTCTAAAGCCTTAGTCATTCCCACCAGGCTGTGTCAGACCATATCTGATGGTCTCCCATGACATAAACAAATACTATATTTGTGGACCAATGAGCTGTAGCTGGTACTCTAAAAGTGATACATAGCTCAGAAACCCATCTATGAAGTCTCTTCTCCATCTCAGTGAGCAGAATGCTTTTACTCTTCTGTGTCCCTGTAATTCATAACAGATTAATGCATACTAGAAAATATTTCACTATGACAAACTTAAGAAAGCTGCTGTGGATCTGCAACATGTATGAGTAGTTCCTCTGATGTATTTCACCAAGCTGGAGCAAAGCTAGACTCAGTTCTAACTGTCCTGCAGTGGTGGAGAATCATAGAATCATTTGGCTGAAAAAAAAAATTAAGATCACTGAATGCAACCATTCTCTAACTCTACCAAGTCTAGTGCTAAACCAATGTCCTCAGCACCATATCTCTGCCACTTTTAAATACCTTCAGGAATAGGGATTCAACCACTCCCCTGGGCAGCCTGTGCCAGTCTTTGAGAACCCTTTCAGTTAGTAAGTTTCTTCTGATATCTGACCTAAACCTCCCTGGTGCACCTCAAGGCCAGTTCCTCCCCTCTCACATGTTACTAGGGAGAAGAGACAAACACTCACCTTACACCAACCTCCTTTCAGGGACTCGTAGAGTGCAAGGTCTTCCCTGAGCCTCCTCTTTTCCAGACTAAACAACCCCTATTCCCTCAGCTGCTCCTCCTCACCAGACCTGTTCTCCAGACCCTTCACCAGCTTTGTTGCCCTTCTCTGGACATGCTCCAACACCTCAATGTCTTTTGTGTTTCTTCTTCTATTATGACACAAGTGTATGATACTTGAACTAAGGAGCAGCTTTCTTCTCCAAAAACTTTTGGACAAAACAAGACATATGAATGAAGAAAGTGCTTAAACCCAAACCTGCTTTCCTAATTAGAGAGGTGGGGACTGAATAGATTGGAATATGCCATGTTTTATTGGTTTCTAACATGATGTCCAGGGAGTTGGTTGAGGCCCCAATCCTGGAGGTGTTTAAGGCCAGGCTGGATGAGGCTCTGGACAGCCTGATGTAGTGTGAGGTGTCCCTGCCCATGGCAGGGGGGTTGGAACTGGATGATCCTTGTGGGCTCTTCCAACCCTGACTCATTCTATGATTCTATGATTTGCCCACTAGAATCTTACAGTGGAGTCAGTCCTTTGATTCCATTCAGCTCTCGTTGTAAACTGACCCCCAGGCCACAGCAACAAACTGCCTGAGTTCAGTGAATAACACTCTCTGGAGTGTGTCCAGAGAAGGGCAACAAAGCTGGTGAAGGGTCTGGAGAGCAGGTCTGGTGAGAAATGCTTGAGGGAACCAGGATAGTTTAGTCTGGAGAAGAGGAGGCTGAGATGAGACTTCATTGCTCTCTACAACTCCCTGAAAGGAGGTTGGAGTGAGGAGAGAGTCAGTCTCTTCTCCCTAGGATCAGGTGATAGAACAAGAAGAAATGGCCTGAAATCGTGTCAGGGAAGGTTTAGGTTGGAGGTTAGGAAAAAATTTCTTTCCTGCAAGAGTGGTCAGGCATTGGAACAGGCTGCCCAGGGAGGTGGTGGAGTCACTGTCCCCAGAGGTGTTCAAGAAACTTGTGGACATGGCACTTTGGGACATGATTTGATGGCCATGGTGGTGGTAGGTTGATGATTGGATTCAATAATCTTAGATATCTTTTCCAACTGAAGCAATTCTATAATTCTAAAAATCCCCTAAACAAAAGAACCAAAAAAAAGACCCTCCAGAGATCAGTCCTTACCCCACAGTATTGAAGAGAACTGAAGAGACTCCTCTGCACTCAAGGAAGCTTGCCTCTTCTGTCTCCCCACCTCTATTATACCAGCAGTAATGGATGTTTTTGGAGTTCCTGTGTGTCCCCAAAGTATCTTGGAAGAGTTCTTCTTCTTGAAACCTATTTTGTAACAGTTTAATTTGTTTCAACTCTTGGAAACTTCTCTGTTGCAACAGTTTTGGGTTGAACTGGTTGTACAGTGCAATATACATTCAGAGAATATTACATTGCCATCTAAAGGAATTTTCTCATCAATATAGAGAAAGTTGGAGTTGGTACTGCATTAAGGCAACAGTATTTCTATTAAGCAGTGAGGATAAATGTGTAGACAGCTCCCTTTGAAATTTTACCCTTGGTGTAGAGGATACAAGAAACTTCATAATACATAATACAAAACACTTAAACATTTCATCATTTCAATTTTTGCTTCGCTTGGCAGATTATTTTTGCCCCTGTAATTCCCTTTGATGTGCTTAGGTAAACTTTATCTCAAACTACATTGAATTTGAAAGAAGTATGAAAGAAAAAAAAAAAACTAAAATGCTGGCAATAAGAATACATTACCAACAGCGTCTAGGCCATGGGAGCCAGGCTGACAGTTAACTGAAATGTCTCTTGAAAACAAAAGTGATGTGTGGCTCTGACAGCACAGAGTCATAGAATGGTTTGAGATTGAAGGAACCTTAAAGGTCATCCAGTTCTGGTCCCCCAGCTATGGGCAGCAATGCCTTTCATTAGACCAGGTTGCTCAAGATCCTGTCCAACCTGACCTTGAACACTTCCACGGAGTGGGAATCCAAAGCTTCCCTGGGCAATATGTTTCAGTGTCTCACCACCCTCACTGGAAAGAATTTCTTCCTAATATCCAGTCTTCCTGCATACCCAGTCTATCCTCTCTCAACTCAAAGCCATTGCCCCTCATCCTATCACTTTAAGCCCTGTAAAAAGTCCCTCCCTACCTTTCTTGTAGCCCTCCTACTGGAAGGCTGCTCAGATCTCCCTGGAGCTTTCCAGGCTGAACAGCCCCAACTCTCACAGCCTGTCTCCACAGAGGAGGTACTCCAGCTCTCTTCATGGACCTCCTCTGGACCATCTTCAAGAGTTCCATGTCCTTCTTGTTCTGGGGCACCAGACCTGGATGCAGAACTCCAGGTGGGGTCCAACAAGAGCAGATCAGAATAGATGGGGAGAATCACCTCCCTCATCCTATTGATCACAGTTATTTTGATGAATCCCAGGACATGATTGCCTTCTGGGCTGCCTGCTACTATTTCTGGCTCATATTTAGTTTTTCATCCACCAACTTTCTCTTCAAGACTGCTCACAAGCCATTCCGCTCCCTTACCACAGGATCTGGACAGGTTAGACAAATGGACCAAGGTTAACTGTATGAATTTCAACAAGGCCAAGTGCCAGGACCTGCACTTGGGTCACAACAACCCCATGGTAAGCTACAGACTTGGGGATGTGTGTTTGGAAAGCTGCAACTTGGAGAGGGACCTGGGGATATTGGTTGATAGTTGACTGAACATGAGTCAGCAGTGCCCAGGTGGCCAAGAAAGCCAATGGCATCCTGGATTGTGTTAGAGACTCTGTGGCCAGCAGGAACAGAGAGGTGCTCATCACCCTGTGCTCAGCATTGATGAGGCCACACCTCAAGTATTGTGTTCAGTTCTGGGCCCCTCACTACAGGAAGTATAGTTAGGTGCTGGAGCATGTCCAGAGAAGGACAATGAGGTTCATGAAGAGCCTGGAGCACATGACCTATGAGGAGTGTCTGAGGGAGCTGGGGTTGTTCAGTCTGGAGAAGAGAACGCTGAGGGGAGACCTCAATCCTCTCTACAACTACCTGATGGGAGCATGGAGCTAGGAGGGAGCAGCCTCTTCTCCTTGGTGTCAAGCAACACGACTAGAGGAAATGGTTACAAGCTGCACCAAGGAAGGTTTTGTCTGGATATCAGAAATATTTCTTCAAGCATTGGAATAGTCTGTCCGGGGCAGTAGTGTTCAAGTGGCATATGGAACTGGTGCTTAGGGACATGGTTTAGTGTTGGCTCTTCAGTCCTGGGTCAAAAGTTGGACTGGGTGATCTTTGAGGTCTCTTCCAATCAGATATATTCTGTGATTCTGTGATACTGAGGCACTGAAATCAGACATAGTCCACTCTGTAGCTGTTGGACATTGTATTCTCACTGGATTCTATGAGAAAGTGATCCAGTGCTACTATCACAGTCTCACAGTATATCAGAGGTTGGAAGGGACCTCAAGAGATAATCAGGTCCAACCCTCCTGCCAGAGCAGGATCACTTAGGGTAGTCTGCACAGGAATGCATCCAGGAGGGTTTGGAAAGTCTCCAGAGAAGGAGACTCCACAAGCCCCCTGGGCAGCCTGTTCCAGTGCTCTGTCACCCTCACTGTAAAAAAGTTTCTCCTCATGTTGAGGTGAAATCTTCTATGTTCAAATTTGAACCCATTGTTCCTTGTCTTATCACTGTGAACCACCAAAGAGAGCCTGGCCCCCTCCACTTGACACCCACCCCTCAGATATTTCTAGACCTTGATCAGATCCCCTCTCAGTCTTCTCTTCTCCAGACTAAACAGCCCCAGGGCTCTCAGTCTCTCTTCACAGGGGAGATGCTCAAGTCCTCTAAGCATCCTCGTACTAAGATCCTTAACTATTTTGTTAGCCCTCACCTTTTCATGTTGGAATATGAAGGTGCCATTGACCACATGTAGAGAGGCTGTGGAAATAGACCATGTTTACATGGTCTAGCACTCATCTTCCTCAATTCATGTGGGAAAAAGCCCTTAGTGCAAGAGCTCCACAGCATTCAAGAGGCTTACTAAAGAGTATGGCTGAAAACTGCAGCATTGTGAACTTACTAGTGAAGCTCTGGTTTTCCTTCTGATGAAACAAGATATAATCCAAGCCCCAACACAGAATGTTTGTGGAAATAAGTAGCTTTAATCAAAGAATAAAATGTAATAATATTTGCATCTAAAGGAGGAGGGTAGGTGTTATGACTTCTAGAGTTTTTTCCATCAACATTTTGGTCATCCCTTCCTTTAGCTGAACACAGCTAGATAAGAGATGACTGCAATACATGACTCAAGCAGGGAATGCCTGGAGGGGCTTTGAATTGATAGGCACTCAATAAAAACACATGCCACCAGTTTTATCTCAGGAAAAACAAATCTAAACAAACCAAAACCAAAACAGAACCAAGATCAAAATCAAAACCAAACCAAAACAAAACCAACCAAAACAAAACCAAACTAAAACAAAACAAAACAAAAAACAGCAAACCAAATCAAAACAAACAAGCCAAAACAAAACTAAACTAAACTAAACTAAACAAAACAAAACCAAAACCAAACCAAACCAAACCCAAACCAAACCACACCAAACCAACCAAACAAAAAAACCCCAAAACAAAACAAAACAGAAAACCAAAACAAAACAAAACCAAAATAAAACAAACCCACCAGGAACATGTGAACATGTTTGCAACTGTCATCAAGAATTGCTTTCCTGACATTGACTTTACTGTCTAAAGCCTTAAATTCAAGTCTGTTACCATGGTTCTAGCTCTTTAAAACAGCTTCTCAAGGATCTGAAAACCCAGCTGCATTTTCAAAAACCAGTAAGGCACAGATGAGCCATTTTGCTTTACCATCAGTGTACCTCCAGTGTTCTAGAGAAATTATTTCCAATTAATAGCCACTGAACAGCTTCACTTTCTTTAATGACTCCTTAAGCTGTTGCAGCACTGCACCTTCATTTCTCTAAAACCAGATGCCTCTAAACTTGCTTATAAAGCTCTTTATCTCTCCACAATTTAGCTGCATGTAGAAGGCACAACACCTTCTGCTGCCACCTGATATTATTTTCACAACTCCATTTTTCACACATCTTAACAGATGTCTTTTTTCTTTCTAATTACATTCCTGAGCATCAGCAGAAAAGCTGATTCTCTTTTGATACTTAGGGAAGTAAATCACTGTAGAGCCTGAGATGTAGCTGCGTGGTGACAAGATAAATGCTGACATATTAATGGAAATTACTGCAGATGTTTTTAGCTGTGCTTCAAGTGAGTTACTGTTAATGACAGCAAAATTAAAAGTTCGCTTGACCAAAGTGAAGAATACATACATAGTTCTTTTTTTGCATGGTGATTTGGGCTGCTAGCCTGAATGAGGAGAAACTGAGGTTGCAGACCTGATTAAGCCATGCAGGTGCAAAGTACAAAGTGAATTGGCATCAAGGTCAGCAACGAAATGCTTCAGTCCTCCTCAGTATTCAGTGGCCAGAAAGCTCTCAGAAGAGTTATCAGCTAATGCAGTCTTTAAAAGAACAAAATTATTCATAGCTTCTAATCTTTCAATTATAGTGAAAATGAATCTTTCATTGTGTTTTGAGACTGCTGGACACCAGGCTTCATAAGCAACCTCTGCTTTCAGAGCATGACAAATGAGGAGGAATACCACATCTGAAGATTTTAGAACCGTTTTAAGTCCCTCACATCTCTCATCTTCCCAGATCAATAGTCCAATATAGGTCTCACTTTGCCTTTTTAGATGCTTAAAAAAAAAAAAAAAAAAGAAAAAAAAGTTTACTGATTCTTTTACCATCTTTCCCATAAAAACCATCAGCCTTTTTCTGACATGTTTCTCCAAACCCCAGCAGCATCCTGGTGTTCCTATGCAAGCATTTCTCTCAGCCCTTTACCCTCAGAGCACAGCAAAGAACAGCAAGGCTTGGTCACACCAGAGGTCTGCACCAACTCCATCTATTGTACCATGACAAAAATAGCTGATGAAATACAGAGAAAATGAGTGATTTAATTTCCACCACTTGCCACCAAAGCCATTCCAGTCTCCGGATTATTTTTTTCAAGGTCCTCCTAAGGCTTCTTCATTCAGCATCCTGCTAAGGTCCCTTCTATGGATTTCTTACAGCACTGGTGAGGATGCACTTTGAATACTGGGTACAGTGTTGGCCCCCTCTCTACAGGAGAGGCCTTCAGGTGCTGGAATGTGTCCAGGGAAGGGCAACAAAAGCCAGAGAAGTGTCTGGAGAACAGCTCTTGTGAGGAGTGGCTGAGAGAACCAGGGTTGTTTAGTATGGAGAAAAGCAGGCTAAGAGGGAACCTCTACAATTCCCTGAAAGGAGGTTGGAGCAAGGTGTGGGTCAGTCTCTTCTCCCTAGTATCAGGTGATAGAATGAGGAAATGGCCTGAAATGGTGCCAGGGGAAGTTTAGGTTGGACGTGAGGGAAAATTACTTTCCTGAACGAATGGTCAGGCACTGAAACAGGCTGCCCAGGGAGGTGGTGGAGTCACCATCCCTGGAAGTGTTCAAGAAATGTGTGGACATAGCTCTGTGGGACCTAGTTCAATGGCCATGGTAGTGCTAGGTTGATGGTTGGACTCAATGATATTGATATTCCAACTGAAACAATTCTGTGATTCCGTGATTTCATTCTACAAATGCAGGTGTATGTAACTTCTACCAGCTACAGTGCCAACAGCAAGGAGGTAACAAGCTGCCATTCCTGCCTCTTTGGAGCACAACTGCTGCTGGATTCAGTAGTGCATTATGCCCATGGACAATTACATTGAATCCTAGTTAACTTCTTATTGATGTAATAAGGGAAATCAAACTGCTTCTAATCATTTCAAGGCATCACAGGAGTCATGGAGATGCTGATTGCCACACTGCTGAAGGGATAAAAAGGGAGATGACTTCTTATATCTCATAGAATCATAGAACCATAGAATGCTTTGGGTTGGAAGGAACCTTAAAGGTCATCTAGTTCCAACCCCCCTGACATGGGCAGGGACACCTTCCACTAGACCAGTCTGATCAAGGCCCCATCCAAGCTGACCTTGAACACTTCCAGGGAAGGGGCATCCAGAACTTCCCTGGGCAATCTCTTCCAGTGTCTCATCACCCTCACTGGAAAGAACTTCTCCCTAATATCCAGTCTAAATCTACCCCCTGTGCCAGTTTGTGCTCATTGCCTCTTGTCCTGTCACTGGGCACCACTAAACAGAGCCCAGTGCTATTCTCTTGCCCCCCACCCTTTAGTTCTTGTTGTGCATTGAGAAGATCCCCTCTTAAGCTGCTATTCACAGAGGTGCTCCAGTCCACTCAGCATCTTTGCAGCCTCCATTGGACCCTCTCCATTATTTCCTGTCTCTCTTGAACTGGGGAGCCCAGAACTGAACACAATCATTCAGATGTAGTCTCAGCAGGGTAGACTAGAGGGGAAAGAGAACCTCCCTCTACCTGATGGCCACACTCTTCTGAATGGACTCCAGGAGACGATTTGCCTTCTTGGTCACAAAAGCACGTTGCTGGCTCATGGTGAACTTGTCCTTCAGCACTCCCAGCTCCTTCTCCACAGAGCTGCTTGTTTTTGCATTCCCTGTCTGAAGGACACAGAGCATCAGTGTCTATTCATCACTCTCTAGATTTAAGCTAAAGTACATTTGTGTGAAATGCGAGGCAGGAGCTCAAGAAAGCCAGCAGTAAATTCTCATCTGTTTTTAGCAGACCAATGTTTTAACTTACACATTTCAACTATTCTTACTGAAAAGAGCACTAAATAAATATAAGAAGGGAATCAGTGTCCACATGTGCTGAATTTTGCATTCATCATAGCTTTATGTGTTAAATTTTTGATGCAGGATATAAATAATTAGCAACATGCACATGCATTTCAAATGTTTCTTCTGCTCAGGCATGCAGATATGTGACATGGAAGTGCAGAAGGGCACAATGTGCCTTCTTTGCTGTCTCTCTTTCCTAGCACTTTATCTGGGCAACCAAGGAGCCATGTTCTTCTGTGCCTGCCAAAGAGGCAGGGGCCCCCCATCATGAACACAAGCTGGAACACAGCCCTATGAGGAGAGGCTGAGGGAGCTGGGGGTGTTTAGCCTGAAGAAGAGGAGGCTCAGGGGTGACCTCATTGCTGTCTACAACTACCTGAGGGGAGGTTGTAGCCAGGTGGGGATTGGTCTTTCCTCCCAGGCAACCAGCAACAGAACAAGAGGACACAGTCTCAAGTTGTGCCAGGGGAGGTCTAGGCTGGATGTTAGGAGGAAGTTCTTCACAGAGAGAGAGATTTCCCATTGGGATGTGCTGCCCAGGGAGCTGGTGGAGTCATCATCCCTGGAGATGTTCAAGAGAAGACTGGATGAGGCACTTAGTGCCATGGTCTGGTTGATTGGATAGGGCTGGGTGATCGGTTGGACTGGATGATCTTGGAGGTCTCTTCCAACCAGGTTGATTCCATGATTCTGTGATTTCTATCATGAATGATCAGAGGACTGGAAGCCCTTCCATGAGGAAAGGCTGAGAGAACTCCATTTGTTCAGGATTTAGAAGAGAAAGGTTAGGGAAGACCTTATCTCTATGGACCAGTACATAAAAAGTGGCTGCCAGGAGGACGGAAACTTTCTTTTTCCAAGGAGCCCCATGGAAAAGACATGGGGTGATGGGGACAAGTTACTCCCTGGGAGATTTCCATTGGACTCCAGAAGAACATTTTCCCCCACAAGAACAGTCAGACATTGGAATCATCTCCAAGGGAAGTAATGGATTCCCTTACTCTGGTCGGTTTTAAGACTCAGCTTGACAGGGTGCTGGCTGTCTCATTTCAACTACACTGTCATGTAGAAAGGTTGGACCAGATGATTCAGAGGCCTAGAGCATCTCCCCTGTGAAGAGAAGCTGAGAGAGTTGGGATTGTCCAGCCTGGAGAAAAGAAGGATCTGGGGAGACCTTACAGCAACTCTCCAGTACCTGAAGGGGGCTTACAAGAAAGCTGGGGAAGGACTTTTTCAAGGGCCTGTAGTGATAGGATGAGAGGGAAGGAATTTAAGGTCCAGATTTAGACTGGGTATTAGAAAGAATTT
Organism: Indicator indicator; assembly: GCF_027791375.1. Classification (NCBI taxonomy): domain Eukaryota; kingdom Metazoa; phylum Chordata; class Aves; order Piciformes; family Indicatoridae; genus Indicator; species Indicator indicator. The sequence continues at coordinate 10,030,372 of NC_072020.1, forward strand.
CTTTACAGTGAGGGTGGTGAGACCCTGGAACAGGTTGTCCAGGGAAGTTGTGGAAGCCCCCTCCCTGGTAGTGTTCATGGTCGGGTTGGATGGGGCCTTGAGCAACCTGATCTACTGGAAGTCTCCCTGTCCATGGCAGGGGAGTTGGAACTAGATGATCATTAAAGCCCCTTTCAAGTCAAACTATTCTATGAATCTAGAATCCTTGGGGTCTCTTCCAACCTGGCATTCCATGAGTCTGTGATTCTATCATCATTTTACTGTGTGCTTTTTAATTCCCTCAGCTATAGCAGAGAGCTAGTGATGTACACTGAGTGCTCACTGGGACTTGTCTGGAGCAGAACACGACATAATCCATCCATTCACATCTCTATTAATGTCATTCTTGCACAGGCATAACACCATACACTTATTCCCCCAAGCCCTTTATTTGCCTTCTCACACTCAGTCTTCTAAGCCACTTCTAATCAGATCAGGCCTGAATTAGGGGAATATAAAGAAATTACTCTGATTCGAGGGGAAAGAAAATGTATATAGACATACATACTTATAAAATTGAAAAATTCACTGCCACAGAGCATGCAGATAAACTCATCCAAAACAAGGACTCACACACAAGAGAACTGTACACATGAAAATATTAAAGATATGCAGAAGTAAGCACAAGTGCCTGCTGAAAACAGGGAATCTACAGCATGTTTAGTCCAGCAATTTTCATATTCAAGCAATAGCTAAGCTGGAGGAGATCTTCTAACGTACAAAGATTGTACTCAGCGCTGATGAGGTCGTGCCTCAAATACTGGCTTCAGCTTTGGGCCCCTCACTACAAGAAGGACACTGAGATGCTGGAGTGTGTCCAGAGAAGCCCAACACAGCTGGTGAAGGGTCTGGAGAACAGGTCTGGTAAGGAATGGTTGAGGGAACCAGGATCCTTTAGTCTGGAGAAGAGGAGGCTGAGGGGAGACCTTCTGGCTCTCTACAATGCCCTGAAAAGAGGTTGGAGTGAGGTGGGAGTCAGTCTCTTCTTCCTACTATGATCTGATAGAAAGAAAGAAAATAATTGGAGATACTTGCATATTAGCTGGCAAAAGAGGAGTGAAATATGAACATTTCTTTAAGCTCTCTCACCTAGGGGGTGTGATGATTTTGAGGCTCTGCCTTTAATTTCTTTTCACAGAGTTCGAGCAGAAAAGTAAAAGAATGTAAATAAAAACCCTTTATTTGTTTTCTTTTTCTGCCTGAACTCAAACAAAAACCAGATCATGAAGTTTACGGTGGTACATAGAGTATGATCAATATTTAGCTTTAGGAAAGATTAAAATCCTAAGGTTTCTACCTCAATATGTAGATATAAAATTCAGAGCTCAAAGTTAGATCATTTTATAATTTTAATTCATTAAGAGATGAAAAAAATATACTTTATAAGCAAAAAATGTATCAGAGAAGACAACAGATGAGGGAAAAAAATCTTGTAGGAAGATTTAACAAAATAGTCTAAATAAATAAAATACATAGTTAAAGAAAAAAAAATTGGGTGCACTATGCCATCAGTTCCTTTATTAAAACAGATAATGAATCAGAATCATAGAACCATAAAATTATGTCAGTTGGAAAGGACCTCTAAGATCATCAAGCCCAACCATCAACCTAAAACCATTATGGCCATTAAACCATGTTCCAAAGTGCCATGTCCACACATTTCTTGAACAATTCCAGGGTCAGTGACTCCACCACCTCTCTGGGCAGCTTCTTCCAATGCCTGACCATTCTTCTTCTGAAGAGTAATGCCATGTGTTTTTTTCCTTCCTTTGTTTAGTGAAAAAATCCCTTTTTCAATGTGAAGAAAAGCAAGAGTAACTTGCACTAAAACAGCAATTCACTGAAGATTGCCAAGATGCAGGGGATGGGAAGTGGGGGTGAGGAAGAGTACCAGTGGTGTGGTTTGATTTTCATGAGGCATCTAATTTCTCATCAATGTCAGGTTGGTGTCTTTGTCTCATGAACAGGCTCAGTGTATTGAAAAGGTCATGGAGTTTGTTCATGCCTTGCAGGAAGCCATATTAGAGCTGAAGGATATTTGTGAAGATCAGAGGCGTAATAAAGGACAAAATGTGTTTATTTCTAGTCAGTCAGAGCATACCACAAATAAACAGTAAAATTTTCACATGAAGACTGCTGAGGAAGAAAAACATTGGGGGAGGCTAAGAAGGGTATGTGAACACACAGGTAAACTTCCATCTACCAAACTTTTATCTTTCATCTATATCACACAGTGCAATGTCTCCACAGCACTGGTGAGGCCACACCTCAAGTACTGAGTTCAGCTTTGGGTTCCTCATTACAAGAAAGGCATTGAAGTGCTGGAGCAGGCTCCTGAGAAGGGCAACAAAGAACCCATAATGAATAAAAAGAATTTAGTTTGTATGTAGCAAAATATTTTGCCCCAGTTTGCAGTCAGGCATGCTGGTGATGTTTTAGCAGTGCTGCTCCCATACTTCTCAGACATTTGAATCAAAACCCACCTGGATGCATTCCTGTGCAGTCTACCCTAAGTGATCCTGCTTTGGCAGCGGGGTTGGACCCAATGTTCTCTTGAGGTCCCTTCCAACCTCTGATATACTGTGATACTGTGATATTGTGAATTCTGAGTGCACTTGCAAATGTGCTTGTATCTTATTCTTAGTCCTCAGGGGGTAGAAAAATCCCTCACACTTTCACAAGTTTGGAGTAATTTTAAGATCTTCTAAAACTGGATTTCTTGGGTTTCATGTGATCAGTTCAGTGGTCATCTCACCTGAAAAACCTTTTAAATACACCTGGAGTATGGGTTGCTAGATATATCTCAAGCCACTGTAATGAAATTTCTTATATTATCGTGGGTCCATAGCATTTACATAGTTGTCCTGGTGTGAGTCAGACCAGCACTGATTCTGCTCAGTGCTGTGACTGCCCAGCTCTGCTCAGTGCAGCTCAGGGCAGGTTTGCACAGACAGTGGCTGCTGCTAGCAGTGACAGCACTGATGGGAGAACTAGCACCAAGGGTTGGGCTGCAGACTATGGGCACTGCTACCTCTTACATGACACCTTGGGCTGCAGGAAGGAAAAGGCTACAGTTGCAGGGAGAAGAGGCAGGACAGGTGACACTAAACTGACGAAAAAGGGATTCACACATTCACAGAGTGCATTGAATTAGAAGGGACCCTCATTGGCCATCTTGTCCAAACCTCCTGCAGTCAGCAGGGCCATCTTCAACTAGGACATCTCCAACTAGATCAGGCTGCCCAAGCCCATGTTTCAGCCCATGGATATCATCTTCAGGATAAAGCTGAGGGCTCACCAGGGTCAAGCCTCTTCTTCCCCTTCTTCAGTGGCTGGTGTCTTAAGGAGGACTCTGTTCTCCCTTTGAGGACTCTGTTCTGCCTTTGATCCCAATCCACATTTTCCTAAATCTGGTTCCTGTCTGCCCCTGAGAGCAGTGTGAGACTTCTGCCACAATATCAGTAGTGACAGTGACTAACTGCCATCAGGGCTTGGAGTTGATACTGTTTTGTATCTATCTGTCTATTTTCTTGGATTGTTTTTATTTCCATTTATTTACCAACCCATCAGCCTCTCTCTGCCTGATTCCTTTTCTCTTCCCATTGGGAAGCAGAAGGGTCGACAGAGAACCTCTGGCATTTATTTAGTGGCCAGCCCAACCCTGACCCTTGACGACAGCAGAAAAAGTAATACTGGAATGTTTTATGACATCTCACTGACACCATTATCTTTCAGATTTTAACTTCCAGGCCTTTGAAATGGTAACTCCATCCTTTCCCAGGACAACCCTTCTGAAGCAGAGAGGAAGTTACACTCTTCCGCCTTAATTAGCATTCTTATTACAACACATGCAATTAGACTGAGTTATGTGGCCTGGCATCCTGCCTCCTGATAACATCAAATGAACTCAAGGAGAGAAAAATAGAGTCATACTGGAAAAAATTAACATAATTCTCCATCTGATAATTTTTAAATCAATTGAAACACATCCTTGAGTGATTACTTGATGCCCCTGGAAAAATACTGACTGTATCTTGAACCCATGAATGGACCCAGAAGTTAGACTTGTGGTGTCTGTTTGCTACTATCCTGCTTTCTCCCACTTTGAAACCAAAGACTTATTTCAGCTCTCTCTCATATGAACAAAGCAAGCAACACATAAACTGTGACAATACTGGATGCAGGAAGCTGTGACTTACTGCTTTCTGCAAGCAGCTGTTTAGGTTCTCTGGTTATCTTCCAGGTCTGCTAAAACATCTAACTCTTGAGGAATCTAAGCACATCAGATGATAGAATCATAGAATTGTAGAGTGGTTTGAGTTAGAAAGGCCCTTAAAGGTCATCTAGTTCAAATCCTCATGCCATGGGAAGGGACACACTGGACCAGGATGATCAAGGCCTGATCCAACCTGGCTTTGAATGCATCCAGGGAGGGGGCATCCACAACCTCCCTGGGCAACCTGTTCCAGCGTCTCACCACCCTCACTGAATTTCTTCCTAATTTTCAGTCTAAATCTCACCTCTTCCAGCTCAAATCCATTGCCCCTCACTACAAGCCCTTGTTAAGTCCCTCCCCAGGTTTCCTGTAGCCCCCTTCAGGTACTGGAAGGCAACTCCTAGGTCTTCCCAGAGCCTTTTCTTCTCCAGGTCAAGCAGATCCATCTCCTTCAGCCTGTCTCCATAGGGATGATGCTCCGGCCCTCTGATTATCTTCATGATCTCCTCTGCACCCTCTCCAACAGTTCCATGTCCTTCTTGTGTTTGAGGCTCCAGAACTGGATGCAGTGCTCCAGGTGTGGTCTCATGAGAGCAGAGCAGAGAGGGAGAATCACCTCCCTCATCCTGCTGGTCACACTTCTTTTAACATATTTCCTGATTTCTGTTCATAACCTTATTTTCCTCCCTTTCAAGTCAGCACAGCTACTCTAGGTAAATATTCCCCCACACACACTTCTTCCACGCTCTTCACTTCTCTTTCATTTCTAAAGTGCTTAAATTAACAATCCCTGACAAAGCAATCCTTTTGCACCGTTAGCTCTGCAGGCATTCCAGACCTGGAAAAGAGATGGCTTGCCAGAACAAATAATGCCATATCCCTGTTGTTTTCCTGTGGTGATGGCGTTAAACCCTCAGCTTTAAGCAGTTCTGGACAACAATGGATGCAAAAAGTGGAAGCTGTTTATTCTCTGCTGCCTTTTTGTAACCCAAAAATCGAATTTCTTCATTGTGCCCAAGGTGGGTTTCACAACTGCATTAACTCCAAGATTTTTAAAGCCACTCCTTTGCCACTCTGCCCCCAAACATCACAGAAGCAGCCCTGCTTTTAAGCTGGAAATGGGTAGATTTAGGCTGGATATTAAAAAGAATTTCTTTACAGTGAGGGGAGTGAGACACTGGAACAGGTTTCCAAGGGAAGTTGTGGATTTCCTCTTCAAAGCCAGGTTGGACAAGGCCTTGACCCATCTGGTCCAGTGGAAGGTGTCCCTGCCTGTGGCAATGGGGTGGGAACCACATGGCCTTCAAGGTCCCTTCCAACCCAAACCATTCTATGTTTCTATGATTCTATTTTTGGAGTTGCCAGGAGGTTAGAGTTGAATGAGAAATTGCCATTGTGTAACTCTTCTGTAAAATTAAGCTGTGCTACTTATCACAACCACGACTTGAGAGACTGGCATACTGTAAAAGTCCCACTGTGATCAGAAAAGAAATACTGTACACTGCTTTTCACATTTCTTCTTTCTATCTTCCACCCTCACAGATAGTCACAAAACCTTCTTACCCACATTGCTTTTACATTTCTCTGAATGGATCTGTTCCTTTTGATCTAAACTATTATTTATTGTATGATCTTCTTTCCTTCTCTTCTACTCTCTCTCTTCTTTAGAATTTCTTACCACATTCTACAAGAGTAAGTAGTTCTTTCCTAGTTTTTAACTCTCTAAGAAGGACATTGAAGTGCTGGAGAATGTCCAGAGAAGGGCAACACATCTGGTAAAATGTTCTTGTGAGGAGTAGCTAAGGGAACTGGGGTTGTTTAATGTGCAGAAGAGGAGGCTGAGGGGAGATCTCACTGTATAACTCCCTGAAAGGAGGTTGGAATGAGATGGAACTTGGTCTCTTCTCCTTAGGAGCAAGGGACAGGATGAGGGGAAACGGCCTCAAGTTGCACCAGGGGAGGTTTAAGTTGGATATTAGAAGAAACTTCTTCACTGAAAGTGTTCTGAAAGACTGGAACAGGCTGCCCAGGCAGGTGGTTGAATCCCCATCCCTAGAGGTGTTGGAAAGATGCAGATAGGGTGCTGAGCGACATGGTTTAGCACCAGCCTTGCTACATTTGGAGAATGGTTGTACTCAATGATCTTAAAAGACTTTTCCAACTAAAACAATTCTGATTCTTTGATTCTATACTTCTAATGTAGGTTTCCCTGATCTATACTAAAATTATGTTACCAAGAAACCCCAGCATGAAGGTTAAAGCCATCTACAATACCAGTCAGCTGCTCACTTAACCAAAGCAATCTACTTCTTTTCTTGCATTTTCCTCCTACTGTTTTTTCCACTACATTGTCTCCCTTGGCACCAACATTAGGAAACTGCTTTTCCTCAAAGGCTGTAAATATATCTCTTTCCAGAAGACAAGGAATTGCAAAGGATCAGGGCTGAGCTGGCCACTAAACAAGTGCCAGATGCTCTCTATGAACCCCTCTGCTTCCCAAAGGGAAGAGAAAGGGAATAAAGGAGAGAAACTGATAAATTGGGAAAGAAATTGAACCAGCTGAGATGGAAAGAAGAACAATTCAATGAAATAGACACAGAAATAGATACAATCCAACATTAATTGCAACCCCTGATGGCAATTTGTCACCATCACAACTGATGCTGAGTGCAGGCACTGGGGAAGTCCAAGACTGGACACAGCAGCAGAAACTAATCAGATTCTGGAGCTGGATTCTGGGACTGGATTCAGGAGCACATAGACTAAGATCAAACGCAGAGTGGACAGAGTCCTCCTGGCACACCAGCCACTGGAGAAGAGGCTTGACCCTGGTGATCCCTCAGCCTTATCCTGAAGATGTCACCCACAGGGTGGAATCCCTTGTTGGTCAGTTCAGGATCACCTGTCCTGTCTTCTCCTACCTGCAGCTGAATCATCTTTCTTCCTGCGTCTTGACACACAAGATGCAGCAGTGCCCATGGCCTGCAGCCAACCCTTGGAGTTAATCCTCCCCATCAGCATTGTCACTGTTAGCAGTAGCCACTGTATATGCAAACCTGCCCTGAGCTGCAGAAAGTGCTTCACTGAGCAGAGACTGAGCTGGACAGTCACTGCACTGAGCAGAGTCAGTGCTGGTCTAACTCACACCAGGACAGGCAATGAAAGCAAGGATGGAGAAGAGGCCACATTCTGTTTGGGGCTTTAAATTTAAACATAAAAAGTGTAATCCAAATGATGTGGTTTATGTCACAATACTGATAAGTCATTGGCAAGGAAAAGGTATCTGAAGAAAGCCTGTTTTATGTTTCTCACAGTGTGTCCTTTTGCTGTGAACAAAGGGTGAGTCTTTGGGCATTTCACAGTATTGACATTACTGCCATGCTCTGTGAACCAGTATGTGTCAAGTAAAGTTCTGTACTGTCATATTGTCATTGTAGTTGGTGAGTTATCTCAACAGCAGAAAGGACATACTATTTCTTTCCCTTCATACCTGTCAGGCTTATTAAATCATAGAAACTGCAGCAGACAAAGTGATTTCAGATGTTCTCCCACAGCATTTGTTTCTCTGTACTGCATAATGAGGGAACTTATTTCTTATTTTAGGGATGGAAAATAGTTTCTATCACCCAAAGAACACCAATTAAGAGAGAAAATCAAGAACATGTATTATGTATATTCATTCATTCTGGTGTCTGATACCTCTGACATATTTCAGGGTCTCTGCTCTTTCCATTATATGGAAAATTTGGGATTTAATTATACCTGTAAGTGAAACATGATTATATAACTTCAATCTCCCACCAGGTACAGAGTAGAAATCTTGCATAAGAGACAACCCCAGCCACACTGTGCTCCAAGGTGGAGGGGGATGGGCTTGAAAAACACGACAGTAATGATTTCCTTGCATATTTATAGAAGGGTTTGTGTTGTACCAAGGAATGACAGCAGTTTAAGGAAATAGGATGGCAGTCATTTTTAGCTCTCAGAATATTAATAGCCTTATTTTCAGTTCATTGTCACTGTCACATTATGTAATTGTGGAGGCAGATTCTACCCCTCACATCCAACAGGCATATGCTGCATTCACTGGGAAAGTACATCCCCAGCATGTGTGCTGACAGAGCTGGGAATAGCAGGGATTTAAGGAGGGCAGGAAAGAGAAAGGGAAAACTATTTCTTTTAGCTGCCAGCAGGTCAAGAGTGGAGATTCTTCCCCTTTATCTGCTCTTGTGTGACCCCCACCTTGAGTGCTGCATCCGGATCTGGTGTCCCCATCATAAGAAGGACATAGAATTGCTGGAGCAAGTCCAGAGGAGGGCCATGAGGATGACTGAAGAGCTGGACCACCTCTGCTATGAGAATAGGCTGAGGGAGCTGGGGTTGTTCAGCCTGGAGAAGGCCCTGGTACCTTATAGCTGCCTTCCAATACCTGAAGGGAGCCACAGAAAAGCTGGAGGACTTTTCATAAGGTTGTCTAGCAATAGAACTAGGGGGAAGGGAGTTAAGCTGAGGGAGAATCGGTTTTGGCTGGATCTTAGGAAGAAGTTCTTCAGTATGAGAATGGTGAGACTCTGGAATAGGTTGCCCATAGTGTTTCTGGATGCCCCTCCCTGGAGGCCAGATTAGATGTGGCTTTAGGTAACCAAGTTTAGCTGTGAAGTGTCCTTGCCCATGGCAGAGGGTTTGAGTAGATATTTCTGAGGTGCCTTTCAACCTAAACCATTCTCTGATTCTCTATGAACTTCCACTTGACTGAAGAACCTTCTAGGAGTTTTTTCTGTGCTCTGGCACACATTTAACTCTAATCCAGACTGCAGTCAAGCAACAGCATCTGAGGGAACTGGGGGTGTTCAGTCTGGAGAAAAAGATGCTAAGGGGAGACCTCATTGCTCTCTACAACTCTGTGAAAGGAAGTTGGAGTCAGGTGGGGTTGGTCTCTTCTCCCTAGTATCAGGTGATAGAATGAGATGAAATGGCCTGAAATTGTGCCAGGGAAGGTTTAGGTTGGGAATTAGGAAAAATTTCTTTCCTGTAAGAGTGGTCATGCATTGGAAGAGGCTGTCCAGAGAGGTGGTGGAGTCACCATTCCTAGAGGTGTTCAAGCAACATGTGGGCTTGGCGCTTTGGCACATGGTGGCCGTGATGGTCTTAGATTGACAGTTGGACTCGAAGATCTTAGAGGTCTTTTCCAACCAAACCAGTTCTGTGATTCTATGGTAGCACCATTAAGTTGCCACAGCCAGAGAAGAAATGCCACTGGCACATCATTTCCCGTCGTGCTTTCAACAATAGCATTTGACATCAAACCAGGGAACAGCCACTTTGCTAAGCCTGCTCTGCAGTCAGCTTTCTAGAGCAGTGCCAAAATAATGCTGCAGAAGACATTGAATCATATTGCACAGGCTCTGCTCTGCAGTATTTGCAACTTATTAATCCAAGACTGCAGGAGAATAGTTGAAGACACTTATTCATAAACCAAAGAATAAGAAAACACAACTAATCTGGTTGGTTGGTTGGTTGGTTTTATTCTGTTTTAAAATGTGTGTTACTCTGAGTTCTGCTTCCTGAAAATAACCCCCTGATAGGTGGATTTTCTTTTTCTACAGTTTCAGGATACCTCATTATCCAAGATTTCATAGCCTGCTGCAGCTGTGCATTTAATGAGGAAAGAAAGATCTTCATAGACCCCAGAATAAACACAACTTGCAGTGTGTGTGACCAAAACATGCTGTTTATGACTTGAAATAAAGATTACAGGCACAAATCTGTGCAGGGCAGAGAATGAATAGAGTAGTGTTGAGGAGAAGGACTTGGGGGTGATGGGCAATGAGAAGCTCAACATGAGCTGTGAACATGCAGTCAGAGCCTAGAAGCCAACCATGTCCTGTGCTGCATCCCCAGCAGCATGAGCAGCAGGTGGAAGGAACAGCAGCCCCTCTGCTCTACTCAGTGATGGACCCAGCTCTGGACTCTTCAGCACAAGAAGGACATGGAACTGATAGAACAGGTCCAGATGAGGATCATGAAGATGAGCAGAGGGCTGGAGCACCTGGGTCAGGTGGAAGAGTTGGGGCTGTTCAGTTTGGAGAAGAGAAGGCTCAAGGGAGACCTTAGAGCAGCATTTCAACATCCAAAGTGGACCCACAGGATGGTTTGGGAGGAACTCTTTAGAAAGGCTTGCAGTAATAGGATGAAAGGCAATGGTTTGAAACTAGAGCAGGGTAGATACAGGTTGAACATTAGGAGGAATTTCTTCACAATGAAGGTGTTAAAATAGTGGAACAGGTTGCCCAGAGATGTGGTGGAGGCCCCATCCCTGGAGACATTCAAGGTCAAACTTGATGGAGCCCTGAGAAACCTGGTCTGTAGAGTTAGAGATGTCCCTGATGACTGCAGGGGGGGGTCAGACAAGATGACCTTCAAGGATCCCTTCTGCATTCTATGATTTCATAAGCTCCTGTATGACTACAGAGATTGGCTGATGAAGACACAGTTTACAACTGGGGACTCCAGTTTGTATCAAGCTCATCTTTTGTGCTCACCACAGAAAATCTGAGAGCAGCTAATCTCAGTCAAAGAGATTTACATATCCCAAGATTCATCTTCAAAGAAAATAAGCAGTTAGTTATTTTTCTGGAAAACACTTCTCTTTGGAGTTCTCCAATTCTCTTCTACCAAAGGAATTATGCTGAAAAGTATTTGCATGCTATCTGCATACTGTACAAAGTTCCTGAACTAGTAGTCTCAGCATTACTAATAAGCACAATCTCAGCAGCTGTCTATACCATATGAATGATTTAAAGGGAAATTACAGGGAGGGGTATTTGTCATCTATGCAAATTTACTTAGATTTTCCCTTCAAACAAAACAGGCTGATCAGAACTTCTGTAAGACTCCTGCATATTTGCTTGTGGAACTTCTTTGATAACTATTATCTTATGAAAGTGCATTCAGCTGTCAAGGATCAGAGCTGGATCACCAATAAACAAGTGCCAGAGGCTCTCTATGAAGCTCTCAGATGTCCAAAGGGAAGAGAAAGGGAAGAAGGGAGAGAGACTGATGGGGTGGGAAAGGAACTAAGCCAGCTGAGATGGAAATAAGAACAAATGAAATAGAGGCAATATGGAACTCAGCTCCTGATGGAAGTGGTGGCACTGTCACAGTCACAACTGATGCTGAGTGCAGGCACTGGGCAAGTCCAAGACTGGACTCAGCAGCAGACAGGAACCAGATTTAGGAGCTGGATTCTGGAACTGGGTTCAGGAATTCGTGAATCAGGATCAAATGCAGAATGGACAGAGTCCTCCTGGTACATCAGCCGTTGGAGAAGAGGTCTGACCTTGGTGATCCCTCAGCTTTATCCTGAAGATGCTATCCATGGGATGAAGTCCCTTGTTGGCCAGTCCAGGGTCACCTGTCCTGCCCCCTCCACACCACAGCTAAAGCCTTTTCCTTCCTGCACCCCAAGGTGGCACACAAGATGGAGCAGTGCCCTTCGTCTGTAGTCCAACCCTTGGTGCTAACTGTCCCCATCAACATTGTCACTGCCATCAGCAGCCACTGTCTGTGCACTGGAAAGTATCACATCCTGGATTAGTCAATGGCAGCCTTACTTCTAGTCTTCTTTTTCACTGAAATTTAAAAGATGGTCCAAGAAACACATGGAAAATTTCACAGCTTTATTTAAAAAAAACACAGAACTAAACAACTTGTTTGGACATATTTTTCTAATAATTACTCCTACAATACCATTTCCTAGGGCTCTGTGGCACACAAGGCTCCACAAGCCATGCTTCCTTCAGAAACAGAAAAAGCTTCCATTCATTGCAGTGAATGGAGGCTGAGAAGACAGAAGTGCTAACAAAAGATGTGTTGGTACAATGCACTACATGGCACAGCCATATTAATTAGGACTGGAGTGTAGTTAGACCATTCAATCAATTACTTTGTAATTAAAATGACTCGTTTAACCAGAAGTAAGAATTAAATGCCTGAATTGCTCAATTATGAAACAAAAGGGGAAAGATTAATACATTTACTGCTTACTAACAATCCAATGGAAATTTAAACTGTAGAGCTTTTAAGATGTACTTCTGTACATGTAACTGATGCAGTTCAAATACTTAGATGAATTATTTATGTCTAAGCTTGCAGCCCTTCCTCAGCACAGTTCCATGCTCAAGCTGCACTTCTGCCCAGGGAATGCAGTAGCTTGATCTGTTGTTTCTTCTTTTTCATGTAAGCACCCAGCATTTGTAGGTGAGTACTTCAGAGTCATAGACATCTATATTGACTTTCATTTAACTGCAGGAACAGAAAGCATTTACTCACCAACCCCACAATCTGTTTAAGACCTTATGGGCCTTTGAGATAAGAGAAAGTAGAGACTTCTCAAAAGAGTGGGATGAGAGCTCTTGGGAATCATCACTAAATCAAAGATGATTGGAAGATGTGGAAACAACCACACCTTGGTTTAGACCCATGAAAGCACATACACATGTTGGATGCTAGAACAGTTCCTTCATTGTTACCCGGCACTTGGGTCACAACAACCCTCTGAAGGCTCCAGGACTGGGGCAGAGTGGCTGGAAATCTGCCCAGCAGAGAAAGACCTGGGGGTTGTTGATCGACAGCCAACTAAAGGTGAGCCAGCATGTGCCCAGTTGGCCAAGAAGGACAACAGCATCCTGGCTTGGATGAGGAACAGTGTGACCAGCAGGACAAGGGAAATGATTGTGCTCCTGGACTGAGCATTGGTGAGGCCACAGCTTGAATCCTGGGTTGAGTTTTGAGCCTCTCACTGCACTGAAGATATGTAGACACAGCTGCCTACTCACTTCTGTGAGTTCTGCACTGCTGTCTGCTTGGTGCCCCAAATGAAAAGGGACTAGTTGCCACTTCAGACTGGGATGTCTGTCATGTGTCCACTATGATGTGTGGAGGAAGCCTCAATTCCAGCAGCTTTCTGAGGGATAACCCCCTTGCTAATCCAATGAAATATTGTTAGTTTCTGTCTTGTCTCAGGCTATCAGCAATACATCTGGATCTAAAAAGTCTCTGGTTATGTTCAGGTTACTTGGGATTATAGAGGGTTCTTGATGTTCTCTGTGCTGGGAAATGGAAGGAGTTTGGAAGATACATAACACTGGTCTCCTGAGGCATTTCAGATGATTGATTCAAAGAATGAGGGAATTTGAGCTGAAATTAATCTATTTCATTAAGCTAAAACTGATGATGCTAGTGTGGTGGTGTGATTGCCCCCCCCCACCCCCCACCCTCCCCCATGAGCTGCTCAGTGCAAAGTGAAACTTCCCTCCCTGGGCCACAGGACACTGCACTGGAAAAGTGCACATGGCTAAAGGTGGTGTACCACAGGATTAGGGTTGTAGAATTGTCTGGGTTGGAAAAAAACTTAACATCATGAAGTACAACAACTCTCTAATTCTACCAAGGCAGGTGTTAACCATGTCCTTCAGCTCCACATCTCTGCCTCTTTGAAACACCTTTGGGGATGGTAATTCAATCACCTCCCTGGGGAGCTCCTTCCAGGTTTTGAGAGCCTTTCAGTCAAGACATTTCTTTCCATATCCAATCTAAACCTCCCCTGGTGCAACTTGAGGCCATTTTCTCTCACTTGTTCCTAATGAAAAGAGAGCAACACTCCACCCTCCTTTCAGGGAGTCGTAGAGAGCCAGAATGTCTCCCCTCAGCCTTTTTCTCTCCAGACTAAACAGCTCTAGTTCCCTCAGGGGCTCCTCACAAGATCTGTTCTCCAGACCACCTTCATTGTCCTTCTCTGGACACAGCCCAGGACCTCAGTGTCCTGGTATTGAGGGCCCCAAAACTAAACCAAACACTCAAGGTGTGGTCTCACCAGTGCTGAATCCAGGGGGACAGTCAATTTCCTGGTCCTGCTGCCTCTAACACTATTGATGATCCAGGCCAGGATGCTGTTGACCTTCCTGTCCCCTGGGCACATGGTGGCCCATCTTCAGCCAGCTGTCAACACCCCCAGGCCTTTCTTTCTCCACTGGGAAGCTTTCCAGCCACTCTGCCCCAAGCCTGAAATACTGCATGGGGTTGTTATGACCCAGTGCAGAACCCAGTAGCTGGCCTTGTTGGATGCATTAAGGCATCCCCTTAATGTACCTGGCTCCTGCCTCCCCTATTCTCTGAAGACAATAAGGACAATTACCTCCTGCAGTGGACCAGAACATTGAAGTGTACCCAAAGGACACCTGGCTCTTACTTCCCTCCTTATCATCTTGGAGTTCACCCTCTTATGACCAGGTACACTTGGATTCTGGCCCAGAAAGGGGAACACCAGGACCCTAAAATCCAATAACTTCTGGGCATGCACAACTTATGGAAAAATACCAGCACCCTCAAGTTCAGGATATATGCAAATCAGAATATCTCAACTCCTGAGCTTGGTTAAATTGGAAAAGTACCTGACAAAACTCAGCTATCTCAGCCCCTATAATTAGTGACACAAAATGAGACCTTTAGAGGTTTCCTGGACCACAGCAGGCTGTGCTCAACATCTCTTCAGAACTCAGACAGCTCCCAGGACCACTTGCTGGTGAAGTCAACACCAGGCCTGGGCAAGACCACCTGAGAAGTGCCTTGTGAGTATTTATTTACTCAAAACTCAATCAGGGAAATTTTGGGTATAGGCCAGCAATTTTAACCCACCTCTCTACCTGTTGAGGTATTTGGTTTTATGCAGTTGCCTTTGTGAGCATGGGCATTCACAGCAAGAAATACACTGAGGTGCTGGAGCAGCTCCAGAGAGGGACAACAAAGATGGTGAAGATGTAAAGATGCTTTTCCTCATGTTGATGTGGAACTTTCTGAGTTCCAGTTTCTGCCCACTGTCCCATCTTTCTGTAAAGAGACTGGTCCCTTCTTCTTGACACCTACCCTTCAGATATTTATAAGCATTAATAAGATCCCCCCTCAGTCTTCTCCAGACTAAACAGCCCCAGGTCTCTCAGCCTTTCCACACCAGACAGATGTTCCAAGCCCTTCATCATCCCCATAGCCTTCCTTGGACACTGAATATTATATCCCTGTCTTCTTGACCTGGGGAGCCCAGGGCTGGACACAATACTCCAGATGTGACCTCACCAGGGCAGAGCAGAGGGGAAAGAGAACCTCCTTAACCTGCCAGACACTCTTCTTGATGCACCCTGGAATATCATTGGCCTTCTTGGCCACAAGAGCACACTGCTGTCCCATGGATAACTTATTGTCCACCAGGGCTCCAAGGTCCTTTTCCATGGAGCTGGTTCCCAGCAGGTGAACTCATAAACTATACTGGTATATGGTGTTTTTCTTCCCCAGGTGCAGGACTCTTCACTTATTCTTGTTAAACCTCATCAAGTAGCCTTTTGCTCAGTCCTTCCCTAAGGCAGAGATGTCATCAGATTTCATGCTATGGAATGTGTCAGATTAGCACTAAAAGAGTAAAGGTATAAAATTTATCAGACATACTTTCTGTTTTAGAATGTTGCCATGGCAGCTATACCCACAACATTTCCTTCAATGTTACCACCAAGCAATCACCAATTTTCAAGATGAATGAATAAGCTGAGTCTGAAATAAACCTGAAACAATTGCAGCTGGGTAAAAGGAATGCTTTAGCTTTTCTTTTACTATAAATCACAAACATGTCTCCTCACCAAATTCTTTTGTGAGGAAATTTCTATTCATTTTTCCATAGCTTAAAAAAAAAAAAAAAGCATACTGTTGACAATATCAGTTGGCTTTTAATCAAGCACTCACATGTTATTTAATTAAGCTGAAAATCAAGTTTTGCTTGGATCATACTGCTACTTAAATGTGTTTTTTATTCACAGCCGTGCACTGACAGCAAATTAACATAAAATGAAAACTATATAAACTATATCAATATCTAAATATTTAACATCATGGTCATAAAAAAAAAAATAATTTCCTTCCAGGATTTGGTGGATGAAGTAGAAATGTGGCATTTCTCCACATCAGGACTCATTTTCATGCTACAAATAGATATAATGAAGATAAACTGGGGAAATAATGCTCTGAAATAGCTGAAATGTCTACAAAAACATTTGAAGGAATTGAAATACCAAGACAAACATTTTCTTCTTGTTCACCACAGAAAATATAACTTCCTGTGGAATAATGCTGCATGATTTCAGCTGGAAATTTAAATGAATAAACAATAAAGAAAAACTCTTCAAATCCTCTTGCCTTCCATCTTTTTGATATTGATCAGCATTGAGAAGATCCCCTGCTTTTCTCCAGGACAAACAGCCAAAGGTGTCTTAGCTTCTCCTCATAGGAGAGATGCTGCACCCCCTAGTCATATTTGTGACCTTCCACTGGACTCTCTCCAGTATTTCCATGTCTCTCTTGATCTGGGAATCCCAGAACAAGAAGCAATACTCCAGATGCAGTCTTACTAGGGCAGAGTAGAGAGGGAGGAGAAACTCCCTTCACCTTTCTGGCCACCTGGACACTGGTGGCTTCTTGGCCACAAGGGCACGTTGCAGGCTCATGATGAACTTGTTCTCCACCAGCACTCCCAGGCCCAACTCTGAAGCACTGCTGTGCACCAGGTGAACCCCTCACCTGTCCTGGTGTGAGGAGTCATTCCTCCTCACATACAGGGCCCTACACTTGCTCTTGTTGAACTTCATGAGGTTCCCCTGTGCCCAACTCTCCAGCTTGTCCAGGTCTCACTGAGTGGCAGCATAGCCTACTGTGTATCAACCAACTCTCCCAGTTTGGTATCATCAGAAAATTTGTTGAGGGTACACTGTGTCCCTTCATCCAGGTCCTGGGTGAATAGTTTGAACAAGACTGGCCCCAATTCTGACCCTTGGGGAACACCACTAACTGTGGGCTTCCACCAAGACCCTGCACCACTGATCACAATCCTCTGAGCTCTGCCATTCAACCAGTTCTCAATCCATGTTACTGCCCTCTCAATTAACTCACACTTCCCCAGCTTACCTATGAGGATGTTGCAGCAGACAGTGTCAAAAGCCTTGCTGAAGTTGATATACACAACATCCAGAAGTGCCCCCTCCTCTACCTAGCTGATCACAGCATCGTAGAGGGCAGACACTTGATGCACATTGTAATAAACCTACCAAAAGCAAATTCCCTTTTGTGGGAAATAAGATGAACTGCAATCCACTACACATGGAATGACAACTCAGAGAGGACTGAGAGAAAAGTTTGTGATAATGAATGCAAAACTTCTGCTGGGCCAGTTCTACCTAAAGCATTAATGTTTTGGATGGGTGGTAGGAAAAAGGGCAAACTTTAGCCTGCCCTTCCTTGATGATTGTTTGATTGGAGCCAGAAATACATGAGAACCAGCTGTCCTTGTTATTCATCTTGCCTTGGTGTCATGGTCCAACAGTGGGTAATTTGGCAGAAGCTCCAGCTTGTCCTCAGATATCGGAGGGGCTGGATGAGCTTAGCTCCTGAGTGATGCCAAATTGGGTCTTTAATGTGACTAACTGAACGTTCTGGGGAACAGAATTAAGACTCAAACGGAGTCAAGTGCCAAACCAGTTTGGTTAACAGGCACCAGGGGTCTGATCGATACCTGGGGCGTGTGTCGCAACCACACGAGAGGGAACGACGTGAACGGGGGCGGCGAGCGGGGGCCAGGCAGGACGGCAGCTCTCTCTCTCTCCGTGGCAGGCAGGGCGGCAGGCAGGGAGGACGGCAGGCAGGATGGCTGGCAGGACGGCTGGCAGGATGGCAGGCAGGGAAGACGGCAGGATGGCAGGCAGGATGGCAGGCAGGAGCAGTCCTCATCAGTCCCAGTCTCTAGCAGCCGACTTCTCAGGAGCTGATTGTTCGCACAAGACTCCCTCACAAGCGGCTCCTCAACATCGGCCGCTCCAGCAGTGGCTCTCACCCTAGCAGCAGCTTTTCTCTAGCAGCGGTTTCTAACGGCAGCCTCCCCAGTAGCTGACCCTTCCCTGGCAGGTGACCCCTAGCAGATGACCCCTGTGCCTGACCCTTCCCTGGCAGGTGACCCCTAGCAGATGACCCCTGTACCTGACCCTTCCCTGGCAGGTGACCCCTAGCAGATGACCACTGTACCTGACCCTTTCCTGGCAGGTGACCTCTAGCAGATGACCCCAGTAACTGAACCTTCCTTGGCAGGTGACCCCTAGCAGATGACAACCAGCCCACCATACTGTGACACCTTTTATAGTTTCACACTGTTGCTAAAAGTAGCCCTCCCATCCTGATTCTGCAGTGGAGTGCACGCCTGATGCAGTCTCCAGGGCTCTAAACTCTCTCTGTTGACTCTGCTGCCAGGGAGTCCCCAGGGTCCTGAAATCCCACCAGGGAGTCTCCCAGGTCCCAAACCCCCTTGGTCAACCTCAGTGGGCCAGGTGCCAAGCTCCCTGGTGTCTCAAACGACTTTCCCAACAATGTTGAGCCACATCTGTACTAATTTCTGGTCCCTTGCACTTGGGGAAAGTAGTCCTAATGAGAAAGCATTCTCAAGTGGATTCCTTGCTGCTCCTGATCCAGAATACTGTAGATAATATTTTGATGGAAAAGGAATAACAAAGAATGACAAATCTGTTTTTTGGCACCAAGCTTGGCATTCAGTTTTGACATGTCCTTGGTCTAGGAACAATGTAGTCATGCATGTTGCAAAACACACAACATATAGGCACACTGGTGGGGCTCTTTAGAGCCTAGACCTGATGTCAAAAATGGATATTGTCCCTATGGCAATAGATATCTCAGAGCTGAAAATACAGCTTTTGGAACTCAGACAGCTTGTGCAAGAGCACTGTCTCAAACTGGAGCACCACATTCCCTTTCCTGTTCATCACAAGATGATGAGAAATGAATTTACTCAGGCATTAGGCCAGACCTCCATGCCAAGGAGCTTTACAAAAATGAACCCCAAACCTGACCCTACAATGATCAAAGCTGGTCATGATGACTTCTTGAGTAGTGAGCCAGTATGTTGAGTGCTTGTTTGACAAGAGGCTTCTTGCCAGGAACCTGGTGTAGTGGCAGCCTAGGAGCCAGATTAAAGCAGACATTTGAGGATGTTTAGATACTACGCTAGAGATTGTCACCTAATGATTTTGGAAGCCTTCAGAGAATGAAAATTGAAAGACTGAAGGAAAAAAAAAAAGAAAACTGGCTTGGCAATTTATCCTCACCCTTTGCTTAGATAGAAACAGAAATGCTGAAACAGCTTTCCCCTGTAGGAAGTGTCTGACAGAAAATGAAGTCTTGATATAAACCCTCATTCCAGGGGCAGTCAATATGATTTTTCTGTAGGTGCCCCAGGCTTCCTTACCAGGAATGGACCCCAAACAAAGCAGGTTCCACAGAGTTGCAAACAGCTGGATTTTCTTTGCACGTGTCCAGCAGATTAATGCCTGGCTGTGGGACTGTTGCCAACGGCAAGATTTTGGGTTCTTTGATCACAAGCTACTCTACAAGAACCCAGGCCTGCTGACTATAGATAGGAAATGCTAATCCCTAAGAGGAAAAAGAATCCTGGGACAAGAACTGACAGGGGTGGTTGATAGGTCTTTAAACTAATTTTGAAGGGGGAAGATGGAAAAAACAGGTTCAGTGAAGACAATCCTGGGACAATTGCCGCAGGGGAGGGTGGAGTATGTGACCCCCACAATGGTAACAGATGTTCCTCTGCTAAGTCTCTGAAGTGTCTGTACACCAACACAAGAAGCATGGGAAATAAGCAGGATGAACTAGAAATCTGGGTGCAGTCACAGGGCTATGATCTTGATGCAATTACAGAGCCATGATGGGACATCTGCCATGACTGGAATGTGATTAGAGACCACTATGTATTTTTCAGGAAGGACACATTGACAAGGCAAGGTGGTGGAGTTGCTCTCTATGTGTGTAAGCAACTAGAATGCATTGAGCTTAACCCAGGGGGAGACGATAAAAGCATTGAAGGCT
The DNA here is from genome assembly GCF_027791375.1 of Indicator indicator. Classification (NCBI taxonomy): domain Eukaryota; kingdom Metazoa; phylum Chordata; class Aves; order Piciformes; family Indicatoridae; genus Indicator; species Indicator indicator. The sequence continues at coordinate 10,050,605 of NC_072020.1, forward strand.
TTTGATACTGTCTCCCATAACATCCTCATAGAAAAGCTCAAGAAATGCAGCACAGACGGTTGGTCCCTGAGGTGGATTGAAAATTGGCTCGACAACAGAGTTCAGAGGGTTGCCATCAGTGGCACAGAGTCAACTTGGAGGCCTGTGGCCAGTGGTGTCCCCCAGATATCAGCAGTGGGTCCAGATTTGTTCAATATCTTTGTCAATGACCTGGCTGAGGGGATTGAGAGTACCCTCAGCAAGTTCTGATGATACAAAACTGGGGGCTTGGGGTTGGCTGAGACCTGTCAGGCTGTGCAGCCATCCAATGTGGCCTGGACAGGCTGGAGAGCTGGGTGCAGGCAAACCTCATGAAGTTCAGTAAGGACAAGTGCAGAATCCTGAATCTGGGGAAAAATAATAAGAGGCACCAGTACAGATTAGAGGCTGTCCTGCTGGAAAGCAGCTCCATGGAGAAAGACCTTGGAGTCCTAGTGGCCATGGGACAGCAATGTGCCCTTGTGGCCAGGAGAGCCAATGGTATCCTGGGGTGCATCAAGAAAAGTGTGTCCAGCAGGTCTAGGGAGGTTCTTCTCCCCCTCTACTCTGCTCTGGTGAGACCACACCTTCTTCTCTGGACAGAGTCAAAACCCATCTGGTTGCATTCCTATGTGGACTATCCCAGGTGATCCTGTTTTGGCAGGGGGGTTGGACTGGATGATCTCTGGAGGTCCCTTCCAACCTCTAAAGCCCTGTGATGCTGCGGTTCTGTAACTGCAATCCTTGAATGCAAAGGATGCCTCATAAGGAAAACCAAAATGCGTCGAGATTAGGCATATTCTTCTGGGGTTGTCTGGCAACATCTATCCGCCTGAAAAATGTGCAAATGCCTTTATGGCTCTCACCATAAAGCATACAGCTCAGGCATGAATTCAGGAGCAGAATTTCTCTCCCACCTCCACAACAGCTTTCAAATTTCATCTTCTGAATTTCTCCCCTTTACACATACACACATATATCTATATTTACAATTACTTTTATTTTAACATAGCTAAGGCAGAGCTAAGATGTAGAACCAAGACACGCTGTGAAAACATCAACAACTATTTCTCAGCCCTGAATTCTTACAAGCCAGTTTTTACCAAAGATGCTGGCCAGACACTGCATAGAATCACAGAATGGTAGGGATTGGAAAGGATCCCTTGAGAACATTGAGTTCAACCACCCAGCCAAGGCAGGTTCAAATAAAGAAGGTCACCCAGGAACCTGTCCAGGAGGGTTTTGAATGTCTCCAGAGATGAAGACACAGCCTCCTCTCTGGGCAGCCTGCTCCAGTGCTCTGTCACCCTTAAAATAAAATTAAAAAAAAAAAAATCTCCTCATCTTTGGATGGAACTTTTTATGTTCAAGTTTGTGCCCACCTATGCATGCTCAATTTTAAGTAAATTTGCAGGGAAGCAAATTAATGTTCCTGAAACGTAAGAATGGGTGCTCTGGGTCACAGCATGGGTCCATAGAGTCTAGTACCATGTCCCTGACAGCAAACCAAAGTAACTTGGCTAAAGCCAGGGAAGCAATACAATATACTTCCAGACAAAACCTTTGTTAACTAAAAGTATGTACTGAGCTTGATGTGATTGGTCTGTATTCGGTAACGTTTGATTTCTGTGACTTTGTTCCATCTTGCTCTGAGCCCATGGAAATTTTCAATGTCACAGGATCACAGGATGTCAGGGATTGGAAGGGACCTCCGAAGATCAATGAGTCCAACCCCTCTGCCAGAGCAGGGCCATAGAATCTAGCACAGGCCACACAGGAACACATCCAGGTGGCTCTCGAAAGTTTCCAGAGAAGGAGACTCTGGGCAGCCCATTTCAGTGCTCTGTGATTCTCACAGTGAAAAAGTTCCTTGTTGATGTGGAGCCTCCTGTGTTGTAGTTTATATCCATTACCCATTGTCCTATCACAGAAGAGCCTGTCCCCTCCCTCTTGACACCCAGCCCTCAGATATTTACAAACATTTATTAAATCCCCTCTCAGTCTTCTCTTCTCCAACTAAAAAAACGTGGCAGCCTGGTCCAGTGCTCCGTCACCCTCACTGTGAAGGAGTTTCTCCTCATGTTGAGGTGAAATCTTCTATGTTCAAGTTTGAACCCTCGAACAGGAGGGGACTTGATGAGTCATCTGGGTGTCCTGCAGAAGTTTACAGGGCTCAGTCACATGTGTGGGTGTGGGGTTTTGGGCCATGGTGGTGTTAGGTCAGCAGTTGGACTGATCTTAGAGGTCTTTTCCAACCCAAACAATTGATTCTATGCTTGACTAAAACACAGCCTTGCCAACTCCTCTGACTTCAACATGCATTCTGCAGAATTTGATGGTTTTCCTTACAGCCTCAGCTCCTGACGGTATGAGACTGCCAAGCAATCTTAGCTTTCATTATGAAAAATGTGAACACTTAGACTTCATAGTTGTAGAGAAAAAGCCTGAAAATGAGAAGCCTAAGGCTTATGAACCATACCAAAAAAATCTAAAATATATTATTTTTTAAAAAGCTCATAATTTTGAAATGAGTCTCATTCTTTCAGGTTGATATGGAGGGGGAGGAAGAAGCAAGTGTGACTCACAGTTTTGAATAAAGGAGGTTTCTAATACTGAAAACCTAGGCATGGTTGTAAAATACCATTTCATGGTCAGCTTTCTTCCCTGATGTTCCTGAATCACTGCTGATGGATTCAGAGTTTTTGAAGTGTCCTTCAACAGTGAAACAATCTGGGTAGAAGCATGGTGGATTCCTGATCATAGCGTTTATAATGGCTTAAACAATTTGAGAGCTTTCTACATAAGCTGTCAAGCACACCTTTGCATTATCTAGAAGGTTGGAAAAGATGCTGCACATGACCTCTTTTGGCTACAAAATCTGTTAGCTGGGAATTGCAAGAAGTGCTATCAACTGTTAATGCTTTTCGAAGCATTATTCAAAGCTCACATAAAAGACCAGCAGCTGTTTCATTATATTCAAGGGAATTCTGCCTGCACATATACTATGTAGAAGTAGCCATCAGGAAGTGCAGAATTTTTCTCCTTATTATTTATAGAATCATAGAATGGTTTGGGTTGAAAGGGACCTTAAAGATCATCTAGCTCCAACCTCCCTGCCATGGGCAGGGATACCTTCCACTAGACCAGGTTGGTCAAGGCCCCATCCAACCTGGCCTTAAACACCTCCAGGGTGGGGACATCTACAACCTCCTGCTCCATTGTCTCACTGTAAAGAATTTCTTCCTAATCTCCAGTCTAAATTTCCCCTCTTCAAGCTCAAAGCCATTGCCTTTCATCCTATCACTATATGCTTTTGTAAAAAATCCCTCCTCACTAATAGTGTATTAGTTTCCAACAAGAATACACTTTGCACTCACTTTAGGTGCATGCCTTGGTAGTCTAAGCTCATCTAGAAATCAAAAACATATAATAGAATCATAGAATCATAGAATCACATAATCATAGAATCACAGACTCACAGAATCATAGAATCATAGAATCACAGAATCATAGAATCATAGAATGGTCTGGGTTGGAAGGGACCTCCCCTAACCCCTCTACAGTAAGCAGGGGCATCCTCAACTAGATCAGGCTGCCTAGAGCCCTGTCAAGCCTCACTTTGAATATCTCCAGGGATGGAGCCTCAACTACCTCCCTGGGCAACCTGTTCCAATGATCCATCACCTTCATAATAAAGAACCTGTTCCTAACATCCAATCTAAATCCACTCTTCTCGAGTTTCAAACCATTGCTCCTCATCCTGTCACTGCAGGCCATTGTAAAGAGTTTCTCTCCATCCTTCTTGTAGGTCCCCTTCAGGAATTGGAAGGTTGCTATTAGATCTCCCAGAGCCTCCTCTTTTCCAGGCTGAACAACCCCAGCTCCCTCATCCTGTTCCTGCAGCAGTGGTGCTCCAACCCCCTGATCATTTTCGTGGTCCTCCTCTGGACCTGCTCAGATGCTTCAGACAAGAAGTTCTTTACCAAAGTTAATTCTCCCAATGCACAATGAAATATGCAATTAGAAGCAATCCAGTAACCTGTTCTCACCAAGATACTGTGTCAGTATCTATGAAAGGCCTTTATGTCTAATATGCTTTGAGAGCATTGTGGAGCTGATACAGCTACAATCTTATTGCAGTCCAAATAGCTGAATAGTCCAAGGAAGAATTATATTCTTTATATCAAGTTTCTGATGCCCAGCTTTAGCAGAACAAAGGCTTCTTGAGAACAATGGTTTGTGGCAGTACATTTCTAAGCAAACTATGCTGTTAAGCATGAGGCCTGTGAAAGCAGCTTATTTTTTTTTTCCTAAATATAAGCTCAACCTGCAAATTGTCAGAGATTCTTAGCTCTCAGTAACTTCAGATATAGAGCATGGATTTTTTTTTTTAATAAAATGTGCAGACAGAAAAAAATTCCATAACAGCAAAATGAAAGAAGTTAACCAAACCTAAAACAGAGTGCAGGAAAAAATGGGGTGGGATTGTTCTCACTGATAATTGCACTTAGATTCTCCACTTGGGATGGGGTAATCCTGGTTATACATACAAACCGGGGATGGGAGGCAGGAGGGCAGCCCTGCAGAGAGAGATCTGGGGGTTCTGAGTCAATGACAAGGTCACTACAAGTCACTGGTAACTGAAAGGATTATCTGTGTCCTGGGGTGCCTCAAAGAAAACATGACCAGCTGGTTGAGAGAAGAGATTGTCCTACTCTGTACTGCACTCCTGGTTCCTTGCCTTAAGTAGTGTGTGCACTTTTGGGTGCCTTAATAGAAGGATATCAAACCATTAGAGTGTGTCTAGAGGAGTTTGACGAAGATGGTAAAATCCTGTGGGGCTGAGACTTAAGAGGATCAGTCCACTTGGCTTGTTCATCTTAGAGAAGTCTGAGGGATGACCTAATCACTGGTGACTTCCTCAAGGGAAGCAGCAAAGGGGGAGGTGCTGATCTCCTTTCTGGTGATCAGCAATAGGACACACAAAAAAAAAAAAAAAAATGGAATGAGGCTGCATGGGTGGAAAATTAGATTGGACACTAGGCTCTTTTCCTAACTGAATTCTCTCAGTTCTTCACTGCGACAGTGGTCAATCATTGGAACAGGCTCCCCAGAGAAGAGATCACTGCAGCAAGCCTGTCAGAGTCCAGGGAGCATCTGAACAACATTCTTAGTCACATAGAATCATAGAATTGTTAGGGCTGGAAGGGACCTCAAGGATCATCTAGTTCAAATCCCCTGACATGGGCAGGGACACCTCACACTAGATCATGGGTTAGTTTTAAATAGTCCTGCAAGGAGCAAGGAGTTAGACTCAACAATCTTTATGGGTGCCTTCCAGCTTGAGATATTCTATGATTCTGTTATTTTTGTACAGAGATAGATAAATAATCTGTGATTTATATATATATATATACACATATACAAATACTTATATATCTATACATCTATCTATATATAGATAGATAGATATGAAGAGTTGCCCGCTTGTTTTATCTCTCTCTGGGAATGTAGCCATCAAAGAAGCAGCAGCAAGAATAAAACTCAGGCATGCCTGAGTCATATGGCTCATTTCCTAGAACTTCAGCCTCTCAGCTTTCTCTTGAATAATTCTGGTTAATTTCCTCATTTCTTTTCTCCTTGCTACTGACTTAATTTTTTTTTGTTTTTTGTATACCCCATTAACCATCATCGCCTTGAGCTGAGCCCAAGAGAACAGGAAGCTGAAGGGAGACCTTCTGACTCTCTACAAGTCCCTGAAAGGAGTTGTAAAAAAAAAAAAAAAAAAGGTTGAAGTGGGGGTCAGGCACTTCTCCCAGTAATTGCATCTGTCTGTAGGTGATGCCTGCATTTCTCACATGCCCATGGGTAAGAAGTTCCACTGGAATTTGGCTGCTTTCCATTCAGAGGCACCTTTTCTTGTGCTAAGAAAGAGCCAGTGGCAGAGGGGATTTTAAAACAAGAGGAAACAAAAGACAAATAAAGCTCATGAGCACCTGGTTATCTTGCAGACAAACCTGCTTTCCTTGATGGAAGCTCATCTTTTCTCAGGAGCTGTCATGCCTGGTTTTATGGTTGTTGTCAGCTGTTGGACAGCTCTTTTTGCACTTTGAAGTGGGCACCAACTTACCATAAGTCATTCTGTACTAGACATCTACCTACTACATGGTGAGCTGGTGTTGTGACCCAATGCCACAACCTGAGCTCTTGGTCTCCTCCTTGATGTCCTGCCAGATATGATTTTGAAGAAGGCAGCTGTCTGTGAACATGGCTGACGTCACAAAGGGAAACCTCACAGAGGAAGGGAAACCTCATAGGGTAAGGGAAACCTCATAGACGAAGGTAAAACTCATAGGGGAAGGGAAACCTCATAGGGGAAGAGAAACCTGATAGAGGAAGGCAACTTTTGTCCCTTACTAGGTGTACAACTTCCTCAATTTTCATGACACGTTGAGGAAATCTCTAGTGACATTTCTTCCCAGCCCTGTGCTAGCAAAAGGCATTGAATGCACAGTTCTGTCCCAGCCTAGACTTTGGTTCTGTCACCCTGGGGGAAGGAGGCATGTGCCTTCTGATAAGGGTGAGAGCTGTGGGTTGTCCAAATTGGATGACCTGAACAAATATGCAAACAGCAAATGTGTGCAGTGTGGTTTTCACAACTCTTCTGTGTTCATCCAGTGTAGCTGGGTTTCCACAGGATGGCAAATCCCCACATCTCTGATGCCAGTGAAGTTCGAAGACCAAGCCCTCTGTATGAAGGAGGATGTGCTCTTCAACTAAATAGTTTTGAGATGAGCAGTACCTGTCTGTGGGTATTTTTTTCTCCTTGTATTCATTTTTAGAAATGCCTGTTTCCCTTGGACAAACATACTAAACCACAAGAGTCTGAGAACAACAGTAGTCCTTCAGAGAGAAGGTCCATCCGGCCCCATACCCTGTCTTCAAAGTGGCCAACCATAGGCATCTAAAGAAGAGCACAAGCAATGTAAATCTGCTTCTGTCAGGGTGCTGGGGTGCTCTTAGGTCTCAATGGCTGGGATCAACCTCCCCTGGGACTCCCACCCCTACCATCTCATGCCAAGGGCCCAGGGAATGTGTCTCAGCTCAGCCAGGACCCTCCAGGCTCTGCCTGAGCCATGTTATGTGTCTGTCTGTCTCCTGGATGGTGCTGCGACCTGCACTGCAGCGAGCTGCTCTCCTGGATGGAGCCCTCAGCCCTGTGTCAGAGCTTGTTGTGCAGACCTCAGCATCACACAGCAGAACTGTGCTCTTCTGTTCCCTGCACTCACCATGAGCCTGTGCTTTGTCTGAAATGCTGGGGGGTTTCTACCTCCAAAAACATTTCAAAGGACACAAAACACAAAGGATACAAGTAGAAATAGGATTTTATTTTTATTTTGGTTTATGTTGTTTTGTGCTATTTTATGCTGTTTTTTGTAATGTTATTTTAGGTTATTTTTTAAACCTGTTTTAGTGATAATGGTCTAACACTAACACAGTACCCAGGCAAGGCAGGAGCAGAGCTTGCTCCTGCTGCAAGCTTGCACTGCGCAAGAGTGCCCAAGAGAGTCAAGCATGAGTGATGGCTTGCAGGTGCCAGAGCATCAGGAAGCCCTGACTGTGCTCAATGCTGCAGAGCAAAGAATCAACTCCTGGGGAAGCCAAGAAAGCTTCACTATCCTGGGAATCTAGAAAACTTCCTCCTCCTGGATGTGCATCCCAAAGGTCACCTTTGTGGAGCACAAGTGACAGCTTCTGCTTTCCGGGAGTCTAGAGAGCTTGCTGCCTCTGGATGGATGGCCCAAAGGCCACCTCTGTGGAGCATGAGTGCCAGGTTCCCTCCCCTGAGTCTAGAAAGCTTGCCTCCTCCTGGATGGGCGGCCCGAAGGCCACCTGTGGAGCACAAGAGTTCCCTCCCTGTCCTGCCAGTGTAGAAGTCTGCTCCCTCTGGAGGGGTGGCCCAAAGGCCACCTTTGTGGAGCGGCCCAAAGGCCACCTGTGGAGCACAAGAGTTCCCTCCCTGTCCTGCCAGTGTAGAAGTCTGCTCCCTCTGGAGGGGTGGCCCAAAGGCCACCTTTGGGGAGAGCGGCCCAAAGGCCACCTGTGGAGCACAAGAGTTCCCTCCCTGTCCTGCCAGTGCAGAAATCTTGCTCCCTCTGGAGGGGTGGCCCAAAGGCCACCTTTGGGGAGCGGCCCAAAGGCCACCTGTGGAGCACAAGAGTTCCCTCCCTGTCCTGCCAGTGTAGAAATCTTGCTCCCTCTGGAGGGGCGGCCCGAAGGCCACCTTTGGAGGACAAGCAACAGCAACCTGGCTAGCTAGAGTGGTCTAGAGAGCTTTCTGTCTCTGGCCTGGCCAAGGGGCTGGAGAGAAGGCAAAAAACCCTGGGGACACTTAATAGTCCCTTGTGAGGGAAAAAAAGCCTTCCTCCCCTAGCTGCAGGGCATGAGAGGCCATCTGCCTGGTGCATGAGCACAGGCAGTAACCCAGCCTGAAGGGACCGGAGGAGCCCTGGCAAGTGGTAATGCTCAATGCTACAGAGGAAGGCAAAAAACCCCCAGGGACCAGTGCCAATGTGCCCCGGGGGGAAAAATTCCTTCCTGACCCCAGTGCTGGCGATCGGCTACTCCCTGAGCATGTGAGCAAGACCTGCTTCCTCCTGCCACAGGCTTGTCATGCCTCCCAGGAGATGCCCAAGCCCTCTTCTCCCTCAACCTGGCAGTTGGTGGTTCTCATCTCCTGCAGCCTGGTCTAGCCTCTGGTCTTTGTCCCTCAAACCTCACCAAGTGGTTCCACCTGTTCCTCCTGGACGTCCTGCGGGCCGGGTCTGTCAGCAGACACAGGAGGACGCTCCCTTTTATACTGTCTGGTGGCATCTCCCTGCCGTTGCCAGGTGGTGGCCCTGTGACATAGGCGGAGGCCCTGTGACATCAGGTGACAGCTCCCCGTGCCCAGCCCTGCCCTCCAGTGCCCTGCCCAGCGCCCCTCTGCCCAGCATCCTTCAGAGGAAGCCTTCCCTGAGGCAGTCCTTGTGTGCAGGGTGCCCAGGGAGCTTTCCCTGCCCCTGGTGACCACTTGGCACAGCTGCTGGACATCCCTGATACATTCTCTGCTGCTAGGCTTCAAGGATGTGCCTCATGCTGTTACTTTTCTCTCAGGCTGTGGCAGGAACCACCCCTGCAGCCAGCTGCTCCCCAGCTCTTGAAGATGGGCTAGAAGGGCATATTTAGTCAGTCTCCTCAACTGAGGGAGCAGTCAATGCATAAAAGCCATGAGAAACTTGGCTGTGCAGGGTGACAGGATGGGCAGGAGATGATGCAGCCTCTGGAAAAGAATTGGGTTTGGACAATTTGTAGACTGGGAACAGCAGTTTGCCTGATTTTTTGTAAGAGTTGTACTTAAAGTATGAGAACCCTCTTGGTGTTCATCTGAGGGTGGAGAGGAGCTGTCAAGCAGTGAGTGTGGAGAGGATGCAGGGAAGGCATGGGCTCTTAGGGCATCACAACCTCCATCTGATTCTGATGGTCACCAAGAGAAATGGAAGCTAGAGCCTGGCAGAAGGGACATGGTTTCTGTGCCTGTGTCACCCAGGCCAAGCAAAAGCAGAATGCAGGAGGACAGTTAACCCTTTGGAAGTTGACATTACTTGCACTTTAATCTGTGTGTGATCTATGTCTTTATTTAGGACTAAAGATATATATCACAGAATCATAGAATGGTTTGGATTGGAAGGGACCTGATGGAATTGGAGGAAATAGCCTGAAATTGTGCCAGGGGAGGCTTAGGTTGGATATTGGGAAAAAATTCTTTCCCGAAAGAGGGGTCATGCATTAGAACAGGCTTCCCAAGGAGGTGGTGGAGTCACTGCCCCTGGAGGCATTCAAGATACACATGAACATGACCCTTTGGGACATGGGTTAATGGCCTTGGTGGTGTTAGTTGGAGTCTATGAGGTTTGAGGGCTTTTCCAACCTTTATCATTCCATGGTTCTACGATTCTATGGTTTTCTACCTCATCTTTTCTTCCTGGATAGGGTTTCACCATTGGCTGGTCTAGCAAGATGCAGACAAGGAGATGCAGAGGTGCAGAGGAGATGCTGAGAGCCCTGGGGCTTTTTAGTCTGGAGAAGAGAAGACTGAGAGGGAATTTAATAAATGTTTATAAGTATCTGAGGGCTGGGTGTGAAGAAGGAGGGGACAGCCTCTTCTCAGTTACACCCTGTGATAGGGCAAGGGGTAATGGATATAAACTACAGCATGGGAGGTTCCACCTCAACATGAATAGGAACTCCTTCACTGTAAGGGTCACAGAACACTGGAACAAGGCTGCCCAGAGGGGTTGTGGAGTCTCCTTCTCTGGTGACTTTCAAGAGCCACCTGGATGCATTCCTGTGCGACCTGCAATAGATTCTATGGTCCTGCTCTGGCAGGGAGGTTGGACTCAATGACCTTCGGAGGTCCCTACCAACCCCTAACTTCCTGTGATCCTGTGACCTCACAATGTACATTGTCAGTCTAACCCTCATCTTATTTAGGAGACACAGGTGGCTTGGGGCAGACAACAGAGATGTTTCTGTTGCACCTGAAGCAGCAGACATAAAAATTTCAGCCTCAAATATACTATTCTGAATAAAAGTTGCTGCAATGGAGAGACGGGACAAGGCCTGATGCAAGCCAAGTGTCGATTTATTGTACAAAGCTTTTTCTTTATATAGGTTAACATAATATCAGAAGGCAGCTTGTCATTGGTCATTGGTATGTCCATACTACAGTTGCAAATTCATGATTGGCTACAGAGAGAAAGTATCACACAAACACATATATTTTTCAGAAGGCTTAAGCAAACGTCAATCAAGAGATAAAGGGATTCCATTATTCTGTCCTAAGTTTTGCTTTGTTCTTGTTATCAGGTCCCTGCATAACTCCCTAGGTCACAGTGACTACTGGGAGTCAACCTATCTATGTTTTCCTTTCTAGCTGCACTCTGTTCCCAGGGTTTGCTGCCCATCAGGGTTAAAGCATCTCCTTCTATCAGTAAGACAGTGTCTGGGGTTCTGGTCCCTAAATCAATGCCTTCAAAAAGTAACAGAATCTAATGAAGGACAGTTAAGAATCTATGCATTATTAGACCTGGAAAGATGAAAGGGAGTCACTTCCCTGCAGAACTGAAAAAAAAAAGTGTAACCTGTTCTTTTAATGGAGACAAGAGCCCCATGAATTGCTACATACTGAGGGTGATGGTTATGTGAAGTGTCCATTTGCTAGGAGTATTTGACACTGCAACAGAGAGAAGGTGTGAAGTAGACTAGAAGACACAGAGCTCCTAAGAGCTGAAAACCAGCAAACAGCCTAGTTGCCTTTCCCACAGAGAGTTTTCATCAATAAATGGAGAAAACTTTCCAAACCTTTTATAAAGAATGGCAATCAAGTTAAAAGAAAAACAAGAAAATTCACCCGTGTATTACTTGGAAGGGACCAATCCATCTAACTGCAGGGTTGTTCTAATGGCCCATTGATTTTAATGGCTCCTTCATTACACCAAGTACCATGGAAGAGGGAGCAGCTGAAGAAATGGTTTCACAGGTTTAGAGAGAAGTCGTTTTTCCTACTGCACTCGAAGGAACAAAGTAATACTTTCATCTTTCAAATCAGACAATTTATGGTTAGTACTTATGCATACGTATTTCCAACAGGACAAACAAAAATTTCATGAAGGAAATAATCTAGTTCACATAGAATGGCAGTTCCTGGGTAAAAAACAGCTGTATAATGGTGGGCTTTGGAAAAGTTGCTGTGTAATTGTGCTTTGTATTACCCAGGAATAAGTATGACAAAAGTCTTGAGTGGGATTCAGATTTACAAAAGGTATGACTAGTTTCTGCATGCCCACAAAATAGTTTACCTGTATTCAGTACAAGGCTTCAACATTTAGGAGTTGCATGAGTTTAATATTAAAGTAAGCAGAAAAAAAGTAGAAAGGAGTAGTAGTAATAAAAATCATAGATTCATAGAATCAACCAGGTTGGAAGAGACCTCCAAGATCATCCAGTCCAACCGATCACCCAGCCCTGTCCAATCAACCAGACCATGGCACTAAGTGCCTCATCCAGTCTTCTCTTGAACATCTCCAGGGATGGTGACTCCACCACCTCCCTGGGCAGCCCATTCCCATGGGCAATCTCTCTCTCTGTGAAGAACTTCCTCCTAACATCCAGCCTATACCTGCCCTGGCACAACTTGAGACTGTGTCCCCTCGTTCTGCTGCTGGTTGCCTGGGAGAAAAAGTAGTAAAAAACACCCATGAAACAGAGTGCCAAAATGCACTCTTAGACAGATAAACTCATGTTTGCTTCAGTAAAGGCATGTTTGTTCCTCATGATCACAGAATTAAAGAGCATTCTTTTTGAGTTGGAAGGGACCTGTAAAGATGGATTGTGTAAGTGGGTTACTAGGGTGGAAGTGAGACTGACTTGGGCTTCCCTCTCTGCAGAATCCCTCTGATCATCTTATCAAGCTCCCTTTCATCCTCCCTGACACTGTAGTTTGCTCACCTCCTTCCACAGTTTCTTAACTTGCCCACATAGCTCCTCAAACAGGTCATACCTCCTGCAGACAAGATTCAAAATGCAACATTCAGCTTCTGAAGTTTATGTCATGTAATATTTTTTCCCCTTTTCTACTACTCTCTGCATTATGCAACATGAAAGAATTCAAAATCTTTTAAGATCACTTAATAAAATAGGATGCATGTCCTCTCTTTGAGGAGGATATTCTCTGTGTTTGTATCAAGGGAGAAATCAGGCCTGTGGCAGGTGGACAAGAAAGTTACTCAAGTAATAAAAAATGGGACAGCTGGAAGTTCAGGCAGAGCACATTCTGAGTTTACAGAAGTGAAAATCACATAATCTTCTCTGATATTTCTCTTGATTTATGCTGCAATAACTGCAAGGAAAATTAATCTACATTGAGATGTACAAGAAATCTAGGGAAGATTGTCAGGGCACAACAATGACTGGCTGCCCATTAAGGGACAGGGGCCTGAGAACCAAGCATGAAAACATGAAGAGCAAGACAGGGATTTCATCTCCCTAGGTCCTCAAGGTAAAACAAGCAAGGAAGCCCAAGGATGGTAGCTAGGGCTGGCCAGGAGTCTAGGTTGCCAGACAAGATTTTGTGGTGACAGGTCACAGCTGAGATCAAGCTGGATCATCAATCTACTGGTCAGGGCTTGGTTTATTGAAGGCACGGCTGTGGCTGAGCTGGAGACCAGCACTCCTACTGTGTCAGTGGAGCAGGGGCTACCAACCCCAGGCTGAGCAGAGCTGGAATGGGCTCCCTGCCTCATGAGTATGCATAGGGAGAGGCCCCAGGTGAGGGTGGTCAGGGCCACAAGGCTCACTAGTGCACTCAAGTCCCTGCCAAAACCAGTAAATGCTCTGTATGGTATTTTAGGTTCTGAGGCTGCAGGAAGATGTTAGATGAGATGGTGACAATGGTGGCTTCTGAATCCAAAATCCATGGCAAGAACACCCCTCTCAAATGCCTGCCAAAACACTCTCGACTACAACAGAGGAAATATTGAAGCAATTTCAGTCTCTGGCAAGAAGACATAGTACAGGACTCTGGTTCAAATATGCAATTTTGCAAACTAATTATAGCATCTAATTAAGATTTCAATCAATAATCCCAAATACTAATTTAAAAGAATGCAAAAGGGTGTAATTTTACTTTATTAAATTTCCTTGCCTGTTGGATTTTTAATAAGAAATTTCAAGGGCATATGTATTGGATCAGGCAGAGATTTTTGAGTATACAAGCTGCAAGAGAACCCACTCTTCCATCTTTGATAAAACTCATTGCTCTTCCTGAGCCCACTCATTTCCCAGCAGCTGAGACCATGAGCAAGCCTTCATGACTCAGTTAGGTCACCTTGTGTCTCCCTCTTGCATGGGGCAAATGGCAGAGCACAGCATGCATTCATGTAGCTAAGTTTTCTTCACACCCACAAAAGGGAAACATCATCCTTTTTGCTTATTAGGAGCACATTATTTGGACCAAAAGTATCCTTTGAATGTTGCTTGAGAGTGAGATAGAAGGGTCAAATCATGCTGGGAAGAGCAATGGCTGCTAAATGATATGGTTACTCATATGACAGTGCCCTAGATCATGTTCTGGCCTTTTCCAGTTGAGTATTTCAGCTAAAGACTTCAGGTCCATAGAAATTCAATTTCCTCTAAGGCCTGGTACCTTTGGTCCCTGCTTAGAATCACAGAGTTACATCTCGAAGGGGGAACTTTAGCCTAGTCCCTGACTGCAAAGACTGAAACTAAAATTACTACTGGATACAAAAGAAAAATAATCATAAGGTCTGTATAATTCATTGGCTTGCTAATAGGGATATAGAGTAGTGGCATAAACAGTTCTTTCTCACTTCTTCTGTTGCTTCTGCTTGCACCTTCTCTCTCTCTCTCTCTCTCTCTCATGGCCTTGCCAGGGGTATCTCTGTTTCGTCTACTGTGTAAGGCAGGGAGGGAGTGGGGAAGAAGTTGAACTGTCCCCCTGGATCTGTCCAGGGGTGTCTGAGGAGTTTTCCATGTTGTTTATAAATTGTAAACATATATATTGCATATTTTGTACCTATTCATTGCATTTCATATTTCCAGATTTTAGTTTGCTTGTAAATATAGCTTCATTTGCTCCCAAACTGAGCTAGTCTGGTGATTTATTTATTTTGGGGATGTTCTCCAAATTAGTTTGGGGTGGGGGAATGTTAATTTCAACCCACCACACAGAGCATCTTTTTAGTCAGAAAAGATCTTCTAGATCATCGAGTCCATAATCTTACTCTGCAAAGCCTGGTGCTAAACCACATCCTTTAGCACCACATCTCTGCCTCTTTTCAACACCTCCAGGGATGTTTCTACCCCACTGAAGGATGCCCAAGTCTATAGTAGGTTTTTTTTCCTCTGTCTCTTGAAATTCCTTTCAGCCACACATATTCAGATACATCCAGCTGGCACAATACCTTCTCTTTTCCTAAAGTTGTCAGGCTTCTTCACAAGTGCCCAGAAACACACCTTCCACAGGGAACAAACAAAAACAAGCAAACAAACAAACCCAACCACTTTTTAACCACTCATCCTGACACATTTAATTCGATGTAGGTGGGTGGGAAAGTGTTAAAGAGGAAGTTGTTCATTTTCAATTTCTCGGCCGTACTGTTTCACACGTTGCTCAGCTATTTGTATTAATCTAAAAGATTTAATTTCCAAGGCCCTTACCACCCAGTGGAATATTTTCACAGATTGTATTATCTTGTGAAGCAAGCAGCAGCTATTTTATTCCCACGTAGAGCCACTTGTGAATTCACATGAAATAAAACCAACAAAACAGTGGAATTGAGGGCAGCACCCACCAGCTGCTACGACTGCTGTTACACTGGAGCATGGGGAGTCCTGCTCTCTGTCCAAAAGGACGATTTTGTGTGCAGCTAGTCAAAATCTAAACTTGTGTGTGTCTTCTTTTGTTTGCTTGTTGGAGACTTTTAATATCTTTTGAAGTGTTAAATCTGTTTTCTTAACTCGCTTTCTTCATCTGGACTCAATAAAAACTGAAAGAACATCAGCAAAGACACTTTTATCATTTTGATCACTAATAACAGGAGCTGCTGAAAGCCTTACATGATCTCCACTTTATTTGTTGGAGTTGTCCTGTGCTAGCAAGCAGAGTACATGCAGAGTAAGCAGTGGCTGAGTAGAAGGGCCCATATGCTCTAGCTGAGCCTGGACAAGTACCAAATACCTGTGTAGTTTTTCAGATCAGCCTTGCTCCTGCTGTGTAGCTGGAGTCATGGGGTTAGTTTTTCTGATAGCAGAAGAAGGGAGACAAAATCTAGATGGATTGATAAGAACTGGTTCTGGACTGTGGACTGGTTAACTTGCTTACACCCTCCTGAATCATAGTGAGACACCACTTCTATGAGAGAATTATAGTCAAGCTTTTCCACTTTGGTGACAGCACAGTGATCACTGCTGCAAGCAGGTTCAGAAATGCTTGAGAATTTTTCTTCAACAGCCTGACAATATCCTTTAGCATTTTCACCCTCCCTCAGTGTTTTTCTGCAAATCTTCAGTCCCTGATCCAGTCACAGCAGACTGAGCTCGTGTACAGCAAGCAACAAGACAGAGGCCTGAGTTCACTAAAACCCTTCTGTTTAAAATTTAAATACTGAATTTCTTGCTGCTAGGGCATGCTGTTTTAAAAAATGCATAAGTCTCTGGAAAAAAAAAACCACAATAACATGCCCAGTAATGGATGAAGCAATGTGCAAATCCCTGCTGCACAATGCTCTGTCGTTCCCTTCTCTCTGAGTGAGAATGTAGGCCATGTAACCAAGGAAATACAGTATAATAAATGCATAGGCATAAATAAACCAAAGTTGATTAACCTGGAAGTATGCATTTGCCTTTTCATTACTTTCTCTGCCTTTTCTCTGATGATTGGTTTAAGGTTATTTTTAATATAAGGCATTGCTGTCATGCCAGTGTGCCAGGATCCAAGAGATCTACATTGAAATTACAACCAAAACTCAGAATGAGGCAATTTTTTTATTTCATTTATGTCTGATGCCAGTTTCTGAAGGTCATTGTTTCTTTGCTGTTTCAGGTACTTGCTATCTTTGTTCAAGCTGCTAACCTCCAAGTGCCAGTGCCTCTGGTTTAGTGGAGAACTGATGGCCCATGAGTGAAATGATTGCCAACATAGCTAAGTGCTGCTGACACACACCACCATCTACTTGAGGTACTGATTCTAGACTTTATCTTGTATCTCAGAGAGTTAACAGCTGCCTTTTTGACATCAGACAAGAGTACATCTCTTCCTCACTTTCCTTTTCCCTACTAAATCCTGCCCTAGGAATTCTAATCATGGTGAGGGCAATATTACCTGGTTCATCATAAGATTTGCTTGCACATCTTACTCCATACTGCAGAAAGCAGCAGCCGAAGCCAGCAAGCTAACTCCCCCATACCTCCCATCCTGTGCCTGCCCCAGCAGAAGGGAAACAGCAACTGGAACAGGAAGCCTCTCATGTTACAAACTGAATTTCAAGCCCTATAATACTTTGCTCAAGCAGCACTTTCCTTTTGGAGCTGACATGACAGCAGCATGGTATGAATAGCAAAGGATTCAACACACCCCATGCCAGAGGGCTACTGGTTGAGTTGCAGAAACGTGGTTAGAGAACTGTCCTTATCTGAGCCAGACCAGCACTGATTCTGCTCAGTGTTGTTAGTTTCCAGCTTGGTCTCTGCTCAGGAACAGCACTTTGTGCAGCTCAGAGCGGATTTACACAGTAAGTGTGTGCTGCTAGGAGGGACAACACTGATGGGGCGAGTTTACACCAAGGCTTGGGGTGCAGACCAAGGGCACTGCGACATCTTGTGCACCACTTTGGGCTGCAGGAAGGAAAAAGCTGCAGCTGTGGGGATGAGGGGACAGGACAGGTGACCCTAAGCTGACCACCAAGGGATTCCATCCCATGGATGTCTTCTCCAGGAGAAAGCTGAGGGATGACAAGAGTCTTCCCTCTTTCTCTTCTTCAGTGGCCAGTGTCCCAGCAGGACTCTTCTGCCTTTGATCTTGATCTATGTGTTCCTGAATCCAGTCCCAGAATCCAGCTTCTGAATCTGTTTCCCATCTGCTGCTGAGTCCATTTTGGGACTTCCCCAGTACCTGACAGAGCATCAGTGGTGATGGTGACTAATTGCCATCAGGGATTGGTTAGATATTGATTTGTATCTCTTTGTCTCTATTCCATTTGATTGTTCTTATTTCCTTAGATATTGGTTTGCATCTCTTTGTCTCTATTCCAATTTTTTGTTCTTATTTCCATCCCAGCTAGTTTAGTTTCTTTCTCAAGCCATCAGTCTCTCTCCTTTATTCCCTTTCTCTTCCCTTTTGTTAAGCAGGGGGGCCAGCCCAGCCCTGACTCCTGACAAGAACAGAGCAGGCAGTGCAGATTTTCTGCAGCACTTCAGACCATTTTAAGGATGGCTACTGTGCCTTAGTAGCACAATGAGAGTTTGTCATAAGTTTTTCTGTATCCCAGCTGCAAAATGCTAGTTTTCATGCAGTTATGTGCCTCTGCTTTCTGAGCAGGTCTGAAAACATCAGTCAGTATTATATATTTATATACATATATTTTTTTGGGTCATGGTATGTGCTACGCACATGAATAGTGCAGGAAGCACAAGTAGCACATTCATACATGCAATTATATGTACCATGTGTCACATTTAGCACATGTCATTGCCATACAGAAAAAAAAAAGACACTGTGGAAAAGCACATTACAAGAAGGGGGAAATCACTGTCTTAAGAAAGGAAAGAAGGAACCCTGAAATATAGATTAAGGTGGTAAATTTTTTAGCATACACAGTATTCTTCCTTCCTGCTTTTCCTTATTCTTTTCACACTTTCATTTCTACTTCATGTTAATTTTTATTTCTACTTCCCATTTTTTTTTATATTTCTGTTCCACAGTATTTGCAGTAGATGTTGAAATCTGTCCCTTTTTTTCCCCTGTTTTCTTAAACTCTGTTATTATTTTATGAAGAGGCAAAACGACAGGAACAACTGTTTTCCAGAAATCACTTTCAGATTCTGAGCAACATGTCTTTGTTTTTCATAAAATATATTTGCATTTTTACATCAGTTCATTAAAAAGGATTCACTAATAGCCTAAATTCAGGATTTAACTGTAGGCCTGCATAACACAACATACAGGCTTGAAGCTAAATGTAAGGGCAGAATTTATAACACACACAATTCTAGAGGCTGCATGATGTGGAGCCTACTCCTCCAAGGGTATTATAGGGGAAATTACAGCATAAATCATAAAGGGAGTGCAAATATACATTTCCTCAAACACAGGTGCAAAATCTTCCACAAATCACTTGAAGTGTGATTCTCATTCATTCTGAAAAACTAGTCAAGATCACCTTGTGGTGGAGGAGGCAGGTGGAACATGGTTGAGATTTTTGATCAGAGAGGAGAGAGATGCAGATGGAATGCATGTGGAAGTCCTCCTTGTTCACCTCACTTTATATGGTACAGTGAGCAAAGAAGCTGCTGAATGCCAGAATTTGCTTCTACAGAATAGGGGTTCCAGGGTCACCCTTTGGAGCTGTGAAGGTCCAAGAATGAAGAGCTGATAAATAATAATAATTAAATAATGTGTGTATATATATAGAGAGAGAGAAAGCAAGTATTCAAAATCAATTTGTTGTTGTGTAGCAAATATTCAAACCAATGTGTTATCTACTTGCACACACAAGAACAAAAACCAAACCAAACCAAAACAAAATAAAAAACCAACCCAAAAACACCCCAGAGCAGTAAATTTAAAAAAAAAAAAAGAGAAGAAAGAAAGTCAAGAAAATAAGGAACAACTTACTAAGGTGATATGGAGCCTGGAACAGATTGAGAGATAAGAGGGAGGATGATGTTTTGATGGGAATAACTTAATGAGATGGGAATTATAAAAATAAAGTTATCTTTTTTCTCTCTAATCAGGTGGAGCAATATGTGTATAAGAAGCTCAGAATGTAGCTTTTTTTTTTTCTCCTATGGTAGCAGCTACCCACCAGATAAAGCTACCAGCTGCTGATTTATGAGTCTAAGGCCCATATGTGGAAAGGTTACTTTGACATGACAGGCATCTCAATCCAAACCCTCTTGAAGCTCTTTATATTTCTTTTATCAGATAATGTCAATGGGTTGAATTATGCAAAGGTATTTTCCACTGCACCTCTCTTAGCTTCATCTGGCTCTGGAATTTGGTCTGCAAGGCACAGTGCAAAGAGACTTCAATTGTTTTTACTCATAATGCCTGAACTGACAGGCAGCCTCAGTGCTTATGTAGGGCCATATCACAAGCCTACCCTAAGCCCCTTTGCTACCAGGACTTAGTGTCCTACTCCTGGAAGAAGAGGACATTCTCAAGGTTTAAGAATACTGCTCATCACAAACTGATCCACTAACATTTCCTCAGCTCTCATACTTGACACATCTCTTATTTAAAAACTAAGCCTTTAATTTAAATATTGCAGAAGACATAGATTTGCAAGAGAGGCTCACAGATGGTTGCAGAACAGCTTTAGAAAGCTTACAACTCTTCCTCTACAGATTTCTGCTGCCTAGTTTTTGGGTTTGCTGCCTAATCACATCAGCAACAAACACTGAGAAATCTTCCCAGAGGAGCTGTAACAAATAGCTTTCCTAAGGGATAGAGTGCCACTGGAGATCCACTGAAATGCCCTATGGAAACACATTTTTAATAGAGTCATAGAATTGTTTTGATTGGGAAAGACCTCTGAGATCATTGAGTTCATCCACCAACCTAAGACCACCATGGCCACTAAACCATGTTCCCAAGTGCCATGTCCACACGTTTCTTGAACACTTCCAGCCATTCCACCACCTCCCTGAACAGCCTCTCCCAATGCTTGACCACTATTGCAGGAAATAAATTGTTCCTAATAGCCAATCTAAGCCTCCTCTGGTGCAACTTGAGGCCATTTCTCCCCATCCTGTCATTCTAGAGTTAAGAGACTGACCCCCACCTCACTCCAACATCCTTTCAGGGAATTGTAGAGAGCAAGGTGGTACCCCTCCAGCCTCCTCTTCTCCAGACTAAGCAATTGCAGTTCCCTCAGTCACTCCTTGTAAGACTTTGCTTTGAACTGTTAGAACTTTGTGATAATCCTGGTTACTTGGAAATAGAGAGGGAAACCTAGGCATCCTCAGCCTGAAATTTGATATCGACCCCATCTCTAAATGATGACTTCCGACCCTGTTATTCAGTCCTGATGGCTTTCAGATACACTTTACAACTCCAGGGAGCCTTCAAGCTGCTAGACAAGTTGTCAGTGGATGCTAGATTTTGACAGTAAGCAGTAAGAGCTAGTGGGGTTGTGTGTTTAGTGTGGAGATTTCAATGGCACCAGCATGCACTACATTCAGGGAGCTAATGCTAGCAGGCAACACAATCTGCTCTTCCTGATAAAGATGAAATGGCCTTAAATAGTGCCAGGGGAGGTTTAAGTTGGATATTAGGAAAAATTCCTTTGCTGCAAGAGTGGTCAGGCATTGGAACAGGCTGCCCAGGGAGGTGGTAGAGTCACTGTCCCTGGAGGTGTTCAAGAAATTGGTGGACATGGTGCTTTGGGATATGGTTTAATGGCCATGGTTGATGGCTGGATTCGATGATCTTTGGGTTCTTTTCCAACTGAAACAATTCTATGATTCTAAGATGTCAGTCTTGGAGCCAAGTATTTGTCTAATGGGTATTGCTGTTTGTTTCTTCTTTAAACCCTGCAGCTGGAGAGAGAGGAGAACACTACTTGTGCTCCTGATCCCTTAACCAGCCATCAACTATTATATAATAATATGTTGTGTTAAACTTACGTTCTCCAGTGTATTCTTAGGGTTTGGTAAATACCAAATGTGTCTTCAATGCCACAGACCCTGCTTAACAGTGTGTTATGTAGATTTGTCCTGTCTGCAATGACCCACAGACAGACTTCTGCTTTCTTATCAGGTAAACTCAGGCTTGCAGCTTTCTGGTGTGATGTTCTGTGAAGAACTTCCCAAAATATCCTCTCTGTTAACTTGCCTTAACAGCTGACTATCTGGATTCCTTTGGCTTAGCCATGATACATTTGCTTCTATTTCACTGGGACCCTGCTAATATTTCTAACTGAAGCTCAGACATCAGTAAGATTTCAAGTGACAGCCTTTGCTTTTTTTCACTTCCTAGAGTAATGGACTCCAAGTCCATTAGTCCTTTACATAACAGAGTAACACACCAACATGGTTCAGCATCATTTTCTCAATTCATAAAATCATAGAATGGTTTGGGTTGGAAGGGACCTTAAAGATCCTCTATTTCCAGCCCACCCTGCCAGTAAGCAGGGACACCTTCCACTAGACCATGTTGCTTTGAAGACCTCCAAGGAGTAGACCTTGGAGTAGACCACAACCTCCCTGGGATTAACACATGACAGCTGTATTAATCTGGCTTTGAGGACCTCCAAGTAGTAGACCTTGGAGTAGACCACAGCCTCCCTGGGATTTACACATGACAGCTGGGGTAGACAACCTTGTAAACAAGGCTGGTGTGGTAAACAGAGGAGCCTTCTGAGAACAGTTTTTGAAGCAGTCTGTCAGAAATGAAGTGAAGAAAGACACAGGCTGTTATTACAGCTGTATTAAACATGCTGAGAGTCTAAAAACTCTTAATGATATTCTGATGTTGTAATAATTTTGTTACTGGTTTGCAACTGCTGTACAAAACTCAAAGATCCAATTTAAGTACAAGCAATGCAGAAACATGATCATCTGGAGGCACCCCTGTAACTCAGCTTCTAATAAGCTTCTAATGCTGTATCCAGAAAGAGAGAATATAGCTCTCAGGGTGCAGGCAATCAATTACTCCAGACAGTAAAGAGCACAAGATGTATTGTTTTATTGCATCTTGTTCAGAAGACACAACTTTTAGCAAAATATGAGGCTGAGTACTGCTTCACCTCATACAATCTCATATAAAGCTATACCCAGGCCCAAGTTAGCAAGCAGTTACCAAAGGAACAGAAGTTATAAGGAATCAGACCAAATTTGTGGAGTTAGCTAAGAGCCAGAAAGCAACATACTGAATAGGCCAAGGGAGGTTCTCCACCCCCTCTACTGCCCTGGTGAGGCCATATCTGGGGTATTGTGTCTAGATCTGGGCTCCCAGGTTCATGAAATACAGAGACTTGCTGGAGAGAGTACAGAAAAGAGCTACAAAGATGATTGGGGGACTGGAACATCTCACTTATGAGGAAAGACTGAGAGATTTGGGTCTTTTTAGTCTGGAAAAGAGAAGAGTGAGGAAGGATTTAAAGGGTGGGTGTCAGGAGGAGGGGATCAGTCTTTTTTCAGTGATGCCCAGTGACAGGACAAGAACCAATGGGCACAAACCTGAGCATAAGAAGTTACATCTAAAAATGAGGAGGAATTTCTTTAAAGGGTGACAGAGCATTGGAGCAGGCTGTCCAGAGAGGTGATGGAGTCTCCATCTCTGGAAGCATTCAAAACCTGCCTGGATGTGTTCCTGGGTGCACTTGCCTTGGCAGGGGTGTTTGTCTCTATGATCTCTTGAGATCCCTTCCAGCCCCTACTCTTCTGTGATTCTGTAATTCTCTGACAGGGAAGCTGAGCACAGATAATGTAATTGACTTGGCACAGATTACATCCTAAACCCTGAAGTCCTGTCACACTCTTCTTGCTGTACCCCAATTGGCCTTCTTGGATGCTGGCTCATGGACAGCATGTTGTCCACCAGGACTCACAGAAGGCTAGGAGATGGAAGTGACCTCCAGAGATCATTGAGTCCAGGCCCCGTGCAAGCCAGGATCTCCTAGAGCAGGTCACACAGAAGCACATGTCCAGGCAGATTTCAAAGATCTCTAGAGAAGGAGACTCCATAACCTCTCTGGTTAGCCTGTTTCAGTGCTGGACTTGATCTTAGATTCCATGATTCTATCATTCTATAAGAAGAACAAGACTTGAGATGTTGGGAGTTTAAGTGAGAGTATAGTGCTTGACTGCTGTAATTCCTGCTGAAAGGCTAACTTCATGATAAAGGAAAGGGGGAAAAAAAGGAAAAAAGGTTTTCTTTGATCTACAGCTATTCATAAAAGTATAGCCAGAACAGATTAGTCTAGTTTGAGGATAATAGCACTAAATTAATATCTCTTTCATGCTGAATGTTCTGCTGCAACTTTATAATCTCATAAATGCTGTGATCCAAAAAGCATAAAATTCTGACCACGTGCTGCTCAGTTTGTAAGCACATGAACTGCTCCAGTCACCTTGCATGTTATGAAATCTGTACCTATGTAACATGCATGATGCCATGACTCTTCATACAATAACACAATCATGGAATTGTTTCAGTTGGAAAAGACCTCTAGGATGAGTGAGTTCAACCACCAACCTAAGACCACCATGATCACTGAACCATCTCCCAAAGTGTCCTGTCCACGAGTTTCTTGAACACCTTCAGAGACAGTGATTCCACCACCTCCCTGGGCAACCTCTTCCAATGCCTGACCACTCTTGCGGGAGAGAAATTTTTCCTAATTTCCAACCTGGACCTTCCCTGACACAATTTCAGGCCAATTCTCCTCATTCTGTCACCTGATACTTGGGAGAAGAGACCTAACCCCACCTCGCTCCAACCTCCTTTCAGGGAGTTGCTGCCCTTCAGCCTCCTCTTCTCCAGACTAAACAATCCCAGCTCACTGAGATGCTGCTCCCCACACCTGTTCTCTAGACCCTTCACCAGCTTTGCTGCCCTTCTCTGGACATGCTCCAGCACCTCAATGTTCTTCTTGGAGTAAGAGGCCCAAAACCAAACCCAGTGCTCAAGGTGTGGCCTCACCAGTGCCCAGTACAAGGGGACAGCCCCTGCCCCAGTCCTGCCGGTCACACTATTGCTGCCACAGGCCAGGATGCTGTTGGCCTTCTTGGCCTCATTTTATGGTTATAACTGGTGATGAGGCACAGGAATCATACTCCTCTCTTTTCATTCTCATTTATCCTTTCTCCACTACTCATGACTTACCCAAATTTGTATAACTGAGAAGACCTTCCAAGTTTCTTTCTGTTAAATTACATACCAGGAGTCCTAGAACCTCAGAATTTACACTTTCTCTGTATTCTTTTCATAAAAGATACGAAAGATCACAACAAAAATATCTCCTTTCCCAGAAAATATATCATGAAGAAAAACACAAACCGTTGGAGATTGTTTGGAATTTTTTCCCTAACAACAGTATATACTTCTAACAAAAAACCCAAACACTGCAGGGGAACTGCAGTTAGGTAGAAAGCAGTAACTGCAATATGCTGGGCTTTGGTCCAGCTACCCTACATTTGCAAAAATGGAAGAGAACTGAATTGAAAGCTGTCCTGGTGTGAGGCAGACCAGCACTGACTCTGCTCAGTGCTCTTACTGCCCAGCTCAGTCTCTGCTCAGGGAGGCACTTTCTGCAGCTCAGGGCAGGTCTGCACGGGCAGTGGCTGCTGACAGAAGTGACAGCACTGATGGGGCACCAAGGCTTAGGGTGCAGCCCAAGGACACTGCTACACCTTGTGTGCCACTTTGGGGTGTAGGAAGGAAAAGGCTGCAGCAGTGGGGAGGAGGGGACAAGACAGGTGACCCTAAACTGAACAACAAGGGATTCCATCCCATGGACCTCATCTTCAGGATTAAGTTCAGGGATCACCAGGGTCAAGCCTCTTCTTCAGTGGCTGGTGTCCAAGGAGAACTCTCTCTGTTCTGCCTTTGATCCCAATCCATTGATCCCAATCATCTGCCACTGAGCCCAGTCTGGTACTTCCCCAGTGCCTGCACACTGCAGCAGTGGTGGAGGTGATTAATTGTCATCAGGGGTTGTGTTTGCTATTGGTTTGTATCTATTTGTATCTATTTCATTTATTGTCCATATTTTAATATTTTTTTTTAATTTTTTTCCCAACCCATCAGTCTCTGTCTCCCTGATTCCACTTCTCTTCCCTTTGGGAAGCAGAGGGGTTCATGAAGAGCCTCTGGCATTTGTTTAGTGACCAGCCCAGCCCTGACTCTTGACAAAAGTCCAGAGTAATTTTCAAGGTTGTTCCTTTTTTTTGACAACACAACAAATACAGAGCAGTTTCTGTAAACAGACAGCATTATTTTATTTGCCATCTCCCAGGCTGGAACACATGTTCCCTCCAGCACACTGCAGATGTACTGTAATGCTCTATGACAGTTTATGATAGATGAACCTCAAAGAGGTTAGAGATTTGGTTCAGATAAATTCAGAGGCAATGCTGAAAATTCAGGACTGATCCAGATATCAAGTAGGCAATGAATTTCCTTCCTGCAATTTACAGGATGTCCTGGCTTTAAATGGCTCATAAATTTCTCCTAATGCATTTCCCACAGTCCAGGCAGAGACATGCAGCTGAAATGATGTTGACTCTACACAGGTCAGGTACAGCATTCAGGGGCTGCACACAAACTCCTCTGAGGCACCTGAAAAGCACCTCTTGAACCTCAGCACAGAAGGTCTTGCCCTCCCAGAATGCAGAAATGTAATTTTAATAAGGTACAACATTGTTTTCCACTCTGATTATTCAAAATTGTCAGGATCTGAAAGGATGAAAAGAAATTTATTCGCCAGGACTACCAATCAGGCCAGTTTTGAGGTTAAGTCTCCGGAGAAATTTGAGAAGTGATTCAGCCTCCCAAAGCCTTTATACCTGCCTTCCTTGGAACAAAGCATTCACTAAAGAGTACCCAAGTGCTGTTCTCCACTGGGGAGCATGCTAAGATTGTCTAATTAATTTCTCAAGTAACCTAATCTAGATCTGGATCCTGAGAGACACAAGGAAATCAAAGTCAAACAATGTGATCCCTCTCTTTCTCTCTCCCTCTGCTTCCTTTTTTTAGAGATATTATTTAAACTGCAAGAGACTATTTTAGGTCACCAATGGAAAGCTAAACTTGATCTCCACAGTTAAGAATCCTTCTGTTAATCCCCTCTACAAGGCATGTTTTTAGCTTGTCTCAGTTGCAAAAAAAGAGCCTCTAATTGCTAGCTTATGCAAATGCTTTGCAGGCTGAGTTCAGTACAGATCTTGCTATTTTGGGGGGTAAATATCTAAAAGAAAATATGTTAAGATTTTTAACCTCCCAGTTGTTCTTTTTTTGTTGTTTTTTCTGTTTTGTTCTTTTTTTTTCCTGAAAGTCAAAACTAATCATAAACGAACATGAATAATAGAATCACAGGATGATGGGGGATGGAAAAGACCTCTGGAGATCATCTATTCCAAGCTCCCCTGCCGGAGCAGGGTCATTCACAGCAGGTTGCCCAAATCACAATGTCCAGATGGGTTAGGAATTTCTTCAGAGAAGGAGACTCCACAACCTCCTTGGGCAGTTTGCTTCAGGGCTCCAGCACCCTCACAGCAAAGTTTCTCCTTGTGTTTAGATGGAACTTCCTGGGCTCCATTCTGTGTCCAGTGCCCCTTGTCCTATCACTTGGCACCACTGAAAAGAGTCTGGCCCCATCCTCTTGCACCCCACCCTTTAGCTCTTGCTGAGCATTGAGAAGTTTGCCTCTCAGACTTTCGTTCTGCAGGCTGAACAGCCCCAGGGCTCTCAGCCTTTCCTCCTCACAGAGATGTTTTGGTCCCCTCAGCATCTTTGCAGCCTCTGTTGGACTCTCTCCAGCAATTCCCTGTCTCTCCTGAACCAGGGAGCCCAGAACTGGACACAATACTCCAGGTGCAGCCTCACCAGGAAATTTGATTTCATCTGGAACAGAGTATTATTGTTTGGAAACGTGGTCAGGCTGTTTGTTAGATCGCTGGTGTGATGCACCCAGCTACATGAAACAAAATTCATATTAAGACAGTAAATTACTTTTGAGCCCAAAATTCATCATGTTTATGTCAAGAGCTAGATCACACATTAAAAAAAAATACAAATGGGGAAAAAAAACCAACACAGATTAACTCAAAACCGCAAGAAGAATCACAGAATACATCGGGTTGGAAGGGAGCCAATACAATCTGTGAATTTGTGATTGCCCCCCCCCCCCTGTACTGATGAGGCCACACCTCGACGACTGGGTTCAGTTTGGGGTCTTCAGTCCAAGAAAGATGTTGTGGTCCTGGAGCCTGTCTGGAGAAGGGCAACAAAGCTGATGAGAGCTCGAGTCTTGTGACGAGCAGCTGAGGCAACTGAGGTTGTTACCCTGGAAAAAAGGAGGCTGAGGGGAGACCTTCTCTCTCTCTCCAACTCCTCAAGAGGAGGTTGGAGCCAGGTCAGGGCTGGCATCTTCTCTTGAGTAACAAGTGATAGGATGAGAGCAAATGGCCTCCATTTGCCATAGGGGTAGTTTAGATTGGGCATGAGGAAAAATTTCTTCACTGCAATAGTGGTTAAGCATTGAAACAGTGTGCCCAGGAAAGATGGAATCCCCATCCCTGGAATTATTTCAAGGACATGTAGATGTGGTGCTGAGGGACATGGTTTATAGCACTAGACTTCATATTACTGGTTTACCATTTGGCTTTGATGATGTTGAAAGCCTCTTCCAACACAAATGATTCTATGATTTCACAAGTATACTGTGCATTTTGGCATCATGAATATTACAGGTAAAAGCATCTCTTGGGAATTTTCAGGTTTCTACCACATAATCGTAAGCAACTGGTTTTAGTGATAGTTGCATTCACACAAATTAGACTCCAGACTAATGAGTAATGGTCCCACCACAAAATAGGAATGACCATTAGGCAGTACTACCCAAGAACTCTACCTTAGGAGCAACCATTGCTTTTCACCACCACTTGCTATAGCAGCAAGAATGACAGGGAGCTTGGCTTCCACAGTCAGTGATAACGGAGCTATTCTCCCTCTCTGAGGGAGGGATGACTGCAAACAACAAGAGGAAATGGCCTGAAGTTGTGCTATGGGAGGTTTAGGTTGGATATTAGAAAATATTTCTTTCCTGAAAGAGTGATCAGCTGTTGGAACAGGCTGCCCCAGGAAGTGATGGAGTCACCATCTCTGGAGGTGTTAAAGAAACAAGAAACAACAGGATCAAACTTGAACATAGAAGATTTCCCCTCAACATGAGGAAAAACTTTACAGTGAGGGTGACAGAGCACTGGAACAGGCTGCCCAGGGAGGCTGTGGAGTCTCCTTCTCTGGAGACTTTCAAAACCCACCTGGATGCGTTCCTGTGCAGACTACCCTAAGTGATCCTGCTCTGGCAGGGGGGTTGGACTCGATGATCTCTTGATGAGGTCCCTTCTGATGATCCCTTGAGGTCTCTCACAGCCTCTGATATACTGTGATACTGTGATCTTGGTCAGTGCAGAGGGCTCCTGAGGCATTTAAAGAGCCTACTGGGGCTGGGGCTCTGCCCACACCTCACCCGCTTCTCTCGCCAGAGTGGGCAGCTTGGTGAGGGGGGGTTGCTCTGCTTGCCATGGGTATCCTGGATGAAAAAGAGACCCTGTCCACCTTTCAAAACCTGCCTGGATGCATTCCTGTGCAGACTACCCTAAGTGATCTGCTTTGGCAGGGAGGTTGGACCTGATGATCTCTTGAGGTCCCTTCCAACCTCTGATATACTGTGATATAGACGTGGGTCATGGTTTAGTTGCCACAGCCGTGTTAGGTCAACTTGATAACCTTCAGGGTCTTTTCTAACCAAAGCAATTCTGTGATTCTGTGTTGCAAACCAACACTTGGCTTCCATCTGTTTTTTGTAGATGTTATCACCCTCCTCACTACGCTTTCTGAGCAAATGGGTAAGCAACACAAATAGCATTTATCGCATGGACTGTGAATGTTTTTTCTCTCCAGCCAGTATTCAAAGAATCATATGCATGCAGAAGTAGTCACCATATGTTTGCACTTCTATTCATACATTCAAATGTTACAAGATACAAAATTAGATCTACTAGCTTTGTTCCCAGGGAAAAACATGTTGTGGTTACTGGTGACTCTCCATTGCTGGGAGGAATTAATTTCCTGGTCTTGGACACTGCACTGGCCAAGCTCTTTTAGCAGCATGGGGAAGCTGACCTCTTTCTGCATATCTACATGAGGCAAACCAGAAAACACGGATGTATTTATTATCACAGAATGCTGTGCTGGTTCGAGGCCAGACAGATCCTCTCTTGCCCTGAGAGGGACAAAAGAATGACACTGACACAAACGGATTGGAGAGTGGTGGAAAGTTTAAATGGAAAAGCAGTTGGTGAAACTACAGAAACTACAAAGCATAGAGGCAAAGATATCCCAAAGCATACAGAGTCCCTTACACAACACCCAAAGAAGTCCCAACTCTTCCCTTCTCCCCACCTGAGGGTATACCAAAACCCCCAGGGCTCTTCCTTCCCCTCCCCACTGCTAGGCTAGTCTCAGGCTGGCCAGGTCTGAGGCTGCCCCTCCCTTTCTCCTCCTGTCATTAGGTCTAGACAAGCCTAAGAGGCCTTGAGATACTCTCCCTCCGTTACCTGACAGGGAAGCATCTCCCATGGGAGCAGAGAAGGAAGAAGCCCTTCCAAATAGTCCTTCCCCAGCCTTCCTATAGGTTCCCCTTCAGATATTGAAATACTGCTATATCTCCCTGGAGCCTTCTCTTCCCCAGGATGAACAACCCCAACTCTCCCAGCCTGTCTTTGTAGGAGAGGTGCCCCAGCCCTCTGATCATTTTTGTGGCCCTCCTCTGGACCTGCTCCAGCAGGTCCATGTCCTTCTTCTGTTGGGGGTCCCAGAAAAGGACACAGTACACCAGGTGAGGTCTCACCAGAGGAGAGTAGAGGGTCAGAATCACCTCTGTCAATTTGCTGGCCATGTGCATCAGAAAACACCAACAAAAACATGTGGAAATGCTTTGTAGAGGAGTTGCTGCACCTTGAGAGAGAGATTTTAAAATCATAGCAAATTTTAGCTAGACATGAAAATATCTTTTGGAAGTAACTGCAGAAAACATTAAGAAATAACTTTTTCTATAGATCTATCATGCTCTGCTTCTTGAATACTTGATGCCACCTGGGTCAATTGTCTTGAATCACATATATTAGCTGAAGAAAATAAAAACCAACAGAAGGGGGTGGTAAGGAGAACTAAAGATCACAATTGGTATCTTTAGAAGTGGAGGTGGAAAAATTTAGGAGTCATGCTTTGGAAAAGAAAGAGCTGAGGAAGTACAGAGATCTTGAATGGCTTTGAAAAACTGAAGAAGGAATGACTTTTCGCAATTTCCCAAATATCAAGGAACTAGGATACTTCCAAGGAATTCCCACAAATTTTGAGACAGAGGGAAATCACTTTCCCGCAAAACTTCTATAATATTTATTTTTGGAGTTCATTTATCATGGAGATTAAAATTACCAGTGGGTTGAAAACAGAGGAAGACATGTTCTTAGAGGATGAATTTCTTCACTGCTCTCTCCAGAAGAAACAAATGCCCTCCTTCACTATGGCTCAGAAGTTTCCAACCCTTTGATTAGTGGATGAGGAGGAATCAGAGGAAAAATATTCTGCTGTGCTCACCTTGTTTCCACATCTTGATTTGTGTGTGTTTGTGTGTGTGTTTTTGGTTGCTTGCTTGCTTTTAGTTTGGCTGCTGTTTATGTTTTTTCATTTCCTTTTGTTTGCTTGTTTGGTTTTTATTTTTCCTTGGAATGTCATCTGGGCCACCAGACAGAGAATCAGATACAAAATAGCCATTTTTGGTTTACGAGGAAGAAACTCTCATGCAGCTGTAATTTCAGTCTCATTTGATTTCGTGGCAGTTCAGGCTGGGTGCCTCCTGTTACCACCACATGAGCTACACCTCTGGTGTCCTGAGTGTCCAACCCAATGAGGTGGACACAGGAAGCAGTGTATTGCTACCCATAAATCCTGCACCCTGTAAATCCATCTGATTTGATGGAGCCTTGAGCAACCTGATCAAGTTGGAGATGTCCCTGCTGACAGCAGGGGGGTTGGACAAGATAACCTTCAAGTGTCCCTGCCAACGTGATGCATTCTATGATTCCGTATAACTATGCCTTTACCATTAGTTGTTAGAAATGTAAAGCGCCACTCGTAGAGTCTTTGGTGCCTGTGACAGTGCACCAGCTGCATGTGCGTATTCTAGCCACAAGAGGGAGCCTCAAACAAAACAAGAGATCCCCTGTGTGGAGGCGGATCGGAGTCACTGTCACCATGCAAACCTGCTGCCACCATGCAAACCTGATGCCACCATGCAAACCTGCTGCCACCTGCCATGCTCAGTTTCAGCTGTGAATAAGGAACTGTAAGAGCAGTGAAATTTGCTGCCCAACTGTCTATCGCTGTTTCTTGGACCATCACACATCCCAGAGTGGATCAGCTACATGGGATTCCACTCCTGGCTAAATTCAGCTTTTTCGTTAATCACTGTTCATAAGTGGTTTACTGGACATACTTATCAATGGCTAAAGGGTGCATGTTAAGAGGATGGGGACAGACTCTTGTCAGTGGTACCCAGTGATAGGAGAAGGAGCAATGGGCAGAAACTGGAATCCAGGAAGTTCCACCTAAACACAGGGAAAAACTGTTTTGCTGTCAGTGTGCTGGAACATTGGAGGAGGCTGCTCAGAGAGGTTGTGGAATCTGCTTCTCTGGAGAGATTCCAAACCCATCTGGACATTGTGATCCTGGGCAACATGCCGTGGGTGTGACCCTGCTTTAGTGGGGGAGTTGAGTTGGATAATCTCCAGAAGTGCTTTTCAACCCCCACCATGCTGGGATTCTGTGAAGTTTTGAGATTCTGTGATTTTGTGATTCTGTGCTCCTGAACAGGGAAGTGGGTTGTGCTCTAGCTGCTAGACATTGCCATGCTCCTGTGAGCCTCTTCACTCCCTCACAGCACCCTGACACCTGGAATGAGGGGGGAATTATCCTTGAGAGCCCTCAGTCACTCTGCAATTCATTTTCAGTTGCTTCTGGCTTTGCCCTGACTATTTTCTGATGTGTCACCTTGCCCTTCCAGAAAGCAAAAGGGTTAGACGGTCTGACATACCACAGCAGTGAACAGAAAGACATTAGACTCACAATGACACATTTGATGGATGTATTATGAATAAAAACTGTCATCACTCATTTTTATAATTACATTTTTAGCTGTCCATGTTCAATTCTGTAATGTCAACAGATGGCTTGATAGCAGCACAACTTGTTCAGGTTTTATTGGTAACAATCAGGTCAAAATCTCATCTTTTGATTTTCAGTTCTGCAGGTGTCCCTCAACACTTCCTAGCTGACTTGAAAAAGAACATGGTTTGCTTCTTGGAAGCCTACGGAGATCCAGCTGTCATGCAGAATTTCATCTAGAAAAATCCAGTGTGCTTCTGAATATTTTATAATTTAAAGGTAGTCTTCAGGATGAGAGGAACTTACCCAAAGTTGCACCACTGGAGGTTTAGGTCAATATTAGAAGAAACTTCTTGACTGAAATAGTTCTCAAAGACTGGAACAGGCTACCCAGAGAGGTGCTTGAATCCCCCTCCCTAGAGGTGTTGAATAGAGGCAGAGATGTGGTGCTGAGGGACTTGGTTCAGCACCAGACTTTGTAAAGTTGGCTGTTGGACTCGACGATCTTAAAGGTCTTTTCCAACTGAAATGATTCTATGATTCTACCCCTTATCTCAACCCTGAAGATGAAGGAAACAAACACTCCCTGATATTATAGATCTTATTCCAACATAGTCCTCAACATGACTTTTCTGTCTGTGTAGTGAGCTAGAAAACACAGAAAATACCTAAAGAGAAGGATGCATAAGGCCAAGGTGATATTCTTGCAGGGACATTTCACTCACCACAAACAATACACATCTGGCTGTGTCAGTTAAGGGTTTAAAATGAAAACTAAAAATAACTGAAGGACTAAATAGCAGGGATTAAATTACATTTAATCCAGTATTGTAATGTAATTTGAAATATTTACAACCAAACTAAAGCATAACCAGCTGTACTATCCAAATAAGTTGCTTGGTTTTTTTTCTGTGTGACACCAGATTCATTCCAGTGTCAGTGCATAGTAAAAAATAAATCCAGATTATGTTCCCAGAATCATAGAACAGCTTAAGTTGGAAGGGACCCTGAAGATCATCCTCTTCCAATATCCCTGCCATGGGATAGAGCAAGTTGCTCAAAGCCACATCTCACCTGCCTTTGAACCCTTCCAGTGATGGGGCATCCACAGCTTCTCTGGGCAACCTGTTCCCATGCCTGACCACCCACACCATAAAAATTTCTTCGTTATACCTAATTTAAATCTCCCTTTTTTAATTCTGAAACCATTGCCTCTCATTCTATCACTGCACTCTTTGATAAAGAGTCCCTCCACATCTTTCCTGTATGTCCCTTTTCATTACTGGAAGGCTGCTCTAAGATCTCCCTGGAGCCTTCTCTTCTGCAGGCTGAACAACCCCAGCTCTCTCAGCCTGTCCTTGTAGGAGAGTCTCTCTAGCCAGTTGATCATCTTTGTAGCCTCCAACAAGGAAGTTTGAAGTCACTGTCCCTGGAAGTTTAAAAAAAAATGTAGATGTGGCACTTAGGGACATGGTTTAAGGGTGGATTTGGCAATGTTGAGTTAACATTTGGACTTAATGACCTTAAAGACCTTAAAGATCATCAAGTCCAACTGTAACCCAACTACTGTGACCACTAAACCATGTCCTGAAGCATCACATCTCCATACTTCTTGAACACCTCCAGGGATGGTGACTCCACCACCTCCCTGGGCAGCCTGTTCCAAAGCCTCACCGCTCTCTCAGTAAAGAAGTTTTTCCTACTGTCCAGTCTGAGAGGTCTGAGAAGTACTTGAATTCCTTATATCTTAGGGTGCCATTTTTCTTTTAGAAACTGAGAAAAGTTCCATTTTCCTTTGCCTATCTGGGTAAGAAGCTGTGAGTTTAAACTGCAGGATGTTCTGGTATTACGAAGACAGTTTATAAAGTAACCACAACGAAGCAACTCAAAAAGCTCTCTGTGGAAAGAATTTCCGACCGCTGCAGAAAAGTTTGTATGTAGGAAGACAGCAACCTCTGAACAACTTTTGAGAAGGCTGTGTTTTGTCTTTGAGTTGGAAAGAATGTAAACACCTTGTAACTGAAGAGAAAGGCTAGGGAGAAGTTGACTGCATGTGATGAGAAGCTTGTTTGTCAGTATGAACCTATTGTATGCTTTGCTTGGACCCATGGCAGTGAAAGGATAACCAGTCGGGATGGGACAGCTCTGTGTTAGAAAAGTATCTAAGTTGACTCTAACACCGTGGAGAGATTTGGGCTTTGCTTATGCTTAGGCTTTTGCTTTTGCTTTGCTTGTGCTTAGTTCTTTGCTTAGTTTCTTAGGCAATAAATGCTTTCACCGTTCGCACTAAGAGTTGTCTTATCTTCACCTGGAAACATCTAAACACACAGCCTAAGCAGAATAGTACTGTTGCCATTATAAATGGTGACGTCTGAGGAAAAACTCAGACATGCCACAATGACATAGGTATATATCCCTGAAAATGTCCAGTGCTGAAGTTAATACATTACCAGCAAACCTGAAGCTGGCAGGGTGCAAAGTCAACTGAAACGCTGCTGAAATGAAGCAATCTTCACAGCTGTTCTCAAACCACTGCCCAGAAAATTCTCAAAGAGGAGAGCTGACTGCTTTTACATCTTCACTGTTGGTCTTTGCAGACTGGAAAACTTTTCTGATTTAAAATGTATTTAGGAAGAGCACAATTAGCCAAGGTTATATTTAACACGAGTAAATATAACGGGATGGGTGAGAAATGATGCAGTGTAGCTAGAAGGAGGAAGGATGGCTACAGGCAGCCTTGGCTGTAAACACAGCAGAGCCTGTAAATTCAATGAGAGAAGAAGCAGCTTTATGAAACACATTTTCACAACCATGAAAGCCACAACAGAAAGCAGTGAACAGTGGATTTATTTACAGACCCTGCAGAGCTCTCTCTGTGACCTCTGATAACCCCTTCTCTGGGCTAACAACTGCTGCTTGGGTTTTTTCCATGCTGCTCTATGTCAGTGTGGCTGAGAGGGCTATGCTCAGGTTATTAATTTAAGTAAATCAGAGTGCATGGAGTATTGCAGCTGGCTTCCTCAACCACCTGACCTACTTAAGACTCATCAATTTGGGAAGAAGAGGGAAAAATAAATGTGGGATGAAATGAAGAGGTGTCCTGAGCAAATGTCTAATTTGTTGGGCATGACTGAGGTAATCACAGGGTAATAAAGTGGTTTGGGTTCAAAGGGACTTGAAAGATCATCTAGTTTCAATCTCCCTGCCATGGGCAGGGATACCTTCCATTAGACTATGCTGCTCAAGGCCTTGTCCAATCTGGCCTTGAACACCTCCAGGGAGGGGGCATCCACAACCTCCCAGGGCAACCTGTTCCAGTGTCTCATCACCCTCACTGGAAAGAATTCCTTTCTAACATCCAGTCTAAATCTACCCTTTTCCTTGTTCTGTCTCAACAAGCCCCTGTGAAAAGTCCCTCCCTAGCCTTCTTGTAGGGCCCCTTCAGGTACTGGAAGGATGCTATGAGGTCTCCCAAAGCCTTCTCTTCTCAAGGGACACTTTATACAGCTGATATGAGTCTCTGTTTCTGATCCTAACTTACAGTTTTGGGGGGAAAAAAAATAACAGAAAAAAGGGGGAAAATGTTCTGTACAATGAGAGTGGTAAAATACTGGAACAGGTTGCTCAGGGGTGTGGTTGAGGCCCCACCCCTGGAGAAATTCAAGATCAGACTTGATGTCACCCTGGGCAGCCTGATCTAGTTGGAAGTGTCCCTGCTGACTGCAGCAGGATAGGACAAGATGCCCTTTGAGGGTCCCTTCCAACATAATGCAGTCTGTGAACCTGTTAAAAGAATTCCACCCTGTGATACAGCAGCTTTAGTGCCCCTGCTTGGACACAAAGCTCCTCTTTAGCTGACTGTGTTTTGTGTCTATGCTTTGTCCAGCCTTGTTCAGCAGCTTACCCGATTTGCAAAGCTGGACTGCTCAACAAGGTCTTGATCAAGATTCCAGAGGAATATCTTTCTTTGTGGATGTTCCTCTCCATTTGCCAATAAAAGACACACAAAAGATCCTCTGATGTATAGTTTTGCCTGAAGGAACAGAAAACTCCACTTTAAGGGAGTCTTGTACATTTCCAGTACTACAGTAGATGAATCTGGCTCACTCTTTTTGAATTTTCTGGCTTATTAGATAAATTAAACTCTTAGGAATCATCTATTATCTCAAAGTCTTTCTCCATTTGAACTGTCCATCCACATTTTGTCTTGGTAAAAGTAGAGACACAGCTACCACAAAGGAAGACAGTCTATAATGGCCTTTGGCTGCCCTAAGGAAGATTGCTCTGTACAGCTGGTTATCCCTCTGTACAATTAGTCACACAATATGAGATAAATGATGAACATTTTCTGGAAAAGAGTGGGTTTAAAGACTTAAAATAGGTTTTTTCTGTGGGGCACCACAGATCAGAAATAACTCATGTGACAAAGGAACATTGTGATGTGTGCTTCTGTTACATTTGAAATCTTCTTGCAGTGAAAAAAGAAACATACCTCATATATAAAGGCAAGGACTTAGAGTTAGTGCAATTGCAACCTTAGCAGTCCAATAAAAATACTTATTATGTTTATTATTGCAAGTCTAGTCATTACAGAGAGTGAATACAGAAAATAATGAATCATTTTTGTTCTCTCACAACTGGCACCAACCTGGCAAGCAACTTCCCTCACCAAGCCACCCACTCTCATGAGAGAGGCAGGCAAGGCATGGGCAGAGCCACAGCCTCAGTGGGCTATTTAAACACCCCAGGAGCTGCACCAAGCAAGGTCAAGTGGAAGGGGGAAAGCAGCTCCATGGAGAAAGACCTTGGAGTCCTGGTGAACAGCAAGTTCCCCACGTGACAGCAATGTGCCCTGGTGGCCAAGAGAGCAAATGGGATCCTGGGGTGCATCAAGAAAACTGTGTCCAGAAAGTCTGTGGAGGTTCTTCTCCCCCTCTACTGTGCCCTAGCGAGAGCACACCTGGAATACTGTGTCCAGTTTTGGGCTCCCCAGTTCAACAGAGATAGGGACCTGCTGGAGAGAATCCAACAGAGAGCCAGAAGGATGATTAGGGGACTTGAGCACTTCTCCTATGAAGAGAGAGTGTGAAACCTGGGGCTGTTTAGGCTTGAGAAGAGAAGACTGAGAGGAGATCTGCTCCATATTTATAAATATCTGAGGGGTGGGTGTCAAGTGGAGGGGGCAAAGCTCTTTTCAGTGGTACACAATAATAAGACAAGGAACAACAGGTTCAAGCTTGAACAAAGATTTCTTCTCAGCATGAGGAGAAACTTCTTTACAGTTAGTGTGACAGAGCACTGGAACAGGCTACCCAGGACATGTATTTCAGTGAAGAAGTGCTAAGGTAACTGTTGAGAGCTTGTGAATACATAAAAAAGCCTTAAAAAGCAGTGAAACTAAACTCTTGGGACCTAAAAAGGAATCCTTCCCAATCCTAGCACTGTTCGTAGCCCAAATCAAGCTAATAAATAATGATTATGGTATTATTTGATTTGCAAGAAACTATTTCTTTGTTTCTTGAGTGGTTCACATTCGATTGCATCTTTTCTGCACTGGGTTTATAGATCCTGGAATTAACTGTTAGATTTGCTTAGCTTTATGTGCAAATTGAGACCAAGACTGCAATGCTTAGAAATGTACTATGGCTGCCTAATTTTAAGCACCTAAAATATTCTACAGAGTGTAGACTTGAAGATTCTTCTAGGTTCTTTTATAAAGCATCCTGTTTCATGAGATCTGTTGTTTTTTACAGATAGAAAATACGTGCAGTGACAAAGCCATTTTCCTATTTCATACATACAGGAAATATTTCACAGAAACACAGAACCACAGAACATTAGAGGTTGGAGGGGACCTCCAGAGATCATTGAGTCCAACCCACCTACCCTAGGATCACTTAGGGTAGTCTGCACAGGAATGCATCCAGGCGGGTTTCAAATGTCTCCAAAGAGACAGTGAACTCATTCCCAATATCACAGTATCACAGCATCACAGGGACCTCAAGAGATCATCAGGTCCAACCCCCCTGCCAGAGCAGGATCACTTAGGGTAGTCTGCACAGGAATGCGTCCAGGTGGGTTTGGAAAGCCTCCAGAGAAGGAGACTCCACAAGCCCCCTGGGCAGCCTGTTCCAGTGCTCTGTCACCCTCACTGGAAAGAAGTTTCTCCTCACGTTGAGGTGAAATCTTCTATGTTCAAGTTTGAACCCATTGTTCCTTGTCTTATCACTGTGAACCACTGAAAAGAGCCTGGCCCCCTCCACTTGACACCCACCCCTCAGATATTGATAGACATTGATCAGATCCCCTCTCAGTCTTCTCTTCTCCAGACTAAACAGCCCCAGGGCTCTCAGTCTCTCTTCATAGGGGAGATGCTCAAGTCCCCTAATAATTCATTTGTATACTTACAAGAGGAGAGAGAAAAGAAATCTCACCTAATAATAGACAGCAGAGAAGCAAACTGAGCAAAAGCCTTTGAAAGCCCTACCTGTACACAATGTAACTTGGCCTTTTCCTTGTTATTTGGCTGGGAACACTGAGGTGAAAGTTATGTATGTAGAAGACTTTTGGTTGTGGCAGTTCGAGTCTGATCATTCAGATGGCTGTCTCAGTAAATATTGATGAAAACACACATCCTAGAGGCAAATTCATCACTCTCCATTTTAGCTGGAAAAGTCATTTTACAACATACTGTGTTGCATGCCTAAATAATCCCAGGGGCTGAATAATTCATGGCACTATGAGATGGACCCTTTTAAACTCCTGGTGTTCTGCATTGGCATCAAGCATCACAGCAGATTTGCAGATCATTTGGTTCAGATAGAAATAATCTGGTGATATGTCTTCAGAGTAAGGTGTTTTTATTTTTGTCGTAGCAGTCATGATTCCACCTCTTCAAACCCAGTATTATAGTTCAGCTAAAGGCATTTTGCAAGTAACCAAGGAAGTGCTGGAAATAACAAAACTAAACTGGACAAAACAGTCACAGAGTCACAGAAGCAAAGAATCACAGAATCACAGAATGGTAAAAGTTGGAAGGGACCTCTAGGGATGATCCAGTCCAACCCCACTGCCAATGCAGATTTACCTAGACTAGGTTGCTCAAGATCACAATGTTCAGGTGGGTTTTGAAAGCCTCCAGAGAAGGAAACTCCACAACATCTCTGGGCAAACTGCTCCAGAGCTCTGCCACCTTCACAGCAAAGTTTTTCCTCATGTTCAGATGGAACTTCTGGTGTTCTAGTTTGTGCTCATTGTCCCTTATCCTCTCACTTGACACCACTGAAAAGATCTCCTTTCAGGCTGCTCATCTGCAGGCTATACAGCCCCAGGTCTCTCAGCCTTCCCTCCTCACAGAGATGCTTCAGGACCCTCAGCATCTTTGGACTCCCTCCAGTAGTTCTGTGTCTCTCTTGAACTGGGGAGCCCAGAACTGGACACAACATTCTAAATGTTCATGTGACTTGAGATAATAAGTAGTAGTAGTAGCAGCAGCAGTAGTAGTAGCAGTAGCAGCAGCAGCAGCAGTAATAGTAGTAGCAGTAGCAGCAGCAGCAACAGCAGCAGCAGTAGTAGAAGAAAAATTTCTGTGTTTCTAAGCTTCTCAGGAACCCTAACAATCTCTGTTCTTCAGTGCTGAGACACTGAACAGTAACATGTTAATCAAAGGCTGCTAACCCTGTCACCTACAGAGTTTGTAGCCAACCACTGGTAATATTCTTCTCCAGTTGGGAGGTGTAGTTGCTGAGGATACATCAGCATAAGCAAAAACGAAAACAGGTAATTGGGAGGCAAAAATAGATTAATTAATCTATTAATAGAAGTTAATAGATTAACTACTTCTCTTATCATGAAAGACCTAAAGAAATAAGAGGGATAAAAAGACAGTTAGATTGTGCACCAATTTCCCTTCCTTGTAATGTTCTCCAAGGAATTGTCCAGCCAAAACTTTAATGACTATCCAGATCTTCTACTTTTTCATAGTGAAAACAAATCCTGATAGAAAAAGCCCTATTTCCTTAATTGTGTCCCCTTATTCCTACTCTTAATTCTACAGAGTAGCATAGAGTTCTCCCTCTGAAATATTTATTTATAAAGAGTAGCCCATTACCTTACACAGAGTTCTATTAAAATAAATAGAACTAATTCTGCAGTCAGACACCCATATAATTAGATGTTTATTGAGTGCTTCAAAGCTATCTTCAAAAATAAAAGTCAATAATATAAAGTTGGGCAGGGAGTGGCAGAATTATCTGGCTGCCATGCAAATAATGATGTTTTCCCCCTACTTTTTCCTCCAAGTTCATAATGCACAAGGTTTCTTCTGTTTCTTTACAATAAAAGAAAATCATAGAATCAGTCATGGAATTGTTTTGTTTAGAAAAGACCTCTAAACTCATCAAGTCCCCTCATCAACCTAAGACACCTTGGCCACCAAACCATGTCCATGCAGTTCTTGAATACTTCCAGGGATCATGACTCCACCATCTCCCTGGGCAGCCTGTTCCAATGCCTGACCACTCTTGCAGGAAAGAAATATTTCCTAATATCCAATCTAAACCTGCCCTGGTACAATTTCAGGCCATTTCCTCTCATTCTGTCACCTGATATTAGGGAGAAGAGACTAACCCCCACCTCACTCCAACCTCCAGGCTACACAACCCCAGTTCCCTCTGCCTCTCATCACAAAACTACTTCTCTAGACCCATCACCAGCTTTGCTGCCTTTCTTGATACCAGCAAACAAGTGAACCACAGCTTCCGCTCACTGCATTTATGGACTTTCCAAAAGTCCATAATGGTTTATCTTGTTAATGAAAAACTAATAAATATCTTTGCTAATTAGAGCAGGATATGTCAGAGAGCCTTAATAAGAGCTGGGCTTATCGATCGGCTCCATTTTCTGTATTGCTGCCTAATGAAAGGTCTTATCAATAAGTTTTATCTGCACAAGTATAAACACAGAATCATAGAATGGTTTGCATTGGAAGGGACCTGAAAGATCATCTAGTTCCAACCCCCTGCCATGGGCATGGATGCCTCCTACCAGACCAGGTTGCTCAAGACCCCATCCAGCCTGGCTTTGAACACTGAGTACTCCTGAATTACAACAAACCTGGCACAATAATCTAAAGGACTAGCTCAAAAAGGAAGTTCTAGTGAATCTTATGCAATTTATGTCACTGACCTGAGAGTTACTGTATTTTTAATTTTAAATCAGTCAATAATTTTTCAGGCACAGCACTTGATATCTCGCAGCACTTTACGTCTGTCACGTCTGGTAGGGATGGCTTTGAGGATGCTATTTCCTACTAACAAAGTCTGTGCATTCTGACTAATATTAGTAATATATCATGATAGTCTTCAAAATATATTCATTAGAGGTTTTGTTCAGATGATGAGTTGAAAGTCTGTTTTGACTTCTTAATTATCATAACTAAAAACATTTGAATGAGGATAAAATAATCATAGAATTGTATCCATTGGATTAGACACTCAAGATCATTGAGTTCAACCATTAACTCTACCAAATCTGGTCTTAAACCATGTCCCTCAGCAACACATCTCTGCCTCTTTGAAACACCTCCAGGGATGGGGATTCAACCACCTCCCTGGGGAACCTCTTCCAGTCTTTGAGAACCTTTTCAGGGAAGGAGTTTCTTCTAATATCCAATCAAATCCTCCCCTGGTGCAACTTCAGGCTATTTCCTCTCATCCCATGGCTTGTTCCTAGAGGGAAATAAATGTATATGGAGGTATACATCAGCTAGCCCACCTAAGAAAAGGTTACTTTTATTTCCCTTAACCCTTTTTTCTTCCTGGAGTAAAGTGTCTGGAATGAGATCACACTGCAATATTTCTCTTTTTGCTCACACCATTTGCCACAGTAACTGCTAATTTACTACAGTGACTTTGCAGATTATCTAGAAGCTGCTCCCTTTCTCTGCCCTCCCCATTCCCTCACAAAATTAAAGTTGGTCATGTCACTCAAGCTTATTTTTATTGGTTGGAATTAAGGCAGTAGCAGGTTAAAGAGCTTAAAAGGGACAAAAATAGAAAAGATTTGGGTGGTTGGAAAATGCTCCTCTCAATTTGCAGCTTACCACACAGCAGGTTTTAACATGAGAAAGGCCTCAGACTGGGGGGTCAGGCAGTGTAACAGCTGGCTCAGACCACTCTTCTGTTCTTCAGAGACAACATTAATAACAGTGAGATGAATAACCTAGGGTATTCTAATTTTCAGAGCTCTTTGCATCTCAAAATATGAAAGCAATTCCCAAATTGATTTACTAGCATGATTTAATCCCATTAAAATCCATACATCTTCCTCGTTTTGTAACAGTTACTTTTCAAACCAGAAGATGCTTCACAATTTGGACTTGGTTTTAAGCTTTTTCAAATACATGTTGATATACATTTCTATCAGAAACTCTTTGTATCCAAAGAATGATAGAATTGTTTGGGTTGGAAAAGACATTTGAGAGCATCAAGACCAATCATTATCTAACTCTACCAAGTCTGGGGCTAAACCATGTCCCTCAGCACATCTGTTCTTTCACAGGACTTTCACAGGATCCAGCACAGTCTTCCAAGGCATAGTTGCTCTGTTTTCACCGATTTATATCCACTGTTCTTGCTGCAGGTTTGGCCAATGGATGAGATAAATTCTAGTGCATTAAGTTACAATTTTTCTATCTGATCTTGACTAGATCATGCATAAAACAAACTACATTAAGCAGCCATGAGATTAAATAAGTAGGCTAAAGTGCCGTCAAGAAGTGACAGAAAAATTGCTCATGAGCAGATAATAGATGATGTTGAACCACCATCCAGATATTTAATTCAGATTGCTAGAACATGTAGAGCAGGAATAAATCTCTCAAAGAACATGCTTGATGGTTGAATGTGATAGTTAAAGTATCTTGCTTTTCCAGCATTTTTAACATCAGAGCTAGATCGTCTGGAGTAACATTAGATAATGAAATGAATTAGGATGAGATGAAGGAGATAAAGGAGTAGAACCAGATGCATAAACATTCAGCCCCATCCCCAGAGGTGCTGAAAAGACACAGGGATGTGGTGCTGATGGATGTGGCTTAGCACCAGACGTGGTACAATCAGACTTGATGATCTCGACGGTGGCCCAACCAAAGCGAATCTATGATTGTATGATTGTATGATCTCAGACTCAGTTCCCCAAATCGAGTATGCTGTAAACCTCACATTTTCTAACAGAAGATTTATGAATGCCAAGACTTTAGAAAATCTTTCCTACAGTCTTCTTTCATTCCAAGATGGATGTTTTATTAACCGGTTTATTAGTGTACAGCAACATTGTTGTAAATTATTGAGCAAGAGATGATCTGTTGTCACTGAAATTGGAATTACACACACTAAAATTTGACATAGAATCATAGAATCAGAGAGTCAAGAAGGCTGGAAGAGACCTCAAAGATCATCAAGTCCAACCTGTCACCCTAAACCTCATGACTATCTAAACCATGGCACCAAGTGCCACGTCCAATCCCCTCTTGAACACCTCCAGGGATGGTGACTCCACCACCTCCCTGGGCAGCACATTCCAATGGCCAACCACTCTCTCTGTGAAGAACTTTCTCCTCACCTCCAGCCTAAACCTCCCCTGGCACAGCTTGAGACTGTGTCCTCTTGTTCTGGTGCTGGTTGCCTGGAAGAGACCAAACCCCTCCTGGCTACAACCTCCCTTCAGGTAGTTGTAGACAGCAATGAGGTCTCCCCTGAGCCTTCTCTTCTCCAGGCTAAACAGTCCCAGCTCCCTCAGCCGCTCCTCATAGGGCTTGTGCTCAAGGCCTCTCCCCTGCCTCGTTGCCCTTCTCTGGACATGCTCCAGCAATTCAACATCTTTCCTAAATTGAGGGGCCCAGAAC
Source organism: Indicator indicator (assembly GCF_027791375.1). NCBI lineage: Eukaryota > Metazoa > Chordata > Aves > Piciformes > Indicatoridae > Indicator > Indicator indicator. The sequence continues at coordinate 10,095,262 of NC_072020.1, forward strand.
TGGACACAGTACTCAAGGTGTGACCTAACCAGAAGAGGGGGAAAGTAGTTACATTGTGCCCATTTCTGTAGCACCATTGAACATCTCTTAACAGCAGCAGCTCTTGATTGTGAGAGTTGCAACCATTCTTTGAATTTTTAATAGAAGCTACCCTATGTAAGGTTGATGTATGGAAGGAATGAGAGTTACAGGTTTCTTCTAGACCACAGTATCTTAGTTCTAAACCAAAGGTGAATTCACAATGACATAATCCTGCCGTCTTTGCCTTATTAGCCAACAGATTCAAAAGCAGTTATAGAACTCACCTCAGATCATTCACTTCCAGGACAGAGAGGCATGGAGGCCAGGGCATAACAATCTACAGGTGTGCACTGAAATTCTTCAGGAGTGTTATAAAGAACTGAAAGCAGGAAAAAATTGCAGAGAGAGGACCTTCTTCACCAGAAATGCTCTTACCTTCTCTTTTCCAGATCAGGAGCTTTTACAGCCATCAATAGCACCATGGTGACACAAAATTATACTTAATCTTGTGAGTGTATGAGAAACTGAAGTTACTTCAGAAAACCACTCAAATCTGAGTCTGTTCTTCCCTTTAAGAAAGATCATACTGTGATATGAAATTTCCTAACTCTGTGTGGAAGGTCTTCTGGACTGTGGTGGGTTTTGAGGTTATAGACTACCCCACCCAGAGTATTGTGTCCAGTTCTGGGGCCCCCAGCATAAGAGCATTTTGGAGCTTCTGAACAAGTCTACAGGAGGGCCACAAAGATGATCAGAGGGCTGAAGCAGCTCCCCAATGAGGACAGGTTGAGAGAGTTGGGCTAATCAGCCTGGAGAAGAGAAGGTTCCTGGGAGACCTTAGCTCAGCCTTCCAGTACCTGAAGCCTAAGGAAACCTGGGAAGGGACTTTTTACCAGGGCTTGTAGTGATAGGATGAGGGGCAATGGCTTTGAGCTTGAAAAGGATAGATTCAGACTGGATATTAGAAAGAAATTCTTTACTGCGAGGGTGGTGAGACACTGGAACAGGTTGCTCAGGGAGGTTGTGGATGCCACCTCTCTGGAAGTGCTCAAGGCCAGGTTGGATGTAGTGGAAGCTGTGCCTGTCCACGACAAGAGGATTGAAACTGGATAATCATCCTTTCCAACGTTATCATGGGATCTATAAATCCATGATACCTAAAATGCTCAAAATAATTACTCTAGAACATCTTTCACTCTATTCTCCTCACAGTTCTCAGAGAGGAATATAATTTATGTAGTATTTATATGCTCACCCATACAAACATACTCCTGTTCTTCCTTCATCACAGTCTGATAATGTCCATCAGCCTTGAGAGTGTTCTGATTTGATGTGACTGCAGTGTGAGTAAAGCACTTTTCTACTGTAAATATCTGGCAGCTGTAATCATGTGTGAGAAATACCTTTACTTTAAAAATGTGTTTATTTCCAAGTCAAATCCAGTTTTCCTTGCTTACACAGTGCACCAAACCCCATATACTTCTGTCCCTTGCCCCAGAGCTCTTTCACCTGTCTCTGTTGACCATCTAGACCTACATATAGCCTTACCCACACTTACCTTCCAAATCACTCTTGCCAATTTATGATGTACCTGCTGCTGTGCTAGCTGGCATAACTTGCTTTGTCTAATTTGCTTAATGCTGAGAAGACAGTCACCTATTCTTCTGCACATGTGGAAGTACAGACTTAGGAGCTGTGCCAGAAGTGGCTTTTTATAAAATATGGGATATTCCTGGCCAAAGTTGCCTAAAAATGAGATTTTTAACATCCTTTTATTATTTTTATTTTTATTTTTATTTTTATTTTTATTTTTATTTTTATTTTTATTTTTATTTTTATTATTATTTTCCCCAGGAACATTTTTAGTAATCAGAACAACTTTCCCCCACCGAAAACTGAAAAGAAAAAAATCCAACCCAGTATAAAACTTCCACATAAGGAGAGATGTTTCTTTCCCAGGTTATGCTATACCTAAATCAATCAGATGGTTTGGTCTCTACACAAAACCCAAATATAATGCTGTCCAAATATCCAGAACCAGAGGTTTTAAAAATAATTTGTTTAACAACTCTGAATAGATCTCATGAAAAGGTATTACTTTTTTTTTTTTTTTAACTGGCCAGCAGCTGACATAAAGAGATTGCAGTTGTGTGCTTTTAGAAGCTAAGGGAGAAAGAGATCATTTTCAATCATATTGCTTTCTCAGATCCATCCAGGCTTCTCTACAACCCGGAAATTGTCACTGTAAAATTTGTGATAGGGTCAAACTCCCCAAAACACCACAGCAGCTAACAGAGGATTGGTTTATTATCTGCTCAGCTCACTCTTTCACGTGTTTGATTTGAAGGGTAGCATAAATTAACATATTCCTTACAGCCACCATCCATAGCACACACTAAAACCTTGTTGTAAATGAGAGGAAAGAGGTTAAGACTTCCCTGGTGAAGTAAGTTAACTCACTTGTGGTGAGCCAGCCTTTCTCAGAAAGCAGCATATCTAATCTAACATTGCCCCCTATCATAAAATCATATCATTGTTTCAGCTGGAAAAGTCTCTAAGACCTTGGAGTTCAACTGTCAACCTAAGACCACCATGGCCATTAAACCACACTCCAGTGTAGATACAGTTTTGGTCACATTTGTTCCTAGCTTGTGTTCTCCTAGCCTGGGTATGGTGGTGATGGGTTGACAATTGGACTTGATCATTTTGGAGATCTTTTTCAACCTTTATAATTCTATGAGTCTATAACCAATGCACCATGAATGAATTCTGGATATAATCTGCCCTTGCCAGTGTCATCTCCTTTGAAATTTGAAATATAGATTAAGAAGAGCAGAGGCCACTTAAGGCATTGACTTATTTGTGACAATAACAACACATGCAATTATCTCTACATAGAGACTTCCTCCTGTATCAAATTCATCAAAAATAGCCCTATTTCAGTGAAATCTGTTTTGGTACGACAGCCTCCTGATATTTCATCACAGAATCACAGAATGGTACAGGTTGGAAGGGACCTCTAAAGATCATTGAGTCCAAAGCTGGGTCACCTAGACTGAAACACACAGGATCACAATGTCCATGGAGCTCTGGAGACTCCACAACATCTTTGGGCAGCCTGCTCCAGGGCTCTGGCACCCTCAAAGTGAAGAATTTTTTCCTGTTTTTTCTTTTTTTCTTCTTTATTTTTTTTTTAGTGTTCTTATTTAAAGAGCTTCCTCTCTTTCCTATCTGTATTTTAGAGAAGAAGAAACCTAATTGAAATGGAAATAATCCTGAACATCTGATTATGTGCAATGTACTTTGAAATTATACACACAAACACTTAGGCTACAATAGCATCCTTACACTAATTAATAATTATATTTGATTACTCAGCCCCTGGGAGGATGGCTCAGAGACCTCATCCTCCACAACCAGTCAGATATTTGTAACCAGAATTCTAATGCAGCTGGGTGTAAACTAGACAAGAAAGTTCCTTCTCTGTGTTGCTAGCTTGTGGCATTAGTTAAGGCAGCAAGGTGGCATTAAATGAGAGAAATTATATGAAGCTAGCATGAGAAAGTAAACATTAAGACAGTGACAAGATGAGACAAGCTGTGTTCAGCAAGCCTTAGAAAAACCCAATGTCATGTTTAGCCAAACAAGACTCAAATGCAAACCAAACTCTCTTGCAGGTGAGGTCTCACCAGAGCAGAGCAAAGTGGCAGAGTAGCCTCTCTCCATCTGCTGGCCATGCCTTTTGGGCTGCAAGGGCACATTGCTGGCTCATGTTCTGCTTCTCATCCACCAGTCCCCCCACGTCCTTCTCTGCAGGGCTGTTCTCAATCTCATCACCTCCCAGCCTATATTGATATCAAGGATTGTCCTGACATAGATACATATAAAGACACAGGACATTACCTTCTTGACCTTCATAAGGTTCTCCTCATGTTGGCAGGACAACTCACACGCTTGTGAGTGTTGGTAAAGATCTTACTGGAAATTTCTCTGTTTAATTTCAATAACTTCCAAAATCCTAAATCAAGCAATTCCATAGATGTAGGTAGAAATCCCAAACACCACAAACACAACCAACTACACAGATAGATACACTACCACCAGCACTCTATTTGCACACTTGTCTTTGCACATTAATCATGCTGCCAGCCTGAACTGGGGATAATTAAGACAGCAGCTCCTCCTGCAAAGTGGATCAAATCCTCTTAAAGTTGCATGTGGCCCTTTAATCTAAGTGCTCTGTGCAGGGGACTTAGTTCTAGTGTTCACCCCACATGCATCAGTTCAAACTCTGTAACTGACCTCATTTGGCATCTGCCAGAAACTAAAAGCAATAGCACCCAGCTGTTCACTTTAGTCAAAAATACAATTCCATAAATAAAATATAAAACTATAAATTTAACTCTAATCCTCTGGAAAGTCAGCACTACTCAGTGGCAAAAAAATCAGTTGTTAGCGCTTTTTAGCTCTGGGATTTTCATACCTCCTGAACAAACCCTCTCCAGCTCCAGTCCCAACCCCAAAGATTTTCTGATTCTTGTACTAAAACTCTGTCATGGCATGTGGGATTCTTTTCTACCTTAAAATAGAGTCCTTTTCTCAGGGTGAAAGAACATTTTCAATGTCACTTATCACCACTGAGAAAAGCATTCAGCAAGCTGTTTACCAGGGATTAGAAAAGGGACTTTAGCCCTTTATACCATTTCTTAAAAGCTCCCTTGCTCCCCACCAGGAATGATCCTTGTCTTCGTGCATTACATGAAGCACAGATAAAAAAAAATAGGATAGAATGGTCTGCTACTCTTGCCCTGCTCCTTGGGTCTACTACTCTTGCCCTGCTCCTTGGCAGCTTACCTTAGAAGGAGTCTTCACAGGTTCTCCAAGGAGTCAGGTATTCCCCACCATAATTAATGTTGGTAGAATATGCTATCACAATATACATTTTGAAGCATTAAGAGAGAAGTCTAGTTCAGGAGAAAAGAAGAGATTGGGGGGATGATAGAGAGGAGTGTGAAGATTACACTGAGGAAAAGAAAATAACACAGGTGATCATTCTGCTGAGGGAAGTCTGGGTCCTTCTTTGCTACTATTACAGAAGCATAGAATGGCAGGGGTTGGAAGGGTCCTCTGGGGATCACCAAGTCCAACCTCCCTGCCAAAGCCTAGAAAAGGTCACACAGGAACATGTCCAGGTGGATTTTGAATGCCTCCAGAGATGAAGACTCAAACACCTGACTATAAAGGAATTAGACACCCGAAGAGTACACAAACATGTCCACAGAAGGAAGCCACACATTTGAGATACTAAGAGAGGACTAAGGGTGTTGTGCAGACAGGCTGGTGGTCTGGAAAGAAAATAGGAGGATGAAAGAATTGATGGAGAGAAAGTTGCTAGGTGTAAGTATAGAAGGAAGGTCACTGGTGGCCAGAGGTCACAGTGGGCAAGATCACAGAATCACACAGAATCCCAGAAGGGGAAGGGATGTCATCCAGAGCGATCTCGAGAGGCTTGAGAGGTGGGCAAGTGACCATGGCATGAGATTCAGCACATCAGTGTGCAAGGTCCTGCACCTGGCTGGGGCCAATCCCAGACACAAGTACAGGCTGTGTCCAGAGTGGGTTGGGAGTAGCCCTTAAGAAAGAGGCTTGGGGATGTTGATTCATGAGAAGCTCATCCTAAGCCAGCACTGTGCTCATGCAGCCCAGAAGGCAAATCATACCCTAGGCTGTATCAAGAGGAGTGTGACCAGCAGGTCAAGAGAGATGATTCTTTCCCTTTATTCTGCTCTTGTGAGACCCTACCTCAAATACTGTATCCAGTTCTGGTGTCTCCATAAGAAGAACACAGAGCTGTTGCAGTGAGTCCTGAGAAGGGACATGAAGATGATCTGAGAGCTGGAACAACTCTGCTATGAGGATAAGCTGAGGAAGTTGGGGTTCAGCCTGGAGAAGACTCTGCAGGGTCCTTCTAGCTGCCCTCCAATACTTGAAGGGATCCTATAGGAAGGCTGGAGAGGGACTTTTCTTAAAGGTGTCTAGTGACAAGACGAGGGGGGAATGGTTTTAAGCTGAGGGAGAGCAGGTTTAGACTGGGTCTGAGTAAGATGTTCTTCAGTACAAGGTTGGTGGGACCCTGTGGATGTCTCCTTCCTGGGGGTGTTTGGGGCCAGATTGGATGAGACCCTGAGCAGCCAAGTCTAGAGGAGAGGCATCTCTGCCCATGGTGGGGAGGTTGGAGTAGGTGACCTCTAAGATCCCTTCCAACCTAAGTCATTTTAGGATTCTGTGATTCTATGATAGAGCAAGCCCATGAAGTAGACTTAGGTCATGTTACTCAAGGCCCCATCAAGTTTGACCTTGAATGTCTCCAGGAATGGGGACCTCCACCACATCTCTGGGCAACCTGTTCCAGTGTTTGAACATCCTCATTGTGAAGAACTTTCTTCTTATGTCTAAGGACAAAAAATAAAATATATGTCAGAGGAAGTGGAGAAAGGGAGGAATAGCACCTCTGCTTATGCCCTTCCCAGCAGCAAATCTTCCACTCTGAGCCCCAAACTTAGCTTTTCCCTAGGATAAACATCCTGCATGTTCAGAACACGGTGGTCATTTTCTGCCCATCAGCTTAACTGAATACATAATGAACATGCAATCTGGTATGTGAAACTACACACTTGAGCTTTCATCTGCTTATTGTTCTCCTCCATGAGCTCTAAGCATTATTATGGTCACTTAACTTCAGTATATGTAAATAAAAGGCACAGGGAAAAAAGCTGTTGTGCAGCAGATCAGAGTGGACTGTCATGATTCTCACCTTAGGATCTGTGAAAATGTCAGTGTTTGGCTGGTTACTTTTAGAATCATAGAATTGTTTGAGTTGGAAAAGAGTTTTAAGATCACCCAGTCCAACCATTCTCTAACTCTACCAAGCCTGGGGTTAAACCATGCCCCACAGCACCACATCTCTGCCTCTTTGAAACACCTCCAGGGATGGGGATTCAACCACCTCTCTGAGCAGCCTGCTCTGGTCTTTGAGAACCTTTTCAGTAGAAACTTTCTTCTTATACCCAACCTAAACCTGCCCAGTACAACTTGAGGCCATTTTCTCCTGTTGTATCACTTGTCAGAGGAGAATAGTCCCACACCCACTCAATTTTCTCCCCATTGACCCCCAAATAACAAGCACACTGAGAGTTGCCAAGTTGGGGGGGGGAAATTCCCCTCTTTTTTCCATCTCTGCACGTGCCCAATATTGTTTCATTCCATAAGAAATGTTGAGCTTAGGATAAGGCAACAGCTTGCTGCTGTCCTGAAACTTTAAAATGCCATCTCATTTGGATCAGCAGTGACAATCCAAGCTATTAGGTAATCCTTAAGCACAGTAATATCCTTTATTTTTACTGATTTTTTACTATCTGTGCATATCTTGCAATATCTTAATATTTGATCACCATTTTTTCTGGATGTCAAAATCAAGAGACTGTTTGGTAGTGAATTCAGTGGAGCTGGAGACGGTTCTGCTCATATCTAATGAGGCAGCTCCCCCTCTCCAATTTACATGGATTTGACACTTCACACTATGGACACCAATAACACCAAATCACAGAATCATAGAATCACAGAGTGGCTTACATTGGAAGGTTCCTCAAAGATCATCTACTCCAACCTCCCCACCACAGGCAAGGACACCTCTCAACCAGACTTGGTTGCCCAAAACCTCATCCAACCTGGCCTTAAACACCTCCAGGGAGGAGGCATCCACAACCACTCTGGGCAACCTATTTCAGAGTCTCACCACTCTCTTACTGAAGAACTTCTTCCTAAAATCCAGTCTAAACCTACCCTCCCTCAGCTAGCCCTGTCACTAGAAACCTTTCTGATAAGTCCCTCTCCAGCTTTCCTGTAGGTCCCATTCAGATACTGGATGGCAGCTATAGAGTCCCTGTGAACTCTTCTCTTCTCCAGGCCAAGCAACCCTAGCTCCCTTAAGCTATACTCATAGCAGAGGTGTTCCAGCTCTTGTATCCTCCTTGTGGCCCTCCTCTGGACTCACTCCAACAGTTCTGTGTCCTTCTTATGGAGACACCAGAACTGGATGCAGTATTTGAGGTGATGTCTCACAAGAGGAAAGAGGAAGAATCATCCCTTTTGACCTGCTGACCACACTCCTCTCGATGCAGTCCAAATGCAACCATGAGGAAAATTCACAGTCAGTTCCTCTGAGAGTGGGAAAGAAATCCTGTTTCTGACAGAGCATATAATGATTTAAAGGGTTCTCAAAGACTGAGACAGGCTCCCCATGGAGGTGGTATAATCCCCATCCCTGGAGTTCTTTCAAAGGGGCAGAGATGTGGTGCTGAGGGACATGCTTTAAACCCAGACTTGGTAGGTTTAGAGAATGGTGGGATTTGATGACCTTAAAGGTCTTTTCTAACCCAAATTATTCGATGATTTAGATAAAAATATACACCCTTCTGAAATCAATTGAAAATTTCTATCAGGCTTCAGCGAGACCAGGATTAAACCTGCTTCTTTAGGTGCTCAAAGACTGTCAGAGTTCAGTTATCCTGAGCAGCTATTCTGGAAAGAGAAACAGATTTTTTTTTACTTTCACATTTTTAATGAACAGAAACCTAAATATAGCTCTATGTGCCCCTGGTAAATCTGTATTTTACTGACTCTTATCATTCACACACTCAAGCATTATTTCTTTGGAACTGTACTTGAAAATAAGCTCCCACAGTGCTAAGACCACTTTGCCAAACTTTAGCTCAGAGCCAATCCACACAACAGAGTTATGCCTCCTAACAATACAAGTTTTGTGATGGACATGCCCACAAAACCTTAAGCTACACTCTCTCTGTGCCACTGCCTTGCTGTAATGAGGCTTGATTTGATTTTCTTGAGAGCTATAATAAGATTAAAGGCATAATCATAAATTCCCCTGCGACAGAAGATAAATTACTTCTCATTGATCTCTCAGAAACCAGAGCAATTTCTGGGTATTAAATAGTCATTTACAGCAGCAACAGGTGTATTATTGTTCCAATAACACCATGTCAATGACACTGATTTTCAGGGACAAACACTACAGTGGTCTCTTGAGAAGCCTGATTAAACTCCTGGCCCAGACTGTAGGGAGTAACAGGGATTAAACAATTGCTTGAGGGTTATCTCACGGAATTTGTTTGGGTTTGCATTGATTTATATAAACCCTTCCAACAAGCTTATTGGCATCTGCTAAATGGGTCCCAAAGCTGCACAAAATGATTGAACCCAGAGGCTCTTGTTTGCAGAATAGTGGCTGCAACAGAACCCAGAACACCTCTAGGTACAGAGACTCCACCACCTCTCTGGGCAGCCTGTTGCAATGGCTCACCACTCTTTCAGGAAAGAAATGTTTCCTAATATTCAACCTAAACCTCCCCTGTTTCAGCTTAAGAACATTTCCTTTCATCCTATCACTTGTTACTAAGAAGAAGAGACCAACATCTACCTTTCTACTACTGATGTAGATAGCAATGAGGTCTCAGGCTCTTCTTCTCCACACTAAGCAGCCTCTGTTCTCTCAGCTGTTCCTCACAAGACCCTTCACCAGCGTTGCTGCCCTTCTTGCACATGTTCCAGCACCTTAAAACCTTTCTTGTAGTGAGGGGCCCAAAACTGAACCCAGGAACTCAAGATGTGTCCTCATCAGTGCTGAGTCTGGGGAGACAATCCCTTCCCTGGTCCTGCTGGCCACACTGTTGCTGATCCAGGCCAGGATGCTGTTGGCATTCTTGGCCACCTGATCATATGCTGGCTCACGTTCAGCTGGCTGTCAACCAACACCCACAGGTCTTTCTTTGCAGGGCAATTTCCAGCCACTCTGCCCCAATCCTTGTTGTACCCCAGTGGAAGATTCAGCACTTGGAATCGTCCCATCAGCCCAGCCTGGCTAGGATGCCCCTGTAGAGTCTTCCCACCCTCAAGCAGATGGATGCTCCTGCTCCACTTGCTGTCACCTGCAAACTTACTGAAAATGCATTCAATCCCCCACAGTGTGACTTCCATTTTAGGGGAGAAGCTCTCAGCTGTGGTGCCTTTTTTTTTCTTGAGCTTCATCCTATCAACCTTGGTCCATCAATCCAGCCTACCCATATCTCTTTGCAGAGCCTTCCTACACTTGAGCAGATCAATACTCCCATGAAAATTGGTGTGACCTACGAACTTACAGAGGGTGCACTCAATCCCCTCATCCACATCACTGATAAAGATATTGAAGAGAACTGGACCCTGCACTGAGCCTTGTGTAACACCCCTTGTGACCTACCAGGAACTGGATTTAATCCCTTTCCTCACCTCTCTCTGGTATTGAGCCTGTATTTAACCCAGTAAAGCATCCACCCATCCAAGCCATGAGCAGCCAGTTTCTCCAGGAGGATGTTGTGAGAAGAATTGTGGCCAACCAGCACCCTACTTTCCCAGCAGAGACTTGCACCCACTCTATAGCCCACTCACTGCACTCTCATGGAAGACTGCAAACACCCCTTTAATGGGCAATGATCAAGTCCAGCTCAATAATGGGATTTTTACATGATGAGTCCCCCTTCCAGCCTCAAAGGCAATTTCTGCAGAAAGGGGTTGCACACATTTGTCTCTTTTATTTTCAGCAATAAGGCGGGGGGAGGGGGGGTAAGAGCAGAAGTGAATTAAGAATCCACAGTGACATCTTGTGGACACAGAGCTGGCACAGTATTTCTAAGCAAACCCTGGGGTGCGCTGTTTAATCAGGACTAAACTTGGATAGAACAGGGAAAGGGAGATGATTCCTTGAGACTTGTTAAACCAGACACTTCATGGAATAGAATCATAAAATGGTTCATGTTGGAAGGGACCTTAAAGATCACCTAGTTCCAACCTCCCTGTCAAAGGCAGGGACACCTTCCACTAGGACCAGGTTGCTCAAGGCCACATCCAACCTGGCCTTGAACTCCTCCAGGGAGGGGACATCCACAACCTCACTGGGCAACCTGCTCCAGTGTCTTATCACCCTCACTCTAAAAAATTTCTTCCTAATATCCAGTCTAAATATACTCTCTTCTAGTTCAAAGCCATTTATCCTCATCCTATCACTGCAAGCCCTTGTAAAAAGGTCCCTCTTCAGCTTTCCTGCAGCTCCCCTCAGATACTGTCCAGAGATGCACACAGTAATCTAAATGAGGTTTCAGCAGAGTGGAGCTGAGGGGCTGAATCCTCTCCTTTCCCCTGCTGCCCACACTGCTTTTGATGCAGCCTAGGATTTGGTTGACTTCCTTGGCTGCAACCACACATTGCTGGCTCATGTTGAGCTTCTCATCACCCAGAATCCCCAAGTCCTTTTCCTCAGCACTGCTCTCTGTCCATTCTCAGCCCAGCCTGGCTTTGCATTTGGGATTGCCCTTATCCAGGTCCCAGACCTGGCACTTGGCCTTGTTGAGCTTCATGGTGTTGTCACTGTCCCTCCCCTCAAGCTTGTCCAAGTCCCTCTGGATGGATCCCTTCCCTCTAGCACGTTGACTACACCACAGAGCTTGGTGTCATCACAAACTTGCTGATGGTGCCTAGATCCCATTGTCCATGTTGCCAAAGATGTCAAACAACATCAGTCCCAGGTCCACCAGTCTCTTATTCTACCAACTTTCTTAGAGGAAAGAAACCACAAAAATCCCTGAATTGTCTTGGAAAAGGCAAATTTCTTTTTTGTCAGCTGGAAGCAGAATTGCAGGTTTGATTTAAATAAATATTCACAGCAATTCTTCCACAGATATCAGAAGGGAATGTCTCTGCTTCCTGCAGTTGGAAGGAACAACACAAAGGGGAAGGTATTTACTCTCAGCCTTAGGGAAAAGCAATGGGAACTCTCTCCTTTTTTTTCCAGTACTTCTCAGTGCACCTCATTTTTAGACATGGTGGACAGCCTACAAAGAGGATAAGGAAGATGAAATACTGCTTTTAGATAGAGTTACTTCAAACACTTAATACACATAGCAGAATGAAGCTGCTGGCAGGAGGAAAACACACATTGACAGATGGTTAACATCAGTTAATGTGGCACTCTCATCTGTGGGTCCTGCTGCAAAAAGCATTCACATAAAAGAATAAAAGCTTTCAGATTTCATCCTGCGAACAATGAAGAATGAGAAAGGGATGCCAGCATTTAGCCCTAGATTATTGATTAGCTCACGAGGAAATCAGATTTTATGATACTAGACATGGCAAACATTCTCTCCACTGGGGGAAAAAATAGTGCAGCACTTGTCTTCCACATACAGCAATTGTAGCTGACAGGGGTCTTCGTTCTGCATCACATGGAAGAACAGATTTAGCTTGTGTGGATAACAAGCCACAACTGAGTAATGAAGGTCTTCGTGTACAAAGGGCTGAAATCACATTTCCTATGTATGGCTGTCCAAAGCAACATAAAGGAACTAAGTTCTGCTCATAGTGTGATGGTTCTCCACATCTAGAAGTGCAACACAACAGCTTTGGTTCCAGCTTATCTCAGTTTTTAATAATTTAAGAACCTGTGCTGCAAATTATTAATCTTTGCTCTGAAGAGTTTTCTATGCAACAGTCTGGGCTGTAAGATGAAATGATTCTAGGACTTTACACCTACTAGAGCATTTTCTTCAGATTAAACTATAGAATAAAATCAACAGAGTTAATTCTGCAGCCTCAAACACACTGAATAAGAGGTGTGTGTTTCATTCTGTTCCCTTTTGCATTCTGAATGCCGCCTTTAAAATTCTAAACAAGTCCTTCTCCAGGTGCTGTCTTAATCCTCTGAGTGTTTAACCATGCACTGAATTTAAAGGACAAAAGCATTCCAATTTGATTCAATGGGATTGCTGCAGTGTTTGAAACTGGGAACGTGCTGGGAAATGGATATATGGAGAAGATGAATTTTTATGACAGAAATTGAAATCAGCCATGTTCAAAGGTTCAGTGAGACCAGGATATTACCTCCAAAAGCAGATGACCAGGGAAGGTTAGGGGCAGACCTGTTGGAAAGCAGATCAGCAGAGAAAGACCTGGGAGTGTTGCTGGACAAGTTCACCACACCCCAGCAATGTGCTTTTGTGGCACAACTAATGGTATTCTGGGATGCATTAGGAAGAATGTGACCAGCAGATAGAAGGAGGTTCTCTTCTCCCTCCACTCTGCCCTAGTGAGGCCACATCTGGAGTACTGGGTCCAGTTCTGGGCTTCCTAGCTCAAGAGAAGGAGCTACTGAAGTGAGCCCAGCAGAGGCTACAAAGACGCTGTGAGGTCTGGAGCATTTCTGTGAGGAGGAGAGACTGAGAAACCTGAGGTCATTTAGCCTGGAAAAGAGCAGCCTGAGAGGGGATCTTCTTAAGCTCAGCTAGAGATAAAGGACAGGGGGCAAGAGGATGGAGCCAGACTCTTTTCAGTAGTGCCCAGTGATAAGACGAGGGGCAACGAGCACAAACTGGAACTCAGTAGGTTTCACTTGAACTTAAGTTAAAAATTCTTTCATTTGGGGGTGCTGGAGCCCTACATCAGGCTGCCCAGAGAGGCTGTGGAGTCTCCTTCTCTGAAGAGATTCCAAACCCCCCTGGACACTGCTATCCTGGACAATCTACTATGGGTGACTCTGCCTTAGCAGGGGGGTTGAACTAGATGATCCCCAAGGGTCCCTTGCAATCCCCATCAGTCTGTGATTAACATCCCATTTAAAGAGCTGAGAGCCTACCCATGACCAAAGACATAAGACCAGGCTTTCCTTTGAAGAATGTTTTGCAGAGATACTAACAAGACCAGCAGCACTGACTGCTTGCTTTTCCCTGCTTAAACTAATTTGAGGTCTAATTAGTTTAAGGAGCTTGGATTTCCCAGAGCCTCCACGCCTGCTTTGAAAGCATCCTGTAAATTTGCTGCCCTTCAGTGTATTTCAAGGGAGATCAGAAGTTTCAAAAATCAGATTATTCCAGTCCTTCAGAATTATTTATACTAGGGAGCAGGCATTTTGGCACTGTCATCTCTTCTTCCTGAGCATCAAAAACAAGTAAACAGTGGACTTTAATATATTTCAGAGGTTGTTATGCATGTTACAACAGAGATCTTTTCAAAAAAAACAGAAAGCAAGCAACATAGAACTTCAGCATCACGTTCAGAGAGCAGATGAAATGCAAATGAATCACATTAGCTAGCCTAATGCTAAATGACAAAGCTCTACCTCCTTTGACAAGCAATGCATTCAGATGAAATGTTGCCTGCAAAATCAGCTGGCTAAGTAATACTGAATGCATGAGGGAAATCAAGGGCAGTCCCAAGAGTGGAACATCTCCAGATAACCATAAGGGACTACATGAAGCTAGTGGAAAGCTTCCCTGCCCATGGCACAGGAGTTGGAACTAGATGATCTTTAAGGTCTCTTCCAACCTAAACCACTCTGTGTACCTATGAAACCTAATGGCAATATCTCTTGTCTCAAGATACAGAGGCAGCAAGAAAAAAAATAAAAACACCACAAAATAAACTAAGGACAAAAAAAAAAAATCTGAGATATTGACACCTTCCATAATCTTTCAAGAAATTCACATTGATTTGAATCTCAAACACAAGAAGCAGTAAGGAGAAGACTGGGTATTTAACACCACAATTGTTAGAAAAAGCTCTGGTTTTCATAACATTATTATGCATTGACCAGGAAACAAAAACCTGGATCATATTTCCTTTTCTTTTCTTTTCTTTTCTTTTCTTTTCTTTTCTTTTCTTTTCTTTTCTTTTCTTTTCTTTTCTTTTCTTTTCTTTTCTTTTCTTTTCTTTTCTTTTCTTTTCTTTTCTTTTCTTTTCTTTTCTTTTCTTTTCTTTTCTTTCTTTTCTTTTCTTTTCTTTTCCTTTTTTTTTCTTTTCTTTTCTTTTCTTTTCTCTTTTCTTTTCTTTTCTTGTCTTTTCTATTTTATTTTATTTTATTTTCTCTTTTCTTTTCTTTTCTTTTCTTTTCTTTTCTTTTCTTTTCTTTTCTTTTCTTTTCTTTTCTTTTCTTTTCTTTTCTTTTCTTTTCTTTTCTTTTCTTTTCTTTTCTTTTCTTTTCTTTTCTTCTTTTTTTTATTTTATTAATTTGGATAGAAGTGAAAGTAAAAATTATAACATGATCACAGAATGACAGACTAGTGTGGAACAAAGCTGGATGTGGGGAGGTTCAGACTGGACAGAAGGAAGTAGTTCTCCACCATGAGAGTGGTGAGAGCCTGGAATGGGTTGTCCAGGGAGGTGGTTGGGGCCCCATCCCTGGAGGTGTTTAAGGCCAGGCTGGATGAGGCTCTGGCCAGTCTGATCTAGTGTGAGGTGTCCCTGCCCATGGCAGGGGGGTTGGAACTGGATGATCCTTGTGGTCCCTTCCAACCCTGACTGATTCTATGATTCTGTGAAAGGGGTGTTTGTGGGTTATTTGGTCCAACCCCCCTGCTAAAGCAGGGTCACCCACAACAGGCTGCCCAGGATCATAATGTACAGGTGGATTTGGAATCCTCTTTCTAGAGGAAACTCCCCAACCTCTTTAGGCAGCCTGCTCCAGGGTTCCAGCACCCTCACAGCAAAGAAATCCTTCCTCGTGTTTTTGTGGAACTTCCCATGTGCCAGTTTGTGCTTGATCTTTACAGTGAGGGTGATGACACACTGCAACAGGTTTCCCAGGGATGATGTGGATGCCCCCTCCCTGGAGCTGTCCAAGGCCAGGTTGAATGACGTCTTGATAAACCTGTTCTAGCAGAAGGTGTCCCTGCCCATGGCAAGGAATCTGGAAGTAGATGATCTTGAAGGTCCCTTTCAACCAAAAGCATTCTTTGATTCTATGGCGTATGCTCAGCTTAATTAAAGTCTCTCAGGACTGAGAGAGGTATCTGCTACTGTAATATCAGGTTCATTCCCCAGTAAGAAAAGTAAAATCTTACCTGAAAACATAAGTACTATGAATTTTAGCTTACATTATTAGCTTGTCATTGCTGATATCCTCACTTCAATTTAGTCAGATATTTAAGAACTGCAGAAGCTGAACCTACAGAGTAGAGTCTTTCCTCTAGCAAGGGATGAGCAGAGCATGTGGGACAAATACTAATGCAAAACACATTTTCAGCCTGTGAAGCCATCCAGGGATTGGTGTGGGCTGTTGTCAATTATTTCCAATGCTATCTGTGCAAAGCAACTTTAATATTAATTTATGAACACTGAAACCTGGGACAGCAGAGACAAAAAGCTTTTCAACTACATCCTTTTCCAGGCAAAGAGAAGCCTAGCAATCTCCTGGACTTCCTTCCTGAATACAGAAGCTGAGTTCAGAGATGCAGGTTCAGGTCCAAACCAGCACAGTTTTGTTGGGGAGTTTTATAACAGTTATACAAACAAAGGGATAAACAGTTTGGCTTGGAGTCTGCTGCAGTAGCACCATCTCTTTTTTCACCACAGATCTGAACTGCCAGGCCCTGTCTGAACACTCTCTCTCTTCCCATAACTAGATAAAATCATTACATCTAGAGAAGACTTCCAATATCACCAAGTTCAACTGTCAGCCCAACACCACCATGCCCACTAAGCCACGTTCCTAAGCATCACATCTACACAGTTTTTGAACACCTGCAGAAACAGTGACTCCATCACCTCTCTGGGCAGCCTGTTCCAATACCTGACCACTCTTGTAGGAAAGGAATTTTTCCCAACATCCAACCTGAATTTCCCCTGGCACAACATGGGGTCATTTCCTTTTTTTTTCTTATTGCTAGTTACTTGGCAGAAGAGACCAACACCCACCTCACTACAACATCCTTTCAGTTCGTTGTAGAGAGCAGTAAGGTCTCCTTTCCTGCCAGCTATCTGACTCCCTTCAGCTGTAGGACAACCAAAGCAAGAAGGAAGGCTGTTAGCCTGTGGCTGAGATTCTGCATGAAGCTTACCAGCAGATGCCAGTCTTACACCAGAGTGATACAGTTACAAGAATGCAAGAACTATTTTAGATGAGATTTAAAGCAAGATAATTTTATGCAAACTGGTAGACCTGAATGTAAGATAAAGCAAATTTCAAACAGTCATTAAGCAAAGTATCCCAGATCATTCAATGATAACTTTTATTCTATTATCTCTATTGCTGTTTTTCTGAAGCACAATTTTATCTGAAATAAATTGTTTCCTTTAATGTGCAGTACTGAATTGAGTTAGGAATTTATGGTTTAAAGACAAGACAGTATCTTAGGTTAATCAGTGGGAAACTCACAGGGATTCCTAGTACTCACAGAACAAAACCAGTGGAACAGGACTGCAGGCCTACCTAAGCTTCAGAAGGTGATGTTTAAAGCCTCCCTGAGTGAGTTCCTCTTGTTTACAGATTCAGATTGCATTGGGTTGGAAGGCACCCTGAAAGGTCATCTCCAAACCATCTCCAGTCAGCAGGGACATCTCCAACTAGATCAGGCTGCCCAGAACCACATCGAGTCTGATCTTGAATGCGTGAGGGATGGGGCCTCAACACATCTCTGGACAACCTGTTCCAGATTTCACCATTGTGAAGAACTTCCTCCTAATGTCCAACCTAAGACCACCCTGATCCAGTTTCCCTCCTAATCTCCAACCTAAGACCACCCTGATCCAGTTTCCCTTTGTCCCTAATCCACTCGATCAGTTCCTCCTAACCACCTAAATCCACCCTGATCCAGTTTCCCTCCTAATCTCCAACCTAAGACCACCCTGATCCAGTTTCCCTCTTAATGTCCAACCTAAATCCACTCTGATCCAGTTTCCCTCCTAACGTCCAACCTAAATCCACCCTGATCCAGTTTCCCTCCTAATCTCCAACCTAAGACCACCCTGATCCAGTTTCCCTTTTAATGTCCAACCTAAATCCACTCTGATCCAGTTTCCCTCCTAACGTCCAACCTAAATCCACCCTGATCCAGTTTCCTTCCTAATGTCCAACCTAAATCCACCCTGATGCAGTTTCCCTTTTAATGTCCAACCTAAATCCACTCTGATCCAGTTTCCCTCCTAATCTCCAACCTAAGACCACCCTGATCCAGTTTCCCTTTTAATGTCCAACCTAAATCCACTCTGATCCAGTTTCCCTCCTAATTTCCAACCTAAATCCACTCTGATCCAGTTTCCCTCCTAACATCCAACCTAAATCCACCCTGATCCAGTTTCCCTCCTAATTTCCAACCTAAATCCACCCTGATCCAGTTTCAAACCATTGCCCCTCTCCCAACCTGCTTGCCACACTCTTCTTGATGGCTTTGTTTTGTTTGTTTTTTTATTTGTTAACATTGATCTTCCACTGAGTTTGTTTAGCATTGGAGTAACTTCTAAGAAAGCCATAGAATATGAAGCTGCCTGCTGTAAAATGCCTGCACCAGATCGTGTGTGGGCATCCCACACTGGACCAAAACTTAGTTGAGCAATAACTTGAGACAGTTACTGCATTATTCTGTTCAATTACACACACAGCAAATGATTTCCATGTCTCTTTCCTCATTAACAGAAGTTATTGTTGAAGTGCCAGTTTCTGCCTGGGCAGCTTTTTTGATGCTAACCCTATACAGAACAATTATGTCAAATTAGAATCAGTCCAATTAAAAGCAGACCTCATCCAACACACAAATAAATACTCAATATTATTCATTTTTTTTCATCCTACCAATTCATACTGTGATGGGAGAGGGACTCTGGTGGTGTAAATTGCAAAATCAGCAGGGCTATGGTAATTTTAATTTGGATTTATACCAGCTGAAGCTTCAGCTTTGGATGTCCAGCTGTATTTTAACTACCATAATCTTCCCAGTGTCATTAGGTATTTGTATGAACTTGTATGGATTTTGGACTCTTCCTCCAAGCAACCAGCAATAGAAAAAGAGGAAACAGCATCAAGCTGCACCAGGGGAGGTTTAGGTTTTCCATGTATTGTTGTGGGCATCATGGAAAGAGATCTTCTGGATATTTATATTTTGTAATAGTAGGTCTGTATTTTATGGATGTCTATAAGGCTTTAACTCAGACCTTTGGTAGAATTTTTACACAGGTCCTTCTCGATTCACAACAACCCTCCCAACATTCCAGGCTTGGGGCAGTTTGACTGGAAACTGCCCAGCAGAGAGAGACCTGGGGATGTTGATCAACAGCCAGCTGAACATGAGCCAGCCTCTGCCCAGGTGGCCAAGGAGGACAGCAGCATCCTGGCCTGGATCATCACTAGTGTGACCAGCAGGACCAGGAGAGTGATTTTCCCCTTGGGCTCAGCATTGCTGAGGTCACACCTTGAATATTGGGTTCAGTTTTGGGACTCTCACTAGAAAAAGCACATTGAGGTGCTGGAAAGTGTCCAGAGAAGCCATAAAATGTAATATTGTGAGCCCTAAATATTGCTACCATCACAATTTATTGAGAAACCCAAACACTTCTGTGGCAATTCAGTTGATTTGGTCAGTACTGAATCCTCACATCAAACAAGAATTTTAGATTTGAATTTTCAGGCAATTCTTCTAAGAAAATTCCCCTGGGATGTTGGCCATAAATAATGATGATGATGATGATGATGATGATGATGATGATGATGATGATGATAATAATAATAATAATAATAATAATAATAATAATAATAATAATAATAATAAGTTATCATTGTATTATAGATATAATAATATATATTATATCATCATTATATATATTATATATGTATATATATTATATATATAATGATAATATATATTATATTATCATTATGTATTATTATTATATATAATATATATAATATATTTTATATATAATATATATAATATATAATATATTATATTATCATTATATATTATATATGTATATATAATGATAACATATTATTATTATTATTATTATTATTATTATTATTATTATTATTATTATTATTATTGTTATTATTATTATTAAAAATGCCTTGATGAGCTATTATCTCCATTGCTCAATGTAATATAACTAAGGAATAAAATTCTCTCTCTAGAATAGGCAGAGTGAATTAAGCACAACAATTCCAAGCATCTCTTTATATGCACATTTCCTTTTGCTTTTTTCAGCATTTTTTTTTTCCTTCATTCTTCCCCACAGCTTAGATTTTTTGATGCAGCTTGTAGATACAGAAGATTTTCTTGGAGTACATTGCTCAGAGGATACAGCAATTGTCCTCTACCCTGATGACAAAAAAGTTTACCTGTTTCATTTACAATGTTATTCAACTTTTCCCCATTTCATAATGATGCTCTAAAAAGCCTGAAGGCAAATCTCATGAGAACACAGCAGTTAACAGCAGAATGGAAATAGGAAACAACAATGAGAAAGCTAGCATAGAGAGAGGTGAATTTTGGAGTGCATAGTCCAAGTCCCAGAAGACCTAAGTGGAACACACAGCTATAATTTCTCTGAAAATCAGTGGGTAGGAATGTAGCTAATGGCTATGGCCTCCAATGAAATGTTCTAGGGAATGCTTACCCTTAATGGTGAGCTTGTGAAAAGATTAGGATATTGAAACAGAGGGCAAAGATATAACTGAGAAAATTAGAAAAAAAACAATAATCCTTCCTCAAGGCTCCTAAAAGATGAATATATTTTATAGAAACTGCACACAGCCACCCAAAATCATTAAGAAAAAAAAATTAATTCGTATTTTAGGACATTTGGTGCTGAAGGAAGGTTGTAGGCAGGTGGGAGTTGGTCTCTTCTCCCAGGCAACCAGCAGCAGAACGAGGGGACACAGTCTCAAGCTGTGCCAGGGAGGTCTAGGCTGGATGTTAGGAGGAAGTTCTTCACAGAGAGAGAGATTGCCCATTGGAATGGGCTGCCCAGGGAGGTGGTGGAGTTGCTGTCCCTGAAGATGTTCAAGAGAAGACTGGATGAGCACTTGGAGTCATGGTCTAGTTGATTGCTTAGGGCTGGGTGATAGGTTGGACTGGATGATCTTGGAGGTCTCTTCCAACCTGGTTGATGCTATGGTTCTATGATAATCATAGAACCATAGAATTGTTTTGGTTCAAAAAGACCCCTAAGATCATTGAGTCCAACCACCAATCTAAGACCACCATAGCCATTAAACCATGTCCCAAAGTGCCACATCCACACATTTCTTTGGGACCTCCAAAGACAGTGACACCACCACCTCACTGGACAACTTATAATAGCTGCTGTCCTCTCTAAACTGAGATACACTTTCATGAATTTGACATGTTTACACTGCCCCAATGTACAAGAGGTTGTCCAGACTCAACAACAACTCTATACAAAGCAGTAGAGTGGATGTGTTTAAAATTGAATAATCCTCTTTTTTTTTTCTTTCCCTAAAAGAAATAGAAATCAAATTGTGATCTTTTGCAAATGAGAGGCAGTGTTCTTTCTAGGGGAGAAATCTTACCACAAAATACCACAAAGCCACCAATACTGGGGTTTAATGCTGGTTTATTTTTAGTATTGCAGACTAATTGACACCAAGCTGTGTGGTGCAGCAGACAGGCTGGAGGGAAGGGATCCGTCCAGAGGGACCTGGACAGGCTGGAGAGTTGGGCACAAGCCAACCTCATGAGGTTCAACAAGACCAAGTGCAGGGTCCTGCATCTGGGTTGAGGCAATCCCAAGCACAAATCCAGGCTGGGCAGGGACTGGCTAGAAAGCAGCCCTGAGGAGAGGGACTTGGGGTGCTGGTGGATGAGAAGCTCAACATGAGCTGTCAGTGTGCACTTGCAGCCCAGAAAGCCAACCAGAGCCTGGGCTGCATCAAGAGAAGTGTGGCCAGCAGGTCAAGGGAGGTGATTCTCCCCCTCTACTCAGCTCTGCTGAGACCCCACCTGGAGTACTGCATCCAGTTCTGGAGTCCCTATTACAAGAGGGATATGGACATGCTGGAAGGTGTCCAGAGAAGGGCCACCAGGATGATCAGAGGGCTGGAGCTCCTCTCCTATGAGGACAGACTGAAAGAGTTGGGGCTGTTCAGTCTGGAGAAGAGAAGGCTCTGAGGTGACCTTATTGTGGCCTTCCAGTATCTGAAGGGGGCTACAAGAAAGCTGGGGAGGGACTTTTTAGGCTATCAGGTAGTGACAGGACTAGGGGGAATGGAATAAAGCTGGAAGTGGGGAGATTCAGGCTGGATGTGAGGAAGAAGTTCTTCCCCATGAGAGTGGTGAGAGCCTGGAATGGGTTGTGCAGGGAGGTGGTTGAGGCCCCATCCCTGGAGGTGTTTAAGGCCAGGCTGGATGAGGCTCTGGCCAGCCTGATGTAGTGTGAGGTGTCCCTGCCCATGGCAGGGGGGTTGGAACTGGATGATCCTTGTGGTCCCTTCTAACCCTGACTGATTCTGTGATTCATATTCCAATAGTACAACTACACATAGATAAAGTCAGTCACCTTTCCATGAGAGGGAGCAATGGGTTGTGACATGACATACCATAGAATTGTAGAATGCACTGGGTTGGGAGGCACCTTTAAAAGGTCATCCTTTGTCACCTCCAAAGGTCATCTAGTCCAACCCCCGTGTCGTAAGCATGAGCATCCCCAACTAGATCAGGTTGCTCAGAGCCCCCTCAAGCCTGAGCTTGAATGTCATGTCAATGCTATGGGGAAAGCAGACTCTGTGCTGTGCTGAAAACTGGAGGTGAAAGGAGTCAGGAAGAGACAACAGATGGATGATTTTGCTGATAACAGTTACAGACACTAGATGGGGATGGACATCAAAACATGAATGTTGCTTCCAAATTTAGTTTTGCTGATGGGGATCTAGGTGATATTATAAGTAAGGGATGAATTTGGGCCAAATTCCAAGTTCCCCATGATCTCCACATTCTTTGTATTCACATCTAGAAATACTCTAACTTGGGCTGGTAAAAATTTATTATTTTCCTCTTTTCTCCAGTATACAGCTTCCACCTCACTCATTGCACATGCAAAAGAAGAGGCTAAATAAAATCTTTGCAGGTTTCCAACAGCAATTTACCACAAACTATTAAAAAGTGTTCCTCTCTTTAAGCTTAAACCACATCACCTGGAAATGATACTTGAGGCTTCTTTTTTTCCTAAAGACAGGATTATTTTAGGACAGTCATTTTACACTTGAAACTTAAGGAAGAAAGTGTCATTAAAGAAAGCAACCTAGAAAGCTGTATTAAGGCCTGTGGAAGCAGAATGAGATGCTTGTCACCTGGAAGTAGGTGCTCATTTACCTATCTTTAGAGGTTCAAAGGTGTTTAAAGAAGAGTTTTGAAACAAGGTAGCAGTTCATCTCCTTGTGGCCATGTCCAAAGGTTTCTCTTTAGGTGTTATCCTTGATTCAGAGAATCAGAGAATGGTTAGCATTGGAAAGTACCTTAAATATCATCTAGTTCCATCACCTCTGCCGTGGGCAGGGACACCTTCAGGATCCCTTTCTCTGGTTTTGAGGGGTTTCCATTCTGGAGCTGAGACACTTAGACACCTTTCCTGATAAATATTGAATGAAAAGCTGGGAAGCTGCTTCCAAAGTGTTTCACTTTCATCTAGGAACATGCTCTACAGTGAAAAGAGCTCATCAGAAATTTCCCTATCTAATTCTTACTAGACATTTAACAGGGATTCCTCACTGGCTACATTCTATCCCTGAATATCCATGTGGCTGTCAACACATCACTTATTTTCTGTCCTTCAGTAAAATCCTGTATTCCTTGGTCCTACCAGTTAACAGGAACCTGGTGTTAGCACCACTAGCAGCTGCAATCCAACAGCTAAACACTACACAGAGGACAATTTAGGTCTTCAGCTAATTTTGTGCATAATTGCTCTCCTTTTCTGCTGATTTTCAGATCTTCTAGCTACCCAGTGACAATTCATAGGATCATAGAATCGTTTCTCTTGGAAGGGACCTTTAAGATTACCTAGTTCCAACCACCCTGCCATGAACAGAGGACACCTTCCACTAGACCAGGTTGCTCAAGGCCAAATCCAACCTGGCCTTGAACACCTCCAGGGAACAGGCATCCATGACCTCCCTGGGGAACTTGTTCCAGTCTCACCACCCTCACTGGAAGGAATTTCTTCCTAATATCCAGTCTAAATCTACCCTCTTACAGCTTAAAGCTATTGCCCCTCCTCCTATCATTACAAGCCCTTTTAAAAAATCTCTCCCCAGTTCATGATGGGATGTATGTGTTCATTACCCTATTTATAAAACAACTCACAATTAGTCTTGGGTAGAAAATCCTGCCTTTTTTGTTGGTTGGTTTGTTGATTTGTTTGTTTGTTTATTTGTTTGTTTGTTGTGGGGTTTTTTTAATGCATAGAAGCCCATGAAATGCATGAGCTGTAAGGAAAATAACCACTTGTAGATTACTTGAGTTTTTGGCAAGATTAACTGCAATGGTAGAGACTACCACACTCATGGCAAAAAAGTTCAAGGCAGACAATCTAAAATGAGACAACATGAACTGGTTTGATCCTTTTTTGTAATCACAGCAGTGAGAGTTGCAAGTCATGCCAAAGAAGCAGAGGTAGCTTAATTAAAACTAAAGAAGACTCAGCATCTTTGATTTTCAGCTGATGAAAAACAATTGAGAGATGTTTTGACTACTTTCCCCCTTCCCCCCAGTTTACAATGGTTCGAGTCAGAGGAATGCCACTGCAGTAAGAGGCTGATTTACATCTGTGGAGGAGCTGGCTCAAATCATTCTGTGTGTTAAACATTGTTGTGTTATGCAGCTGCACTTTTTGCTCAGGAAAACCAGCCATCAGCTGTTCTCCAGGAGCTTTGGCTGCTGCTCTTTACCATTTCCTGTGCCACTCAAGGCCACTTGCTCACAGTTCAAGCGGAAAACATTCAGGGTCTAAAATTAGTGCATTTCCCTCAAGACAGCAGAACTCTTTGAAATGAATTTTCCCATAATAAGGCGTGATGAAAAAAATTATCCCAATTTAATTTACTCTTCAGCATTTGCCATACACCATCCTGACTTTACTGCCTGCATTTGTAGAGTTCTTCAATGACCATCCTGGGGTCTCAACAATTCCTGTGCCTCCCACCTGGGCTGAGAGATGACCATGGAATCACAGAATGGTTTGGATTGGAAGGGATCTTCAAGATCATTCTATTTCCAACATCCCCATCATAAGCAGGGACACCTTCCATTACACCAGATCGCTCAAGACCCCATGCAACCTTGGCCTTCAATCCCTACTGGGAAGGGGCATCCACAGCCTCCCTGGGCAACCTGTCTCACCACCCTCACTGGAAAGCATTTCTTCCTAATACTCAGTCTAAATCTCCCTTCTTCCAGCTAAAAGCCATTGCAAAAAATCCTTTTTCCAGCTATCCTGGAGCCTCCTTCAGGTATTGGAAGGCTGCTCTAATGTCTCCCTGGAGCCTCCTCCTCTTCAGGCTGAACAGCCCCAGCTATCTTGGTCTGACCCCATAAGGAAGGTGCTCCAGCCCTCTGATCATCTTGTGGCTTTCTCTGTACCTGCTCCAACTGTTCAATGTCCTTCTTGTGGTGGCGGCCCTAAAACTGAATGCAATAGTTCAGGTGGTGTCTCATGAGAGCAGAGCTGAGAAGCAGAATCACCTCCCTTGTCCTGCTGGTCACGCTTAGAATCATAGAATCATAGAATTAAGAAGGTTGGAAGAGACCTCAAAGATCATCGAGTCCAACCTGTCACCCTAAACCTCATGACTATCTAAACCATGGCACCAAGTGCCACGTCCAATCCCCTCTTGAACACCTCCAGGGATGGTGACTCCACCACCTCCCTGGGCAGCACATTCCAAGGGCCAACCACTCTCTCTGTGAAGAACTTTCTCCTCACCTCCAGCCTAAACCTCCCCTGGCGCAGCTTGAGACTGTGTCCTCTTGTTCTGGTGCTGGTTGCCTGGGATGCAGCCAAGGACACAGCTGCCTTCTGGGCAGCAAGTGACTATTGCCTGCTCATCCTAAGTTTTTCATCAACTAACCATGATTTTAGCTGTCTCCAAGCCTCACTCCTAACGTAAACTGCAACAGCAGTTGAGTTACTGTGGTGGACTACAGGTCTACATCTAACACAGATTGTCTATTACTGACAGCTATTTATTTAATAATCCTATGAACAGCCTTTACCTCCAACACCTCTGTGTTTGAAGGTGCTACACAGACTTGTCCATGCTTCCCAATGCTAGGAGAAGGAGAAAACAGCACAAACCAGAATCCAGAAGGTTTCATTTGAACTTAAGGAAAACAGATCTTTAATTTGAGGGTGCTGGAGCCCTGGAGCAGGCTGTCTATAGAGACTGTGGAGTCTCCTTCTCTGGAGAGATTCCAAACCCACCTGGACATTGTGATCCTGGGCAACCTGCTGTGGGTGATCCTGCTTTAGCAGGGGCTTGGATTGGATGACCTCCACAGGTCACTTCTATGATACTGTGATCACAAAACACCAATGGTCAACACCCTGTGGAGTCTGCAAAACACACAAAGCTAAAATCCACTTACAACAGACAGAGAAATTAATTAGTGTCTCATATGAAAATGAGGCATGGTGACAAATAAGGCAAAAGATCCAATGCTGAAATTGCTACCATTGGTAACAAGCTGGGACTGGATGATCAATTGTAGCAGTGCATTGACTCCCTCACTGCCCCTGGGCTTTTCTCTCACCGCTACCTGACGCTTACTAAACAAAGTGTTCAGATGGTTGTGTTCATAGAATCATAGAATCAACAAGGTTGGAAAAGACCTCAGAGATCATCAAGTCCAACCTATCACCCACCACCACATGACTAACTAAACCATGGCTTCAAGTGCCATGTCCAGTCCTCTTTTGGACACCTCCAGGGATGGTGACTCCACCACCTCCCTGGGCAGCACATTCCCATGGCAGATCACTCTTTCTGTGAAGAATTTTTGCCTCACCTTGAGCCTAAACCTCCCCTGGCACAGCTTGAGACTGTGTCCTCTTGTTCTGGTGCTGGTTGCCTGGGGGAAGAGACCAACCCCCACCTGTCTACAACCTCCTTTCAGGTAGTTGTAGACAGCAATGAGGTCTCCCCTGAGCCTCCTCTTCTCCAGGTTAAACACAGTCATTAAAAACAGAAGAAAATCTACACCTTCAAATAAAAATGTTATATGTTGTGAGCAGTCTTCTACTTCCCATAGGTCTTCCCATGTCCCACTGAAAGTAGTAACTCTGTTGGCACTTGTTGGCAGAGGGACTTGGGGCAGCAGCTCGTTAAGTTGCACCAGTTAATCCCAGGCCCTCTTTTGAGCTCCCAGCCCACTGGTATGGTTTTGTCAGTGACATAAACAGTGGGAATGAGGCACTCCCAGGAAGTCTGCTGATGACAGCAAGCTGTGAGGTGCAGTTGACATGCTGGAGGGAAGAGATGCAATCTAGAGGGACCTGGACAGACTTGAGAGGGTGGCTCATGCCAAGTTCAACAAGGCCAAGTGCAAGGTCCTGCACCTGGGTCAGGGGAATCCCAAGAACAAATCCAGGCTGGGTACAGTATGGTTAAAGGGCAGTGCTGAGGAGGACTTGGGGGTGCAGGCTGATGAGAACCTCAACATGAGCCAGCGCTGTGCAGTCACAGCCCAGAGCAGATTATGTCCTGGGCTGCATGAAAAGAAGCATGGTCAGCAGGTTAGGAGAGGTGATTCTGCCCCTCTACTCAGCTCTGATGAGATCCCACCTGGAGTACTGCTTCTAGTTCTGGGCCCCCCAACACAGGGGTTGGAAATAGATGATCTTGAAGGCCCCTTCCAACCCAAAGCATTCCACGAGCCCGTGATGCTATGAAGCACAGATATTAGTAGAACAGTGTTAAAGCAAGTAGCACACACTTCGTTTGCCATGTTGCCAAGAGAACTGGGGGTTTGTTCCAAATATGGGATGAGGGAGACAAGAGGAAAAGGAAGGAGAGTTTTTCCACAGAGACAGTTTTCTTTAACCTATTTACACAAAAACCCCAAGTAGTCACATTTGGTTTTGCACTTGGAAATCCCCCCTTGAAATACATGCCAAGCAACAAGTGATCATTTTATCCCAGGCCAGAATAAACATTTATCCAAAGCCAGACTTTGAAAGGTATAAATCTTGGAAACCTACAGCTGGAGGTCTTCCACACATGCTAATCAAAGAGAATAAAAGACATGAAACAGATCTTCATTCTCTTTTGCTATTGAAGGAAACTTGTCCTAATGCCTGCTTTCCCTTGTAACTAGGGAGAGCACTAGAAGCTGGGGCCAGATGATTCTTCAGTTTAAATCACTGACAAAACTCTTTAGTGTCCACTAAAACTGGACAAATTGACAAAACTCCTATGTGTCCACTGGGAGTGTGATTAAACTCAAATAGAAAGGGGCACCATAATTCTACAGCTTTCATTCCTGTACCTTTGAGTTACTGGCAAAATGATGGGAAAAGACAATTAAAATCATGAGGTGTTTTAGTGTGCTGCATGCATTGAGAAATGAAGCCATTCCATTCCCTCCCAGCACTCATATTCATTTATTGACTGAGTACAATGCATGACATGGGTTTTGTTAGGAATGACAATGTGGGAAGAACCATCCCTCTTAGGATTTGTGACCCTCCCTACACTGCTTTCTTGAGACCCCCCCCCTGCAGAAGGAGTCTGTCCAGTTCTGAGGCTCCCAGTGTAAGGCCATTGAACTGTTGGGGTGGGTCCAGAGGAAGCCACACAGATGATCAGAGGGATGGAGAACCTCCCCTATGGGGATAGGCTGAGACTCTTGGGGCTGTTCAGCTTGGAGAAGAGAAGGTCCAGGAAGAGCTTAGAGCAGCCTTCCAGTATCTGAAAGAGAGCCTACAAGAAAACTAGGGAGGGACTTTATACAAGAGCTTGTAGTGATAGGACAAGAGGCAATGGCTTTGAGCTGGAAGAAGGGAGATTTAGCCTGGAGATTAGGAAGAAATTTGGAGACAGTGAGTGTGGTGAGACACTGGAACAGGTTCCCCAGGGAGGTTGTGGATGTTCCCTCCCTGGAGGGGAGATGTTCAAGGCCAGGTTGGGCAGGGCTTTGAGCAACCTGGTCTAGAGGAAGGTGTCCCCATCCATGTCAGGGACCTTCTACTTTAAGGCCCTTTCCAACCCAAATCATTCTATGATGATTTTATCATTTTTTCCCTGCTTCATTTTCTTGTGCTTACTCACACAGATGAGGTTTCTCGTTGTTTCAGATATAGCTTCCAACATCAAAATTATCAGTAGTCTAAATCATGGTTAAGGTATGTATTTCCACAAGATGGAAAATGTATTAAATGTATTAAAGAGATCTGTGCCACTGAACAATCACTGCAGCTCTTTCAACTCAGATACTCCTATTTTAGTCCCTATGCCTTTAAAATCTATTCAAGCTCTCTTAACTCCATCAGCAGTCCCAGTTTTGATGCCAGCATAGACTTTATCAGCTCTCCTTGAGGAAGTCTCCTCGGCTGTACAGATTGAAAATACAACCTTTGCCTCAATTCAGAGACACATCATCAGGAAGAGCTAGGGTGTCAGGCTTTTTTTGTATGCTTATCTAAGAGATAAGTCTGAAATATTTGACAGTTCTGCTGTAAGTATTCTCCAGATTAAAATCACTGTTTATGGCAAGTGCAAAAAAAATCTCTCAAACTAAAATTCTCCTTTGTGGACTTGGTAAATCGCACCCAAAGAAAAACAGATTTTTATTATTCTCAATTTTCTCTTCACTTTCACATAGTCATCTTTGTGGGGTTGACTTTTGGACTTGATGATCTTGAAGGTTTCATCCAACCTCAATGATTCTGTGGTTCTACTGTGGACATGGCACTTCAGGACATGTTTAAGTGGGTGTGGTGAGGTTGGGTTGCAATTTGGACTCAATGATCTTAGAAGTTTCTTCCAAGCTTAGTGCTTCTGCAGTTCTATGCTCTTCTAATCACAGTTTTGTACACATCAACACTGTGAGTATCCAGGCACTGTATACAAGCAACAAAACCTTCAGACCTCTGGAAATTATTGCTGCCAGGATCTTACACTGACTTGTGACAAACCATTATTTATTGTATGAAGCTATAGGATGAAGTTAGATAAGCATCTTAGATAAGCATGGAACTTTTCTTACTTGAATGGAATGGCTCATACTTTATAATAACTCTGAAGCATTATAAATAAGTAGAGAAGAACTATTCATATGTACTTTGTACTGATTTGACCCAGAAACTTAATGTTGAGTGATAATAGACCAAGTGTTTTGATGGTGCCTGGACATTACTCTGGTTAAACCACTTCCATTATACCATACCAGCAGTGTACACATTCATAACCAGATCTACAACTCTCTTCTTTTAGTTTTGAACTCAAGAGGACTTATGTAATAGTTATACAGGTTTGTGTAAGTGGCTCAGAAAGAATGATTTATAAACTAAGCTCCTCAGCTGCTGGCAGAAATGATGTGCACAATGCCAAAGCTTGGCACACAGAAATTGGAGCCCTTTTACATTCAGCTCTGTGTGATGTCAGACCAGCAGAAGTAAATCACATTTCCATTTAATTGTCTTTAAAACTCAGACTCAACAGTTGAGTAAAAACAAAGTTTTGTGAGTTTTTTGTTGGTTTTGGTTGGTTGGTTGAGGTTTTTTTTTTTTTTTTGCTTTGGACAAAAAAATATAGATGAAGTTTATGCCCTGCACATTTTAGTCTGTTTTAATCATGTGTCAGCTGGTTTCTTGATCCAGCATTCATGAGCACCTAAGAAGTTACTCCACATTTTCTGTTGGTAATCTTGATGTTAAATTGGCTTTAATGCTCAGCTTAGGTAAAGTGTTCAAATCTCATTCTCAGTCATTCCAAAGGATAGCACAAAAGCAGCATAGCACAGCAGAAGGCCTCCCCAAAACACCTCATTCTGCTTTTATTCCAATTTCCCCAAAGTCAAATTCTAGTGGGTATCTGTCATCACCTTTCCCTCTGAAGAAAAAGCAAGGCAATTCAAAGATCTCAAGTGACAGCTTAGACTGCTTGAGAGTGACAGTAACCAGCACATGTATCAGGGCTCTGGGCAAAGGAATCATCAGAAATAGCTCTGGTAAAGGTCAAGATGTTGCTGCTGCTGTCCACAGGGTCCTGCTGCATGAGGTTATCATTGCTGAAGGACAGGAAGGAGATCACGATGAAGGCTCTGGTACACCACACCACAGACAGCTCATTTAATTCACACCCATTTTTTTTTCCAGCTATTTAAAACTAGAGTGCCCAGCTGGAATAACCTACACCTTCCTACAGCCCTTCACCTCTTTGTATCATGCTCTGGCAGGATAGTGAGGTCCAAAGCCAGAGACCCAAACACCAGAATTCATCAAAGCTGGAGTTCATCTTTCCGAGCCACCTGCAAACACTTAGCTATGACATTTTATCCAGAGTGGTTAATACTAATCAGTAAGAAAGGAGATTTTCTTTTGCTAGCTCTCCCAAAGCACAGTGACAAGCTCAGCACAGACTCTGTAAGCTCACCTTGGGGCTAAGCTGTAAAGGAGGGAATAGAAAAGAATATCATTCTTCATTTTGGCCTCTTCTCTTCCCACACCATGAGGAAGCCTGATTCTGTGACAATCTGATCCCTTCAGGAATCACCCCATTTTACCAAAAGCTAAGGGGCTTTCTAAGCACAGCATCTGTATTCTGTTCTGGATCCAATACTCTTGCCTGACAAGCAAGAAACCTTCAGTTGAATTTCTTCCCATGATGTGGCTTTGGCTGGATGCTTGGGCAGTGGACTTTTCTTCCACCTACTTACACGAGCCCAGAAGTTTTGGATGTTCAGATGCTTTGATAGAATTTAGCAGCTGCCATCAGTTCTTTACATTCATTTCTTTGAATTCACATTCCCTTAGGTTTGCAATAGATTTTGGTTATCCCCTCACACTGCACCTGAAGAAGCATTCCCTTGTGACTTCTGTTTCTTATTCCATCACCTTCATCCTGTTCATGATGCAGAAACCATATCTGTGGGAAACACTCTGCTCCTGACTTTTCTGGTTTAGTGATTCTGCAGAAAATCCATGAACCATAGTGCTCATTTGCAAGAAGATCCTTGAGGGAACATGTTGCAAAGAAACACAAACTCAGATTGTTTTGCTAATTACTGATTTTAACAGGAGAGCTGCAGCCAGGAGAAAGCTGTGTGGTGGAGCCTCATTAAGATACAACATTCCTGAATAATTGTTGAATTAATTGAATTCAGATGGAAGGAGAGATCACTTTCTGGGGCAGAATGAAGAGCTCAAAGGAATAATTAAATGAAGTGGAAGGGGGAGAAAATGTTTATTTGGGTTCTACCCAATAACTGAAAGAGTTGGAGTTGTTCAGCTTGGAGAAGAGAATGCTCCAAGGAGACCTTAGAGCAGCCTTCCAGTATTTGAAAGAGGAAACAAGAGAGATGGTGAGGGGCTTTTTACAGAGGCATGGAGTGATAGGAAAAGAGGTAATGGCTTCAAACAGTAAGAAGTTAGATTTAGATGAGACATTATGTAGAAAATCTTCACCACCAGCTCACCTATATTCACAGAATCACAGAAACATTCAAGTTGGAAAAGACCCTCAGGATCACCAAGTCCAACTGATAACCCTACTCTACAAAGTTCACCCCTAAACCATATCCCCAGGCACCACATTCAGATGTCCTTTAAACACATCCAGGGTTGGTAACTCAACCACCTCCCTGGGCAGCACATTCCAATGCCTGACCACTCTTGCTGGGAAAATTTTTTTCCTAATGTCCAGAATATTTACTCCAAGGGAATTATTTGAGTCTTAAGCACAACCCCTGCTGCTGACCAGGGTAGGCACAGGATAACCAGGTCATGACAGAGAGGGACTGCACCACCTCCCTGGGCAGCCTGTTCCAATGCCTAACCACTCTTTCAGGAAAATTTTTTTCCTGATATCCAGGTCTCATTAGAGTAATAAAAAGTCTTCCAAGATACTCACAGAGAAAGATAAAGCACACAATTAGAAACAAAACATGTCAGGAAGTTTGAGCTGGAACAGTTCAAATCAGCTCTAAATTGGTAAGTTTGCATAAGTTGAAGTTTTCTTGGAACAAGACTACTGCCTTTTATCATGGAAATTATTTTTCATCTTAGATCTGTTTACTATGTTAAAAAAATAATAATAACAAAAAGAAAATCTTCTGTTCTTTTTGCAGTCAAGTCAATTTGTAAACAAGTTCCACACCAGTTGAGTTCAGGATATTTCCTAATCAGTACATGATACAACTGAATGTGTGACTGATCTATTAAGGTTCCATGCATAGCATGTTAAAAATCTAGTGTATATAAACTAACAAACCATCCAGCTTCCCAGGTAGGAGTAATAATACCTTGGTGTCAATTTAAAGAGAGTTTTCTTACAGAGATTAAAGTTTCCAAGTTCTGCTACAGATGAACCTCAGCACCTGAAGTCTAGACATAAAATTGTAACCGTTCTTCATTGTTTTCAGAATATCCTCTGAATCAATCATCCAGGAGTTGGCTCCATCTTGGGACCAGGGAGGCATGTGGACAATTTCACAGCTCAGTGGCTACTCACTGTGTAGCTGTTCTTCTTTAATCCCTAAGGCAAGCAGAAATGGAAAAAGCTAAAAATCTTCTTATGCTTGCAGACCCTTGACAGGCAACATTTCTCCTTCCTGTTCAGCATGTCTTCCTGTCTATCAAGACTGTTATCATTCAGCAAGACCACATTGAATTTCACAGGTTGGTTATCTGGTTATTTTTCTCATCTCCAAAATCTAGGACAGGCTAAAAGTTCCTACCCTTCTACTGCATGTGAGCACATCATTCAAACATATTTGGTTTCTTGCCTTTAGAGCTCCTCTTAGGCAATGGAGACTCTCACTGCTTGGTGTTCAGCCTTTAACTGTCAATGCCTGGTTTGTAACCTTTTCCCTCATGCCAACTCTCTTGGTTGAATTAATGTTTTCCTTTCCTGTTGGGTACTTCCCAGCTCTATTTATACAAAAACAATCACAGCCCTTCCCCACACACTTGCCAGACTAAACAAACCAGTTCCTTTCATTTCCTGTCGCTTCTTTCACCTGATCATTGCAGCAGCTCATCTCTGTGGGTCACCATTTAGCTTCTTTCTTGTTTTGACCTCACTATATTCACACAACTACAGAGGTCCCAAATGCACAGATATTCCATGAACACCCAACATGAAAAACAAACAAAAAATCCACGAGTACGCCTTATGTCTGATGTACGCATGAATCACAGAATCATTACGGTTGGAGAAGACCTCTGAGATCATCCAAACATCAACCCAACACTGCCAAGTCCACCACTAAGCCATGTCCCTCC
This sequence comes from Indicator indicator, assembly GCF_027791375.1. Lineage (NCBI taxonomy): Eukaryota > Metazoa > Chordata > Aves > Piciformes > Indicatoridae > Indicator > Indicator indicator. The sequence continues at coordinate 10,129,603 of NC_072020.1, forward strand.
AATGATACATCTACATCTTTTCTGAATGCTTCCAGGGACTGTGATTCCACCACTGTCCTGGGCAGCTTCTTCTAACACTTAACCACTCTTGCAGTGAGGAAATTTTTCCCAATATCCAATCTAAATCTCCCCTGGTACAACTTGGGGCCATTTCCTCTCATCCCATCACTTGTTACTAGGAAGAAGCAATCAACACCCACCTGTCTCCAACCTCCTTTCAAGGAGTTGTCAAAGAGTCAAAAGGTCTCCCCTCAGCCTCCTTTTCTCCAAACTAAACAAACCCAGATCCCTCCAGCCATAGATGACTTTATGGTGGCAACAATCCTCCTTTGATGAGGAAGTTAGACTTGATGACCTCTGGAGATCCCTTACAACAAGCACCTCTATCATTAAACAAAACTATTTTCCTCCTTTCCCAGTTCAGCCCTGCATTCATTCAAGAGAAAAACAACAAGCAGCAGCTATATAGCCTTTAATGCTGACATTTTTTTTGACATGTCCAGTGTGGACTATAGGGACCTGTGAGAGGCTATCTGTGGGTACAAGGCTTAACGGAGGACTGAGAGGATTGCAATTGGTCCCAGTCTGGGCTGTACTTTGCTTTGAAGTTTTCTGGAAGCATGTTACTTAGAATCATAGAACTGCTTCAGCTGGGAAAGACCTTTCAGATCAATGAGTCCAACCATGCTCTAACTCTACCAAACCTGGTGCTAACCCATGTTCCTCAGCACCACATCTCTGTGTCTTTTCAATGTTTCGAGGGTTGGGAATTCGACCACCACTACAGGGAGTATGTTCTAGTCTCTGAAAACCATTTCAGTCAAGAAGTTTCTTCTAATATCCAACCTTAACCTCCCCTGGTGCAACTTGAGGTCATTTCCTCTTGTCCTGTCACTTGTTACTAGGGAGAAGAGACCAAAAGCTGCCTGGTTCCAACCTCCTTTTAGGGAGTTGTAGAGAGTCAAAAAGACTGGATGTAAGCAAAAGGCATACCAGGGGTATTCTTATAATTCAATAGTAGACAATGGGCCTGGACCAGGCTCTGCTTAGTATAAGTGCAGCCATTAAGTCTGGATCATTCCACTGATGTGTTCCTTCTAAGTTACAAACACACTTTCCTCCACACCTTGGGGGACAGAGCTTACAGTGAGCATAAACAACGGTGTCTCGTGTTCTGAGCATCTTCCTCTGAGCTTCACTGGCCAAGTTTGTTTTCTAGCCAAGCTGGAGATACTGCTGTTCAGTTTCCAGAAACAATTATTCACAATGTTCTTGTGTTCTTTCCCCATCTCAGCGTGTTGCTTCCTGTGACATTTTCCATAACATCTTCAGCTAGTCCTTAGCCTTGTGGGAAACAGAAGCAAATCATCTCTCTGAACTCAGACCACACAAAGAGAAGGCTGAAACACATCTCTGAGTAAAGGCTGTTCAACATAAACATACTGCCTCCCAGTTCCAGGCACAAAGAACATCTCCTCCCCTTGTTCTTTTTCTTCTCTTCTCCCACTCTCTTGGGAAAAACAAAAACAAGAAACAAAAACAAATGCCCCCCTAAAAAACCACAAACAAACAAAAAACAATAACATAATAAAAAATTAAAATATAATAATAAAAATATAATAATAAAATTAATAACAATAATAATAAATATAATAATAATAAATATAATAATAATAAATATAATAATAATAAAACCCCAACCAACGCTGTTATTTCTGGTGGGGGGAAAAAAGAAAGGACTTATTTGGGTGCAAGACGTAAGACTTGGATTTCATCCAAAGATCTGCACATCTGGGAAACATGAATTATGGAAGCACACACGTTGTAAATGTTACTACTTAGAGACATCCAAATTGTAACACCTGAGTCCTTGGAGCTCAGGTTACCAAGGACTGATAACCTTGATCAGCAGCCTTGGTGATGGTGTAAATCATCAAAGCTCTACCAGTTCCAGTGGAGATCTGCCCATTCTGCACAGTCAACACTCCAGTCTTTGGCCACTGAACTTCTACACAGAAACAACATCACATACACTGCTGTAGGTACCAGCACATGGTCCCAGCCATGATTTTGAAGCATTGTACTTTTGGCCCATAGTTGGTCCAGACAGTCATGGGCTCTGGAAAGAGCAGTAAGCAAGGCAGGAAGGACATCAGCACCCAGTGACCTACTTACAAATGATAAAGTGAAGTAACTATGAGGTGTACTTTCCCACAGCATGATGCTGACCTTTGGAGATCAAGGTAAGATCTCCAAACTAAGATCACCTTACTACCTGCACAATACTGAAGAGAAACACAGTGCTACTTCTGTGCTTAAACACATGCAAATATCTCTCACTCCAAAGTCATATAGGATCATAGAATGGTTTGGGCTGGAAGTGACCTTAAAGATCCCCTAGTTACAGCCACGTGCCATGGCAGGACTTTCAGCCAGAAATTTTTGCAACAGTTCTGGAATTTTGCTACTGTTGTGTCCAAAGATACGGTCTTGGTGCTTGAAGTGTAAAGAGAAAATGAAGTCAGGCACTGGTGGTGAGCTCTTTGCATGCATTAAAGCACTTAAATTGGTTATAGATGTAACTCAACACAAGAAGGGCATGGATGTGCTGGAACAGGTCAAATGGCCACCAAGATGTCCTATGAGGATAGACTGAAAGAGTTGGGGCTCTGATAGACTGAAAGAGAGGAGAAGGCTCCGAGGTGACCTTATTGTGGCCTTCCAGTATCTGAAGGGGGCTACAAGAAAGCTGGGGAGGGACTTTTTAGGCTATCAGGTAGTGATAGGACTAGGGGAAATGGAATAAAGCTGGAAGTGGGGAGATTCAGGCTGGACGTGAGGAAGAAGTTCTTCACCATGGGAGTGGTGAGAGCCTGGAATGGGTTGTGCAGGGAGGTGGTTGAGGTCCCATCCCTGGAGGTGTTTAAGGCCAGGCTGGATGAGGCTCTGGCCAGCCTGATGTAGTGTGAGGTGTCCCTGCCCATGGCAGGGGGGTTGGAACTGGATGATCCTTGTGGTTCCTTCCAACCCTGACTGATTCTACGATTCTATGATTCTAAGATGTTCAGAGGGCTGGAGCACCTCTCCTACAAAGGCAGGCTGGGAGAGTTGAGGCTGTTCAGCACGGATAGGGAGCACTATAGGGAGACCTTACAGAAGCATTTCAGCATCTGAAGGGGACCTACAGGAAGGCTGGGAAGGGACTGTGTAGCAGGGTTTGTAGTGACAGGACAAGTGGGAAAGGTTTGAAACTAGAGCAGGGTAGATTTAAGGTGGACATTAGGAAGAAGTTCATTACAATGAGGGTGGTGGAGGCACTGGAACAGGTGCCCAGATAGGTGGGGGAGGCCCCAACCCTGGAGACATTCAAGGTCAAACTTGCTGGGGCCCTGAGCAACCTGATTTAGTTAGAGGTGTCCCTGCTGACTGCAGGGAGGTTGGACAACATGACCTTCAAAGGTGTTTTTCAACATGATGCAATCTGCAAATCTATAATTCTAAGTATTACTAAGTGATACCAAGCAGAAAGATGAACCTAGAGAAGGCAAGACTCAGGGTCATTGTTTTTCATGGCAACCACCATCAGTGCTGTGCAATGAAACAACAATGCTGCCAGGTTTAACATAACAGCACAGCAAGTCCTGGTTTTCAGTTCTCACAACAGCAGGCCTGCACGTGGTGATTGGTTAGGTCTACTGAGGTAGGAAAACCACTGAAGAAGTCCATGGAATGATAGTACTGCCATTGGAAGAAGCAAAAAAAAGCTCTGGAAAGTTTCATTCACTGATTTTATGAATGGGTAGCCCACTCTACAGTGGGAGAGTTTTCTGTCCTTTTTTACCATGATTAGCATCTTCATGGCATACCTACATTTATGACTATGTATCATGAAGCAGAAATACAAGGCAGGAGAAGAGGCAATGGCCTCAAGCTGTGCCAGGGAAGATTTAGGTTGTATATTAGAAAGAATTTCTGTACTGAAAGAGTGGTCAGGCATTGCAACAAGCTGCCCGGGGGGTGGTGGAGTCACCATCCCTGGAAGTGTTCAAAAAATAAGTAGAGGTGACACTTTGTGACCTGGTCTAGTGGTCATGGAGGTGCTGGGTAGAAGGTTGAACATGATGATCTTACAGGTCTTTCCCAACCCTAATGATTCTATGATTCTAAAGCAGAGCACTCAATGAGGCTTATGAAAAGAGTCAGGGAAACTTGTGTGGAGTCAAAGAAGGCAAGTAGAGAGCAAGGGTGTTTGAATGAACTGGGAATTGGGACCTGCTAGCTTGTGCTTCCTCCTAAGTAACTATGTACTGTTTGATTCCATTTTGCCAGCCACAAGAGCCCCAGTGCTGCCCTGGTTTGGAGGACCTCAGGAGGAACATGAAGCTCAAAACCCACACACTCATCATCTCTCGTCCTTACTACACACAATATATGTTACCTTAGTAACAAAGAGTTGATAGGAAACATGTCATTAATAATGAGAAGGAAAACTAAAAGGAGCACTTGTTGTCATCACAACTATGACAGAGGTTGCACCTGCCTTATGAAAGACAGAAAATTTAGTGATGCAAACCAGTTTCGTGGTTTTTACCTTGAAATTCCACTCAGAGGGTTTTTAAATGGAAAGTGAGGGGCAAAAGTTTTGCAGCTGAGGAAAAATATATCCAGGAGGCTGAGTATTAGTAATTTCAATCCTAAAATATCCACAATAATAATATTTTATTTTTTAAATATGGATATTGTTTACTTTCAAAACAATCCCTTTTCAAGTAATACTTTCTGGAAGTAATTTACCAAAACAATGTGACCTCGTTTTTGGGTTTTGGTTTTGGTTTTTTCCTTTTTGGAAAAAAAGAAGAAGAATTTTCAAATTGGAAAAATATGGGCTGCTGAACCAGGGGACAAGACATGAGGATTAAAAGGACCACTGTTTCCAGCATATCTTATGATGTCTAAATATTTTCCAAATCCTAAACCCAAAGTTAAGAGAATCCAGTCCTTAGATGGACCGAAGATGCACGGAACTGCTATCTTGAATGAATAATTGCAGACAGTCAAAAGTGCTGGACTAACATCTTCCAACCAGAAGTTTTAGCATAAACTTTTCATTCACTCACATTTCATAGCTTTCACAGAACCATAGAATCATTTTAGAAAAGACCTTTAAGATCATCCATTCTACCGAGTCTGGTTCCAAACCATATCCCTCAGCACCACGTCTCTGCCTCTTTGAAACACCTCCAGGGAAGGTGACTCCACCACCTCCCTGGGCAGCCTGTTCCAATGCCTGACTGTTCTTGCAGGAAAGAAATGGTTTTCATGTCCAACCCCCAAACCTCCCCTGGTGCAGCTTGAGGCCATTTTCTCTTGTCCCCTTGCTTGCTGCTAGAGAAAAGAGACCAACATCTACTTTGCACCAACCTCTTTTCAGGAGCTGTAGAGAGCCAGAAAGTTTCCCTTCTGCCTCCTCTTCTCCAGATTAAACAATCCTAGTTCTCTCAGCTGCTACTCACCAGACCTGTTCTCTTCAGCAGGTTTGTTGCCCTTCTATGGACAGGTTCCATCACCCCTAGATGCCCTTAGAAAAAGTCCCTCTCCAGCTTTCCTGTAGGCTCCCTTCAGATATTGGAAGGCAGCTATAAGGTCACTGCAGAGACTTCTCTTCTCCAGGCTGCACAACCCCAACTCCCTTAGCTTATCCTCAGAGGTACTCCAGCCCTTCAATCATCCTTGTGTGTAATTGAAATTGAATGATTTCTCTTAGATGGACCTTGTGGGCAGAATCACTGTGAGCAGCCCAGAAGGCCCATTATTTCTTCAAGAGATTTAAGGTGAGCTGGCTTAACACCTCATCAAGCATCTTTGAATTTGAAACTAGCTGTCATGATGCTGTGGCTCTCCAGCCATTTGTTATCATTGTTGATCTCTGAGACCCTCTCTTATTTTCTTCACTTTTTTTTTTTTAACATCAACAAAGCTCATTTGAAATGTCATTTATTAAAACAATGCTTTCTACTTTGCAATGAGCCCAGGCAGTGCATTTTCATCTGTGTTGGAGTTCTGTGTCCAGTCCTGGGCTCCCTGGTTCAAGAAGGACAGGGAACAGCTTGAGAGAGCTCACCAAAGGGCTATGAAGATGATTAGGGGACTAGAACTTCTCATTTATGGATAAAGGCTGAGGGACTTGGGGCTTTTTAGCCTGGAGAAAGGCTGACTGAGGAGGGATATTATTAATGCTCAGCAATACTTAAAGGGTGGCTGTCAGGAGAGTGGGACCAGTCTTTTTTCATAAAAGTGATGCCCAGTCACAAGGACAAGAGGTAAGAGGCACAAACTTGAACACAGGAAGTTCCATCTAATCATGAGGAGGAACTTTACGTTCAGGGTGGTGGAGCACTGGAATGGGCTGCCCAGAGAGGTGGTGGAGTCATTCAAAACCCATGGATGTCATGCTGGGCAGCCTGTTCTGGGTGAACCTGCTCTGGGTGAACCTGCTCTGCCAGGAGGTTGGACTGGATGATCTCCAGAGGTCTCTTCCACCCCCTATCATTCTGTGATTCTACAATTTAGAGCTAAGGAACTTACCAGAGGTGTGCTTCATGTAGTGTGAAAGTACTGCTCAAGAAATATCATCTAAGCCACACAGCTCACATTGTCTTTCCTTAACCAAACAGTCAGTGTTAACATAACACAGGATATCAAGCCCACAAACAACACATGCTGAAGTCACACACTCTTCAGTTTGTCTCAGGAATGTCCCTTGTTGATACACAGATGTTGTAAATGCTTGGGCTCTATGCTCTAAGGATTGGACTCGATGATCTAATGGTTGGACTTGATGATCTTAATTGTCTTTTCCAACCAAAATGATTCTATGATTCTCTGTTTGGAGACTCATGGCCTTCAAGTCTAAAGGTCTGCATTGCTTCACAGCTCTCAAGCCCAACTTTTCTAGTGAAACACTTGAGGTCCTAACCATAGTTTTCTTCTGGGAAAGCTATGTCTTCCATAAACAGTACTAGACATGCATATAAACACATTTTGGAAGGCATGGTTGACAGATCCCAGCAAACACCAGGCATAACAGAAGCTTCTCCTGTTGCAAGTAATGATTCCTTCTGCTATCAGTTTAAAATGGAGATGAATTCTGCAGGGGAGGTGTTGAGATGAAGTTTGAAGCAACAACTCAAACTCAAGTAGTAAGTATGAATATTTACTTCTGGTACTGCTGACTGTCTGGAAATTGGTGTTCAAATACAAAAGAAAAACGCTATTGCTGTCATGAAAGCTTAAGCAAATGGACCACCTGAGGCTTAGAGTAGAAACTTGCCTTGAAAGTGTCCTGTTATTAAATTCAATGTTACACAGAGAATCAATAAACTTAGAGCATTTAATTTGAAGCCATTGATTAGTCCCATGACAAATAGATCCCTCTTCATGCTCTATACCTGATATCTCTGAGGTAGATTGAGGAGGTATGGTCCAGGACCAGGCAGTGATGTAGTTGTAGAAACAGGTTTTCACAGCATCATAGCATCAGGAAGTTTGGAACAGACCTCTAAGATCATCAAGTCCAACTGTCAAACCAACACCACCATGCTCAATAAGCTATATCCCAAAGTGCCATGTCTACATGTATTTTAAACACCTCCAGGCATGGTGACCCCAGCAGTTCCCTGGGCAGCTTGTTCCAATGCCTGACCACTCTTTCAGGCCACATCTGTGGGGAGGAGGGGACAGGACAGGTAACACTGGACTGACCAACAGGGCATTCCATCCCATGGAGGTCACAGCCAGTATAAAACTGAGGCATCACCAGGATCAAGCCTCTTCTTCAATGGCTGGGAAGTACTCTGTATGCTCTGCTTTTAATCCTGATTTGTGTCCTCCTGAATCCAATTCCAGAATCCATCTCCTGAATCTTGTTCCCATTTGCCACTGAGTCTAGTCTGGGACTTCCCCAGTACCTACCATTAACATCAGTGGAGATGGTGACTAAGTGCCATCAGAGGTTGGCTTATATATATTGGTTTGTAGCTATTTGTGCCTGGTTTAATTCTTTCCCTCCCAGCTGGTTTTGTCACTTTCCCAACCCATCAGTCTTTCTCCATTATTGTCATTCTCTTCTCTCTGGGAAGGCAGAGGGATTCACAGAGAGCACCTGTTACTTAGTGGTTTCCTCAGCTCTAACCCTGGACATAAGCACACAGAACTGCTGATGACACCAAGCTGTGCAGTGTGGCTGACTCTCCTGAGGGAAGGGATGTCATCCAGAAGGATCTTGAGAGGCTCAAGAAGTGGGCCAGTGCAAACTGCATGATGTTCAACAAGTCACATTGCAAGGTCCTGCATCTGGGTTGGACCAATCTCAGGCACAAGGACAAACTGGCTGCAGAGTGGGTTGAGAGCAACTCTGAAGAAAAAAACTTGGTGGTGTTGACTGATGAGAAACTCAACATGAGCTGACACTCATGAATCCCAGGAGGAAGATCATGTCTTGGGATGCATCAAGAGGACTGTGGCCAGGAGGTCAAGAGAGATGATTCTTCCCTTTTACTCTGCTCTTGTGAGACCCTGCCTTGAATACTGCATCCAGGTCTGGTGTTCCCCATCACGAGGGGGACACAGAACTGTTGGAGTGAGTCCACAGGAGAACCACAAGGAGGATCAGAGGGCTGGAGAACCTCTCCTACTAAGACAGGCTGGGAGAGTTATGATTGTTCAGCCCAGAGAAAAGAAGACTCTGCAGGAACCTTATAGCTGCCTTCCAATAGCTGAAGGGAGCTACAAGAAAACTGGAGAAGGACTCTTCATAAGAGTGTCTAGCAACAGAACTAGGGGGAATGGTTTTAAGCTGGGTGAGAGTAGGTTTAGACTGGATCTTAGGAAGAAGTTCTTCAGTAGGAGAGTGGTGAGACTCTGGAATAGGTTGCCCAGAGTGGTTGTGGATGTGCCCTTCATGGAGGTGTTTAAGGCCAGATTGGATGAGGCCTTGGGCAACCAAGTCTCACTGAGAGGCAGCCCTGCCCATGGCAGGGGGGTTGGAGTAGATGATCTCTGAAGTCCCTTCCAACCTAAACCATTCTATGATTCCTTGACATCGAACAGCAACATTTCAACATGACAAAGGTCAGTGCATGCCACCTTGCATCAACATCTGGGACCCAGACCTCACGAAGTGAGATTTTACAGAGATGCCAACCTTTCCTGACCACTGGACATTTGAAAGCATCCTGACTTGTCAGAGGCTGGGTTCTTATGCCATGCACCAACAGCCAGTGTAAATTGTACAAAAGCAATCTATGTTCTACGTGAACATTGTTTCTGTTGACAATCTGATTAGGGAGGATGTTAGAGGAGGATGTTTTCCAGAGGATATCCTATCTATTGTGCAAGCAGGTGCTCTTCAAGGCCTTTGTTCAGAACATAAACACAGCTAAGGTATTTAAAGTTCACTGAAGACAATGATGAAAACCTAAACAAAAGACAGAATGATGTCTTCTCCTTAATGGCTTTGAGTGAGTGCTTTTAAGCTGGTGAGATGGATTTTATTCCATCATTTTCTGTTGGGCTTTCTTTCAAAAGTACACTGAGTTAATGAGGAAGAACTTCTTTGATTTAAGGGTGACAGAGCATTGGAATGGACTACCTGGAGAGGTGGTGGATTGTCCACCTCTGCAGACATTCAAAACCTGCCTGGACATGTTCCTGTGTGAACTTCTTTGGGTGAACCTTCTTTTACAGGGGGGTTGGACTTGATCTCCAGAGGTCCTTTCCAACACCTGCCATGCTGGGATTCTGTGTGATTCTCAATAATATTAGTTGTGCTAGAGTAGGAAAACAGTTCAGCAGCTACATTGAGTAAAGCTGATGGCAAACACCTAGAAATGTAAAACAGTTCAGCAGCTACATTGAATAAAGCTGATAGCAAACACCTAGAAATGTAAAACAGTTCAGTAGCTACAGTGAGTAAAGCTGATGGCAAACACCTAGAAATGTAAAACAGTTCAGTAGCTACATTGAATAAAGCTGATAGCAAACACCTAGAAATGTAAAACAGTTCAGTAGCTACATTGAATAAAGCTGATAGCAAACACCTAGAAATGTAAAACAGTTCAGCAGCTACATTGAGTAAAGCTGATGGCAAACACCTAGAAATGTAAAACAGTTCAGTAGCTACAGTGAGTAAAGCTGATGGCAAACACCTAGAAATGTAAAACAGTTCAGCAGCTACATTGAATAAAGCTGATAGCAAACACCTAGAAATGTAAAACAGTTCAGTAGCTACAGTGAGTAAAGCTGATGGCAAACACCTAGAAATGTAAAACAGTTCAGTAGCTACATTGAGTAAAGCTGATGGCAAACACCTAGAAATGTAAAACAGTTCAGTAGCTACAGTGAGTAAAGCTGATGGCAAACACCTAGAAATGTAAAACAGTTCAGCAGCTACATTGAGTAAAGCTGATGGCAAACACCTAGAAATGTAAAACAGTTCAGCAGCTACATTGAGTAAAGCTGATGGCAAACACCTAGAAATTTAAGTTTAGTAGCTACAGTGAGTAAAGCTGATGGCAAACACCTAGAAATGTAAAACAGTTCAGCAGCCACATTGAGTAAAGCTCATGGCAAACACCTAGAAATGTAAAACAGTTCAGCAGCTACATTGAGTAAAGCTGATGGCAAACACCTAGAAATGTAAAACAGTTCAGCAGCTACATTGAGTAAAGCTGATGGCAAACACCTAGAAATGTAAAACAGTTCAGTAGCTACAGTGAGTAAAGCTGATGGCAAACACCTAGAAATGTAAAACAGTTCAGTAGCTACAGTGAGTAAAGCTGATGGCAAACACCTAGAAATGTAAAACAGTTCAGCAGCTACATTGAGTAAAGCTGATGGCAAACACCTAGAAATGTAAAACAATTCAGCAGCTACATTGAGTAAAGCTGATGGCAAACACCTAGAAATGTAATACAGTTCAGCAGCTACATTGAGTAAAGCTGATGGCAAACACCTAGAAATGTAAAATAGTTCAGCAGCTACATTGAGTAAAGCTGATGGCAAACACCTAGAAATGTAAAACAGTTCAGTAGCTACATTGAGTAAAGCTGATGGCAAACACCTAGAAATGTAAAACAGTTCAGCAGCTACATTGAGTAAAGCTGATGGCAAATACCTAGAAATGTAAGTTTAGTAGCTACAGTGAGTAAAGCTGATGGCAAACACCTAGAAATGTAAAACAGTTCAGCAGCTACATTGAGTAAAGCTGATGGCAAACACCTAGAAATGTAAAACAGTTCAGTAGCTACAGTGAGTAAAGCTGATGGCAAACACCTAGAAATGTAAAACAGTTCAGTAGCTACATTGAGTAAAGCTGATGGCAAACACCTAGAAATGTAAGTTTAGTAGCTACAGTGAGTAAAGCTGATGGCAAACACCTAGAAATGTAAAACAGTTCAGTAGCTACAGTGAGTAAAGCTGATGGCAAACACCTAGAAATGTAAAACAGTTCAGTAGCTACAGTGAGTAAAGCTGATGGCAAACACCTAGAAATGTAAAACAGTTCAGCAGCTACAGTGAGTAAAGCTGATGGCAAACACCTAGAAATGTAAAACAGTTCAGCAGCTACATTGAGTAAAGCTGATGGCAAACACCTAGAAATGTAAAACAGTTCAGTAGCTACATTGAGTAAAGCTGATGGCAAACACCTAGAAATGTAAAACAGTTCAGCAGCTACATTGAGTAAAGCTGATGGCAAACACCTAGAAATGTAAAACAGTTCAGCAGCTACATTGAGTAAAGCTGATGGCAAACACCTAGAAATGTAAAACAGTTCAGCAGCTACATTGAGTAAAGCTGATGGCAAACACCTAGAAATGTAAAACAGTTCAGCAGCTACAGTGAGTAAAGCTGATGGCAAACACCTAGAAATGTAAGTTTAGTAGCTACAGTGAGTAAAGCTGATGGCAAACACCTAGAAATGTAAAACAGTTCAGCAGCTACATTGAGTAAAGCTGATGGCAAACACCTAGAAATGTAAAACAGTTCAGTAGCTACAGTGAGTAAAGCTGATGGCAAACACCTAGAAATGTAAAACAGTTCAGTAGCTACAGTGAGTAAAGCTGATGGCAAACACCTAGAAATGTAAAACAGTTCAGTAGCTACAGTGAGTAAAGCTGATGGCAAACACCTAGAAATGTAAAACAGTTCAGTAGCTACAGTGAGTAAAGCTGATGGCAAACACCTAGAAATGTAAAACAGTTCAGTAGCTACAGTGAGTAAAGCTGATGGCAAACACCTAGAAATGTAAAACAGTTCAGTAGCTACAGTGAGTAAAGCTGATGGCAAACACCTAGAAATGTAAAACAGTTCAGCAGCTACATTGAGTAAAGCTGATGGCAAACACCTAGAAATGTAAAACAGTTCAGCAGCTACATTGAGTAAAGCTGATGGCAAACACCTAGAAATGTAAAACAGTTCAGCAGCTACATTGAGTAAAGCTGATGGCAAACACCTAGAAATGTAAAACAGTTCAGCAGCTACATTGAGTAAAGCTGATGGCAAACACCTAGAAATGTAAAACAGTTCAGTAGCTACATTGAGTAAAGCTGATGGCAAACACCTAGAAATGTAAAACAGTTCAGCAGCTACATTGAGTAAAGCTGATGGCAAACACCTAGAAATGTAAAACAGTTCAGCAGCTACATTGAGTAAAGCTGATGGCAAACACCTAGAAATGTAATACAGTTCAGCAGCTACATTGAGTAAAGCTGATGGCAAACACCTAGAAATGTAAAACAGTTCAGCAGCTACATTGAGTAAAGCTGATGGCAAACACCTAGAAATGTAAAACAATTCAGCAGCTACATTGAGTAAAGCTGATGGCAAACACCTAGAAATGTAAAACAGTTCAGCAGCTACATTGTGTAAAGCTGATGGCAAACACCTAGAAATGTAAAACAGTTCAGCAGCTACATTGAGTAAAGCTGATGGCAAACACCTAGAAATGTAAAACAGTTCAGCAGCTACATTGAGTAAAGCTGATGGCAAACACCTAGAAATGTAAAACAGTTCAGCAGCTACATTGAGTAAAGCTGATGGCAAACACCTAGAAATGTAAAACAGTTCAGCAGCTACATTGAGTAAAGCTGATGGCAAACACCTAGAAATGTAAAACAGTTCAGCAGCTACATTGAGTAAAGCTGATGGCAAACACCTAGAAATGTAACAGTTCAGTAGCTACAGTGAGTAAAGCTGATGGCAAACACCTAGAAATGTAAAACAGTTCAGCAGCTACATTGAGTAAAGCTGATGGCAAACACCTAGAAATGTAAAACAGTTCAGTAGCTACAGTGAGTAAAGCTGATGGCAAACACCTAGAAATGTAAAACAGTTCAGTAGCTACAGTGAGTAAAGCTGATGGCAAACACCTAGAAATGTAAAACAGTTCAGCAGCTACATTGAGTAAAGCTGATGGCAAACACCTAGAAATGTAAAACAGTTCAGCAGCTACATTGAGTAAAGCTGATGGCAAACACCTAGAAATGTAAAACAGTTCAGCAGCTACATTGAGTAAAGCTGATGGCAAACACCTAGAAATGTAAAACAGTTCAGTAGCTACATTGAGTAAAGCTGATGGCAAACACCTAGAAATGTAAAACAGTTCAGTAGCTACAGTGAGTAAAGCTGATGGCAAACACCTAGAAATGTAAAACAGTTCAGCAGCTACATTGAGTAAAGCTGATGGCAAACACCTAGAAATGTAAAACAGTTCAGTAGCTACAGTGAGTAAAGCTGATGGCAAACACCTAGAAATGTAAAACAGTTCAGTAGCTACATTGAGTAAAGCTGATGGCAAACACCTAGAAATGTAAAACAGTTCAGTAGCTACAGTGAGTAAAGCTGATGGCAAACACCTAGAAATGTAAAACAGTTCAGCAGCTACATTGAGTAAAGCTGATGGCAAACACCTAGAAATGTAAAACAGTTCAGCAGCTACATTGAGTAAAGCTGATGGCAAACACCTAGAAATGTAAAACAGTTCAGCAGCTACATTGAGTAAAGCTGATGGCAAACACCTAGAAATGTAAAACAGTTCAGTAGCTACATTGAGTAAAGCTGATGGCAAACACCTAGAAATGTAAACAGTTTCAGTAGCTACGTTGAGTAAAGCTGATGGCAAACACCTAGAAATGTAAAACAGTTCAGTAGCTACATTGAGTAAAGCTGATGGCAAACACCTAGAAATGTAAAACAGTTCAGCAGCTACATTGAGTAAAGCTGATGGCAAACACCTAGAAATGTAAAACAGTTCAGTAGCTACATTGAGTAAAGCTGATGGCAAACACCTAGAAATGTAAAACAGTTCAGTAGCTACATTGAGTAAAGCTGATGGCAAACACCTAGAAATGTAAAACAGTTCAGCAGCCACATTGAGTAAAGCTGATGGCAAACACCTAGAAATGTAAAACAGTTCAGTAGCTACAGTGAGTAAAGCTGATGGCAAACACCTAGAAATGTAAAACAGTTCAGCAGCTACATTGAGTAAAGCTGATGGCAAACACCTAGAAATGTAAGTTTAGTAGCTACATTGAGTAAAGCTGATGGCAAACACCTAGAAATGTAAAACAGTTCAGCAGCTACATTGAGTAAAGCTGATGGCAAACACCTAGAAATGTAAAACAGTTCAGTAGCTACAGTGAGTAAAGCTGATGGCAAACACCTAGAAATGTAAAACAGTTCAGTAGCTACATTGAGTAAAGCTGATGGCAAACACCTAGAAATGTAAAACAGTTCAGCAGCTACATTGAGTAAAGCTGATGGCAAACACCTAGAAATGTAATTTTTGTAGCTACATTGAGTAAAGCTGATGGCAAACACCTAGAAATGTAAAACAGTTCAGTAGCTACAGTGAGTAAAGCTGATGGCAAACACCTAGAAATGTAATGGTGTCAGCAGCATTGTTATAATCTCATTTCAAAATCTTGGTCAAAAGGATAATTCTTCAAACATGATGATCATGGTGGTATCTTGGGCTAGATATTTCCAGCATTTTTTGGTTCTGTGATCTCTCATTCTAGTTCTCAAATACAATAAAGGAGCTAAGTGAAAATCCAGAGTTTTTTCCCTCACATAAGTGTTTGTTATTTGCCTATTCATATAACCATAGAATGCTATGGGTTAGAAGGGAACTCTAGAGATCATCCAGACCAACCGCCCACCCATCAAATCAGGATCCCCTAGGGCAGGAATGCATTGAGACAGGTCTTGAAAGTCTCCAGAGAAGTAGACTCCACAGCATCTCTGGGCAGCCTACTCCAGGGCTCCAGCACCCTCACAGTAAAGAAGTTTCTCCTCATGTTGAGGTGGATCTTCCTGGGCTCCAGCTCATACCCTTGTCGTATCACTGGGCAGCACCGAAAAGAACCTGGCACCTTCATCTCCACACCTCCCCTCAGATAATTATAGATATTAACAAGATCCCCTCTCAGCATTTTTCTCAAGTCTAAAGAGCCTCAGGTCTCTCAGTCTTTCAACCACCACCATGGAGAGTCTGTTCCAGTCTCTGTGAACCATTTCAGTCAAGAAGCTTCTTCTCAGATCCAACCTACACCTGCCCTGGTGCAACTTGAGGCCATTTCCTCTTGCCCTATCACTTGTTACTAGGGAGAAGAGACCAACACCCACCTTTCTCCAACCTCCTTTCAGGGAGTTGTAGGGAGCCAGAAGGTCTCCCCTTAGTTTCCTTTTTTCCAGAATAAACAACCCCTCACCAAACTTGTTCTCCAGACCCTTTACCAACTTTTCCCTCTCCAGCACCCCAATGTCCTTCTTACAGTAAGGGCCCCAAAACTGGAACAAGTACTCAAGGTGGGGTTTGTATGAGTGGCTTTTATAGGAATATGTCAGCTTCTCTAAGAATAGGTTTAAAGAAGTCCTTTTAATTGAATAAAAGCTGATTTGAGACAATAAACATATATATTTCTTTTTGAATATAGGGTTGATGGTAGTTCAATTGTAGAAAATTCAGTGAAACAGAAGACCTCTGAGAACATAAATAAAGACTGGAGGGGAAAAATGTTGGAAAACATATTCCTTCAGAAGAAGAATAAAACAAACAAACAAAAAAGAATAAAACAAAACAAAGCCAAAACCTTAATACCAACAATGTGTAGCTGTACAAATGAAAGAAAATGAAGAGAATTCTCCTCTATGTTACATTTAATTTTGCACATAGAGTAATGTCCTATTTTTGAGCTTACCCAGCTGTCTAAAGCACACTGTGTAGCTGGGAACTTTCCCCTTTCTATTGCCTCAGAGATTATTCAGAAGAATCACAAAACTTCTGCCAAGAGTACTATATTTACAAGGGAACAGCAAAGTGAGGATGGCAGCAATACTTTGATCTTTAATGAATGGCTCTGCAAGGCTGTAACTTAATGTCCTGGTTTGAGCTACGCCAGAACTAACTCTGTTCAGTGATTTGGCTTTCCAGCTCAGTCTCTTCCAAGTAACTGTAATTAGCAGTTTATCATTCTCAGGAGACTGTGAATATTGTGGCCAATAGGTCACTGCATATAACTCAAGAATTTCTGGTGGAGTTCCAAGCTCAGTCGAAATCTTCCTCAGTGGTATGTTCTTTTAAATACTATTAAATAGCCTCAGAGGTGTTATTGGATAATAAAGTCACTGCTTTTGAGGTGCCTGGAAGCCATAGTTACCAGAATGTTTCTATAGCATGGGTTGTGGAACCACTTTGATGCACAACCATGTTTGTCAAAGGATCATGGAATGGTAGGAGTTGGAAGGGAACTCTGGAGATCATTGAGTCATAGAATCATAGAATCAGTCAGGATTGGAAGGGACCACAAGGATCATCCAGTTCCAACCCCCCTGCCATGGGCAGGGACACCTCACACTACATCAGGCTGGCCAGAGTCTCATCCAGCCTGGCCTTAAACACCTCCAGGGATGGGGCCTCAACCACCTCCCTGGACAACCCATTCCAGGCTCTCACCACTCTCATGGTGAAGAACTTCTTCCTCACGTCCAGCCTGAATCTCCCCACTTCCAGCTTTATTCCATTCCCCCTAGTCCTGTCACTACCTGATAGTCCAAGCTTTCTGCCGAGTCAAGTTCA
Organism: Indicator indicator; assembly: GCF_027791375.1. Classification (NCBI taxonomy): domain Eukaryota; kingdom Metazoa; phylum Chordata; class Aves; order Piciformes; family Indicatoridae; genus Indicator; species Indicator indicator. Next base: position 10,146,740 of record NC_072020.1, read on the forward strand.
CCTAGAGATCCTGGAAGTGTTCAAAGCCAGACTGGGTAGGTCCTTCAGCAACCCAGTTGAGTGAAAGGCATCCCTGCCCATGGCAGGGGGTTGGAAGTACATGATATTTAAGGTCCCTTCCAACCTAAACCAGTCTGATTCTGGTCCTGTGATACTGTGAAATACTTTTCTGTCCACTCAAACCTGTATTTGAGCCTGGCCACCAAAAGGCTTGCAGTATAGAGGCAGTTTGTGGACTTAAAAGGAGACAAGAAACAAAACCAACCATACAATTATACCCTTGAGACAAATGTGGGAGAAGATTAGGGATGCTCTTCCTTCATCTTTAACTAATTGCCTTTCCAAAGTCTCATCCTCAGTCTTTGGAGGAGATCACAATAATGTTACTGCACCAGGAATACACTTTGTGCTCACTCTACAGTAGAGCGGAGGTTAACCACATTAGAAATTCAGAAAAGAATAATTAATCCTAAGAGCTGCATAGACACTTTTTTTAAAATTAGATTTTAATTACTTTATCAAAGTGTTTCCCCACTTTCAGCCCTCGTAGTTCATGCTGCATACATAAAAATCATTCTGCACTTAAATTCCTTCCCTGCCACCAGGGAAGATCTATGGCATAAAGGAGACAGCAGTAATTCCTGTAGAGCTACTGCTGCTTTTATTATGCCAGTGGTAAAGAATAATAAGGTCATTCATGTATTTCACGTTTCCTTCCCTGTGTGAGTACTAATATCACTTACCAAGCCTCAAATTGATTTTCCTGTGGCCATATAGTTTAATACATTATGCCAAAAATTGCTTATAGGGTGCAGCAAGGTGGGCATTGGGTCTCTTCTCCCTAGTAACAAGTGATAGGATGAGAGGAAATGGCCTTAAGTGGCATGTGGGGATGTTTAGGCTGGATATTAGAAGAGACTCTAGTACAGGTACAGACCTGAGGGGAAGCTACAAGAAAGATGGTGAGGGACTTGCCACAAGGGCTTGCAGTGATAGGATGAGGGGCAATGGCTTTCAGCTTGGAAAAGGGGACATTTAGACTGGAGATTAGGAAGAGATTCTTTGCAGTGAGGTTGGTAAGACACTGCAACAGGCTGCCCAGGGAGGATGTGGATGCCCTCTTCTTCAAGGTGTTCAAGGCCAAGATGGACAATGCCTGGAGCAACCTGGTCTAGTGGAACTAGATGATCTTTAAGGTCTCTTTTGACCCAAGCAATTGTGTGGTTTTGATTCCATGAAACTTCTTCCCTGAAAGGGTTCTTAAAGACTGGAACAGGCTCCCCAGGGAAAAGGCTGAATACCCATCCTTGGAGGTGCTGAAAAGATGCAGAGATGTGGTGCTGAGGGATGTGGTTTAGCCCCAGACTTGGCAGAGTTAGATGATGGTTGGACACAATGATCTGAAAGGTCTTTTCCAGCTAAAATGATTCTCTGATTCTGTGATTCTGTCCTTTCCCCCACCCCAAGGGGGAGGTTATTGTGGGGTTCAGGTGAGAGCTGTTTGTTTTCTCTGCTCACTCAGTGCTCCCAGCTTTGTGCAGTTCTGCAGTAGCCATGCTTTTTCTGCAGTGCCCAACCAACAGAGATCTTCTGTCTGCTTCACAGTTGAGTAGGTAGAGAGGAAGGTAGAAGAGAACAGGCTTGCAAATTCCTCTGGCATCCTGATGTTATTCCTAAGAGCCCTCTATAAAAGCAACTGCTGCACATGGAGAATAAGGACAGAGGAACAAGCAGCACACACTGTACCAGTTCTGGTTCCCATAGCAACAGCAGTGAAACATTGCATTTTTTCCAGTTTTGGAAAAACATTTCAAGTTTCCTCCCATTTTGAGGGTGCCATTAGAAATTCCAAAACTCTCTCAGTATCAGTCTGTTTTGCACAAACATTTCTTTATAATCACAAGCAGATAGCATGGAGACTGTCCTCTTGGACAAGGTTACTCTGGTGCTCAGGCTCCAGGCACAAAGAACACTGTTTGAAAATACAGCAAGCAGGCATGCTGGACAGAATTACTGTCATTCATCAGCCCTGCAGCAGGGACAAAGGGACCATAGCAGCATTCTTCTGATCTTTTCATAGGCAGAGTGGAAGGCTGATTTGCAACCCTGTTCTCAACCCACCCCTTTGAAGTAAAAATTAATAATAAAAAGGAGAGGTAAAACTCCACACCACAGCATTTTGTGTACTTCTACAGATGAGGCTTGGGTAGCAACTGTTCTGAATGCAGAGGTTTATGCTTGAAGTCTCAAGCTGCCTGAGCCTTGCTCAGTCTGTCTGAAAGTTAGCTTTAGCATGGTTTGCACCTTACCAGATTCTCATCTGCCCAGTACTCTAAAGGCAGTGCCAGCTGCAAAGCAGAAATAGTGAAGTCTTACATAACCTTTCCCCTAGCCTCAAAACAACTTCATAAAGGACAGTGCTCACAATGGCCAAATGGCAGTGAGTACAACAGAGATACATTCCCTCAGAGCAATGAAGTTATTTTTTTAGACTTTTTATTTGTACATATTGTATTTTTACAGAATCAGAGAATGGTTTGGGTTGGAAGGGACCTTAATGATCACCTGGTTCCAATCCCTTGCCATAGGCAGGGACATCTCCTGCTAGACCAGATTTTTCAAGGTCTCCATCCAACCTGGCTTTCGATGCTTCCAGGCTTGAAGCCTCCACAATATCTCTGGACAAGCTGTTCCAGTTCCTCACTGCACTCATGGGGAAGAATTTCTTCGTAATGTCTCCTCTGAATTAATTTTTTTCCAGTTTGAAGCCATTCCCCTGCATCCTGCCACTCCATACCTTTGTAGAAAGTCCCTCTCCAGCTGTCCTGTAGTCCCCTTCAAATACTGGAATGTTGCTATGTCTCCCTGGAGCCTTCTTGTATCAGTGTGAGAGCTGAAATCCTCCCCCCCCCCCCAACAATAACCAGGCTAGCTCAGTCTGGAAGCAAATGAAAAGCTGTATTTACAAGCAAATCTACAATCTATGATGAAATGTAATGAGTATGTACAAATAGACACCATTCACAACATTTACAAATATGTACAATCAACAGAAAAGCACAACCAAGCTCCCTTTGCTTCCCCCAAAGAGGGGACCTCCCAAGGGACCTCCTCCTCAGACTTCCCTGGCAGAAGGCAGAGAGTCAAGAAGCAGAGAGGCTGTGTGAGACTTAGCTTGTCAAGGTCAGTGTGTTATCTTCAGCCAGAAAAGAAGAGACAGACAGCCCAGCAAGCTGCAAACTGAGACTCTGACTGCCCCAACCTTGTTTTGGGTAATAGTTCTTAAACATTTCTATCTCTCCAATGGAAGTATTTAGAGCAATCATTATTTTGCTTTCTTACACCCAATAGTGACTTATTTACATTGTTTAACTTTCTCTGCTTGAACTTTGAGAAGAAAAATTAAAAAGACAGTTTTAAACCATCACATTTCTCCAGGCTGAACAACCCCAACTCTCTCAGCCTGTCTTCACAGCAGAGGTGCCCTCTGATCATCTTTATGACTCTCCTCTGGACCCAGAGCTGGGTATAGGACTCTAGGTGGGGTATTAGCTTTTGCAAGGTTTAATAACACCAGGGCTCATACAGTTCTCCCAAGCAGCAGAGCAGAACTTGAAACATCTGTGGTCATGATTTGTACACTGCTCATTAGCAGAGAGGTCATCCATCTTTGCTTTACCATCCCAGTGACAGGTTATTAGAGCTTCTCCCAAAATGGATATTTTCTACCAACTTGATTTGCAGCAGAACACATCCAGTGGGACCTCACTGTTGTTTGCAAGTGCATTGGCAAAATGTCTTTGATGAGACACAAGCACAAAGTTTGAAATAATAGAGGAAGAGCAGAAGTGTAATTAAAAACAAAGTAATTAAAATACACCCTAAAAATGAGATTGTTAATTTAAATTGCATACAAACAATAAATAGATCTTGACAGCCTCTCTTCTCATCTAAATGAACATGGGAAATTAATTTGCAGCCTTCTCACATACCCACACAACCATTCTGATTCACCTTTGGGTTGGAAACTCTAGCCCAGGTCTACAAACACTGCTGCTCATTGTGTGCTTCATCTGACTCCTAGAATGTCCCTTCCTCACAGGTCTGGAAACTGGGATGTGCCTATTAGCCAGGAAGAAATCATTCAATTAGAGTGTGTGCTTCCTTATTTTGTCTTCATGAGCTGTCTGCCTTTGCCATCTAAAGCCCTGTTGTTTATATTTTTCATGGGAGAGTTTACAATTTCTGATACTCTATTGACTGAACTCCCTCAAGTGTCACATTTCTTAGTTAAACCACAAAAAGCAACGTGTCAAGCAAAGAGACTGAGCTCATGCCAATAAATCAGTGTGCAGAGATGGCTCAGTTGCATCATAAAGCTCACTTTAGGAGACACTCTCTTAGTGGATGAGGGAAAGGCTATGAGTAGTCTCTATCAGGACTTCAGTAAAGCCTTTGATACTGTGTCCCACAGCATCCTCCTGGAGAAAATGGCTGCTCTTGGCTTGGGTGGGTAAAAACAATTGGCTGATGGCCAGCCTCAAAGAGTGATAGGGAATGGAGTTAAATTCAGTTGGCAGCCAGTCATAAGTGGTGTTCCCCAGGACTCAGTGCTGTGATTTGGATGAGGGGATGGAGGCACCCTCACTAAGTTTGCAGAAGACAACCAGCTGGGAGGGGGTGTGTTGATCTGCTGAGGGTAGGAAGGTTCTGCAGAGAGACTTGTACAAACCAGGTCAGTGCAGCAGAGCAAATTGTCTGAGGTTTAATGAGGCCAAGGGCTGGGTCCTGCACTTGGGTCACAACAACCCCATGAATGGCACAGGCTTGGGGCAGAGTGGCTGGAAACAGCCCCAGTGGAGAAAGACCTGGGGGTGCTTGTTGACAGTGGACTGAAGATGAATCATCATGTGCCTAAGAAGGTCAACAGCATCCTGGCCCAGATCAGCAATAGTGTGGCCAGCAGGACCAGGGAAGGGATTGTCCCCCTGGACTCAGCACCAGTGAGGCCACCTCTTAAGCACTGGGCTCAGTCTTTGAGCCTCTCATTCCAAGAAGGACATTGAGCTGCTGGAGCAGGCCCAGAGAAGGGCAGTGACACTGGTGACAGGTCTGGAGAACAGGTCTGGTGAGGAGTGAGTGAACTGGGTTTGTTTAGTCTGGAGAAGAGGAGGCTGAGGGCACACCTCATTGCTCTCTGCAAGTCCTTGAAAGGAGGTAGGAGTGAGGTGGGTGTAAGTCTCTTCTCCCTAGGATCAGGTGATAGAACAAGAGGAAATGACCTGAAACTGTGCCAGGGGAGGTTTAGCTTGGAGATTTGGAAAAATTTCTTTCCTGCAAGAGTGGTCAGGCATTGGAACAGGCTGCCCAGGGAGATGGTGGCATCATCATCCCTGGAGGTGTTCAAGAAATTTGTGAATATAGAACTTTGGGACATGGTTTAATGGCCATGGTGATGTTGACAGTTGGATTCAATGATCTTAGAGGTCTTTTCCAGCTGAAGCAATTCTATGATTCTATGAAATAACTGTTTTACATCTACAAAACACAGGAAAACCTTGCTTAAGAGAGATGTCCTGTAAAAAACAAAAAACATTTTATGGTTGCCAAGAGCCAGAAATTACATTGGGATTTACAAACAAAATGCAGAGGTGTAGTGTTTTAATTATTTTCTTGTCCTACCTGCTGTTAAGTTACATTAATGCAAACTATTTCATGAAAAAGACATTTAATTATAATTTCTTAAGAAGGGGAAAAAAATATGCCTCAGAGCTAAATTCTTGTGTGACCAAATGAACTACTCAGAATCATTACTTTGCTATTTATAAGGAATGGGCAATAACTCCAGGATTTGCATGCTGCTAAACTGCTTCAAATTTCTGTCAGAAAAACAAGTCAGGGGAAAAATTAAAGTTTTTCCCTAAAGCTGTGAGTAAATCTATTTATGAACAGACCATTGGAAAGCTGTTTCCAAAGCTGATCTGAAAATACGTTTTAGCACTTTTGTTCCCAATGAATGGAACAACCAAAGAAAAAGGAGAGAGATCACAGAATGCAGGGTTTGGAAGGGACCTTCAGAGACCAGAGTCCAAGCCCCCTGCTGAACAGGACTCCACAGCCTCTCTGGGCAGCCTGCTCCAGGGCTCCATCACCTTTGCAGTAAAGAAGTTTCTCATGTTGAGATGAAATGTCCTGTGATTGAGACTAAATCCACTGTCCCTTGTCCTATCACTGAAAAGAGACTGGCTTCATCCTCCTGACAGCCACCCTTCAGGTATTTGTAAACATTGATAAGATCCCCTCTCAGCCTTCTCTTCTCCAGACTAAACAGCCCCTTAGCCATCCTCATCGCTCTCCATGGCACTCCTTCCAATAATTCCCTGTCCCTCTTGAACTGGAGAGCCCAAGACTGTACACAATATTCCAGATGTGGTCTAACTAGGGCTGAATAGAGGAAAAGAAGAACCTCCCTCTACCTGCTGGCCACACTATTCTTAACACACTCCAGTGTACTACTTGCCTTCTTGGCCACCAGATCACATTGTCCCATGGATAACTTTTTACCAGCCAGGACTCCAAGGTCTAAATCAGTGAGCTGCAATTTTGGTTTTTCCATTCACTATTGGAAGGAAAAAAAAAAAAATCCATACAAAATGTCCCAAAATGCAGCCAAGGAGATTCATCTCTACCACCAGCAACTAAAACTTTTGAGGTTATCTAAGGAACATAAAAGGTGAACAAGTCCATGGGATCTGATGAGATGCACCTTCAGGTCATGAGGCAAATCATGCCTGACAAACTTGGTGGCTTTCTCTAATAGAATTGTAGCATCAGTGGATAAGGGAAGAGCAACTGATGTCATCTCCCTAGACCTGTGTAAAACACCTGATGCTATCCTGCATGATATCCTGGTCACCAAACTGGAAAAACATGGACCTGGTTGGAAAAGGAATTGGCTGCATGACCATACAGAGCGTGCACAAACATACGCTTGTTTACTGCTCATGATTACTTGTTATTACTCAATTGGAAGCACAGGTCACCTCCAGCATCTTCAGAACTGCACAGAGCATTGATTCCCTTCTGGAATTTCATTCTCTTAAAAAAAAAAAATATTTCTTTATTCCTGATGCAAAAAGTAGGTACATAATGAAATCACTTTGTAGAAAAAGAAGAACATGAGCTCAAATCCTTAAATTTTTCTTCTTTGTGTTGCCTTTGTCTCTTTTGCAGATGCAAAATCTTTTCATGTGAATGACTGGCATTTCAGCACAGTGCTACTTTTGTGTGCAAAGGAAAATGTGCATCTCTGTTCCTGCCAATCATCATCTCAACTCACTGAGAGATAATACAAGTACATGACACATCCCCCCTGAAATCACTTCTGGTGAGTTCATACCTTGAGTATTGGGTTCAGTTTTCAGGGCCCTTATTCCAAGAAGGAGATTGAGGTGATGGAAGAGGTCCAGAGAAGGACAACAAAGGTGGTGAAAGGACAGGAAAACAGGGCTGGTGAGGAGCAGCAGAGGAACCTGGGGTGTTTAGTTTGGAGAAGAGAAGGCTGAGGGGGAGATCTCATCACCCTCTACAACTCCCTGAAAGGACTCCAGTGCTAATCCTTGTTCCTCAGCATCAGATCTGTGTCTTTTCAACACCTCAAGGAATGGAGATTCAACCACCTACCTGAGGAAACCTGTTCAAGGCCTTGAGAATCCAAAAAACTGAACACAGTACTCACAGCATAGCCCCATCTGTGCTGAGTCCAGAGGCACAGTCACTGCCCTGGCCCTGCTGGCCACACTATTGCTGATTTAGGCAAGGATGCTGTTTGCCTTCATGACCACCTGGGCACACACTGGCTCATATTAGACCCTTTGTCAACCAGCACCCCCAGATCTGTCACTGCTGGGCTGTTTCCAGCCACTGTTCCCTATGCCTGGAGTATTCACAGGGTTGTTACCCAAGCACATTACCCAGCACTCAGCCTTAAGTCTCATCCCATTAGCTTCAGCCCACTGATCCAGCCTGTCCAGGTAGGTCCCTCTGTGCAGTCTTTCTATCCTCAAAGCTCCCAGTGAGGAAGGCAGAGATTACACAGGCAGAACAGCATTTTCACCAGAAGCTATGCAAAGGGAGCTTTCCCTTTTAAGCTTGTTAAAAATAGGAGAAAAATGATCACACAAATCTAAGACTTAACTCTTTCAATTCTGAAACAGCACTAAACAGCACCATTGTCTTATTATCCTTTACCAGGACAAACAGCCTGGCCAAGGCTGCATCTTCTAAAGCAGGAATATTTGAGGATTAGGAAAATTTCCAAGTGAGGTGGTCCCAGTGTGTTTAAGTGCAATTGCAAGTTCAGTAGGGGCTTTAGACGTTTAAAATTAAACTTCTCTTATGAGCTACACAACATGAAATATTCCTTCTGCTGGATAAAAAACAACTTGGGAAAAACAAGTCCACAGGAACCAGCAGAAAAAAACCCAGCTGTCTGATACGTTTTAAAAGAGCCAGTCTTCCAGATATGTTATCAGTTCTGAAATATAACCATACTGAAAGAAAATGAAAGGGATCCTTGAGATGACTGGTTTTATCTCACCTGGGCTGCAGTTTCTAGATCCATAACCTTAAATTCAAGGGTAAAAAGCTAAGAACATCTATTTGGGTGTATGGAGAAAAGCAAAGTATCTGAGAACAGATACCAAATCTTGACTCATCCACATCTAAAGCTGTTTTGACTTTAATCTGTACTAAAGCCAAGCTCCCATTTAAACTTGACCCTAATTAATCAGTACAGCAATTATTTATTTGGGTTTTGTTTGTTTTTTTTTTTTTTCCCAGACACTTCCAAGAAGCCCTTTAAGCAACTGCCAGAACACAATATTTCTGGCTGTGTGTTCTCTCCACAATTAATAGCACATAAATTTTGTATCCTTTTGCTCTCTGCTTCCAAGAAAGCCACGTGCCCCTTTCCCTTCTCTTTCCCCTTTCTGTATGTAAGTAAAACAGCCTGAAATTCGGAGCTGAAAATAAATTTTAAATCCATGAAGGTACAAAAGATTGCTTTTGTGTTGACATTCAATAAATGCAAAAGCAAACAAGACAGCTGTTAGCATATTTGTTTGCAAGCAAAAGAAATTGCTTTTTGTTCTTATAACGCAACTCAGCTACACAGATCCATGCAACTTAGTGCTCTAAACAGAGCAACTATGGCAGAAGCCAGTTCTGGGGCCTCCAATACAAGAAGGACATTAAACTGTTGGAGAAGGTCCAGGGGAGGCCACAAAGATGATCAGAGGGCTGGAGCATCCCCCCTGTGGGGACAGGCTGGGAGATCTGAGGCTCTTCAGCCTGGGGAAGAGCCAGCTCCAAGGAGACCTTATTGGTCTAGTAGCCAAAGGGGACTACAAGAAAGCCAGAGAAGGACTTTTTACAAGGGCTTGTAGTGATAGGACTAGGGGCTTTGAGCTGGAAGAGAGGAGATTTAGACTGAGTATTAAGAAGAAATACTTTCTGGTGAGGGTGGTGAGACACTGGAACAGGTTGCCCAGGGAGGTGGTGGATGTCCTCTCCCTGGAGGTGTTGAAGGCCAGGATGGACAAGACCTTGAGCAACCTGGTCTAGGGGAAGGTGTCCCTGCCCATGGCAAGGAGTTGGAACTAGATGATCTTTATGGTCCCTTGCAACCCTAACTGTTCTATGATGCTAATTTTCTGCAGAGAACCAGACTTCACACAGAATTTGCCAGAGCAGTTCCACTTTCCACCCACCTAAGAAGAGGAGGTTAGGAATATTTCTAAAAGCAGAGACAAAGCTTATCTGATAGGTGTGTATATAGGTATATTTTGTAGAAATATTTTAGGTGCCAGGGTGGCAAGGAACAACATGTCTGTGCATGGAAAACAGTATTTCGCCAAACTCAATATATATTAGAAGTTTTATATATATATATATATATAACTTCTAATATATAACTATAGCTGCCATCAGAGACATCCAAAACCCAGTGCTTCAACTGACAACAAGGCTTGGGTTCAAACTTCAGCTTAAAAACACAAGTTTATGTGCTTTTGTGGAAGACACAAATAGAAACTGAAATCTATTCCTGTCTTCCAGAAACTTTCTGTATTCTGTTATTGTTAATACAAATCTTCTTTTCCAAATATTACCTTTTTTTTTTTCTAGCAAGTGGTGAGCCATGCACCCACCCCATTTCCCCCAAAATTTTGCCTTTTTTTCCTCCTTTTTCCTTTCCCCCCACAGCAAAGCATATTAATATGATATTTAGAATTATGGCTTCATGATCTCACCGAGTCAAACAGGAGGTAGCATATTTAGTCTTTTCTTTTAAAGCACGTAGAAGGTGCTGGCAAGAGATTATGTATTCTGGAAAGAATTAATTACAGTCAAAAAGAGGTTAAACAGGAGAAAACACAGGGTATACAATTCTGGAAACTGCGCACACCAAGAGAAAAAAAAATAAAGTCTGCTTTGACAGATTTTTAAGACTGCTGGTTTTGCTAGCTCTAAAGCTTCTAAGGTTTAAAGTTCTCAGAATTAAGATCACTGTTACCTGCAAGGCTCCTCAGGGTGCCAAGGCTGTCAGAATGACTACAAGTAAGTTTACAGGACAGAGACAACACTTACACTGGGGAATTTCAATCATTAACATCCTCAAAACCCTTATCTTCAAAAAAAAAAAATAGCATTTCTCTGCCCAAGATTTCCCTAGAGAGCCCCCACCAAGCAGCTGAATCTCTCCTGAGGGAGCTGCACAGAGAGCTCAGTCATATGTGGGTTGCCCTTCACCTTGGCAAGTCTTTCATCTTGACCCATGAGCTTTGTCATCTTATTTTCATACATTAGTTTGGGTTGGAAGGGACCTTTAGAGATCATCTAGTAAATCCCCCCACCCCCCACCCCCCTTGCAGTGAGCAGGACAGAAATATCTTCAGCTAGATCAGGTTGCTCAGAGCTCCATCCAACCTGATCTTGAATGGTTGCAGAGACAAGACACCTACCACCTCTCTGAGCAACATGTCCCAATTTTCTACCCTCGTCCTGTTGGCTGGGTGGAGTGAAGGAGTGGCTGGGGTTGACATCTGGCCAAGGTCAAGCTACCACAAGCCTAAATGCACAAGAGAAATGCAGTCTGCACTGACATACAGCTCCATTTGTCAAAGCCTGTGAATAAGCATACCAAAAGCGTGTACTCTTGCGTGTTTTCTCTGGAAATCTGACACTGAAGTCCTGCCATTCCTCCTTCAGACATTAAAGCTGAAAATCCAGATATCAATATAGTACAAAATTAGGGCAGTATGGTAGTGCATCAATTCATGAGTACTAAAGGTCCATAAATCTAACCAGATATATAGTTAGCTCAAGGAAAGCTGCATTGTGTGATAGCATTTAGTGAGTTTCTTAGCTCACATTAACTTCATCACAGGGAAGAAAATGTCAAGAAATGGTTAAAGGATTAGCATAACAGAAATCAGCCTAAAATAAGGTTGTAGATAGTGACCTACAAGCAAAAAGCTAAGACAATCAGGTAAAGAGGTGGTTGAATCCTTATCCCTGGAGGTGCTGAAATGAGGCAGAGATGTGGTGCTAAGGAGCACCATGGCAGACCACGGCACCAGACTTGGTAGAGTTTGACAGTGGTTAGACTCAGTGATCTCAAAGGTCTTTTCCAACTGTCATTGAAAGAATTCTATGATTCAATGAAATAGTGCCAAGCAGGCAGCAGTAGTGAAAAACACACCTAAATGCAGCTCCATTTTTGCAAGTTGTTTACATCTCAGAGCTTTCTTCCAAATGTTTTTTCACAGTATTCAGGACTTCTAAAGCATTACACAAAAAGCTTCTAATTTCATCAGTGGGAATGCTGCCAAGATGAAATAAAAAGGAAAAATTCTAAGCTGTAGTAAGATTTACAAATGCAGCTCCTTTTATTGAAGTGCTCTGATAAGCCTTTGAGCTTTTTGTGTATCCAGACTAAAACCACAAGTTTCAGATCTCTGGATGGTTTCAAACTCAAGCTTCCATGCAGTAAAATGAAAGTTCTGGCCCAGGTCTCACTTACAGTGACACTTGTTATTAATAAAACTGAAACTCACCAGAATAAGTTCTTAATAAAACCCACTTCTTATTAGCAGAACCCACCAGAAAAACTTCTTCATTGATAAAACTAGAAACCATTAGAATAAAAAAAGGGATTGTAGCACAAAATAAAGCTGCTGAAAATAAGTAATATATAAGGGAGTTAGTTAAAGAAGAGGTACTGAACTGGAAGAACTCACACTGGCAGAGTTCTTCAATAGCTTGGTTTGAGGCTGAGGCTACCTGCCATTTTTCCCTAACAGCCCTGCCAACATAAAAAGCAATTATTAACTTGTTTCACTTGGAGAAGACCTCTGAGATCAAGTCCAACTGTCAACCTAACACCACCATGGCCAAACCGCATCCCAAAGTGCCATTTCCAGACAGTTAGTTCTTGAACACCTCCAGGGATGGTGACTCCAAACATCTCCCTGGGCATTGTTCCAATGCCTGACCAGATTTGCAGAAAAGAATTTTTTCTTAATATCCAACCTAAAGATCCACTACCACAATTCCAGGCCATTTCCTCTTGTTCTGTCACCTGGTATTAGGGAGAAGAGACCAATCCCCACCATACTCCAACCTCCCTTCAAGTAGGTAACACAGACAAAGATCAGAGTGGTGTAAGAACCAATGGCCTTAAGGAGAGGTGTAAGGCATGCTGAACATTCAATTAAGTGCAGGGCTTTTCATTAACAGGTTAGTATCAAGAGAATTCCTACCATAAATGGTAACTACCTCAACAGGAAATAACTGAAGAGGAGATGAATTTGAATGTATGCCAGCCAAAGAGAAGTATGAGCTACCAGAGCAGCATGTGCTACCAGAGCTACCAGTGATGCAAAGACTAATATGATTGACTTGAGTGCACCCTCAGCAAGTTTGCTGATGACACCAAGCTGTGTGGTGCAGCAGACAGGCTGGAGAGAAGGGATCCATCCAGAGGGACCTGCACAGGCTGGAGAGGTGGGCACAAGCCAACCTCAGGAGGTTCAACAAGACCAAGTGCAGAGTCCTGCATCTGGGTTGAGGCAATCCCAAGCACAAATCCAGGCTGGGCAGTGACTGGCTGGAAAGCAGCCCTGAGGAGAGGGACTTGGGGGTGCTGGTGGACGAGAAGCTCAACATGAGCTGTCAGTGTGCACTTGCAGCCCAGAAAGCCAACCAGATCCTGGGCTGCATCAGGAGAAGTGTGGCCTGCAGGTCAAGGGAGGTGATTCTCCCCCTCTACTCAGCTCTGCTGAGACCCCACCTGGAGTACTGCATCCAGTTCTGGAGCCCCTATTACAAGAGGGATATGGACATGCTGGAAGGTGTCCAGAGAAGGGCCACCAGGATGAGCAGAGGGCTGGAGCACCTCTCCTATGAAAACAGACTGAAAGAGTTGGGGCTGTTCAGTCTGGAGAAGAGAAGGCTCCAAGGTGACCTTCTTGTGACCTTCCAGTATCTGAAGGGGGCTACAAGAAAGCTGGGGAGGGACTTTTTAGGCTATCAGGTAGTGATAGGACTAGGGGGAATGGAATAAAGCTGGAAGTGGGGAGATTCAGGCTGGATGTGAGGAAGAAGTTCTTCCCCATGAGAGTGGTGAGAGCCTGGAATGGGTTGTGCAGGGAGGTGGTTGAGGCCCCATCCCTGGAGGTGTTTAAGGCCAGGCTGGATGAGGCTCTGGCCAGCCTGATGTAGTGTGAGGTGTCCCTGCCCATGGCAGGGGGGTTGGAACTAGATGATCCTTGTGGTCCCTTCCAACCCTGACTAATTCTATAATGCTAGAATGTATCAAGTGAAATCTCACTGCTAGAGATAGAGGTGAACTCATACCCACCAGCAAAGTTCTTCAGCATTTCTGAAGGTTGCGTTCCTTCCCAAAGGATTTCAGAATACACCACAACAAAGGAAGTGTTCCTTGTCTTCCCTCTTCAAGGTGAAAAGGGGACAGTCCACTGCAACTTTGTAAAATACACAAATAGAACTAGCACGTCGCTGCTGCTCTCCTCCAGCTTTTGAAAGGCAACAAGAAATTACTAGCTTGTGTCAGAGGGAGCAGTGACATGATGGAGGTCAAGAAAGAAGCCACAGGCATGATTCTGCAGACATTTATCTGCCCTCCTCTAACCCTTCAGCTGTGCTCTGTTGCAGTACATTGCTAATGTTTCTGTCCCAGTGTAAATAAAATTCAGATGCTAGAGATGGGAATGAGGAGCTTCTGAAACAAATCTATGCAACGATACACATCACAGTTCAGAGATACATTATCTTTTTTTTTTTGCTCTGAGTAAACATTTCTCAGTCATGCCATTTCAGTCTAAAAGTCATATTCACGGAGCCAAGCTTCGAGGAGTGTCAAAGCTGCTTAGCACTTTTACATCACAGAATCATTTCTGTTGGAAAAAACTTTTAAAATCATCAAGACCAACCATTCTCCAACTCTACCGAGCCTGGTGCTAAACCACGTCCCTCAGCACCATATCACTGCAGCTTTTCAACACCTTGGACAGGGATTCAGCCACCTCCCTGGGGATCCTCTTCCAGTCTTTGAGAGCCCTTTCAGTGAAGTTTCTTCTAACATACAACTGAAACCTCTCCTGGTGCAAACTTGAGGCTATTTCCTCTTGGCCTGTCACTTGTTACTGGAGAGAAGAGACCAACACCCACCAGGTTCCAACCTCCTTGCACAGAGTTGTAGAGAGCAAGAAGGCCTCTCCTCTGCTATCAAGTCTGGTACTAAACCATGACAGAGGCTTAGGTAGAAATGTTCTTTCTTCTCTCATTATATAAAAGCTGTTTTCTCCATTCAGGCTTTGCCTGTTGCCCACTGCCCAAGACTTAAAAACTTCATGCACAAGGATGCCTCTCACTAAGTAAAATTACAGCTGATTGCAGATGCTAACCAGTAAACACCTTGGTTAAAATTATATGGTCCCACTTAACATTATTGAATGTCTCTCTATTGCCATGGAGACAACATGTCTGAAATACCACCTGTCTCTCCAACATTTGCATGCTTCACTGCAATCCTAAATTCAGCAGGTACTTAATGGCAGCTCAGGACCTTGACACAATTTGTTTTACAGGAGCCACAACACAGCTTAGAGCAGCAGCTCCCCAAACTGCCCATAGTGCTCTTTACTCTTACCACCTACTCACCTTACTTTTCTAGGAGGGACCTTAAAGATCATCTAGTTCCAACTCCCTACCATGGGCAGGGACCCCTTCCACTAGACCAGGATGATCATGGCCAAATCCAACCTGGCCTTGAACAATTCCAGGGAAGGAGCATCCATGACCTCCCTGAGCAACCTGTTCCAGTGTCTCAGCACCCTCACTGTAAAGAAGTTCTTCCCAGTATCCAGTTTAAGTCTACTCTTCTCAAGCTTCAATCCATTACCCCTAGCCCTATCACCACAAGCCCTTGTAAGATTCATCCCAGCTTTCTTGTAGGCTCCTTCAGGTACTGGAAGGCCTCTTGAAGGTCTCCCCACAGTCTTCTTGTTCCTGTCTTTACCCAGAGACTGCAGCTATTGCCTTCTTACTGCCTATCCCATGCCTGTCTTCTCATTCTCCCCCTCAAATGATAACTCACTTTACCACCTAAAAAAACCTGACCACTGAGAAGTGCTTATGCCACACAAGATTTTACATGCTCATAGCAAACTGTTATACATTATTCAGGCTTTTAATGACACCAAACAGCTTTCCACAGCAGCACAGAGTGCCTGTCGTTTTTAAAAATTAAGAGAAAAAAATTTCAAATGCAAATCCCAGGACCCAAATCACAGAACTGGGGTTAGAAGGGACAATACAGAATCATCTAGGACAATACAGAATCATCTAGTTCAACTGCCCTGGTAAAGCAGAGTCACCCACAGCAATGTCCAGGGAGATTTGAGATCTCTCCAGAGAAAGACTCCACAGCCTCTCTGGGCAGCTTTCTCCAGAGCTCCAGCACCCTCACAGCAAAGAAGTTTTTCCCCATGTTTAGGTGGAACTTCCTGTGCTGTAGTTTGCTCCTTGACAAAACTAACCTGGATGTGTTTCTGTGTGGCTTCCCCTGGGTGATCTTGCTTTGCCAGTTGGGTTGGACTCTGTTCCCAGAGGTCCCTTCCAACCTCTACCGTTCTATGATTTTCCTGTATGATATTTAAAACTTTATTGCAGTGCTTGTCTTTGCCTTTGTCTTTAGCTAAACTACAGCAGTTGTTCTGTCACAAATGGCCTCTCACCAGCAGAGAAAGGGAATCAGGAAAAGGAGAAAATACCCATGAAAATGGATTTAACAGAACAACAAAACCAATCCCACTATAAATGCTATAAAGCTATAGTTAGCTCAGTGAGTGCACAGCAGCCACACTAAATGGGAAAACCATCCTTGGAAGCAGGAGGACGCAGCAGGTAAGAAGAGGCCCAAACAGGATATTCCAATACAAAGCCCCATTTTTATTCAGCAAACTTCCCCTTTTATACTGAATGTGATGCTTGTGTTCTAGGATACACCTGGAGCCAACTCAGCTCAGCTGTGCTGTGTTGGATGACTCAGAGCAGCTGGTGGCCTGCAGCCTGTGGCTGGTCTGGCAGCACCAGGATGTACAGATACCAAAGGTTGGATGTGCTGTGAAGAGCTTCTTTGAAACTAATGGAAGCCTGCCTTACTCTTGATAGCAAGCTACCTACAGCAAGTGTGCTACAGCCCCGTTGAGGTAACACAGCACACACAGCAAATGAGGATGTACAGATACCAAAGCTTGGATGTGCTGTGAAGAGCTTCTTTGAAACTAATGGAAGCCTGCCTTACTCTTGATAGCAAGCTACCTACAGCAAGTGGGCTACAGCCCTGTTGAGGTAACACAGCACACAGAGCAAATGACACTAAATGCAGGACGAAAATACAAACTAAGGGCACTTAGTTCTGAAAGAGGATGTAGCCAAAAAGAACATTGAGTTATACTTGAAAATACATGATCCATCAGCTGCCAGAAAGAGCTGCAAAGCTCCAACCTTCTGCTATTGAACACACATTTATCTCAGCAACTCTATTTGCCATTGACCTCAGAAAATGGCCTTCTCATCTCTCCCATTTCTGCATTAGCCGAGACAATCTCCGAGATGCTGTTAAGACTTAATAGTCTGGGAGCCCAGGGTCAGCAATAATCATTTACTCATAAAAGTGAGCATAAGACATTTCACCTCCAGGAATGATATAATGAAGTGAACAACTCTGGCAAGGTGTGAGACAGTGGCAGAAGACAGCATTACAGTTCTGAAATAATGGCATTGATTAATGATACCTCATGTGTCCCCACCACAGCATACAGTGTGTAGGAGAGTTCACCTATACAGCAAGGTTTAGAGATTTCAGGGCTTCCCCAGCTGCAGAACTCAAAGAAGAGATTATTAGGACAGTCCCACTGCAGGTGTGCTCCCTGTCTTATAAGCAGTAATTCAATGTCTCAAGCATCGTGGTGTGGGTAGCTGATGTTTTTCTGCAGCCACAATGCATAAGCAGCAGGACTCTTGAAGAGGTGATTGCTGGCAACCAGCATGGTTTCCCCTAGGGCAAATCATACCTGACACATTTGGTGACCATTTATGATAGAGCTCCAGCATCAGTGGATAAGGGAAGAGCAACTGATGTCATCTCCCTAGACTTGTGTAACAAATTTGGCACTGTCACACATGACATCCTGGTCACCAAATGGGAAAAGCATGGACTTGACAGGTGAGACACTGGATGAGGAATTGGCTGGATGGCTGCACTCAGAGAGTTGCAATCAATGGCTCAATGTCCACATGGAGAGCAATGACAAGTGGCATCCTTTAGCAGTGGGTACTGGGACCAGGGCTGTTTAGCAGCTTTGTGAGTGATATGGACAGTGGGGTTGAGGCACCTTCAGCAAGTTTGGGGGTGACAGCAAGCTGTGTGGTCTGCTTGATACATTGGAGAGAACAGATGCTATTCAGAGGGATTTCAACAGACTTGAGAAGTGGACCCAAGCTAACCTCATGAAGTTCAACAAGGCCAAGTGCAAGATCCTACACCTGTGTTGGGCTACTCCCAAACACAAATCCAGGCTGGACAAAGAGTGTCTCAAGAGAAAACTGACTTAGGATGTCTGTTGAAAAATTCAACATGAGCTGGAAATGGTCTCTGGCAGCCCAAAAGACAACCATGTGTTGGGCTGCATCAAAAAAAGTGTGACCAGCAGGATGAGAGAGGTAACTGTCCCCCTCTACTCTGCTCTTGTGAGATTCCACCTGGAGTACTGAGTCCAGTTTTGGTGCCCCCAGCATTAGAGGGATATTGAACTGCTGGAGTGGCTGCCGTGGAGGCCATAAAGATGATCAGAGGGCTGGAGCACCTCCCCTATGGAGACAAGTTGAGAGTTGGGGATGCTATGTCTGGAGAAAAGGCAGCTCCAGGGAGACCTTAGAGCAGCCTTCCAGTGCCTGAAAGGATTTTTTTTTTGAAGGGCTTGTAGTGATAGGAAGAGAGGCACTGTCTTTGAGCTTCAGGGGAATAGATTTAGGCTAGATATTAGGAAGAAATTCTTTACAGTGAGGGTGGTGAGGCACTGGAACAGATTGCCCAGGGAAGCTGTGGATACCCCCTCCCTGGAAGCGTTCAAGGCCAGGTTGGACAAGGCCTTAAGCAACTGGGTCTATTGGAAGGTGTCCCTGCCCATGGCAGGGGATTTGAAACTGGATGATCTTAAAGGTCCCTTCCATCCAAAGCCATTCTATGATTCTATGAGATTGAAGTGCTGGGATATTACAGCAGGGAAGGACAATTATATTATCCAAGAGATGCAGAGAAATGTGGCAATTCTGCAGTCCTCCAAGATTTCCAAGCAGAAACAGTCATATTGAGTATTTTCTAGATAGTTTGTGTGCTTAGCAGAAACTGCTCACAGGTAATAAGCTATCAAGATGAAAGAACCACACTCTGTAGTGCTTCCCATCAAAACCAACCACCAGAGTTGCAGAAATGGCACAGTCAGAACACTTGCACTAGCAAAAGAAGGTTTTGTTCTGTAACTGGTCTTTGCAGTCCCTCTTCTTCACCATCAGCACCTGGCATCTGTCTGGATCCAGTCTGACAGTTCTCAGCTCCCACAGCACTTACCATCATTTTCCTAAAGCAAGTAGCAGTGCTCGAGATGCTCCTTCGATTTAGCATCACCCACTGGCCTCTTTCTGTCTTCTCAAGAAGAAAGCCTGGGAAATAAATTCTGTTTGCACACTGTGTTCAGCCAGTATTGCTTTAGGGCTAGGTTACAGAAGATAAGTAGCTCTGTGTCCTTCTCATCGACTGGCTCAGCTGTGGTACCAGGAAGCCAGCTGGTGGCAGCTCTCAGAAGAGAAGGAACAGATAGCTGTGAGCTTGCAAGTATTGGATTTTCTAATCCTTACTCACAGAGTCCAAAAATCAGAGGGCAGGAACTCAGTATCAGTGCAAGTTGCAACCATGGCACCCATGCAGGGGAAATACAAACGATGCCTGGATGAATTTGGGCACACAGGCTGCATAAGACCTTGCCCCATTGCTCTGCAAGAGATCAAGTCCTCATGCCTCCTAATCACAAGGTTAAAATTCCTGTTCCAGCTCAGTGGCACTATCACACAAGAACATAGTGGGTAGTGAATCAGGTAGTACAGCACCTAGAAAATCCATATTTTAGTTCATTCTCTTAATGTTTCAGACTTCTTGTTTTTTCTTCCCTGTGGGAAGCACAAACAATCAATATGTTAGTCCTGAGAAGACTGAGAGGGGATCTGATCAATGTCTATCAATATCTGAGGGGTGGGTGTCAAGTGGAGGGGGCCAGGCTCTTTTTGGTGGTGTGTACTAATAAGACAAGAAACAGCAGATACAAACTTGAACATAGAAGATTTCACTTCAACATGAGGAGAAACTTCTTTACAGTGAGGGAGCACTGGAACAGGCTGCCCAGAGAGGTTGTGGAATCTCCTCCTCTGGAGACTCAAAATCCTCCTGGATGCGTTCTTCTGCAGACTGCTCCAAGTGATCTGCTTTGGCAGGGGCATTGGACTGGATGATCTCTTGAGGTCCCTTCCAACCTGTAATGTACTGTGATACATTTTTCTTTCAATAGGTCTGGTGACTATAACTTGCATGTCTTGATGTCTCGGTATTGCTTTGCTTCAAGAGTAAGGAGCCTCAGGCAATGCAGCCTGAAAAATGCTCTTTTTAGAGGCAGCTCCTAATTGCATAGCATGCAGTTGCTACTTTTAAGTGGAAATCAAATGAAAAAAGTAGATGAAAGGTGAACAACTCCCTAAACTGTAAGAGTTATTAGAAAGGTGTTTAGACAGAACAGACTCCCTGAGTGAGCTTATTACTATTACTACCATTAAAAAAAGAAAAGAAAAAGCTCTAATGTCATTTAGAAATAAAAAAATAAAATAATTCAGACTGATTATTAATGAACCCTAATGCCATGGTTGTGCTTTTGACATGCTGGTTTTTAATGATTAAAGCAGGATGACCTCACATTCTCTTTGTTATGTCCATATTGTAGGAGATGCTATTTGCTTCCTGGTACTGGCTTGTTCCAATCCACTTCAGCCTAAACACAGGATCACAGAACCATAGAACGGTTTTGGTTGGATGGAAAAGACCTCAAAGTTCATTGAGTCCAACTGTAAACCTAACACCACCATGGCCATTAAACCACACCTCAAAGTGCTCTGCCCACACATTTCTTGAACACCTTCAGGGCTGGAAACTCCACACTGGCCCTGGGACAACCTGTTCCCAATCTTTCAGTGAAGAAGTTGTTCCCAATATCCGATTTAAACCTGCCCTGGCATATTTTCAGGCCATTTCCTCTTGTTCTATTACCTACAACTAGGGAGAAGAGCCCAACCCCCACCTCATACAACTGACCTTGGCCCATGGCTCCTGCCTATCCAGATTTTTTTTTCAGAGCCTTCCTGCCCTCAAGCTAATCAACACTCTCACCCTGTTCAGTGTCACCTGCAAACTTACTGAAGCTGCACTCAATCTCTCTGAGGCAAGTGAGCTAGTCTTCAAAAGAGGAGACTGAAGGGAGACCTCACCCCCCTCTACAACTACTTCAAAAGAGGTTGGATTCAGGTTGTAGGAAGATAGCAAACCTTTGGACAACTTTTGAGAAGGCTGTGTTTTGTCTTTGAGTTGGAAAGAATGTAAACACCTTGTAACTGAAGAGAAAGGCTAGGCAGAAGTTGACTGCATGTGCTGAGAAGCTTGTTTGTCAGTATGAACCTAGTGTATGCTTTGCTTGGATCCATGGCAGTGAAAGGATAACCAGTTGGGATGGGACAGCTCTGTACTAGAAAAGTATCTAAGTTGACTATTTGGGGCTTTGGTTTATGCTTCAGCTTTTGCTTAGTTACATAGGCAATAAATGCTTTTGCCTTTCACAATAAGAACCTTCTCATCTTGTCTTCACCTGGAAACACCATAACACACAGCCTGTGAGAAGAACAAGACTGCTACAATCATATAAGGTTGGGGGTGGTCCCTTCTCACGTGCAACAAGTGACAGGACAAGAGGAAATGGCCTCAGGGGGGTTCAGATTGGATATAAGGAAAACTTCCTTCATGGGTTTCTGTTCTCAGGCGTTGGAACAGGCTGCCCAGGGAGGTGGTGGAGTCACCGCTCCTGGAGATATTTAAAAGCCTCATGGATGTGGTGCTGAGGGACATGGTTCAGTGGTAGCGGCTTAGCAGTAGTGCTGGAGTGAGATGAGGTCCAGAGAAGGCCAATGAAGCTGGTGAGGGGCCTGGAACACAGCCCTCTGAGGAGAGGCTGAGGGAGCTGGGGGTGTTTAGCCTGGAGAAGAGGAGGCTCAGGGGAGACCTCATTGCTGTCTACAACTACCTGAAGGAAGGTTGTAGCCAGGAGGGGTTTGGTCTCTTCTTCCAGGCAACCAGCACCAGAACAAGAGGACACAGTCTCAAGTTGTGCCAGGGGATGTATAGGCTGGATGTTAGGAGGAAGTTCTTCACAGAGAGAGAGATTGCCCATTGGAATGGGCTGCCCAGGGAGGTGGTGGAGTCACCATCCCTGGAGATGTTCAAGAGGAGACTGGATGGGACACTTAGTGCCATGGTCTAGTTGATTGCTTGGGGCTGGGTGATAGGTTGGACTGGATGATCTTGGAGGTCTTTTCCAACCTGGTTGATTCTATGATCCTATTCCATGAATTGTGAGCTCTAGGTTGGCAGTTGGACTTGATCTCAAAGGTCTGTGCCCACCTGACAGTTCTATTATTCGATGATCCCAGTTACTAACATCTCAAGTCTGAAAAGGAAAATAATTCCTCTGCACACAAAGAGGAGTGAGAAGAAATGAAAGGAAGGTGTCTCTTCTTCTTCAGCAGATGAAAAAGATACTAGATTAGGTCCAGGTCCGGTTCACAGGGAGCATTATCTCAGCTCTAGTGCCTGCAAAACATCAATCACAGACGTTGTTAAATTAATCCATGGTATATCTTCAGCTACAAGGGGGCTGCATTCCACAGTGGCAAACCATAGGATGCAGTCTTAATTGTGCATGACTATTCTTTACTGTTACTTTACATTGTTTTAAAAACATCTAATAATAACCAGTTTCTTTTGCCACACAATGTAGCTTACACTGCATGGAATCTAGAAGCACCAGTGCTGGAACAAATTCCACCTGACTGAGTAACAGCCCTGTGGAAAGGGACCTGAAGGGTCTTGGTGGATGACAAGCTCAGCAGGAGTGACCAGTGTGCTACAGTGGCAAAGAAAGCTAACAGGATGCTGGGCTGTAGCAACAAGGGCATCAGCGCAGAGATAAAGATGACCTTGTCCCATTCTGCTCAGACCACACCTGGAGCACTGTGCACACTTTTGGTCCCCACTGTACCAAAAAAATGTGAACAGGATGGAGAGTGACCCAAGGAACTGAAAGCCCTGCCATGTGAGGAAAGGCTGTTAAAATATTTGCTTTCAGCATTTGCTGAACCATGTCCCTCAGAACCACATCTCTGCCTCTTTGAAACACCTCCAGGGGTGGGGATTCAATCACTTCCCTGGGGATCCTTTCCCAGTGGTCAAGAACCCTTTCAGTGAAGGATTTTCATCTACTATCCAACCTAGAACTCCCCTGGCATAACCTGAGGCCACTTCATATCCTGTTACTAGGAAGAAGAGATTAACACCTGCCTCACTCCAATCTCCTTTCAGGGAGTTGTAGAGACTGAGAAAGTTTCCCCTCAGCCTCCTTTTCTGCAGACTAAACAACCCCAGTTCCCTCACCTGTTCCTCACCAGAGCTGTTCTAAAAGGGCAGCTTCACTGCCCTTCTCTGGAGCCCTTTCAGCACCTCAATGTCTGCCTTGGAGTGAGGCCCCAAAACTGAACCCAGTACTCAAGGTGTGGCTTCACCAGCGCTGAGTACAGAGGGACAATCACTTCCCTGGTCCTGCTGGTCACACTTGCTGATGGATGCTGTTGGATCTTCTTGGCCACCTGGGCACTCACCTACTCATGTTCAGCCAATTGTCCGTTAACAACCCCATTTCTGTCATTTTCTGCTGGACATCTTTCCAGCCACTCTGTCCCAAGCCTGGAGCACTCATGGGGTTGTTGTGACCCAAGTGCAGGACACAGCACCTGGCCTTGTTGAACCTCACACAACTGCAGTAAGAGAAATGATTTGTTAGCTGAAGCAGCCCAAGAGAAACATCCCTAAGGGAACAGAAATTCCTCTGGTGATTTAACAGACCTTGATCATGCTCAGTCTGACACCACATAAAAGTTTGCAAGATCACTGCCCAAATGCTTAGCAAATCCCAGGACCAAGGACTGAGGACATCTCCCCTTTGCTCCTCTCCTTAGGATTTTCTCTTCCTACCTCTCTGCTAAAACTCCTGGGGAAGTGTTACAGAAATTGCCTGCTCCTGAGCAGGGGAAATCAAGAGATGAAGGGAGTGAGAATGGGGAAAGCAGTGGAGGAGGGCTGACACCCCAAAGGGTTCAAGATGTGTGAGGCTGAAATGAAACAAAACCTGGTACCTTCCAAACTTGGACTAAGTCTTATAAAGGAAGCATTTATCCCCCCCTGATCACCCAACACTTTTTTTACCCTTGGCATTTCAGCTACAGACATCTTCCAGTGCCCAAGGTGAACATGAGATTTCCTCAGGCTTCATTCATGCTTTTCATCAGCTGCCATTCTTCCTTCTATAAACTTCATATCTCTAGATTAGATTGCCCCTTTTATTTTGCCTATTATTATTATTATCATTTGCCTTCCTTTGTTAATTTCCCTGTTCTGAAAAGGGCAGTAAACCCCTCCCTGATTCAGAGATGCATAAGAACTCCAGTTCTGAATTTATGAGAGTGGGTGACTTGGAGAACCATTTAAAAAAAAAAAAGTATTGTTTTGAAATTTGAAAACAAATGGGAACTTGAATCATCATCCTTCCCTAAACTGCCATTCTACCTTTTTATCCTCACAAATCTGCCAAGTATGACAAGGCTGCCATTTGTTACTAAACAATAAAATGTAATTAAATGCCCATTAGCTTTGTTAGCAAAACAAAACATCTTGCTCCAGACCTGAAGCCATGGGGTTTGATTTCACTCTTCAGTGTGCACGTGCATATCCTTTTGTGCGCTGCCAAAAAGAGCCTGCTTGTAAAACGTTGTGTGTTGACAAGCAGAGCAGATAACAAGCAGAGTCTGCTTCCTCCAACAAGAATCTCTGGAGATGATCCAGTCCAACCCCCCTGCTAAAGCAGGAGCACCCACAGCAGCTTGCCAAGGATCACAATGTCCAGGTCTCTCCAGAGAGGGAGACTCCAAAACCAATCTGGGCAGCTCCAGACCCTCACAACAGAGAAGTTTCTCCTTAAGTTGAAGTGTAACCTCCTGTGTTCTGGTTTGTAACTGATGCTCCTTGTGCTATCAATGAGCTCCACTAAAAAGACCCCAGAGCCACTCTCTTGCCCCCTGCCTTTTAGCTATTGTTCAGCATTGTGAAGATCCCCTCTCAGGCTACCCTTCTGCAGGCTAAACAGCCTCAGGGCTCTATTCAGGAGAATCAGCACTTCAGAGGTTTTTTCACTGATGTTATACAAATAGACCTTGTCCAAAAGATTACATTCAAAAGGAGTCATCAATTCTCTTCCTATCTAACCAGGGGGCCAGCAGGCCCCCTGGCCTTTTGGGATCCCCATCACCAATCACCCAGTGTGCACCAAGGGCACTCACCAGTGAGGAGAAGAGGATCCTCCAGCCCAGATGGACTCAGCTTGGGGCTTCTGCCTTTCCTGGGAGGATTAAAAAAGGGAGTGGGCAGAGAGGGCAAAGTGGCTGCACCTGGGGTGGGAGGAGACTCCAACAGAGCCCAGGTGCTCTGGGATTTGAGGGGAAAAAGGGGGGAAATGGGGTGGAAAAGGGGCAGATGTGATAGGAAAGGGGAGATGGTGGAAGGAGGGGGTTTTAAAATAACTTTATTTTCCATAAGTCTTTCATAATGCATAACTGCAGTTCATGCTTTGCTTTGCCTTCACGCCAAAAGAACAAACCCATCAATAGTTCATAAAATAAAGCACAATTCAAGGCTGCACTTTGAATATTTGGTTCAGTTTTGGGCCCCTCAATATATAAGAAGGATATTGTGTTGCTTGAGTGTGTGCAGAGAAGGGCAGCAAAGCTGGTGAAGGGTCTGGAGGGCAGGGCTGGTGAGGAGCAGCTGAGGGAACTGGGGATATTTGGCCTGAACAGAGGGAGGCTGGGGGGAGACCTCATTGCTCCCTGAAGCTCCCTGCAGGGAGGTTGGAATGGGGTGGGGGTTGGTCTCTTCTCCCTAGTATCAGGTGATAGAATGAGAGGAAATGGCCTGGAGTTGTGCCAGAGAAGGTTTGGGTTGGAGATTAGGAAAGAATTCTTTGCTGCAGGAGTGGTCAGGTGTTCGGGGGAGGCTGCCCGGGGAGGTGTTCAGTAAAGGTGTGGCCATGGCACTTGAGGACATGGTTTAATGGCCATGGAGATGTTGGGTTAATGGCTGGACTGGATGATCTTGGAAGTCTTTTCCAACCAAAATGATTCCATGATTCTATGATAACTACCTTTGTGGGTGCATGTGGGAGCAAGTCACACCCCAGTCCGGGTGATGAACTCCATGTTTTTCTCACAGATCATAGAATCGTAGAATTATTTTGGTTGGAAAAGACCTCTAAGATCACCAAGCCCAACCATCAACACAACACTACCTTGGCCATTAATCCATGTTCCAAAGTGCCAGATCCACATGTTTCTTGAACACCTTCCAGGGATGGAAACTTCCCTACCACCCTGGGCAGCCTGTTCCAATGTCTGACCACGATAGCAGGAAAGAAATTTTTTCCTAATATCCAACCTAAGCCTCCCCTGGCACTAGTGGGTGGGACATGGGGTGGGAAGGTGGATTCATGGCTATGAACTCTGATATCTTCCAGTTAGATTGAGATCACAGAATCACAGAATCAGTCAGGGTTGGAAGGGACCACAAGGATCATCCAGTTCCAACCCCCCTGCCATGGGCAGGGACACCTCACACTACATCAGGCTGGCCAGAGCCTCATCCAGCCTGGCCTTAAACACCTCCAGGGATGGGGCCTCAACCACCTCCCTGCACAACCCATTCCAGGCTCTCACCACTCTCATGGGGAAGAACTTCTTCCTCACATCCAGCCTGAATCTCCCCACTTCCAGCTTTATTCCATTCCCCCTAGTCCTGTCACTACCTGATAGCCTAAAAAGTCCCTCCCCAGCTTTCTTGTAGCCCCCTTCAGATACTGGAAGGCCACAAGAAGGTCACCTTGGAGCCTTCTCTTCTCCAGACTGAACAGCCCCAACTCTTTCAGTCTGTCAAGATGAAGTGGAATCACACTGTGTGCTTGAAGGGAGTAAGTCAAACACTGTGCAAAGAAAAGTGTTCCCAGCAGACACAGGGCTGGAAATCAGTCCACTGCTCCAACTGATCCTGCAGAAGGACACTACAGAGGCAGGACTTGAAGTCAGTGCAAACAGGAAATGAGAGCATGTTTGAATTGGCCAAAGGTTTGCTGAAGAGAGGGCTGTGCTCTCATCCTCCACGTGTTCTCTCACTCCTGAGGCAGATGTAGGAAGACAGTACATCTGCCCGTGGGTGAAAAGAGCAACTCACAGAACTCTCAGAGAAACAAACACCAGCCAAGCCTTATGAAATAAACCAAAAGCTGATTTCACTCTAATAACAACCTGCCTTAATGGAGGGGCTTAAGTTATGGAAGAAGGTTAGAAGTTTGACACTCTTCATCCTTCTTGCTCATGACTCAAGAGCAAGACTCAAGAGTTTTGGTTACTATGCTCTTAACCTCCTTAATTCAGTTACCAAAGATGTGCTCCCTAGGACTTCAACAAGTTTTCATTTATGATTCCTGTGCCAAAAGCAAGAAGAGAAGGATTCTGTAGAAGCAAACTGAAACACTGAGATCAAGGTTCATAAATGTACAGAGGGAAATCAGAGAGAGCACAAACCATCTGGTAGCACACACAAACTGTCTGTGCAGCAGCAGCTCCTTGGACTAGATGTTCCTTGCTGTGCACAGTTCAAGGAGGTCAGGTTTTCTTCATTGCTCATTTTCAGCAACAAGGTGGGGTCCTGGCTGTAGACCAGGCTGTAAGAACTATAACTATTTGTCTTCTCTGTATGTTCTTTCATGTTGCACAGAGTGCTGTTTTCTAACACACACGCAGTGCTTGCATGAAGGTATGGCACAGGACGTTTCAAGAACTTCAGCTAGAATCATAGAACTGTGGAGATTGGAAGACACCTTTGAGATCATCAAGTCCAGCTGCTCACCCAGAGCTCACAATTGCACCACTACTGCTGAGCTACCATCACTGAATCACGACCCTCAGCATCACAGCCACGTGGCTTTTAAACACCTCCAGGGATGGTGACTCCACCGCCTCCCTGGGCAGCCTGTTCCAATGCCTGAGAACCCTTTCTGTGAAGAATCTTTCCCTAATATTCAACCTGAACCTCCCCTGGCACAACTTGAGGCCATTTTCTCTTGCTCTATCACTTGTTGCCTGTAAGAAGAGACCAACCCCCACTTCAGCCCAGCCTCCTTTGAGGTCGTTGTAGGGGGTGGTGTTGCCTTCCCTCAGCCTCCTTTTCTCCTGACTAAACAACCCCAGTACCCTCAGCTGCTCTTCCCCAGACCTGTTCTCCAGACCCTTCACCAACTCCGTTGCCTTTCTGTGGACACACTCCAGCAATTCAGTGTCTTTCTGGTAGTGAAACCCAACATTCAAAGTGAGGCTTCACCAGCTGCTTCTTTGGTGGGCACACTCTCTAATGACAACATGAAGAACAGCCTTCTTGCACCTCCTCCCCCTGCTATTTCCTCACCACTTCTGAATTTCAGTCTTTGGTTTGATTCTCCCTCAGAGGTGGGTGACTGTCCCATTGGAAGCAATATCCATGTTTCTTTTGGGGCTGAGCCTAAGGGATCTGATTGTCCCAGTCCATCTGTTTAAATGCACGGCGTGACCAATGGCTTCCCAGGAGTTTTTTACCTCTTGCTGCCTTCTCTTTCTTTCTCCCCTTGTATGCCACCTCTCTAGTGCTTCACAGTCCCTTCTGGTTTATCTTTATTCTCACCTCATTTATCTTCAGGTTCTCAGCCCAACTACACCTTCATCCTGGAACATGTGTTTGTCTGGTTACTTTGCTTTTGATCCTTTTTCACACGTGATTGATGCTTGCCCTTTTCTAACATGATTCTTGATCTTTCCACCATCATGGCAGTAGATAAAACAAAGGCTCCTGACAGGGCACTTAGCAGAGATAAAAGATTGAACTTGACAGAAAGTCCATTTCTCTGCCTCTCTTTCCTCCTCAGTGGTTTTTGAAATATTTCATCATCTGCTTGGCAACAAAAAAAGCCTCTCTGAAGCTGTTGCACTGCATGTCAAGGTCAAAGTGACTGAGATCAGGATACAGCTGTAAAATTAGCTCTTATGTTTTCCCAATATAACATTTATTATTAGATCTAATTATTTTTACTTCCAAATGGGTTTGTAAATCAAGCAAATGGCACTTACTAAAGCACTCTCATATGAGGAAGCTCTTTGCCAAGCTACCTGCTTCATATTTCAGCTGCTTACAAGCCCTTTGGTTTAGCTTTTAAATGCAACTATTCCAAAGGCTTTAAGGAATACACAATTCCAAGTGTTGGGGGCCAAACTCAGAGTTCTTGGTCCTTCCTGAACTCTTGACATCCCAAATACAAAGGGAGCTGCTAAAGGTTGTGCTAAACAAAAGATATCAGAATGCAGTCCAATAAATTGTCCTTAGAGAGTTTGTTCTCCATAAAGTGATCATGACTGACTCAGTGTAAACATACTCTCTATCTGCCTTGACAGTAACTACATTTAAAGTGGCTTGTTTATGTGCTTTGATTTTGAGAACAAAGGAGTGTCCATGTAAATTCCTGTCTTTGTTTAGCACACTAAGCAACCATACTGGTGCTTACAGAGTGAAGCTAGGCAGAAAACAAGAAATAATTCAAGAAAAGCTTTTTTTTTTTCCCCCACCCCTCCCCCACCCCCCCCAATTTGGAGCTTGCATTCTTTTCTCTGTGCTTTCAGTCTCCAAAGAGAAAATAACATGGGCTAGAGGCCTTCTTATATAGCTCAGTGTTCAGTGTTATACAGAAACCCAGCATGGTGAGAGTTGGAATGGACCTCCAAAGATCATCCTGTTCAATCCCCCTGCTAAAGCAGGGTCACCCACAGCAGGCTGCACAGGGTCACAGGTGGGTTTAGAAGCTCTCCAGAGGAGACTCCACAACCTCTCTGGGCAGCCTGCTCCAGCACCCTCAGAGCAGAGAATTTTCTCCTTAAGATGAAGTGAAACCTCCAGTGTTCTAGTTTGGACCCACTGGCCCTTGTGCTGTCACTGATCACCACTGAAAAGAGCCTAGCCCCATCTTCATGACCTTCACCTTTTAGCTCCCCACTCTCAGGCTGCTCTTCTCCAGGTTAAACATCCCCAGGTCTCTCAGACTTTCCTCCTCACAGAGATGCTTTGGAGTCTCTCCAGTAGTTCCCTGTCCCTCTTGAACTGGAGAGCCCAGAACTGGACACAATACCAGAAGCTGCTTCGAATCAGGAGTACCTGAAGAGAGCCTACAAGAAGGATGGAGAGAGACTGCTTACACAGGTCTGTAGGGATAGGATGCGGGGCAATGGCTTCAAAATAGAGAAGAGTAGAATTAGATTGGATGTTAGGAACAAGTTCTTTACCATGAGGGTGGTGGAACATTGGAACAGGTTGTCCAGGGAGGTGGTTGGGGCCCCATCCCTGGAGATATTCAAGGTGAGGCTCAACAGGGCTCTGGACAACCTGATCTAGTTGAGGATGCTTCTTCTTACTGCAGAGGGGTTTGGATTAGATGACCTTTGGAGGTTCCTTCCAACCCAGACCATTCTGTGATTCTGTAATTCTATGAAATGCTAAGTCCCTGGGTCCTCTCAGGGAACAAGCTGGTTGTGCTGCATGTACCTCACATGGTACATATGTTTCCAGCTCAGCATAATCCCTGTAGAAATATATAGGTATAGAATCATAAAATCATAGAATCATTCCAGTTGGAAAAGACCATTTGGGAAAGTCTGACTGTTATCTAACTGTACCAAAGCTGACTGAGCCATGTCCCTCAGCAACACATCTCTGCCTCTTTGAAACACCTCCAAGGATGGGGATTCAACCACTCTATGGGGAGCCTGTTCCAGTCTTTGAGAACCCTTTCAGGAAAGAAGTTTCTTCTGATGTGCAACCTAAACCTCCCCTGGTGCAACCTGAGGCCATCCATTGGTCCTCCGGAATAAATGGCAAACTCCCATTGACTGCCTCCTTGCTACACTCTGTGACAATTATTTTTTTGCTCAACATGATGTCATTTTTGTTAACTCCTTAATCTGGAGGATGCTAAACATCATTAGGTGAGGATGTACGTTGCTGACATCACACATCTGGTCTATGCGTCACCTCAGGAAGTCAGGTTCCTGTGGTGGGGATTGTAGAAGAAAAAAAAAAAAAAAACCAAACAAACAAAAAAAAAAAAACAATCTCTTGTGACCAAAGCACAAAGTAAATGGCTTCCTGCAGCCAGAGTTCAAACAAAACAAAGAACAAGGTTTCCTGGATAGCAGTGTTGTTTCTGTTTATGTCTCTGCTGTACTTTCTGACTGCTAGAAAGTGCCCTAAGACTTCCAAGAGATAGATCATAGCTCAGTGACAGATCTGGGAGTCAGTCACCATCTGGCAGCATAACCTGGAGGTGGTGGGCTGAAGAGAAGCAGACAGGAAGGAAAGCAGAAAACATTGATTCCTTTGCAGATGAGCCTTAAGAGGATAAAAAGGGTCAGCAGCAAAGTTAACACTGATCTGTTCTTTTGCCAGTTCCTGACTGTGATCCCACTGCTGTCAATGTACCTCAGCAACAATTGTGTCCTGACAGAGATCAGATGCTCAAAACTGAATTTAAAACTTGGTGACACTTAGCTTGTTCGTCATTGCTGTCAAACAGTAATGAAAACCTCCTCTCACAGTGGGAAAAAAATAAGTCTTTTTTTGGTTGAAAGTCCATGTAGTCCATGTAACAGACTTCTTCTTCCTTTAAAACTTCTGTAATGGCCAGTGTCTCAAACAGCACAGCTTTGCCTGTTCCTCTTTGAGCGTGAGAGAAATAATGTAGTATCCCTTAGTTTTAGGCTGTGCCTTGAAAATTTTCCACAGATTATTGAACAGAAAGTAGGAGAATGTAAATCAATCACCACTGGATGTAAAAAGGGAAGTAATGATAAATTCTAAACAATCCCACTGGATAGATTACTAACAAAGTTGGTTTAGACTAACTTACTTTCTGTCTTTTCAGCTTCCTCACTCTAGCAGATACTAACCTGTGCTTCTGCTGGCTGTTGCTGACCTTGAATGCATTCTTGCTGTGGCTGAGTACTAACAAATAACTCTCTTTTCTCTTTTCTCTCCTCTATTGTGTACAGGAGGAGGAGTAGGGAGCAGGGAAGGGGAAGCTATTAGCTCCCCTGCTTCATCCAGGGGGGTTCTTGTGCTGTTTACCAGTTGTAAATACCTGTAAACATTGTAAATATTGTATATTTCATACATACTCATTGCATTTCATTTTAGATTGCAGTTTTGGTTGTAAATACAGCTTCGTTTGCTTCCAACTGAGCTGGTCTGGCAAATTAATGCTGGGAGAAATTTTCAACCCACCACACTTAGTAACCAACTAATGCTCAGGATCTCTAAGTAGACTGTGGAAAAATTCCAGACCTTGGTAGTTTTGTTTGTTTGAATTTAAATGCCATGAAAGACATTGGTCATGGAAATCTCAGAACAATAAATACTGGTTTGCTGTAATATAAGAAAAAAAAATATTCCAGACTTTTGGGAAAAGATAGCTGAAAGATCTCCCTGTTTTCTGGTTATACACATGCAGGGGTTCCTTCAGTATGACGGAGAATAAATCTGATGAAGAGTGACTGAAGGAGCTGGGGGAAGAAGAGGAGGCTGAGGGGAGACCTCATTGCTCTCTACAACTATCTGAAAGGATATTGTAGAGAGGCTGGTGCTGGTCTGTTCTCACAGGTAATCAGTGGTGGAACAAGAGGGAATGGCCTCAAGCTATGACTGGACATTAGGAATTTTTTTTTTTCACAGAAGGAGTGGTCAGGCATTGGAATGTGCTGCCCAGGGAGGTGGTTGAGTCACCAACCCTGGATGTGGTTAAAGGTGGTTTGGATGTAGTGCTTGGGCATACCTTGTAGAGTAGGGTTGTTGGTTGGACTTGGTGATCCTGAGGGTCTTTTTCCAACCTGTGTCTGTGGTTCTGTGATTACACAGGCAGTTTCACTGGAGAATCTAACACCTAGACATATTAGAAGGTGGTGCTTCTGTGTAAGGAGTTAACTGATAGAAGCAGCACTGATCTTTCAAGTCCCCCACCAAGTCTGCAGCTTGCCAACATCTTTCTAGCTGCTCCTATTTTCATTTCTCACCATCTGGTCATACCTGAAACTAGGTGGAAGATCAGGCATTACACTTGAGGTCTACTCTTCATACAACCCAAAATACAGCAGTGTTTACCTCTAGTCACAGGATATTAATCCTACTTCATCTTGCCTAGAGGCAGGGAACAATCTTCTCCCAGTGATTGCACCATGACAGTTGGAGATGGTTGAATCCCCATCCCTGGAGGTGCTGGAAAGAGGCAGAGATGTGCTGAGGACATGGTTTAGCACCAGCCTTGGAAGACTTAGAGAACAGTTGGACCAAATGATCTTAAAGCTCTTTTCTAACTCAAAAAAATTCCATGATTTTGTAATCCAAAGACAAATATCACTAACATCAGCTACAGAGGTAAAGAGCTGCCCAGCCTCACTAGGCACCAGAGGGCTGCACACATTGTATTATTACCTGGACTCCAACATTGCAATAGTTCAGCATTGGTAACCAGGGACATCTTCATTAATGAAAAGTCTGTCCTCTGCAGGAAACATCTCCAGAGGAAGGAGATGTTCTCTTCTTCTTCTCATCTTCTCAAGAGAAATGCTAACTTCCTTTTGCTTTATTTCATATTCTCTCCACTACCTTCTACTTCATCTCTCCAAAACATCTGTTTCCAAGTTCCCTGCTCCCCCAGAAATGGCTTATCATGGAAAGCACATATACCAGTGGTTCCATGAAGAGAAAAATACATTCAGGCAGCTCCCTCACATGTTTGCACAGACAGTGGCTGCTGCTAGCAGTGACAATGCTGGTGGGAGAGAGCCCCAGGGGATGAGCCACAGTCCAAGGGCACTGCTCCATCTTGTGTGCCACCTTGGGCTGCAGGAAGGAAAAGGCTGAAGCTGGGAGGAGGAAACAGGACAGGTGACAGTGGTGACAAGGACATCATTGCCAGCAGGAGGTTGGGTTAAATATTATTTTGTATACATTTCTGTATGTTTCATTTCATTGTTTTTATTTTCATTAAAGCAGATTTAGTTTCTTTCCCAGCCCAGGAGTGTCCCTCCCTTATTCCCTTTCGCTTCCCCTTGGCTAGCAGAGGGATTCACAGAGAGCATCTGGAATTCATTTAGTGGAAAGCATCTGGAAAGCATTTGTGTAGACCATTGATAGAACATGACAAACAAGTAATTCAGTTCAGAAACAGTTAACTAGCCATTAAGTAAAAGCTGTGGCTGAAAGCACTCTCCAGGTCAAGTGGAGCTTCACAAGATAGGACATGCTGAGACAAAGGCACTCCCTAACATCAGGTCTGACAAGCACTGGTGGAAAGGCTCTACATTGCATCCCACTGTGGATTACTCAAGACTACCAAGAGTCTTTCAGCCAAAATATCCTCCCTCCACCCTGCCTACTTAAAAGAGTCTGAGAGAAGGAATGCAGCTTGTTCAACCCACTGTTGAGTGCTGAGAGAAGTCCTTTTATGCACAACCAATTTGGATTTCTGGCAAACAAATGAAACAAAGGTATCCTGAAAGCTTCAATCAGGTCTGCTTATTGTGGCAAAAAGGAGAGGTGATCTTATACCCTGATTGTGCTTTCTTGCCTACAGACTATATATATCATCTTCTCTCACAATATATGTCTATACCTGGCTTTCCTTCCTCTTCAGAAGCCAGGAATCAGAGAATTGTTTCAGTTGGAAAGACCTCTAAGCCATCACCCCACACTACCATGGCATTAAACTCTGTCCCAAAATGCCACATCCACACATTTCTTGAACACATCCAGGGACCATGACCCCATCACCTGCCTGAGCAACCTGTTCCAATGCCTGACCACTCCTGCAGGAAAGAAAGTTTTCCTAATATCCAGCCTAAACCTCCCCTGGCACAACTTGAGGCCATTTCCTCTCATTCTATCACGTGATACTGGGGAGAAGAGACTGACCCTCACCTCACTGAAACCTCCTTTCAGGGAGGTGTAGAGAGCAATGAGATCTCCCTCAGCCTCCTTTCCTCCAGACTAACCAGCCCCAGTTCCCTCAGCCTCTTCTCATAAGACCTGTTCTCCAGACCTTTCACTAGCTTTGTTATCTTCTCTCTCCAACCCCTCAATGTCCTTCTTGGAGTGAGGGGTTCAAAACTGAGCCCAGCCCTCAAGCTGTGGCCTGATCAGTGCTGCTGAGTTCAGGGGGACAATCCCTTCCCGGTCATCCTGGCCACACTGTTGCTGATCAAGGCTAGGACGCTGTGGCTGCCTTGGTCTCCAAGGTACTCACTGGCTCATTTTCAGCCACCTGTCTATCAACACCCCCAGGCCTTTCTCTGCTGGGCAGCTTTCCAGCCACTCAGCCCCTCACCTGTTCCCAGATTTTTATTCACCAGAAAGAAATAAATTATTCTTCTCATGAATCTCTGCAAAGTGATCATGAAGGAAAATGTTTTACATGCTGGTGGGCTTGTCCTTTTTCTTATAAACAGATAAATTTCACTTCATGGCAGGCTAAAGCATTTCAGTAAAATAGTTCAAGATTATAATTAGCTCAGGTGATGCTCCAGTGATCACCCTAATGTGCTGAAGTGCTTCTCATTTTTTAACCCATTTCCAAGTATTGTCTAAAGTACATTCTAGACTCTGGTCATCAGTAAACACTTTTCTCTGACCTCCCTCTCAATAGTATCAATGCTATTTTCTTAGAGCACAGAGTTAAAATCCATTCCTTTACCATGGCAAACCTTTTAGAGGTTCACAGAGTCACAGAATCATAGAATGGTTTGGGTTGGAAGAGACCCTAAATATCATCTAGTTCCAACCCTCCTGCCATGGGCAGGGACACCTTCCACTAGACCAGGTTGCTCAGGGCCTCATCCAGCCTGGCCTTGAACACCTCCAGGGAGGGGACATCCATGACCTCCCTGGGCAACCTAATCCCGTGTCTCACCACCCTCACTGGAAAGAATTTCTTCCAATATCCACTCTAAATCTCCTCTCCTCAAGCTTGAAAGCATTCCCCCTCATCCTATTAATGCAAGCCCTTACAAAAAGTCCCTTTCCAGCTTTTTTTACCATCGTCTCCTTCATCTATATCATCAAAATCTGATCTAGCTGTGTTGAAATGTGTAGCTCTTTTTAATTCCAATTGCATTACAGAAGGGCAAAACTTCTATTAGCCAGGTGAACTGCCAGAAGAAGCTGTACTTGTTAGGTATTTTTCTTTGTTTTTCTCATGAATCAAGGTTATCAAATACCTGCAATATTTTACAGTGTTAGGACACAGTATTAGACCAGGCTGGGAGAGTTGGGGTTGTTCAGCCTGGGAAAGAAAAGGCTCCACAGAGGCATTCTGGTGGCCCTTCAGTACTTGAAGGGGCCAATGAAAAAGCTGGGGACAGGCTTTTTAGCAGGGCCTGTTGTGACAGGACAAGGGGTGATGCTTTAAACTAAAAGAGGAACATTCAGACTAGAGAGAAAGGAGACATATGTTACAATGAAAGTGGCAAGACCGTGGCCCAAGTCGCCCAGAGAGGTGACAACTGCCCCATCCCTGAAACCACTCCAAGTCAGGTTGTCTGAGGCTCTGAGCAACCTGAACTAGTTAGAGATGTCCCTGCTCACTGAAGGGGGGGTTGGACTAGATGACCTCTGGGGGTCCCTTCCAACATCAAGTTTGATTTAGTGAAGCTGCAAAGCAATGACAGAGCAGAGGCAGTAGCTGCAGTCACTCATGAAGTTGAGCAGATGGCTGTGTTTTGTGCCAGAGGATGATTTTAAAAGCTCTGCAGTCAACATAAGTTGGTGTGAAACCAGGACCATCATTCACCTGGTGGGGATGGTATCTTTATATCTACCACAGATGACAGGCAAATGGATCTATAGGAAGCAAGGGATTCCTGAGTGCTCCTAAGCCATTGATATAGATTAGTTCAAGGTGCCCTTTCAGCCAAAAGAGATTACACTGAGGAGCATCTCAGCTTCCTAGCCTGCTTTCTGGTTGTAAAATTGTCTTGCTCAAGCACAGCCTCAGCTTCCAGAAAATAACCTCAGCCAACCATTAAGCCTTCTTAGAAGCAGAGCTGCAGGCACAAGCAGTAGGAGTTGGGTAGAAGAATGAGTTTTCTCTGAGTGCTATTAAGCTCACTGAAAGAAGACAGTAAAAAGAACAAAAGCTATGAGATAGCCAAGAAGTTTCTGTCCATCTCTGCTTGCCAAAGAGATAAAGATAATTCATCCTAAAACCTTGGGCTCTTATTCCTGGCAATTCAGGGACTAGAAAAGGGAAACAGCCTTAAAGAAATCCATTATTATTAGCCCTTCTAGTACAATTTCCACTTACTCTGCCATCAATATTTTTGTAAGCTAGTCATAAGAAGAAATGCATAAACCAATCCTGTAAGAAACAAAGACTTTGGGCATAAATCATGTTTAAAATAAAAGGGAAGGGAAATACATCTCAATGTCACTCTAATTCTTAGCCACAGCCAAAAAAATAAAAATACAGCCATAAAAAATACATTTATATTTTTGTTCATTGAAAGCCTTACTGAGTACTGCAAGCTATTAAAGGCAAAGAAGGTGATGAAGTGTCTGGAGATCAAGGCTTATGAGGAAAGGCTGAGGGAACTGGGGTGTTTAGTCTGGAGAAGGGGAGGCTGAGAGAAGACCTCATTGCTCTCTACAACTACCTGAAAGGAGGCTGGAATGAAGCCAGTGTTGGCCACTTCTCCCATGTAACTCCCAACAGGACAAGAGGTAATGGCTTCAAGCTGTGCCAGGGGAGATCTAGATTGGATATTAGGAAAGAAATATTTCCTGCAAGAGAGGTCAAGCATTGGAACAGGCTGCCCAAGTTGGTGGTAGAGTCACCATCAAGAAATGTGTGGGTGGACATTGCACTTTTGGACATGGTTTAGTGGTCATGGAGGTGTTGGGTAGAAGGTTGGACTCAATGGTCTTAGAGGTCTTTTCCAACCTTAATGATTCTATGACTCTAACATTCTAGATGCCTTTTGTTGTGGGTTAAATATTTATTCTGTTGAACTGAAAGAAGAAACCTCCAACAAACAGCAGAATTTTGCTCCCTGAAATGCTTTCACAGTGTATCCCAAGTCACTGCCATCATCACACAGTACCTCTTGTAGATATCAGATAGATTCCTTTTTGATTTAGTACTTGAGTGATGAAATGTGATTCTCCCACTCTTCATCTTCATGTATTTATTCACCTTCTCTCCTCTTTCCATTACTTCATGTATGACTATTTTTGTCCACACTGATATTCTTTTATTCTGGCTTTTTGTGGAGGCAACTCAGCACAGCTGAGAGGTAAATCAGAGGGATGAATCTAGTTAAATGCATTCAGCCTGCCAACAATCTGATCAGATTTGTTCTGTACCCAGTTTTGTCCCTCTTCTCAAGAAGGTCATTCAGAGCCTTAGGAGAGTGTGAACACTTATTCAGTCCCAGGTCAGCAGCTGTTCCTGATATCCTCATCAGTTTTAAGGTTTAAAACAGCTGTTTTGTAAACGCTGGTGCATTTGTGGTTGAGTTGTGTCATGGTAGGGACACTGCATTTTGCTATGTCAGGGAGTGCTCTATCAGTGGTTTTAAATCAGGAATATTCACTCAGATGTAGTCCAGAGCATCACAGGATTGAAAATCAATGGTGCATTCTTAATTTCACCTCCATTCTCACTGCAGCTTGATTTGACCTTGGGGCCATCTAGTATTCTTAGGCATGAAGCTGATCTGAATTTAACCTCTCTGGGGCAAATCTGTTTTACCTTTACACAACTGAGAGTGCTGGAGCACTGGGATTCAGCCTTTCCTCGTCAGAGAGATGCTTCAGTTCCCTCAGCATCTTTGCAGCCTCTCAACAGTAGTCCTCTGTCTTGATCTGGGGAGCCCAGAACTGGAAACAATACTTCAGATGTGGCCTGAAGTAGAGGGGAAGGAGAACCACCCTTGACTTGCTGACCTCACTCTTCTTACTGCATCCCAGGAGACCACCAGCCTTCTTGGCCACAAGAGCACACTGCTGCCTCATGATGCTCTTGCTGTCCAGCAGCACTCCCAGGTCCTTCTCCCCAGAGCTGCTTTCCAGCAGGTCACCCCCTCAGCTCTCTGGGTGCAGGGGGTTATTTCTGCCCAGGTGCAGTTCACTGTGGATGAAATGTAACATGAAATGTCTGTCCTAGTGCATACCCAAAGAGGACTTACACTGTAGGTCTGGAGCCAGAGTGAATCACAGCCAGCACAACAGGAACACCTGCACACAGCTGTAGGACAAGTCTTGGTTCAGGTTCACCTGGAGCAGAGCCTAAGCTGAGCAGCTGCAGCCTGCAGGGTCTGGCACCTGAGATGAGGAGTGTGGGACTTGCACTTGGGAAGTGTAGAAGAGGGAGATGTTTTTCATCCTTTCTCACCTGCACCTGCAGCAGGAGGGTGGAAATTCCTCTAGAAAACCCTTTGAAGCCCCCTCAGTATTTCTGCTGTTGGCTCTCTACACAGCTCAATCTTCAGAGAGCAATTATCATCCGTGCAAAATAATTTATAAAGCAATAACATGGATTTCTCTTGGAAAAAGCTTCTGCCTGTCAGGAATAGCTATGAGTTTCATCTCAGCCTCTCTAACCTGTTCATTACTTAGCTGTTACAAAAACAGAAAACAATGGGAAACAGATGAATAGGCCCTCAAATAACTTCACACCATAGAATCATAGAATTGTTTCAGTTGGAAAAGACCTCTAAGATCATTGAGCCCAACCATCACCACTTTGGTATCATCAGCAAGCTTCACCAGGGTACACCTGATCCCATCATCCAGATCACTCAAGGGAATATGAAACAGCATTGGGCCCAATATCAGTCCCTGAGGGGTGTCACTTGTGACTGGCTGCCAGTTTGCAAGAAGCTATTTGCCACCACCTGTCAGCCAGTTCCCACCCAGCACACAGACCACTTGGTCTAGACTCTAAAGCATCAGATTCTCTAGCTGTAGGGAACCACATC
The DNA here is from genome assembly GCF_027791375.1 of Indicator indicator. Classification (NCBI taxonomy): domain Eukaryota; kingdom Metazoa; phylum Chordata; class Aves; order Piciformes; family Indicatoridae; genus Indicator; species Indicator indicator. Next base: position 10,186,892 of record NC_072020.1, read on the forward strand.
CAAAGCCTCGGAGAAACTCAGGTGGGCAATATGCACTGCTCACCCCACATGGGCTGAGCAGGTTACTTTGAGGGAGAAAGCAATCAGGCCTCGAAGCACAATTTGCCCTTGGTGAATTCATGCTGGCTTTCCCCAAGCACAGGACTCATTTGACTTGTGACAGTCCCTAGGAGGACTCATTCCAAAACTCTAATGAGTTCAAAGTGGCTCGCTTGAGTTTCAGATCAAACACAGATCTTCCTTTAAAATTACTAAATGGCTAAGCTCAAATAAGATGTTTTATGTTGACTTTATAGAACAGTTTGACTAATGGTTTCAGTTGTTCCTCCCAGGATTTGTTGGTTTTGTTGCTTTTGATCTTCTCAGACATTTTGGCAGGTTTTCTCACTTCGAATAATCAGATCTTTCTCTCAGCCCTCAGAGGCCAGCAGCTTATTTTGCACATCATTTTCAGTTTTCTGTGATGTGTTTGCCAGAATACAGCATCATCAGATATCCATAGAATGGTTTGGATTGTAAGGGACCTTAAAGATGATAGAGTTCCATGGGCATGGGCAGGGATACCTTCCACTAGACCAAGTGCTCCCTGGCCTTGAGCACTTCCAGGGAGGGGGCATCCACAGCCTCCAAGGGTCAACCTGTTCCAGTCTCTCACCACCCTCACTGTAAAGAATTCCTTCCTAATATCCAGTCTAAATGTCCCCTCCTCAAGCTTAAAGCCATTAATCTTCATCCTATCCACTACAAACCCTTCTAAAAAGTCCCTCCCCAGTTTTCTTGTAGGACCCTTCAGGTACTGGAAAGCTGCTATAAGGTCTAGCTGGAGCATTCTCTCCTGATTCTGTCCCCACAAAGGAGGTGTTTCAGCCCTTTGATCATCTTTGTGTCCCTTCTCTGGACCTGCTGCAACAGTTCCATGCTCCTTCTTGTGCTAGGAACCCCAGAACTGGGTGGGGTCTCAGGGTGGGGTCTCATGAGAGAAGAGTAGAGAGGAAGAAACCCCTCACTAATCCTGCTGGTCATCACATACCTGTTGCCTTGGTATTCACAGGCATCACTGTTGAAAATGATGGCTTCAGCTGATGCTGCACACAGATTTGAGGTCTGGTCCCCATGTTCACTTGGGAAGAGAGCTGGTGATCCATAATTTTTTTAATTATTTAAAACAGCTGTTTATGCACCTATCCCATCTCTGCCAGAAATCTGAAATGAATAAGCATCATGCAGGTGACCACAGCATTCCATGGACCTGTAAAAGCCTCCAGCTCAGATCTACCTCTCCTCAGTTCAGAGAGCAGAATAGGTCTGTTTTCCACATTCCTACTTAGCAGTTGTGACTCCTCAGTCATTCCAGCTGGAGAGATCTTTTCAAGTGGACTGCTCTGCACATTTCTCCTAACAGTTCCAAGTCGGTGAAGTGCATTTTCCAAAAGAGAGAAGCTGGAAGTGCCAAATCTACGATCTCTGCTCGTTCCATGACCAGAATTTCTCAGCTGTTCAACAGATAGATCAGAACTGGCAGCTGACAAATCTCTGGAAAGACTTTCCAAGTAGACTGAGGCTGCACCAAGGTCATCAAGGCAATGCATAATCCACCGAACTATTAAAAAGTTCATAAATCTTAGCCTAAGAAATGCTGGCATGGCGATCAAATTAATTTTTTAGCTTATTAATGTCATCCCACTGCTGTTAATAACAAGTCCTCCAAGCATCCTCAGTTATTTATTTGTGGGTTTTATCCTTCCTAAAAAATAGCTTTTATATCTCCACTTAATCATTGCTAAGTCAACATCATAAACTCATTACATTTTAATCTGCTTCACCAAACAATCTGTCCAATCTTCAGTGATTGCATGAACAGGGTGGGGGGAAATGAGGTTTTATTCCCACAGGAAAGTGAAAATCTTCCCATCCTGCTCTGGAACAGGAAACCCAAAATCTCAGCAGAAATTATAATGGTGAAACATCTCTAAACTGTTTTGATAACGTTTCTCTTTTGCAAAAATAAACAATAAAAAGGCAATTTGGATGCTTAAACCAGAACTTCAACGTTATCTGCATGGTCTTTTCCTGTATTTTAACATTAAAGAAATAGTTGTTGAAGCTAATCTTTTCCTGCAGGAAATGGAGTACAAGAGATGAACAGCTCCAAATGATACTCAGGTCAACACTGACACTCTTAACTGTAAACCTCCTTTCTTGGAGGTGTGTTGATGTTAAAAAGCAGGCATGGAATCACATCAGGAAAGAGCATCAGGATGGCTCCCACTAGTGTTGAATGGACTAGGGAGCCTGAGCTCGTCGCTTTGGCACATGAGCAAAACACACTCAGAATTAATTGAAATAGGATTTGTTGTGATGTAAACAATGAAACTTTCCTCAAAGACTTTCAGCACAACTTTTAGTTAAGCAGCTAACCAAAACAAGCCTCGAAAAAATCATTGTCACTCCAAACATGAAGGCTGTAGAAAAGAATCGCAGGAGTCAAAGAAAGCTGTTGATGTGTTTAAAGGTCTGGAGAAAGCTCAGCTCCCTGGCTCCTGGAAATGTAGAAAGAAGTTTTGCCACCCAAGACAGGATGTCAGTTTGACATTTTCTTTCTGTACTTCTCTCCAGAATGGTTCCATAGGGAACCATTTCATGGAAAGAGTGCTCAGGCATTGGAATGTGCTGCCCAGGGAGGTGGGCAGCTGGGGGGAGCACAAAGGGAAGAACTGGCATTTACTTAAGAAGGGATGTAGAGAAAGTGGCCTGAAATCCTAGGAAAGAAGGGAAAAGTAACCTTGAGAGCAATGCTCCTGCTCTCCTTCATACCTCACCTTTCCAAACAACACAGCTTTGCTTAGCAGAGCTGTCCCTTGTCCTTTCTTTGTCCTATCTGCTCCTTGCAGTTTGGTCCTCAGTGCTTTCCACCTTTTCACTCTAGCCATCTTTTTCTTTGCTTACCTGCCTCACTGTATTTAATTTGCTTCCCACAAACACTCATCCCTGCAGATTTCCCAACAGCCCTGCAGAACTGCATGGATGTGAGATGCCCAGGGTTTGGGTGGTCTGACCCTCTGGAGCAGACTGCCTGCAGATAAGAGTAATACTGAATTAGCCTTATGCAGTGACTGGTTGGTTCTCTGTCTTGGCTTTCCCAAGTCATTCCCACAGGTTGACTTAGGAAGCATTTCTTAACTCATGGTTTCTACTTCCCCCATTCCTTCCTTTCTTCCTTCAAAGATTTTATTTTCTTGTCATAGTGACACCAAAAAACACCTTAAGATCTTTAACCCATGGACATATTTGTGCTGACAGTGTTGCCTGCTAGCTGAAAAGCAGGACACATACTGCCCAGAGAGGCAGTAGAGTCTCCTCCTCTGGGGACATTCAAAACCTGCCTTGATAGTGTGACCTGCCCTAGGTGATCCTGCTCTGGCAGAGGTGTTGGACCCAATGGTCTTTTGAGGTCCCTTCCAACTCCTAGCATTCTGTGATTCTGTGACATCCAGGCACACATCTTAGCTCAGATTCTGGTCAGCTCTTACTACACATAAACCTCAGTGAGGCTGGTCCCACCATGCTGACCCCACGGCGAGGGAACCAAAGGCTTCAGGAGCCTGGATGTTCACAGCCTGGTTAAAGATCTTCATAACATGGATATATTGCTTAACATGCAATGTAGGTGTATCCTTAAGTCTCACAATAGTTGCTGTACCTCCTTTTCCACTGAGCTATCACCTCCATAAAGCATTTGCAGTGTGTTCAAAGGCTGACTGCCTTAATCAGTCACCCATTCCTATACACTGAACCATTTCCTTCTCTTTTAAACAGGCTGGATCACTTTTTCCCTTGAAAACATCTCACCTAAAGGGATATCACCAGGATTTTCTTAGTAGGAAGATTTATATGAGACAACAGCCATTCTGTGGTTGGGAAAAGCATTTGGAGTGTTGCTGACATCAAGTTTTGAATCATTACATGCAAATCCCTAGGAAATGTTCCTGGAGGTGTCAGGAAATGTGTGGACATGGCACTCTGGGACATGGTTTAGTGGCTATGGTGGTGTTTGGCTGATGGTTGGATCTGATGATCTTTAGAGGTCTTTTCCAACCCAAACAATTCTATGATTCTTTGTGATTTAAAAATACAATTAATATGGCATTCCTGTAATCTGTCATTCTCATTTACCAGCTTCTGACCTCAAAGGCTAGAGTAAAACTAAACAGGGAAGCTTCTACTTCAGAGAGCAGCAGCAGAAAGGGTTAGAGTCTTTTCCAGAGACTATGAGGTTCTCTTAGGTTTACATAAGATCATTAATTTAGCTGTACAAAAAATAACAAGAGCTGGGAACTCTGCCCTTTCCTGTTACTGTTTTTGTTTTTCCTCTCTCCTAATTGTGTGTGAAGTACCCAATAAACCAAGAAGCAACTTTCATCATGTCAGGGAAAACATTATCTTAGCCATATTTAGCCAGGTTGAATGCATGAGGAATCCCATCCCACCCCAAAGACCACAGTGTTATAGTAGCCCTTTCCCCTCTAGTTGTCATCAGCAGAAACAACCTTAGACCCTCCTTAGAAATTAAGAGTTTCTTTCCAAGCTGATTCCAAATTCCACTCCACTCCCCTCCTCCTTTTATCCCTCTTTGTCTTGCTCTATTTGGGATGGCTTTTTTAATTCCCAGCATATACAAATACTTGGCTTCCACACCAGGGTACATAAATCTTCACTGTCCATAGAATCATAGAACTGTTTTGGTTGGGAAAGATCTCCAAGATCATCAAGTCCAATCATCAACCCAACACCTCTATGGTCCCCAGGTGCCACATCCACATGTTCCTTGAACACCTCCAGGGATGGTGACTCCACCACCTCCCTGGGCAGCCTGTTCTGATGCCTGACCACTCTTGCAGGAAAGAGATTTTTCCTAATACCCAACCTAAACCTCCACTGGTGGCAATTAGAGGCCATTTCATCTCATTCTATGTGATACTAGAGAGAAGAGGGCCAGAAGACACAAGAAAGATGGAATATTTTCAGAAAGAGCTTCTTGTGGGTCCCTTGAGACTCAGAAGCATTCTTTCCATGTGCAAAAAAAGCTTTCCATTAACTGCTGAAATATCAGCCAGTTAATTAATTTTTTGATAAAACTGTTACGTCCTTGGCGAATCTGTTCACACTAATGAAACCAATCAGAGGCAGAACAAGACCTGACTGATCTTTGCACTCTGTCTGATGGAAAGTGTGCAGCTCTGGCACTTGAAGCATGAATCGCACATCTCCTTTTGAAGGACTGGTTTTCTTCTTCATGTAGTGAAATTCTGATCTGATCCGATGGCATCTGGGAACAGTTCAGAGCCCAAGACACCATGGAGCAGTGAAGAATGAGAAAGGACAAATAAGCAGGCTTAAAGCAGTTGGGATTTTGTGTGTGCTGCTGCTATCATTAAATAGGTCTCTGAAGAAGGGTGTTACATCATAAAGTATCATAGGATTATGGCATTACAGAATAATTTGGGTTGGAACAGACCTTAACATATACTTCCAACACCCTGACATGGGCAGGGACACCTCCTACTGGACCAGGTTGCTCAAGGCCCCACCCAACCTGCTGTTGAACACTTCCAAGCTTGGAGCATCCACAACTTCTCTGGGCAACCTGTTCCAGTGCCTCATCACTCCCATGGCAAAGAATTTCTTTCTATTTTCTGACCTAATTTGAGCTTCTTCCAGTTTGAAGCCATTGTCCTTTTTCTGCCACTCCATGCCTTTGTAAAAACTCTCTTCCATCTGTCCTGGACCCACATTCAAAAACTGAAAGGCAACCACATTAAGTTTTTTATTACTATAACACTGAAGATTTCAATACAGAATCACAGAATCCCAACATGGTGGAGGTAGGAAGGGACCTCTGGAGATTGTCCAGTCCAACACTCCTGCTAAGGCAGATGGGGCTGCCCAGGATCCCAGTGCCCAGGTGGGTTTGGGATCTCTCCAGAGAAAGAGACTCCACAACCTCTCTGGACAGTCTGCTCCAGGGCTCCAGCATCCTCACAGCAATGAAGTTTTTCCTCTGTTTACATGGAGCTTCCCGGGTTCCAGTTTGTGCCCACTGACCTTTGTCCCCTCCCTGGGCACCACTGAATAGAGTCTCCATCCTCATGCTCCCCACCCTTTAGCTCTTGATGAATATTTTGAAGATTCCCCTCTCAGGCTGCTCTTTTCCAGGCTAAACACCCTCAGGTCTCTCAGCTTTTCCTCCTCACACAGATACCCCAGGGCCCTCAGAATCTTTGAACCCTCAGCTGGACTTTCCAGTAGTTCTCTGTTTCTCTTGCAGCCTGCCAACAAGAACTTACCAAGTTCCCCAGGGAACTCAGGAGCCATTAATCAGTCTGTAAGAGCCTGTCTGCTGCTTACACCAGTTTTAGATCTCTTTGTTCAGGTCAATATGTTCCAGTGTTTTATCTTACATAGTCCAGTTCATTTTGTCACACACACACACCTCCCTCTCCCCTCTAAAAAAACCCAGAAACTATTGGAGGAAAAAGAGACTTTGTTTCCTTAATTTCATGGGAACCCCCAGAGCTTCCAGTTCCCAAAACACAATTGTCATTGTTGTGTGTTAGCATTCGTGTAAATACCAGGGCACTGAATTCCCCTCCATTCCAGGGGAACCTGGAATAGGGATGGAAATGGTAAGGGTTTATTTTCCTCACCACTCTCACAGTCCTGCCCACACTGCAGTAGCTACTGGGAAGGACCTGGTCTACATTTTTTTCTGTCTTTGCTGTTGCAGTGATAATGGTGAAGCCCTTTCTGTCACTTTTGTGTACCTCCCCTTGTGATGCAGACATGATGTGATCAGGCACATTCCTTTCCCACCTTAAAAGATAAATCAGCATTCTCAGCCTTGAAGCTTTGGTCTTCTTACCCCTGAAATCACAGAAACCAAACAAGTAGATCATGTGTATCACAGAATCACAGAATGCACTGGGTTGGAAAGGACCCTCAAAGTCATCTTGTCCAACCCCCCTGCAGTCAGCAGGGACACCTCTAACTAGATCAGGTTGCCCAAGGGCCACAGCAAGTTTGACCTTGAGTGTCTCCAGGGATGGGGCCTCAATCACATCTCTAGGCAACCTGCTCCAGTATTTCACCACCCTCACTGGAAAGAACTTCCTTCTAATGCCCAACCTAAGCCTACCCTGCTCCAGTTTCAAGCCACTGCCCCTCATCCTATCACTACAAGCCCTTCTAAACAATCCCTCCTCAGCTTTCCTATAGGTGCCCTTCTGGTATTGAAATGCAGCTCTAAGGTGGAGCAATCTCTCCTCCAGGCTGAACAGCCCAAACTCTCCCAGCCTGTCCTCACAGGAGTGGTGCTCCAGCTCTGTGATCGTCTTGGTGGTCCTCCTCTAGTCCAATTCCAGCAGGTCCATATCCTTCCTGTGCTGAGGGCTCCAGAAGTGGACTCAGTACTCCAGATGAGTTCTCAGCAGAGCAGAGCAGAGTGGCAGAATCACACCTCCCTTGGTCTGCTGGCCACGCTGCTATTGATGCAGCCTAGGATGCCATTTGCCTTATGGGCTGCAAGTGCACAGTGTTGGCTCATGTCCAGCTTCTCCCATAAGTCCTTTTCTGCAGGGCTGCTCTCAATCTCATCATCCCCCACCCAAACCTAGCTGCAGCACCCTGCACTTTGCATTGTTGAACCCCATAAGATTCTCCTTAGCTCCCTTCTCCAGGCTGTCTAGGTCAAGGTTTGGTCTAGGTGTGTCTAGGTTTGACGTGGCTGACATCAAATCAACGAACGTTTCATTGGATTTGTTCCCTGTTGTGACTGACCCACACAAGATGGTAACATTCAACTTGTGTTCTCAGATCCAAGCAGAGACTTTCTTAGCTTAAAGAGTTGGCTTCTCTGTTTGCAGTCTTTGCTCTAAGTTTTGCAGATGACTCAGAGGGCCTTCCTTTAGTGATGAAGTCTGCCTGCAATTCAAAGAGGGACATGCAGTCAGCCCTTGTCAGAAGTTCAGGTTACATTTGTTCACTTGCAATCCAGAAACTTTGCAAGGGACTTGACTTTGCTTTTAGATGAGAGCAAGTTTCAAGAAGAAAGAGTTACATTATTAAGAAAACTTGAAAAGGTTTTAACACTAAATCTGTGGAAACAGAACTGTCACTGCCTGAAAGACTGAGTGACACCATACCAAGAGTACCTGGCACAGCTCACCTGTCTTTCTCTTTACCAAGCTAAATAGCCCCAGGTCTCTCAGCCTCTTCTCATAAGAGAGAACCTCCAGTCCCCTCAGCATCCTGAAATGATACTCCAGAAAGGCCAAAAAGTATAAAAGAAACTCATGTGGAGTTCTATGAGCTGTGCCCTGGAAATACCTGAAGCTTGCATGGAGTCCATAGATTTTACTTTTTCTTTTTTCTTTTTTTTTTTTTTTTTTTTTTTGTTGACCACTTTTATCCTTTCTTTTCCCAAAAGTACAAAATGTCAGAGGTAATCCAGCAGTCACTGAATCAGAGAGGAGCACAAACTGTTCTGAAGAGTTACATAAGATTGCAGAGGATACATTCATCCACCTCACCTATCCACTTCAGTGGCTTCTGCACAGCAACAGAGGGAAATAGGAGAAATTCTACATCCTTCTTAAAACCCTGATGAATTTTCCACAATGAAGAGACACACACATCTATGCTAGCTGCATAACCATCTGTGGATCCTGAGCCTTTCTGTAAGCCTCTCACAACTTGATTTCATTCTTACCAAGTCTCATCACCTTGCAAGATTGAACCCTAAGATCAAGGGTCTGGAGAACAGGTCATATGAGAAGCTGAGGGAACTGGGGTTGTTTAATCTGGAGAAGAGGAGGCTGAGGGGAGGCCTTCTTGCTCTTTACAACTTACTGAAAGGAGGTTGAGACCAGGTGGGGTTGGTTTCTTCTCCCTACTACCAAGTGACATGATGAGAGGAAATGCCCTCAAGTTGCACCAGGGGAGGTTGAGGCTGGCAGGAAGTTCAACTCAATCCATGATGGTTGCTCGGGGCCACATCAAGTCTGATCTAGGGACAGGGCCTCAGCCACATCCCTGAGCAACCCTTCCAAATGTCCAGCCTAAATCTAAGGTCTCTCCAGAGCTGTGTCCAGCTATGGGACCCCCAACATAAGAAAGACATAGACCTGCTGGAGTGGGTGCAGAGGAGGGCCACAAAGATGATCTCCAGACCTGAAAAGAGGCAGAGATTTGGTGCTGAGCAACATGGATTAGCACCAGACTCAGTGAAGTTAGATAATGGTGTAACTAGATGACCTTGAAGATCTTTTCCAACCTAAATCATTCTATGATTAATGCAGGAATACAGGCATTTCATTACTCCATATCAGCTGCTGCAGATGAAGAATTATTTCACCCAGACTCTGACTCAAGCATGATTTGGGTTCAGAAGGCTTTGTTTTTGTTCACATGCTGGTTGAAAGGCAACAACAGTGTCACAAATGCTTATCTTTGCAGTATTTGTTTGGGAGAACAATGCTCATGGAGGTAATGCACTATCCATCAACCCTGCTGATACTGCAGGGAGCAGTAAAAAAAGAAAGTGGTTTGTTTGAGGCTGATGGAGGAGATAATTTATTGAAATAATGGTTCTTTTGTTTATTTACTTCCCTGCTAGCTCCATTAGGGCACTGCAATGGCCACTTGCAGCCCAGAAGGCGACCCTATCCTAGTCTGCATCAAAAGAAGTGTGGCCAGCAGGATGAGGGAGGGGATTCTGCCCCTCTGCTCTGAGACACCACCTGGAGCACTGCATCCAGTTTTGGGGGCCCCAGAACGAGAAGGACATGGAACTGTTGGACCAGGCCCAGAGGAGACTATGAAGATGATCTGATCAGAGGGCTGGAGCACCTCTCCTCTGAGGACAGGATGAGAGAGTTTGGGCTGCTCAGCTTGGAGAAGGCTTTGGGGAGACCTTAGAGCAGCCATCCAGTACCTGCAGGAGCCTACAGGAGAGCTAGGAAGAGACTTTTTACAATGACTTGTAGTGATAGGATGAGAGGGAATGGATTGAAGCTGGAAAACTGAGACTGGATATTAGGAAGAAATTCTTTACAGTATGGTTGTTGAGACACTGGAACAGGCTGCCCAGGGCAGTCATGGACATCCCATCCCTAGAGGCATTCAAGGCCAAGTTGGACAGGGCTTTGAGCAATCTGGTCTGATGGAGGGTGTCCCTGCCCATGGCAGGGGGAGTTCAAACTAGGTGATATTTAAGGCCCCTTCCAAGCCAAACCATTTAATGACTCTATGATAAACTTCCCCCTTGCAGTAAAGTAGTTGCTGCAGGCAACCCAGTGCCAAGTGGAAGTCTGTCTTTTTGAGGAAACCACAGGCAACTGAGGATTTTGCATTGGGATGCAATCAAACAGCATGTTCTTGTCCTTATCTGCAGGAAAACTACAGCTAAGACACTGATTAAAGCTGAAAGGGTTCCTTTTGCTGGAAGCTTAATCCTTTTAAACTTAGCTTTCATACTGAGTTTGAAGTCTTATTTATTTTCTAACTTTGTGCTGCAGGAAAACAAGTAAGAAAACAAGCCTCTAAGTATTGGTTTTATTTTCTTTTCGACATGTTTCCTTACAGCAACAGAGGTGCTCTTTCAATTTTACTGAATCTCACTGGAAATTTGATTGTGGCAGTGCCATTGCAGCATTACACTTCAGAATCTTTCTTTCTGGTGCTTTTGTTCTGAACCTCCTGGGATTTATAGGTCAGTTATCAACATTTGTTGTGCAACCCCCACATGCCTTAAAGTGACTGAATATCTGTGGGATGCTGTCTGTGCCCATGCTGGAGTGCAGTGCATTCAGAAAGGTTGGAAGTTTCACATAGAGGAGCACATTTCCTTCTTGGAACAAGAGTGAAGAACTCAGAAACAGAGAATCACACACATCAGATTGGAAGGGACCCTCCAAGGTCACTGCTGTCAGCAGGGACATCTCCAACTAGGTCAGGTTGCTCAAGACCCTAGCAAGTTTGACCCTGAATGTCTCCAGGGCCTCTACCTAACCTCTCTGGGAAACTGTTCTAGTATTTCACCACTCTCATTGTGGAAGAACTTCCTCCTAATGTCCAACCTAAATCTACCCTGCTCCAGTTCCAAACCATTGCCCCTTGTTCTATCCCTACAAGCCCTTCTAATCAGACCCTCCCCAGCCTTCTTGTAGGTCTCCTTCAGATACTGAAATGCATCCAGAAGTTATTCCTGGAGCAAAACATAATACTTAAAGACATTGAATCATAGAATCATAAAATGGTAGGGGCTGGAATGGACCTCTGGAGATTGACTCCAACCCCACAGCCAGAGCAGGATCACCTAGGGCAGATCACACAGGAACACATCCAGACAGTCTTGGAAGTCTCCAGAGAAGGAGATTCCACAACCTGTCTGGGCACAGTTGAAAAGAGCCTGGCCCCTTCTTCCTGACACCCAACTTTCAGATATTTATAGCCATTAATAAGATCTCCTCTCAGTCTTCTCTTCTCCAGGCTAAACAGCCCCTGGTCTCTCAGCCTTTCCTCATCAGACATCAGTGCCTCTGCTGGACTCTCTCCAGTATATCCCTGTCCCTCTTGAACTGGGGAGGCCAGAACTGGACAGAGTACTCCAGATGTGTCGTTCTCTCTAGACTCTGTGACGGAATTATAGAATCACAGAAAAGTGGGGGTTGGAAGGGACCTCTGGAGATCATCCAATCCAACCCTGCTGCCAAAACAGGTTCACCTAGGGCACATTGCACAGGATGGTGTCCAGGTGAGTTTTGAAAGTCTCCACAGAAGGAAACAATTACAGCTGATCTGTGCTGCAGTTTTGCTATCCCCATGAAGCCGTCTGAGTAGAGGATTTAAAGCTTAGCTTTACAGCTACTTCAGCTCAACCAGGAATTGAAAAATAAGGCAGCTGTTTTGCAGCATTTTCCAAAAGAGAATGGCTTCCAAGGCAGAGACACCATAAACTCCCTGAGAAGAGTGAAATTACATTTGGATCCAGCTTTTCCATTGTAAATCCTGTAGGAAATTATGGTTTGCAGATGGGAAGTAAATATCTCAGTGAGATATGATCTAAGTAGTCCAGCTAGAGGTTTTTATGAGAAAGGAAACTGAAAAAAAACCTGCAAAGATTTGACTGCTTTTTTGCTTCATTTCTACCCTTCTCTCACACATGTTCGAAGTCAGACTCCATCAAACAACTCTCACTTTACAAAGAGTTTTAATTACTGTGCCACAGAAGAAATGCAACATGTTTTTATTAACCTGAGGTCCCCCAGTCATACAAAGTGATAATACAAGAGGAAATGGCCTCAAGTTGCACCAGGGGAGGTTTAGGTTGGATATTAGAAGAAACTTCTTGACTGAAAGGGTTCTTAAAGACTGGAACAGGCTCCCCTGGTTGAATCTTCATACCTGGAGGTGTTCCAAAGAGGCAGAGATGTGGTGCTGAGGGACATGGTTTAGCACCAGACTTGGTAGAGTCAGAGAACGGTTGGACTCGATGATCTTAAAGGTCTTTTCCAACTAAAACCATTCTATGATTTCATGACTATGTTTGCTCATCACTGAGTAAAATTGCAGGTATGCATCTCATCTTTTCAAAGATTGCTCTGCTGCTGTTTGCAGAGGTACAGAGGAGCCATAGGTGAAGTCACCATGCACACCCATGCACAGTAGTCAGCCAGGCCACATGACAGCACCCCAAGTATCAAGAAGCTTTGAGAGAGTTGCATCACAAATACCTCCGGATGTAGAAGACCACAGACCCCTGCAAAGATACGCTTCATTCAGAGTCTTAAATCATCAGGTTTGAAATCACTAATGGTAAGAGTGGCAATGAAGCTTTCTCTTTCCTCTGTAACCTTCAACTTTCTAATTTCTCAGACCAGAAACTCAGCTTCAGTAGTTAGCTCTCCATAGTCAGGCCAGCAGTGTCCTGGAGTTCATTAAAAAGAGTGACTGACAGATCCAGGGAGGTTCTCCTCCCATTCTACTCTGCCCTGGGAGTTCACATCTGGAGTATTGCATCCAGCTCTGGGCTCCCTGATTCAAAAGAGGCAGAGAACTACTGGAGAGAGTCTGACAGGGAGAGCTCCAAAGCTGCCGAGGGCACTGGAGCATCTCTGTGAGGAGGAGAGGCTGAGAGACCTGGGGCTGTTTATACTGAAGAAGAACAGCCTGAGAGGGGATTTTCTCAATGTAAAGCAAGAGCTAAAGGGTGAAGGGCAAGCGGGTGGGGCCAGACCCTGCTCAGTGGTGCCCAGTGACAGGACAAGGGACAGTGGGTGAAAACTGGCACCCAGGAGGTTCCACCTAAACACAGAGAAAAACTTCTTTGGTGTGAGGGTGCTGGAGCTCTGAAGCAGACTCTGAGATGCTGGCCATTTTAAGGTAACAGGAAATCACACACCACAGTGGTTGATTCTGGGAACAAAACACAGCCAAGTTACAGTTCTGGATTCATTTGACTACGATCACTTTATGTGCTCTCCTTCATGTGTCTCTTTCCCAAGAGATCTACTTCTTTATTTCCCCAAAGGGGTCACGAGAGATGCAAGAACATCAACAGTGGCAAAGGGCACAAACTAGAACACAGGAAGTTTCACTTGAACTCCATGCCCATCAAGTGCATTGTGTAAGTGCAAGCTAGAGCCAACTTTTGCTGGACACTCACCATAGTGTATGGTTGGTCGTTTCTAAATTCCACCAAACCCAGTTTGAACATCCTCAAATACTGAAAAAATGCTCCATAGCAGACACCATTGATTGCTTTTTGTTTGTTTGTTTGGGGGGGGCTTGTTTGTTTGTTTTTGTTTTATTATTCCAAGGCTTTATTTCTGGATAGAGCAAATACAGAAAGGGAAAAAGCGAAACATTCCCTTTATAAGAAATATTTGGAAGATCACCAACCACATTTTCCCCTCCAAGTAATTACACTCATGAGCTAAAATGGAATATATTCAATAAAGAAAATGCTGCTTCTATTTTTGCCTGTGAGCTGGGTGGTACAATGGTGTAGTGCATTGGCCTTTCTTCTCTAGAGAAGGCTCTGGGGAGACCTTAGTGTGGCCTTACACTCTACCTGAAGGAGGTTAACTTTCCCTGCAGAGATTTTGCTATATGAACATAGCATTGTTTTACTTGCCCACCTCAGGAAAAAAGAAAGAAAAGAGAAAAGAAAAGAAAAGAGAAAAGAAAAGAGGAAAGGAAAGGAAAGGAAAGGAAAGGAAAGGAAAGGAAAGGAAAGGAAAGGAAAGGAAAAGAGAAAAGGAAAGGAAAGGAAAAGGAAAGGAAAGGAAAGGAAAGGAAAAGGAAGGAAAGGAAAGGAAAGGAAAGGAAAGGAAAGGAAAGGAAAGGAAAGGAAAGGAAAGGAAAGGAAAGGAAAGGAAAAGGAAAAGAAAAGAAAGGAAAAGAAAAGAAAGGAAAGGAAAGAAAGGAAAGGAAAGGAAAGGAAAGGAAAGGAAAGGAAAGGAAAGGAAAGGAGAAAAAAGAAAAGAAAAGAAAAGAGAAAGACTCTTTTTCCCTTCAAAAATCTCAAGTCCTGGTTACAAATTAGCATGACAATTCAAGCTGCATTTCTCACTGGGGCTTTTCTAACTGCAGTTTTGCCTTCACTTCTGTAGACCTTTTCCTTCTTTGGCCTTCATCCTTGCTATTTTTCTTGAAAGAGGTGGCAGCCCTCTCATCCTTTCTCTTTCTCCTGCTACTCATCATATTCTTCTGTCAACCCTTTGCTGAAACTCTTATAACCCCATGAAAACACACCCCCACCCTGTTGTTCCTGAAAGCAGGAACTCCCACAGCTCGCAGCACTGAAGCAATGTGACCCAGCTGTTCAGCAGGCCTGGCACTTTTCTGGCTCAAGCACTGCTCAGACTCAGCCACTATTCCATTTCTAGGAACAATTTTGTATGGGTTATTTTCTTTGTGTTTGAATCTCTGCCCATCTTCCCCTGAATCTCTGCTGCAACATAGAATCAGTTCAACAATTACAAAACAAGGCAGATTTTTGGTCCCAGACTTGATTAGCTTGGCAAAGGAAACACGCTTTGGGGGATGAAAATGATGAAGAGAGTGGAACATCTTCTTATGAAGAGAGGCTGACGGAGATGAGGGCTGTTTAGCTTGGAGAGGAAGGGACTAAGGGCTGACCTCATGAATGTTGATAAATACATAAAGGGTGAGTGCCAAGAGGCTGGAGCCAGGCTCTGCTCGGCGATGCCGATGACAGCACAAGGGGCAATGGTGGAAGCTGAGGCATAGGAAATTCCATGGAAACATGAGGAAGAATTATTTCCCTGTGAGGGTGACAGAACACTGGAACAGGCTGCCACAACCCAGGGGGGTTGTGGAGTCTCCCTCTCTGGAGATATTCAAGACCCACCTGAACGCGTTCTTGTGTGGCCTGGTAGAGGTGATCCTGCTCTGGCAGGGGGTTGGACTAGATGATCTCTCCAGGACCCTTCCAGCCCCTAACATTCTGTGATTCTGTGAAAGGCAACAAGCTCCATGTAGTAGAAAATATCCCCCAGCTCTGGCTACCACAGAGTACAGGTCATACCAGTCAGTCACCATTCGAGTTCCCTGTGGATGCAGGCAGCTGTTAAGGACTGGACACTGCACATGTTCTCATCATCTCCAGGTGAGGTCTCCCACTCTGCTCTAGTAAGATCTCATCTGGAGGGCTGTGTCCGGTTCTGTGCCCCCAACACAAGGACATGGACCTGCTGGAATGGGTCCAGAGGAGGCCAAAAAATAATCAAAGGGCTGGGACACCTCTGCTATGGGGACAGGCTGTTCAGCCTGGAGAAGACAAGGCTTTGGGGAGACCTCAGAGTAGCCTTCCAGTACCAGAAGGGGGATAGAGGAGTGTTGGGGAGGGACATTTTACAAGGGCCTGTAGTGATTGGATGAGAGGGAACAGATTGAAGTTGCACAAGAGGAGATTTAGACTGGATACTATGAAGAAATTCTTTACAGTGAGGGTGGTGAGACACTGGAACAGGTTGCCCAGGGAGGTCATAGATGTCCCTTCCCTGGAGATGTTGAAGGCCAGGCTGGATGAGGCCTTGAGCAACCTGGTCTAGTGGGAGGTGTCCCTGTCCACTGCAGGGGGTTGGAACTTGATGATCTTTAAGGTCCCTCCCAACCCAAACCATTCTATGAATCTATGACTATTCATTAGCATTCAATTGAAGGACATTTTGTGAAGTGACAAAAAAGTTTTACTACACAAACACACAATTTGGTTTATTTTGGGCATATGATCTTTATTTAAACAGTCACTTAGGAATAACTTTATAGAATAAGGTTTCTCAGTCAACTTTTTTCTCTTTCCTCCTATATCTGCTCCAGGTTCTGATGTTCAGACTTTAGCTCCCACACTCTTCACGGGATGAAGAATTATTTATGTACAAAATTACATCTTGAAAGGCACCTCAGTCAAGACGAGACCTTTGTATTCATTTGTGGGATATCACTTGCACAAACTGATGTGGGAGAGGGGAGCACACAGTGAACACAAGTCGTCAAAAAGAATAATTATAAAAGAGGAAAAATCGTTTGGTGTGTGAAAGTTTCTTCACTACTCCTTAGTAGATTTATAATCCATTTGCCCTCATGTTTTCCAGCTCTGTGAAATGAGACCTCTGGCTCTCCCCAGGGCTTGTTGGTAAGCCATACAGTCCCAAGCAGCCATCCTTAAAGGTGTTTTAGAAAGGATGGTACAAAGTGGCATTGTAATTCCCATGCAGGCACAGTCATTGGGCACAAGGCATTGTTCCTTTGGCAGGACAATATTTTCAGTTCTGGACAATGATGCTTTTGGCTTGCTTCCAGGAAAAGCTGCCATTTCATTAGATCCATGTTCCGCTCCTTTGCCAGGGATCTTCTACCCCAGTCACAGAGATCACAGGTGAAAATCTCGAGTGCCCTGCACACAAACTCCAGAGATGTCACCTGCCCTGCAGTCAGTGTCACACCACGCCTACACACACTCACATACGGTTTTGTGAAACCTACGTTGACAACCAGCATTGCCCACAGGAAAGTCACTTTACTTCTTCTGCAGCTAAAAGGTCCAATCCCCTGGGAACTCTCCTGTTTCTGGGAGCTGCTTCTGAATTCCATGATGATGAGGTCCAGCGGAAGTAGCAAGCTTTGCACCAGCAACACTGATGGCCAAGCTCAGGAGCAGTGACCTTCGGCAGCAGGCAGGCAGCTCTTTGCTCACAGGAGCATTGTCTCTGTCTCAGTATCTCACAGGTCCATGTCAGCAGATCTGAAGTCTTTATGCCGAGTTTCTCTCTTTGTCCTATTTCCTTAGCGTTTTTTGAAGGAGGAAATGGAGGAAAAAAAAAAATCAGCCTTGTGGAAGAGCTCACACCAGGATATCGCTTCTCTTGCTGCACCACACTACCAGTGTTATCATGGCACATGTCAACATGACTGGGATTAAGATCAGAGTGATGAGAATTTCATCTGGTGGATCTTCCCAGTGAACCTTGTCTGAAGTACAGTTTGAAAAGAATTGTTTATGAATTCCAGTGATGAAGCCCTCAGCAAGGGGGTTTGGCCAAAAGCAACTGGCACTGTTGGCTTCACGCTCTGTGCACTGGGTAAAGTTGTCATAATACCTAGGAGGAGAAGAAAAGCAAGAGAAGTTTAAACAGGACACATATGCACTTGGGGAAAGCTACAGAGGGTGCCATGGAATCTGTAAGAGTGGGTTTGTCATGTAGATACTCAAGGGAAGGACCTTTAATAGAAGCTGTGGGTATCAAACACTGTACAATGAGCCAGGAGAACTGATTCACAGTGTGGGAACTAATGCCTGGATGTACAACAGGGAGATTTCATGTGAAATTCTGAGATCCCAGATGGACAGTGGTCGAAACTCTATCCTTTGGGTGCTGTTACTACAGCCAGGACCCCCTAACACTGCTTAACTAGAATTAGAACCCACTCACTAGAGACATCTCCAGGGATTCTCAAAGAGGCTGGTGAGAGGTCTCCAGCACAAGCCTTATGAGGAGAGGCTGAGGGAGCTGGGACTGTTTAGCCTGGTGAAGAGGAGGCTCAGGGGTGACCTTATTGCTCTCTACAACTACCTGAGGGGAGGTTGTAGCCAGGAGGGGGTTGGTCTCTTCTCCCAGGCAACCAGCACCAGAACAAGAGGACACAGTCTCAAGCTGTGCCAGGGGAAGTTTAGGCTCAAGGTGAGGAGAAAGTTCTTCACAGAAAGAATGATCTGCCATGGGAATGTGCTGCCCAGGGAGGTGGTGGAGTCACTGTCCCTGGAGGTGTTCAAAAAAGGATTGGATGAGGCACTTGAAGCCATGGTTTAGTTAGTCATGAGGTGCTGGGTGATAGGTTGGACTTGATGATCTCTGAGGTCTTTTCCAACCTTGTTGATTCTATGACTTTTCACAAGGGCTTGTAGCAATAGAATGAGGGGCAATGGATTTAAGCTGGAAGATGTAGACTGGAGATTAGGAAGAAATTCTTTGCAGTGAGAGTGGTGAGACAGTTGAACAGGGAGGTCATAGATGCCCCCTCCCTGGAGATGTTCAAGGACAAACTGGATAGGGCCTTAAGCACCCTGGTCTAATGGAAGGTGTCTCTGCCCATGGCAGGGGGGTTGGAACTAGATGATCTTGAAGGTCCCTTCCAACCCAAACCATTTTATGATTCTGTGAGCCTATGATCTTTAAAAACCAAATGTGCCCAAGAACAGGACATACTGAGCAAAACATGGGTAATTTGTGCATCATCTGCCACTGGATATGATGTTGTGGTGAAAATGATGTGAGACTAGACTGAGCCGCGACACACACCACTGTGCAAACATTTTCAGTTCTGTTGTAAGAAGACAAGGGGAAAATAAACTCACAGAAAGTTAGCTTGTGACAACCTTTATCTTCTTTCCAATTCCAGCAAATGCCCAGAAGGGGAAAAAAAATTAAAAATATCTAATTACACATTGGCAACGTTCACAAAAGATTAGGAACTCCTGGTAATGCCTGACACTTCATTGCAATACAGCATCTGCTAAGCTTTATAAGAACTCACCATCCCTCAGGAAAAAAAAAAAAAAAAAAAGAGAAAAAGGAAACAATAAGCCTGGACAAGGACTCTGATGGGTTTTGTGGTGTTATCACAAGCCAAAGAAATTCAGGAAGCAAATGGAGTATGGGGGAGGAGACTGGAAATGGAGAAGACATAGGGTGTCTGGTCAGGACATGGACAGGGAAAGAAATGAGGAAGCTGAACGATTGTCTGCTGTGGTTTTAAATATTCCTTTCAGTCCTGCATGACTCCATAAGCTCACTTCAAAGGGAAATTAAAAATAGAAAGGAAAGAGCAAGAAGCCAGATGACACCTCAAGGGACAGCATCCTGCACCGTTATCTGGAGGCCCTGCCCTGCCTTTCAGTAAGCAGAGCTAGGGTAACTCCTGCTGAATGACTCAGTCTGACATCAAGCACCACAGGGCCCTAACATGGAGAGGTCATGGGGGAGGGACATTCAGGGCTTGGGTCAAGGCTAAAGTCCACTGTCTGTTGCCTGTCTCTCAGGGCAAACATCTGCCTGCCCGTGCTACAAGCACAGAGGGTGAGAATACAGGTTGCAAAACAGCTGTGTATCAACCCACCACACAGGGCTGTTCATGGAAGAAGAAAAAGCCCCAGAAAGATCCCTCCGCAGCCTCCTCGTAGTTCTCATTCTCAGGGAGTTTAAGCTGATGCCACTTTACTCATAAGCAAATGAGCTGGACAATCTGAAAACCATACCAGGATGCTCTGGCATACACTTGAGGTTTAACAAAACCAACTGCTGAGTCCTGCACTTGGGTCACAACCACCCCATGAACACTACAGGCTTGGGGCAGAGTGGCTGGAAACAGCCCAGCAGAGAAAGACCTGAGGGTGCTGACTGACAGCCACCTGAACATGAGCCAGCAGCATGTCCAGATGGCCAAGGCCACCAGCATCCTGGCCTTGACCAGCAATAGTGTGGCCAGCAAGAATGAGGTTGAGATTGTTTCCTGTATTCAGCACTGGTGAGGCTGCATCTTGAGTTACAGGGTTCAGACTTGGGGCCCTCGCTCCAAGAAGAACATCCAGATGCTGGAGCAGGTCCAGAGAAGAGCAACGTAGTTGGTGAAGGGTCTGAAGAACAGGTCTTGTGAGGAGCAGCTAAGGGACCTGGGGTTGTTTAGTGTGGAGAAAAGGAGGCAGAGGAGAGACCTCTAGAACTCCAGCTGAAAGGAGGTTGGAGCGAGGTGGGCCTTGGTCTCTTTTCCCGAGTAGCAGGTGATAGAACAAGAGGAAATGGCCTGAAATTGTACAAGGTGTACAAGGGGAGGTTTAGGTTGGATAGCAGGGAAAAAAAAAAAAAAAAATCTTTCTTGAAAGATTGGTCAGACACTGGAACAGGATTCCCAGGGAGGTGGTGGAGTCACTATCCCTGCAGGTGCTCAAGAAATATATGGATATGACACCTGGAGCTTAATGGCCATGGTGCTCACAGGTTGAGGGTTAGACTAAATGATCTTAGAGGTCTTTTCCAATCCAGTCCAACTCTGTGATTCCATGACATATGTACAATGTACATATACTTTAAGCAAAGCTTAAAACTGGAAAGGAAGGTCTTGTGACAACACCAGCAGCTGCAGGGAAATAACAGGAAATAAGCTAAAAATAAAGCACAAATATTAGCTGGGTGTTATTTTTACAGTGTCATTCTTCCGTGTGACCTGGTAGCATCCATTCTTTATGTCCTTGGACTAAATTAGCAGCTGAAAACATCTAGCAGAATGTGGCAGAGACAACCCAAGAGGACCTGAAGAATAATACATCTAAAGGCAAGCCTACAAGGTCTGACAGCGATTCAGAGGCGGCAGAGCCAGCAGCACAGACAACTCAGAGCTCTGTCTGGCACAGGCACCAGGCAGGGCTCCAGAGAACCCCAGGCTCTGCTCCAACCCTGCTCCAGGACATGTTCTGGGGAGGAAGCTTGTCCCATCAACAGCAGCTCCAAGTCTTCACAGCCACCTCATCTGCCCATCTGTTGATGCAGAATACCAAAACTAAGAAGAAACCCAGGTCACCAGAGCAGACTGCACATTGAAGTACTGCATAATTTAATGACAGAAAATGTTTCTTTTTACTTCTTATCTTTCTTTTTATCTTTTTTTTTTCTTTTGTTGTAAAACCCTGTAAAAGTTCCCTGTTTTTCCACCAATTCTGTGGATTTCTTTCATAAATGCTCTTTTGAGGAGCTGCTGAGCTGCTGAGTTTTTAGCCTGGAGAAAAGAACGCCTAGGGGATACTTTGTGGCTCTCTGCAACTCCCTGAAAGGAGGTTGGAGCAAGGTGGCAGTTGGTCTCTTCTTCCAGGTAACAAGTGATGGGATAAGAGGAAATGGCCTTAAGCTGCACCAGGGGATGTTTAGGTTGGACGTTAGGAAAAATTTCTTTCCCCCAGGAGTGGTCAGGCATTAGAACAAGCTGCTCAGGGAGGTGCTGGAGCCACCATCCCTGGAGGTGTTAAAAAAAAAAAAAAAAAGCAGATGGCTCCATACAATGATCTTAAGAGTTTTTTCCAACCTTAATGATTCTTTGATTGTACAATGGTGTAAACAAAAACATTTCCCACTGATTTTGCATTTCTATCACAGCTAGAAAAAGCTGGTTAAATGTTGCCAAAGGCCAGATAAAAATAATGAGGGGATTACATTGTGTTTGAAAGACTGAATCCCTAGAAATGAAAATAAAAGGTGTTATCCTCATAGCTTGAATTCTTCTCAGTTTTCTCTTAATGCCCTCTCTCACCAGAAAAAAATAAAATTAAAAAAACTGCAAAACAACTGTTCCTTCACACAATTGTGAGAATGTAAGAAAGAAAATGGTCTCAACTATTTCATAATTAGATGTCTGCTAGAAAAGCTCAATTCACTGAAATATTTACCTAATTTAGCAATTTAGAGTATCTGCACTGCAACACATAGTTCACCTTCAAACATCCTCTTTGTGGTGTTGGGTAGCAGCTGCCTAAGAAAGGAGCAACTGGATCCTCCTACCTATAGGGTGGGCATTTCCATCAATTCATCTGCAAGTTGTTGGGGTTTTATAAGAGGAGGACAGGGGTTAATAAATGTTTGATTCCAATCAGATTCCATAGAATCATGGAATTGTTTTGGTTGGAAAAGCCCTCTAAGGTCATCGAGTCCAATCATTACCCAACAGCACCATGGCCATTAAAAGATGCCCCCAAGCACCATGTCCACACATTTCTTTAACACCTCCAGGGATGGTGACTCCACCATCTGCCTGGGCAGCCTCTTCTAATGCCTGACCACTCTTGCAGGAAAGAAATTTTTCCTATTGTCCAACCCCAGCATCTGGTTGGGTTGGTGCAGCTTGAGGCCATTTCCTCTCATTCTATCACCTGATACTTGACCTGTGCTTGTGTATCTCTTCAGCCAGAAGAAAATAATGCACCACAAAACATGAGGAAGGAAATGAATGTAGAGCTGAGAAAAGGCAAAAAACCTCAACCCTTACTGGTTTAATGGCAACATTCTAAAGTATAGTTTACTCTCATGCCAGCAAATAAGAGGCACTGTGACAGAGACAGATTCACTCGGGTTGAAAATAAACACAGTTTAGTGTCCTTCACCATAATTACAGATCTCCACCTGTGATTTCACATCAACAGCTGTCTGGAAAATAGAAACCTAACTGAAAACCCTAAAATGTGCACCTCTTACTAAATTGTTGTTAACTTCCTAAAGATACATCAAGAAAATGTAAATATAAAGAGCAACTGTAGAGGCAAGCAGTAGTCTACTTACCTAATACCTATCTCCAATGAGCAACAGAGACTACTACATCAAGCAAATTTGGAAGAAGAGGGAAATGTAGCCTGACATGTAGTGTTATGTAATTAAGATCAGAAATGGAGTAGCACTGGAATTTCACCAAGCCAGAAGCTTCTACTAGAGCAAGTGACTTCTGCCTTCTGCTGCTCCTGAGCTACATTTTAATGACTTCTTAGTTATAAACTCAGCCCATTTGGGGTGACCATCATTTTCAGAGGAGAGGTATTCTCTGAAGCCATCACTACCTCATGTCTGTAGGAGCCAATATGAATTAGACAAAAATCACAGAATTGTTTCAGACCTCAGAGGATCACTGAGTACAACCATCCAAAAAGTAAGCAAAGGCAAATCCTACTCCCACAAAAACTTCAGCATATGTATCCAACTGCTCCTATGCACCTCCTAAGCAGCCATCACTGTCATCAGAGATGAATTGTGATGTCATCTCTTAATACAGGGAAGAGTCTATTCCAGGTTGCAGAAGCTCTCAGCCACTTGGCAAACTCACACCTGTCCTGTCGAGAGAAACGCAGGTACAGGGAATACATTGGGGAGGGCACAGGGGAATGCAGGATGCAAGGGCAGCACATGGATCTGACACCTTGCAAGCCAAGGGCTGAAAAGCTCTGCAAACATCTGCCTTGCCAATGGTTATTCACAGCCTGTGTCCTCCAGAGAAGAGTTGCTTTTGCTCCTTAGAGATGATTACAGCATCATGGTGCTGCTCCGGTGATACCATGCAGTGACTTGGCTCAAGAAGTGTGGTGTTAACACAGTTTGTCTAAACTATTATTTCCTCTGCTATTGCATGAACAATGACTCACATCGGAGCACATTACTTCATCATGAACTCAACAGGGAGAAAGACTGAAATGAAGAAGGCTGGAAATGGCCAAAGAAATCCTTCTTGACCCAGCTTTCAAAGTAACAATGAAGACACCTGAGCTATTTTAGTGGGGAAGTGGAATTCTCTGGGAAGTTGACAAATTGAGGCAAACCCCTTCATCAGTTTCACAGAATCTCAGCATGGTAGATGTTGGAAGATATCTCTAGAGGGCATCTAGTCCAACCCCCCTGCTAAAGCACAGCAGTTTGCCCAGGATCACAATGTCCAGGTGGGTTTGGAATCTCTCCAGAGAAGGAGGCTCCAAAACCAATCTGGGCAGCCTGCTACAGGGCTCCAGCACCCTCACAGCAAAGTTCCTTGTCATATTCAGATGGAATCTCCTGGGTTCCAGTTTGTGTCCATTGTTCCTTGTCCTGTTACTGGCCACCGCTGAGTAGAGTCTGTCCCTATCCTCCTGCCCCTCACCCTTTAGCTCTTGCTGAGGATTGAGAAGATTTTGCTCTCAGGCTGCTCTTCTCCAGCCGAAACAGCCCCAGGTCTCTCAGCCTTTCCTCCTCACAGAGATGCTCCAGGCCCCTCAGCAGCTTTGTAGCCTCTGCTGGACTCTCTTGAACTCCAGATAAAGCTTCATCAGGGCAGAATGGAGGGAAGGAGAGCCTCCCTCCCTGGTCACACTCCTCTGAAATAACTCCAGGAGACAAATTGCCTTCTTGGCCACAAAAGCTCATGGTGAACTTGTTGTCCATCAGTACACCCAGGTCCTTCTGCACAGAGCTGCTTTCCAGCAAATCAACCCCTCACTTGTACTGGAGCAAGGGGTTATTCCTCCTCTTTTGGGGTGCAGGAGGCTCTTCCTCCCTGCTGGTCACAACAGTTACTGAGTTACCATGTCAGTTAACACACCCACCACCCACTTTGCATTTCTGGCTTAAAACTGTACATTTCTTTATGACAAGAACAAGGTCATCTGTGACTTACTGCTTTTAAATCATCACTGCTCAGTTTCTAAAGTTCACTTGAATTATAGCTTTGATGATAGAGCAGCTGATAAAGACCCCAGCTAAAACCACAGCTCATTTCTGTGGAAGCTCCTGAGACACAGCAAAGCTGCTCGTTAACAAGTGCCTTGGTAAAGAGGTCCCCAGGTCTGCAGCAGCAATTCTGCTATCTCCACTCAGGATCAGCTTAACATGGAACAGTGCAAGCAGGGCTGTGGAGTTAGGACTATTTTAGGAAGTCCAGTGCCTGCCCTCTGCTCTGGTCCAACACCAGCAGCTGTGTTACTAACCCTGACATCTGATGGAAAGCAGAATGGCAGGGGGGCCCTTCATTAGGCACTGAAAGCTGAAAGCAAGCAGATGAATTCTTAAAATAGAATTCTGTGTTTTGAGCTAAAAAAACATCTACAGGTCTAAAACTTTGAGGAGAAAGCTTAACCACAAGGTGGTATCTGGATAGAGAATGAGACCGTATGTGGAGGAGAATGTTCTGTCTAAGCATGAACCAGCATCTGCCCAGGTGGCCAAGAGGCCACCAGCATCCTGGCTTGGATCAGCAACAGTGTGGCCAGCAGGATCAGGGAAGGGATTGTTCCCCTGAATGCAGCACTGGTGAGGCCATACCTTGAATACTGGGTTCAGTTTGAGCCCCTCACTACAAGAAGCACATTGGGGTGCTGGAGCAGGTTCAGAGAAGGGCAATGAAACTAGAGAAGGGTCTGGAAAACAGGTCTGGTGAGAAGCAGCTGAGGAATAGAGTTCCTCCTTCACCAAAACATCCTAACCCATCCTCCAATTCAGGAACAAGAAAAACAAAAACACAGCTAAAGCATTGATCTAGAATGGAATCCCTCAACAGCAACCACACAAAATCAGAGAATGGTAGGTGCTGGAAGGGACCTCTGGAAATCATTGAGTCCATCCCCCCTACCAAGGCAAGTTCACCTAGAGAAGGTCACACATCCAGGTGGGATTTCAGTGTCTCTGGAGATGGAGACTCCACCACCATTCTGGGCAGCCTATTTCAGTGCTCCATCATCCTCCTCATGTTTAGATGGAACTTCTTATGTTCAAGTTTGTGCCCGTTACCCCTTGTCCTATTGCTGGGCACCACCGAAAAAAGATTGTTCTCATCCTCCTGCCACCCACCCTTTAGCTATTGATCAGCATTTACAAGATTCCCCCCTCAGTTTGTTCTTCTCCAGACCAAAAAGCCCCAATTTGCTCAGTCTCTTCAGGTAAGAGAGATGCTCCAGACCCCTCAGCATCGTTGTAGCCCTTTGTTTTATTTCTATTCAAATCCACTTCCAGACCCAGGCAAAGGAGGAGCTGTTCTTAGAGGGGATGGACTCCATAGTAAAAAAGCTTCCATGTAAACAATCTACATAATGCTGTCAAAATCCTCCTGCCTTCAGTACCATCAAATGAAAAGAGATTGAACTCTGGCCAAGTAGCAAGATAATTGTTCCTCACTAATCATTCCCTGGAAAGGCCTTTGGTAACCCCTAACACTGATACTTCCCCTGTAATTTATTTAACAGAGGACTAAAGGTTATGGACCAACCATGTACATGCATGGTTAGTCCATAACCTTTAGTCCTCTGGTAAATGAATCTGAAATAAAAAGATGCTTTTTTCTCTCTGCAGATCACTAAGCCACTAAAGCAAGGCAGTGCAATGCTGCAATACCACGGTTAGAAACAGTACAGCCTCCCCAACACACACCTCAAAACAAGCTCATGTATCTCCTTTTGCAGACAGCTGTACTCAGCTCCATTCTCCTGGGGAGTAGACTGGTATCATTCCCAATCCAGATGGTTTTACAGGAAGATGACAAGCTGGGGTTGCTCAGCCAGCAGGTGGCCGAGGGCAGATCTCTTTGCTTGCTACAATTCCCTGAAAGAAGGTTGGAGCCAGGTGGGGGTTGGTCTCTTCTCCCAAGGGGCAAGTGACAGGGCAAGGGGAAAGAGCCTCAAGTTGCCCCAGGGGAGGTTTAGTTTGGACATTAGAAGAAACTTCTTGACTGAAAGGGTTCTCAAATCCTGGAGCAAGCTGCTCGGGGAGATGGTTGAATCTCCATCCCCAGAGGTGTTTCAAAGCTACAGAGATGTGGTGCTGAGGGCCATGGCTTAGCACCAGACTTGGTAGAGTTAAAGAACAGTTGGACTGGATGATCTGAAAGGTCTTTTCCAACCCAGAGGATTCTGATTCTGTGACATTTCACTGCAGCTGGTACTGAGACTTTGTGTGGACATGTCCACCGTAAGGCTCCTTTAGAATCACAGAATTGTTTTGCTTGGACAAGACCTCCAAGATCATCAAGGCCATCTGTCAGCCCAATACCACCTTGCCCACTAAACCAGGGAGGTTGTGAATGCCCCCTGACTGGAAGTGTTCAAGGCCAGGCTGGATGAGGCCCTGAGCAATCTGTTCTAGTGGGAGGTGTCCCTGCCCATGGCAGGGGGTTCAAAGCAGATAATCTTCAAGGTCCAACCCAACCCATTCTATGAATCCATGAATATCTGATGATATCCAGCTCTGAAACAGAAATCACAGCTCAACCAGGCTTCTACTCTGAAAAACTCCCACGGCAGCATCTGCACAGAGGGAATAGGCACTTGAACAAATAAAGCACAAAATTTAGCTGCTTCCTAGCTGAACTTTCCATCATAATTTCCGTAGCCCTCCTTGCATAATGCTGATGAGCATGCCAAGTCTCTGGGGGTTTTTTTCCTGATTATTTATGGAAAATGGGGCTTTTATACACCAATTAAATTCCTGTAAGGACAAACCACATTTGCTTTGTGTGGAGAATGGTAGCTCTTTTCTTCTCCAAGCAGAACACAAACTACAAGAGTTAAAAATGAGGTGATTCATTACAGATCTTAAACTTCAAATCACATCCAATACTCGTTTAAGAACCAGTGATCTTTTGCAGTTTGTAATAATAAAGACTTCCTTTACAGCTGCAATCTGGACATGGACAGTTCACATGTTTCTTGAACACCTCCAGGGATAGTGACCCAATCACCTCCCTGGGCAGCCTGTTCCAGTGCCTGACCACTCTTGTAGGAAAGAAATTTTTCCTAATAACCAACCTAAACCTCCCCTAACATATCTTGAGGCCATTTCCTCTCATTCTATCACCTCATACTAGGGAGAAGAGACCAACCCCCACCTCACTACAGGCAAACACCCATTACAGATTACAGTGCAAGTGATAAATTATACATAACATAGACTACCTTAAGATCATCCTGCTGCTTAACCTATCTTTCTGCAGATAAAAATCAGACTCACAGCCTCAGTGGTTCATGGCCTGGTTCCACAAGCTCTGTAATGGAGGCAGCCACAGAACCCACCTCTAGATGCCAGAATGAACATGACCCTTCCCAAAACCCATCTATGTTATGAACTGATACCTTACTATGAAATAGTCCACGTCAGCAGTCACTGAAATGTGTGAAGGACATTTGTACAACCAAGACAAACATCCATTTCATGGAAGCTGAACAGAATGGTGCTCTCCAATGTTCACCTACACACCATGCTGTGGCAACATTTGTTCATCCCACACCCCTTACAGTTTCAGACCTTATCAGAGAAATAATCTAATGCAAAAAAACCTACTGTACCTCTATTATTTTTCATAGGCATCACAGTCATTTCATTCACTGCCATCATGCTGAGCAATGAAGTTAGCAACATCTGGGTCTGCCCATTGCAAATCACACAGTAGGCTGAAGAAGGTGACACATGTCTTTAAGAGTGGCTGTCTTGGGTATTTTGTTGTCTTGGCTATCTTGTTGTCTTGTCATTCAGAGAGATCTGGCCAGGCTGGAGAGCTGAGCAGAGGGGAACCTCGTGAAGTTCAATAAGGACAATCACAGGGTCCTGCACCTGTGGGAAATAAAAGCCTGCACCAGTACAGGTGAGGAGTTGACCTGCTAGAAAGCAGCTCTGCAGAGAAGGACCTGAGAGTGCTTGTGGACAAATTCACCAAGAGCCAGCAATGTGCTTTTGTGGCCAAGAAGGGTGTATTAAGAAGAATGTGACCAGCAGGTTGAGGAGGTTCTCCTCTCACACTACTCTGCCCTGGTGAGACCACATCTGGAGTATTGTGCCCAGTTCTGGGCTCCCCAGTTCAAGAAGGACAGAGACTGGAAAGAGTCCTGCAAAGGCTACAAAGATGCTGAGAGCACTGGAGCATCCCTCTGAGGAGGAAAAGCTGAGAGCCCTGGGGCTGTTTAGCCTGAAGAGCAGCCTGAGAGGGGATCTTCTGAATGCTCAGCAAGAGCTAAAGGGTGGGGGACAAGAGGCTGGGGCCAGACTCTTCTCAGTGGTGTCCAGTGACAGGACAACGGGCAATGCCACAAACTGGAACACAGGAGGTTCCATCTGAACATGAGGAGAAACTTCTTTGCTGTGAGGGTGCTGGAGCTGTGGTGCAGGCTGCCCAGTGAGATTGTGGATTGTCCTTCCCTGGAGAGATTCCAAACCCATCTGGACATTGTGATCCTCAACAAGCTGCAGTGGGTGCCCCTGCTTTAGCAGGGGGGTTGGACTGGATGATCTCCAGAGGTCCCTTCCAACCCCACCATGTGAGATTCTGTGATACACTTTCCAACTCTGAAGTGCCTACTGTTCTGCAAGGGTATATAATAAAGTTGGAGACTTTTCAATTAACCATGTAAACCACTTTTCTCAGCATGGTTAGATGATACAATTCTGTGATTGCAACAAAGCCCCAAATACAGAACAAATGGGTAGGATTAATTCATACCTTCTTGTGCTGTCAACAGTTAACCACATGACTAATACCAGATGTAGCTTGAAGCAAGAATATCTGGGGGCTTGCCTCTGCTGAGTTAATCTGGGTTATTACATGATCATGGTTGATCCATTTAGAAAACAAGAATGTAGAAACTGTCTTGCAAACCAAAACAGAAGGAACAGAAGTTTTTATTATGTGCTTGCTTTCCTAACACATTTATTTTCTTTTGTATGTTCACTGCCTCTAAAAATCTACTGTTCAAGATGCTTGCACTGCAGAATTGATGCCAGTCTGTCAGCTCACAGAATCACAGAATGGTAGGGGTTGGAAGGGACCTCCAGAGATCACAGAGTCTAACCCTCCACACACACCAAAGAAGATGTACAGTATTGTTTTACCACCAAAAACTTTATGTATTGCTTACTTTGAGATACAATCTTTAACAATAAGCTCCATGAAGATTATTTTGTACTACTGATGTGGCTGCCACAGTGAAATTCAAAGAGGTTATGAAAGGCATTGAAAGGGCACATCAGCTGACAGCCATGAGACCAAACTGCAGAGTCCTTTCCAATATCACCTCTAAACTGCTGGCACAGTTCCTGCAAGGAATACTGCATCCAGTTCTGGAGCCCCTATTACAGGAAGGATCTAGAGGTGCTGGAAGGTGTCCGGAGAAGGGCCACCAGGATGATCAGAGGACTGGAGCTCCCCTCCTATGAGTACAGACTGAAAGAGTTGGGGCTGTTCAGTCTGGAGAAGAGAAGGCTCTGAGGTGACCTTATTGTGGCCTTCCAGTATCTGAAGGGGGCTACAAGAAAGCTGGGGAGGGACTTTTTAGGATGTCAGGGAGTGATAGGACTAGGGGGGATGGAGCAAAAATAAAAATGGGTAGATTCAGATTGGATGTTAGGAAGAAGTTCTTTACCATGAGGGTGGTGAGACACTGGAACAGGTTGGTGGTGGAAGCCTCATCCCTGGAGGTTTTTGCAGCCAGGCTGGATGTGGCGCTGAGCAACCTGATCTAATGTGAGGTGTCCCTGCCCATGGCAGGGGGGTTGGAACTAGATGATCCTTGAGGTCCCTTCCAACCCTGACAATTCTATGATTTTGTCATCTTGAGCTATTTGCTGTTTCAGTTGGTAAATGAGTACTGACAAACTGAGCCCACCTTCTGGGTGCAAGCTACCAGCCACCAGTCCAGTGCATCTACTGCAGTACACATCTACTCACAGCAACCTTACTAAAGACCTGGGGGTGCTGGTTGACAGCAGGATTAACATGAGCCAGTGTGTGCCCAGGTGACCAAGATGGCCAACAGCATCCTGGCTTGGAATAGTGTGGCCAGCAGGAGCAGGGAAGTCATTGTCTCCGTGCACCCAGCACTGGTGAGGCCACACCTTGAGTCCTGGGTTTAGATCTGGGACCTTATAACTACATTTCAATATCTGAAGGGGACCTACAGGAAGGCTGAGGAGGGACTCTTTAGAGGGGCCTGCAGTGATAGGGCAACGGTTTGAAACTGGTGCAGGGGAGATTTAGGTTGGACATCAAGAGGAAATTCTTCACAGTGAGAGTGGTGAAATACTGAAACAGGTTGCCCAGGAATGTCCCTGTCCTTGGAGACACTCAAGATCAGACTTGATGTGGCCCTGGGCAGCCTGATGGATTTGGAGGTGTCCCTGCTGATTGCCAGGGGGTTGGACAAGATGACCTTTGAGGGTCTCTTCCAACCCAATACACTGAATCTATGGATCTGAACCTGTGAAAGGAGAAAATATGAGCATTTCACTGACTGATTAAAAGAAAAGCAGCAACTCTGTCTGTCTGGAAAGCCCAAAGGAAGACCATCCTGTTAAAGAAGTAGAAAATTCCAGCATCTACGACAGCAGTCCCTGGTTTTCAAGGCAAACACCTCATGAGAAATAAACTGCACTGACACGAGGCTACGTAAAGTGCAGGTTCCTTCAACCTTTCTTCACACAGAAACACCTTGACAGGCTTTAAAAGTTTGATCTTAATTTACTGAAGAAAAAAAAAAAAGAAAAAAGTGATCATGTAGTTACTTCACAGTGACTTGCTTGTATTTAATTGGGGAAAAAAAAAGATTTCTGACAACAGAAGGAATTGTACTGTACCAACAAAAAATGTAAGAAGGTGCAATGGCTGCTAACTGGAATCAGACATACTGATGAGAAAGAAAACTCATTTCCCCCTGACTGTGAAGAGCAAACTCTTTGGAACAACTCAGCTGCAGAAGGAATGGATTATTAGTTATCTGGTATCTTTCAAATGAAGAATTGATACCTTCCCCTAAGATACTCCTTCCCTCTCAGGTGGTATAAAACAGTGACTGCTGGGCAGATGACATGGCCTGGATCATACAGCAGTGCAGAGCAGATGTCCCTAATGGCCATCTCTCCAGGCTCAAAAATCACTGAAATGCTAATAAGTACACTCAGAACCATTTCGAAAATGAGGATTCAGAGAAGGAAGGAGATACTGATGCTTGGGAGGAGGCCAAAAGCTTAATGAGCCACTGAGAACCAGCATGAGCACATTTCAGTCCCAGATTTCCAGAGGGGTTAGGGCTGGGAGAAACATGGAGATTTGTTTAGAGACTCTCTGTTCTTGCTAAATTGCTTCCAGGACCTAGTTGGAAGCAGTTAGAAAGCTCTTTCATTACCTAAGAACAGAAAGTAATCCATGCAGCTAAAATAAGGAACACTTCTCCAGGTTCATGGAAGTCAGCTCTGGGCACTCCCATCTTCATCTGGGCTCTTACTTTTAAATATCTAGCTGCTGTTGCTAAATACCCCTGTCCCCTGTACTCAACACTTCTGAGGCCACACCTTGAGTACTGGATTCAGTTTTGGGCCCCTCACTCCAAAAAGGACATTGAGATGCTGGAGCAGATCCAAGAGAAGAGCAACAAAGCTGGTGAAGGATCTAGAGAACAGGTCTGGTGAAGAGCAGCTGAGGGAACTGGGATTGTTTAGTCTGGAGAAGAGGAGGCTGAGGGGAGACCTCATTGCTCTCTACAACTCCCTGAAAGGAGGCTGGAGTGAGGAGGGAATTGGTCTCTTCTCCCTAGTATCAGGTGATAGAACAAGAAGAAATGGCCTGAAATTGTGCCAGAAGAGGTTTAGGTTGGATCCTAGGCAAAATTCCTTTCCTGAAAGAGTGCTCAGGCATTGGAACAGGCTGTCCAGGGAGGTGGTGGATTCGCTGTCCCTAGAGGTGTGTATGAAACATGTGGACATGACACTTTGGGAAGTGGTTTACTCAGCATGGTGGTGTTAGGTCAAAGGTTGGACTCAATTACCCTAAGAGGTCTCTTCCAACTATGATTGTATAAATGTTAAGAACATAATACAGAAGTATTACAGAGATGTTATTATATACACCAAGAATCAGAAGCTTTCTGCACTTCCCTGTCTCCTGGCAAATAAAAAGTCCATTTGCTTTTGTTAACTCTGCAGTTTGCTTTCTCCCACACTTCAGTCTCTGCTTGCTCACTTGCCATGTACCATAATTTCCTGTCATTCAAACCACTCAGCCACCTTTTCATCCTCAGGGCTCCCTCTGAATAGCCTAAAAGCAACAGCAAACCTGTGAATGGCTCCAGCTGTTTTTTGAAGGTTTTACCTTTCTTGTGAAGTATTTCTGGCTGTCCACATTCTGCTGTCCAATCACGAACCACAGAAACTCACAACGTCTAAATGGCTTAAAAGATTGTGAGATCCACTTGGATCCCTCACCATATTTAAGTTTTCAGATACTTTTGACAAGTCTGTCCCCAGCCCTATTTTCTATATTAATCCTCACAGAAAAATGTGAGGACTAATGGTGGATAAAAACGGTGGATGAAAAGCTGGACATGAGCTGGCACAATGTGCTCACAACTTGGAGCCAACCATTTCCATCAAAACCAGAGTAGGCAGCAGGTGGAGGGAGGGGATTCTGCCCCTCTGCCTCACTCTGCAGAGACCTCACCTGGAGCACTGCTTCCAACTCTGCAGCCCTCAGCAAATGAAAGACATGGAACAGTTAGAGCGGGTCCAGAAGATGCCACAAAGATGATCAGAGGGCTGGAGCGCCTCTCCTAGGAACACAGGCTGAGAGAGTTGGGGTTGTTCAGCCTGGAGAAGAGAAGGCTGCAGGGACACTTTAAAGCAGGGTTCTAGTATTTGAAGGGGGCTACAGGAGAGCTGGGGAGGGACTTTTGGAAGAGGCATGGAGTGACAGGAGAAGAGGTAATGGCTTCAAACTGGAAGAAGGTGGATTTCACTTAGACATTAGGAAAAAATTCACCACCACAAGGGTGGTGAGGCACTGGAACAGGTTGCCCAGAGTTGTGGAGGTTTCAGACCTGGAGTTGTTCAAAATCCAGGTTGGACAGGGCCTTGAGCAACCCAGTCTAGTAGGAGGTGTCCCTGTCCATGGCAGGGCATTGGAACTAGATGATCTTTAGGGTCCTTTTCAATCCAAACTATTCTCTGATTGTGAAACATTATCAAGCAGTGAGACATCTCAACATGCATGTCATCAGTAAGAGAAACATGGGGAACTGCTGCCACGTAGCAGAGCACTCCAACTTTTCATTAGCTGTCAGGTCTGTTTGTGATCAGCTAGTGCAAATCTTGCATCAAGTGACTGCAGACTCTTGCATTACATGAAGTGATACTAAATAGGAGATAAGACCAAAGGTCACATGAGACAAGCACCCATGTGAGGCTAAATGATACCGTAAGAGACGTGGTGACAGGTAGCTTGTGGCCACCCTGCCAGCCCCTGAAACAGCAAATCCAGGAAGATGTTTTGCTTCACACTGGCTCACACCACACCAGGCCTAATTCACTTGAGCCTCATTTTCTAAAGTGCTGAACACCTGCAGCTTCCTCTGATTTCAGTTGGTGTAGAGGGTACTCAGCACTTCCGAAAACCACGCACGACGCATGAGCAGACATGCTCGGGAGAAGTAGATGCTCCACAGAGACAAAATGCCACCAATTACACAAGCCCTGCAAGTTTCCTTCAGAACAGAGTGTGCAGATTGATAGAGAGATGTTTAAATACCTCCAGCAACCACAGGACATAAGAGGTAAAAAAATAGAAAGGGCACCCTCAGTATAGCCAGATCACAGACCTTCAGTCACAGAATCACAGACTGCCCTGAGTTGGAAGGGACCCTCAAAAGTCATCTTGTCCAACACCCCTGCAGTCAGCAGGGACATCTCCAACTACACCAGGATGCTCAGGGCCACATCAAGTTTGACCTTGGATGTCTACATAGTGAGGCCTCAACCACCTCTCTGAGCAACCTCTTCTGATATTTCCCTACCCTCATTGTGAAGGACTTCTTCCTAATGTCCAAACTGAATCTACCTTGCTCTGGTTTAAAAATTAAAATGGGTGGTGCTCACCTTCTCCATGTTATCTGGCAGGCAAAGAAAGAAACTGCATCAGTTTTAGTAGGACACCTCATTTAGAAGGACAAGACAACTTCACACAAGAGGTGGAATTGTGAAAATCTGTCTGGGGAAATATTCCCAATTCCTTTTTTTTTTTTTTTCATTAAGATGACAGAGGCTGAAAGAGTTGGGGCTGTTCTGCCTGGAGAAGAGAAGGCTCCAGGGAGGCCTTAGAGTTGCATTTCAATATCTGAAGGAGACCCACACGAAGGCTGGGGAAGGACTATTGAGAAGGGCTTGTAGCAATAGAATGAGGGGCAATGGTTTGAACCCGGAGCAGGGTAGATTTAGGCTGGACATCAGGAGGAAGTTAGGTACAGTGACAGTGGTGAAATCCTGGAACAAGTTGCACAGAGAGATGGTGGAGGCCCCATACCTGGAGACATTCAAGGTCAAACCTGATGTGGCTCTGGGCAGCCTAATCTAGTTGGAGGTGTCCCTGCAGGTGGCAGGGGGATTGGACAAGATGACCTTTGGGGGTCCCTTCCAACTCAATGCAATCTGTGACTATGTGAGGGAACTGCACTGCTACCAACAGAGGAAATAGCACATCACTTCAGTGGTTTCACAGGAAAAAAAATCCTAATTTAAGTACCATTTGCCTAAAATGCACAAAAATATGGGTTAAACATAAACCAGAACTGCCTGAGTTGAAAGCAATAGCAGTTAGTATTGATTAGCCCATGGGTTAGCTCTTACTGAAGTGCTCTGTTCTGGGCACTCTTCCAGTTCGGAGCTGGGTCTCTGTTGCAGGGACTGAAGAGCTGTAGCTCAGCCCTCTGCAGCTGGAAAGCAAATACAGGAGGATACTAATTTATCTGGAAGACAAACACTGCATGCATTAGGGATATATCAAGGGACTGTTCTCAGGTTTTTGAGGTGATTCATCTTTTTAAAGGACAAACATCATTATAAGGTGAGAACTATCAAAACCAAAACTAAGAGTCTTACATGATGAATTCTGTCAGGTTGCACCATTTTTTGGAGTCCACTTTCTTCATCATCTCTTCAAAGGACTTCCCACAGGCAGGCAACTTTTCTAACATGAGAGATTCATTGCAGAGACGAGTCTGTTGATATGCCCCTGGGTAAAAATCAGAAAGCACCCTCAATCTCAAACACTGAAATGGAAGTCTGAACACATCCTGCACATCCAAACTCCTTCACATAACTCTGCCTGCCACTTACACTGCTGCAAAATGTAAAACATTCAACTTGCTCATCAATTTTACAAAATAGATAAAATACACCTTTATGTAAATGTATTTAAAACACAACTGAGTGTGAAGTGCTACAGGCTACCATCACCTTTTAGACCTAGCATCTAGTCATGTTTCTAACCTTACTTAGCTTTTACTCATACCAATGTACAATGGCCCATTTGCAGCTTTAGCTAAAAGCTAATTGGAGCTAGAGATCACACACTGCAGTGCAGAGAGAGTTTCTCAAGCTTACACACTTGAACCTTGCTCAACTAGCAACATGACACCATCAGAAACATCACTGTATGTTACCAGCTGAAGGGCTTTAATTCCCACAGTCACAATTCAGCTTTTTCATTACTATATACAGTCACAGAACTGTTTTGGTTGGAAAAGACCTCCAAGATCATCCAGTCCAACTATTCCTGAACTTGACCAAGTTTGGGCTAAATCATGTGTTCAGTACCATATCTCTGCCTCTTTTCAACCCCTCCTGGGACAGGGATTCAACCACCTCTCTAAAGAGCCCATTCCACTGTTTAAGAATTCTTTCAGTCAAGAAATTTCTTCTAATATCCAACCCGAACCTTTCCTGGTGCAGCTTCAGACCATTTCCTATCACTTGTTACTAGGGAGAAGAGACCAACACTCAGCTCACTCTGTCCTTTCAAGGAGTTGTAAAGAGCAATGAAGCCTCCCCTCAGGCTCCTCCATGCTGAACAACCCTAGTTCCCTCAGCTGTTCCTCACCAGACCTGTTCTCCAGACCCTTCACCAGCCCTTCTCTGGACACCATGCAGCATCTCGCTATCCTTCTTGTCATGAGGGGCCCAAAATTGAACCCAGTACTCAAGTTGTGGCCTCACCAGGGCTCAGTACAGGGGGACAGTCCTTTCCCTACTCCTGCTGGCCGCACTATTCTTGCGTGCGTGCTTGGATAGAAGTTAAGCAAATGTGCTTTCCCTGGCAGAGTATTTTAAACAGCCACCCAGCACTTGATTTATAACCCTGTAAATCCAACAAAATACAAGTTTCTCCTCCACTATCATGTACACTGACAGTTTCCTCCAGCCCATTCCCAGCAGAATGTTTAAATGGATTTTACATGGCCTTGGTTTTGGTTCTTCAGAACTTCAGTATTTTGCAGGGTTATAGAAAAAGCTCCAACAGAGTCATGTAATTGGAGCAACCCAACAACACGAGAGTTCTATGTCATTGATCAAAGATGTTCACATCCAGAGAAGGGCAACAAAGCTGGTGAAGGGTCTGGAGAACAGCTCTGGTGAGGAGCAGCTGAGGGTACTGGGGTTGTTTTCTCTGGAGAAAAGGAGGCTGAGGGGAGACCTCATTGCTCTCTACAACTCCTTGAAAGGAGGTTGGAGCAAGATGGGAGTTGGCCTCTTCTTCCCAGTAAGCAAGAAGATGAGAGGAAATGGCCTGAAATTGTGCCAGGGGAGTTTTAGGTTGGATATCAGAAAAAATTTCTTCACTGAAACAGTGGTCAGGCCATGCAACAGGCTGTCCAAAGAGGTGGTGGAGTCAGTATCCCTGGCAGTGCTCAGAAAATGTATAGATGTGACACTTAGGGGCATGGTTTAGTGGTGGTCTTGGCAGTGTTGCCTTAACGTTTGGAGTCCCTGGTCTTGAAGGTCTTTTCCAACCTTAATGATTACGTGAGGATTCTGTGAAAGCATGAACATCCCTGTAGTTTTACCATTGCTATTGAGACTGGCCTTTACAAGGACAACAACACTCCCTGTTGATCAGGCCAACAGACAAAGCCAGCTGTAAAAAATACATGAGAGCTGATCAGTTGAACTGAGATGGGGTGGAAGCACTTCTCAAATGGCGCCATCAACAGAACAAAAAGAGGAGTTTTCATTTTAGAAGTAAAGCTCACCTGCAAATCCAAGCATCACTAGACCATTAACTAGAGGGGAGAAAAAAGAAGAGAGATGAGTTAGATACCTCCACACTGTTACATCAAAGAATTAGTGCAGACACAAGCCAACTTGAGCATAATTGAAGGGGACCTACAAGAAAACCAGGAACGGACTTTTTACATGGGCTTGTAGTAATAGGATGAGAGGCAAGGGCTTTAAGCTTGAGGTAAGCAGATTTAGACTGGATATTAGGAAGAAATTCTTTACAGTGAGGGTGGTGAGACACTAGAACTGGTTGCCCTGGGAGGCTGTGGATGCCCCCTCCCTGGAGGTGTTCAAGGCCAGGTTGGATGAGACTTTGAGCAACCTGGTCTAGTGGAAGGTATCCCTTGCCCATGGCAGAGGGTTGGAACTAGATGATCTTCAAGGTCCCTTCCAATTTAAACCATTCAGTGAATCCATGAATAATCTAAATTCCAGCAGAATACTAACAATGCTCATTCTCACACTAGTTTCAGTTTTGATAGAGTGTGTTTGAATAGAAAAATGAACATTTAGAGAGCGCTATGTTTCTGAATTCCTTTTCATCTGCCCTTTAAATGGCTGAGTCACACAGCCTTGCTATGGGGCTGTCCATGCCATGCTTTCCTGGAGCTTCCAACATTAAGGATTAGGGACAGGGAAGTTTTTACTTTAAGCCCTCTGTTAAAAATAAGCTTTATCAACTGCAAAGAACTGAAGATCCTATTTGAAGCACATACATTATGAAGAAGCCAAGCCCATCTACTCTGAGGAAACACTCTAGATGCACACAAGTGCCCTAGGTGCTCCTCTTGAGTGACACAGGCTGCACCTCCAATCCCTGTTCTATCAGTTTCTATCACTGGTCATTCATAGTTATTGCTGCAGTAATCCCCATGAGACCATGGTGAGGCAAATAAAACAGGACTTACAAAGAGAGAGAACCAGAAAGAGGAAACAGCCTCACCATGATTTACAGATGAGAGGCTGAGCGACTACCCCAGTGCCAAGCAGAGAAGCTGTGATGAACCAAGCACCAAGTGAAGACTCAGAGGTTTGTGCTCATAGATTCCCCTGCTCACAGGAAATCTGGCTCAGAACATGCTCACACGAGGTATACTCACACAGACTATTTTGCACCTAGCCTCAAACAAAAAGCTCAAAATACCTCCAGAGATGGGTAAAACAACAATCTAGACCACCATGTGCTACCATAGAATGGTTTGGGATGGAAGGGACCTTAAAGATCATCCAGTTCCAACCACACCAAGATGGGCAGCAACACCTTCTACTACACCAGTTTTCTCAAGGCCCCATCTAAGGCCTTGAACACCTCCAGGGAGGGGACATCCACAACCACTCTGAGCAACCTGTTCCAGTGTCTCACCACCCTCACTGTAAAGAATTTCTTTCTAATACCCAGTCTAAATCTCCCCTTTTCCAGCACAAAGCCATTGCCCCTCATCTTATCACTACAGTCCTATCACTGTTTACCCCTTCAGGTACTGGGATACTTCATGCCCACCCCTCTTTGTTTTCTTTGCTCCCAGATACTCAACTCAGCACAAAGATTTAGTCAGAAGACTACAACTTGTTGGCCATTACAGATTACACAATAAGTATGACCCATCCAGCACTTATTTTAGGAAGGTGCAAGTTCCCATCTTCCTGGGCAGCCTGTTCGGTCTTTGAGAACACTTTCAGTCAAGCAGTTTCTTCTAATATCCATCCTAAGCCTTCCCTAGTGCAACTTGAGGCCATTTCCTATCATCCTACCTCTTGTTATGGGGAGAAGAGACCAACCCCACCTCACTCCAGCCTCCTTTCAGGGAGTTATAGAGAGCAGCAAGATCTCCCCTCAGCCTCCTTTTCTCCAGATTAAAGAAGCCCAGTTCCCTCAGCTGCTCCTCACCAGACCTGTTCTCCAGACCCTTCGCCAGCTTTGTTGCCCTTCTCTGGACCTGCTCCAGCACTTCAACGTCTTTCTTGGAGTGAGGGACCCAAAACTGAACCCAGTACTCAAACTGTGGCCTCACCGGTACTGAGTCAGAGGGACAATCCCTTCCCTGGTCCTGATGGCCACACTACTGCTGATCCAGGCCAGGATGCTGGTGGCCTTCTTGGCCACCTGAGCACACACTGGCTCATCTTCAGCCATCTGTCAACTACACCCTGATGTCCTCCTCTGCTGGGCAGTTTCCAGCCACTCTGCCCCAAGCCTGGAGCCTTTATGGAGTGGTCATGACTCAGGTGCAGGACCCAGCACTTGGCCTTGTTGAATCTCACACAAGTGACCTCAGCCCATCGATCCCCTCTGCCCAGGTCCCTTTACAGAGCCTTCCTAGCCTCAAGCAGAGCAACACTCCCTCCCAGCTTAGTGTGATCCACAAACTGAGTGAGGGTACCTGGATCTCCTCACCCAGATGTTAAAGAGAAATGGCCCTAGTGCTGAGCCCTTGGGGACAGCACTCATCCCTGGAAGTCAACTGGATTTAAGTCTATTCCCCACCACTCTTCCATCACCCAATTTTTTACCCATCTCTTCAAGCAGTGCATATCCCCACAGCCACACAAGACACCTTACCCAAGTGCTGAGGTTGCAACAGGACTAGGGGGAATGATTTTAAGATGAGTAGGTTTAGACTGGGTATTAAGAAGTTCTTCAGTAAGATGGTAGTGAGACTGTGGAATAGGTTGCCCAAAGTAGTTGTGAATGCCACTTCCATGGAGGCGTTTAAGGCCAGATTGGATGAGGCTTTGGACAACCAAGTCTAGTTGAGAGTTGTCCCTGCCCATGGCAGGGGGTTGGAGTAGATGATCTCTAAAGTTCCCTTCCAACCTAAGCCATTCTATGATTTGGTTCTGTCCCTTTGACACTTCTCTTTATAAGCAGAGCAGGACGGGGAGGTGGGGACAGGATGCAAGAAGGTCACCACATCGTGTTAAAGCAGCCAAGGAAATGAGGCACCTGGAGTTCACAGATGGGCAATGACAGGAACCCAGCACAAAGGAAGGATGCTGGGAATCTGCAGGACCTTGTAATAAATATAGTACTTGAAAAAAGGGCTACACTTGTACTCAAAACTAGCCCAAAAAAACCACACCTCAGCAGATGGACAGGCAAGGAGCAAGGGAAACCCTCGGGCAGGGGGGATTGGTCTACCCCTGAGTCCAAGCAGTCACCTAGAGAGCTTGTGTGACACACAGCAGCTTTGCATTATCCCCTGCCTTGATGCTGATTCCTTTCTAATACTTTTCTTTTTTTCCCCCTTCTTGTGTCAGCTGCACAGAAGATATATCTTAGCCATGGAAGTGTCCTGATCAACACTGAAAGCTCAGCTCAGCACTGCATTTTATCACAGTTTGAGGCACTGTGTTACTGCTTGGGAACCAAGAAAGGCAATTTCCAACAGTTAACAATTTTGGACATTAGAATCTTCTTCCTGCAGAGCAAGAAAAGCATGAAAGGAAGTAATTTAAGCTTTTTCATTTCATCAGTGCAAATCAGCAGGGAGTATTACTGAGGTTATCAACTCTTCAGTCTCATGTAGGTTCAGAGTTCCCCAGCCTGCCCATGACTGCAAAGAAATGTGGCAATTATTCTGAACTCTGACTTCAATGGGGTGTTTTTCAGAGCAGGAATACAGATGATTGTCCTTTCCATTTCTTTGTGAAGTTCTTAAATCACTGCTGGCAGCGTATAAATAACACTTCACCATTTTGGAACAGTCTATGTCTAGTTCCAGAGGTGTCAGATGGGTTTTCTGCTACGTTATTTCAAACTACTATGTTTTATTTAAATAAATACATAAGCAATTGCAATTTTTGTTATTTATGTTCATATTAATGCATTAAATACATATAAAAATTAACCATACCAGTTCAATGATGTATTTAGGAAAGGGACTACTTAGCAGTTGACCAAATGCTAAGATCTGTATGGTAAAGTCACAGA
Organism: Indicator indicator; assembly: GCF_027791375.1. NCBI lineage: Eukaryota > Metazoa > Chordata > Aves > Piciformes > Indicatoridae > Indicator > Indicator indicator. The sequence goes on from NC_072020.1 coordinate 10,228,973, forward strand.
GAATCACAGAATGTTAGGGGTTGGAAGGGACCTCCAGAGATCAAGTCCAACCCCCCTGCCACAGCAGGATCACCTAGGGCAGGTCACACAGGAATGCATCCAGACAGGTCTTGAAAGTCTCTTGAAACCTCTCTGGGCAGCCTGCTCCAGGACTCCAGCACCCTCACAGCAGAGAAGTTTCTCCTCACGCTGAGGTGAAACCTTCTGTTTTCCAGCTTGTGTCCACTGCCCCTTGTCCTATCACAGGACAGGAGCCTGAAAGAGAAGCCAGACAACTTGTTTTAATTTTTTTTAAGGGGAAATGACCCATAAAGGTTTCACAGACGAGGGTCATGGCACACTCCCTCCTGAGGAAACGTTTAAAACCACAGGATACTTGAAGATATGAGAAGTTTCTTCATCCCTTGACAGCCAGAACATTTAAATCAAGATACTGCCATCACAGAAGGCCTGGGAAAACGTTCTGAGTGGCTGGGGTTTTTCATTTTCAGGTCAACAAAAATCCCCAATCTGTACATCCACCTTCTCTCAATGCTACATCTTGTCCTCTTGCAGACACCTAGTGCTGTTAGGTACCATGCAGAGTCATGACATCAGCATCATTGCAGTGGAGTCATCCTTTCAGTGAACTCTACATCTACCATGACATAGTAAGTTGGCCTGACTCTTCAAAGGTGGGTCATTTTTCTTCAGCAGCCCAGCTTGCCCAGCAGTGTGGGATACTCAATGATGTGACCACAGAGTATTTTAAATGTTGCTGTGAAGAACTCATAAGAGCAATAAAACACTAGCAAAATCTCAGAGCTTCACATCTACTTCTACTGTTCTATATGTACCTCTTCATGGCAGGTGTGTATGGCTCTTCACAACAGCATCCCTGCTTCCAAGAACGAACACTGACAACAGATCCCTGCCCACCATCATTTTCCCTGGCTGGATACACAATCATAGAATCATTAAGGCTGGAAAAGACCTTTAAGATCATCAAGTCCAATGGTTACTCAGCTATCATGACCACTAAGTGATATCCTGGAACACCACATCTACATGTTTCCCCAACACTCCCCGGGACAGGGACTCCACCACCTCCCTGGGCAGCCTGTTCCAATGCCTGACCACTCTTGCAGGAAAGAAATTTTTCTAAATAGCCAATTTAAACCTCCCCTGGCACAACTTAAATCCATTTCCTCTCATCCTATTGATAGCTACTTGGAAGAAGAGACCAACCCCCCCACACCTCACTCCAACCTCCTTCCAGATAGTTATAGAGAGCAAAAAGATCTCCCCTTAGCCTCCTCTTCTGCTGGCTAATTATCCCCAGCTACCACAGCCACTCCTCCTACAACATGACCTCCAAACCCCTCACCCACCTCACTGTTCTTCTCTGGACACTCTCCAGGACCTCAGTGTCTTTCTTATGCTGTGGTACCCAGAACTGTTTTTTTTTTTTTCCTCATTAATAAAAACATTTCATTAAATGCTAGAACAATTAACATTTCTTCCTCAAATCTTAAAATGCAGAAAGACATGAAAACACAAATATTCTGAGGAGTTTAATTCTCCTTTGACCTTCATCTTCCATTACTCTGACTTTGATGGCTTTTCTGGTTTACACTTGAGCTAGTTCAAGAGGAACTGAATCAATGCTTATTCCAGTAACACTACTTCTATTTTATTGTGCCTCACAAAATATTTTATGGCAGAATACTTCCCATCCAAAAAGTATCCCTGGAAATATTTTCAGTAGCAATATCAACTAATGACAAAGGCTGGCTTGCTTGGGTGCAAATCCAGCCTAGATCAAAAATTAGGAAGATTTACATCATTTTTTAATACAATGTGGCTAGTTCTAATTTTGAGTTAGTTTGCAGTATGCCCCTAGCTTAAAACAAAATATTGATCTGCTTTTCTAAAAATAAAATAGGAACAGATGTCACATGTACTGTGACAACAATCAATGTTTCTATGGACATACTAGCTTTGAGTTTCTAGTTGAGTGTCTCCAGATTGAAAGCCAAAAACAAATCTATTTTTCCTATTTCACTTGAACACACAAGCTTAATCATAGAACCACAGAATGACAGGGTTGGAAGGGACCTCCAGAGATCATCAAGTCCAACCCCCCCTGCCAAAGCAGGATCACCTAGAGCAGGTCACACAAGAACGCATCCAGACAGCTCTGTAAAATGTCTAGAGGAGACTCCACAACTTCTCTGGGCAGCCTGCTGCAGGACTCCAGCACCCTCTCAGCAAAGAAGTTTCTTCTCAGGTTAGGATGAAACTTCCTGTGTTCCAGTTGGTGTCCACTGCCCCTTGTCCTGGTCACAGGACACCAGTGACAAGAGACTGGTACCTGCTTAAAGCTGTCCCAATACAAGTGTACATCACACGGTGCTGAATACTTTTAAAGAAATCCCTTCTAATATTAAACTGGACAAGTTGTGTTCTCCATACACTGAGATCCTTGAGTGGTAAAGCTGGAACAACTCATGAACTCAAGGGGTGCCAAAGGACAGCAAAACACCTGCAGCAACTCGTCAAGAACAAAGGAGAAGAGAAAATCTATTGCACAGCCCCGTGTGGCTACCAGGCAGCAAAGCCCTGATGCCAAGGCTGAGATACCCTTCAAGCAGAGGCTGCAGAACATGCCTGGACACCCCAGAGACAGCCAAGTCTCTTCAGAAAATGAGACTAATTGCAAGCATTCACGTGGCCTTTGCACCACCACATCAGGAGCCTTCTTCCTCAGAGCCTTGCAGACATTCTTCCATGTGCAGAGAGAACTACAGTCCACAGCTCAGGAGCTTCAGTTTTGGAATAAACCCAAACATTGGGTCCTATTGCTGAACATCAGAGTGATTACCACAAGGTGCTGTTTCTGTCCCAGTACCTCCCAGGCTCTTTGCAATACCCTATGGCTATGAACTCTCCTTTCTACTGAGGGCCAGAAGGTCACGCAGATCTAGAGCAGCACACCCTCTCAAAACCCAAACTACATATTTTGAGAAATATGTAAATGAATGTAAATGAAAAGAAGTATTTTCTAAACATCAGAGTCTCTAGCATCATCTTTCTGCACACCAAAGGAGGCAGGAGAAAGCTGTCACTTCCAGCCTTTGGAAACAAAGCCCTGAATTCCCAGAAGAAGTGACAGTCATCCCTGGCCAGCAGGAATTACAGTGCTTCCCCTCACACCACCCACAGAACTTTTGCCCAGATCGTGCTCTCCAAAAAAAAAAGGGCAAATCACTCACATTTGTGAGGGTGTAACAGGACTAAGGCTGAGACTTCACCACAGGGCGTGGTGCTACCACACAGTCCTTTGCTTGCTCAGCTTCCTTGGTCAGCTTGGTGCTGTGCTAGCACACTGTCACAGCCTCCCTGGCCTGGAGCCTAGGTGGAACAAGTAGCATCCCATCTGCAAAAGGACATAAATCTGGTTTCACTGTGTGGTAGTTTTAGGCTGTGCCTAGAAAATTTTCCACAGATCTTGAACAGAAAGTAGTAGAATGTAAATAAATTACAGACTAAATCCTGCATTCCAGGAGCTGAACCAAGGCCACCAGCTCTTATGCAGATGTCCTACATGTTCAAGCCTACACCACAGGTCACACAATTACAGATTGCATCCAGTTTGAAGGGAGCCTCAAAGGTCATCTTGTCCTGTTCCACTGAAGTCATCAGCAACATCAACTAGATCAGCTTGCCCAGGGCCCCAGCAAGTTTCACCTTGAATGTCTCCAGGGATGGGGCCTCCAACACATCTCTGGGCAACCTGTTCCAGTGCTCCACCACCCTCATCGTGAAGAACTTCTTCCTAATGTCCTACCCTGCTCTAGTTTCAAACCATTGCCCCTTGTCCTTATGACTACAAGGCCTTCTAAACAGTTCTTCCCCAGCTTTCCTGTAGGTTCCCTTCAGATACTGAAACGCAGCTCTAAGGTCTCCCCCAGAGCCTTCTCTTCTCCAAGCTGAACAGCCCAAACTCTCTCACAGCCTGTCTTTACAGGAGAGGCACTCCACCCCTCTGTTCATCTTGGTGGCCTCCCCTAGACCTGCTACAGCAGGTGTGTGTCCTTGTTCTATTGAGAGACCCACAGGTGGGCACAGTACTGCAGATGAGGTCTCACCAGAGCAGAGTGGCAGGATCACCCCTCTCCATCTGCTGGCTATGCTTCTTTTGATGCAGTCAAAGGCCATTTGCCTTCTGGGCTGCAAGTTCCCATTGTTGGCTCTTGTCCAGCTTCTCAATCCACTCTCAGGACAAAGGTTGGGACCCTCTCTAGCCTTCAGACCATTTCTAACAGCAGCAACCCACTTTCTTTCAAAGCCTTTAGAGAGGAACAAAACTGCCTTCACGTTTCAGGCTGGTTTCAGGGAAGCCAGCAGATGAAGCCTAAAAACTTGTGAAAAAGAAGGCTTTCTCCAATTCTACTTTCCTACTCCTTTATTTTTTTCTTATCCACACATCTTCATGCCAAATGACCCAAAAGTTCCTCAGGCAGATCTTTAGGCTGTTTCTACATACACAGCCACATTAAAACAACATCTTTTTTTTTCCTATTTTCCAGTATATCTCAATGCAAGCCTGGCTGTGAAAAGATTGTTTCTTATTTTAGGAGAAAAAGAAAAGGAAAAAAAAAAGAAAAGCACAGGCTGTTTTCATAAAACAACAAACAATACACTTCTGAAATAAGGTGGTTCGTGTGACAGCTTTTGCTGAAACAAAAAGAGGTGTGAATTAAAGCAAGCTTCATTATGTTTCTGAAAATTAAGCTCTTTACCAGCCCTAAATGAGAACACAGTTTGCTTTCTTCATAGCTCTCTCTCAAGCACTAATTTCAATACCAAAGACACAGACGGTGACAAATGTTTTGTAAGGGTGGTGTTCCCCCACCCCCCCCCCCCCAGCCTCCTCTCATCATATCTCTTTGGTAGGACAAACTGCAGCCTCATTCCTTGACCTCCAATCCAAGCCATAAATCATCTCTGTTATCAATAGGGAGGTGGCAGGCACTGGAGCAGGCTGCCCAGAAAGGTTGTGGAGTCTCCTTCTCTGGAGACTTTCAAAACCCAGCTGGACATTGCAATCCTGGGTAACCCGCTGTGGGAGACCCTGCTTTAGCAGGGGGGGTTGGACTGGATGATCTCTAGAGGTCCCTTCCAACCCCCACCACGATGAAACAACAAACCACACAAAAACCACTGCTGCTGCTGGGCAAAAACATCTAGAAGTTCCCTTGAGCCCACCCAGTCATGCTTAAGACCCTTTCCTGCATGCATTTGCACCTACAGTAGTACCTGGCTATCTCAGCAGATATTTCCAGCTTCCGTTCACAGCCTCTGACTGCTTGCCTCAAGTTCCACTAAAACAAACCCAAAAGGTAAGGCCTCAGACCTCAAAATATTTAAAGACCCAGCTATGTAGGTAGGAAAATCTTTCTCACTCAAGAGCAAGCTCTTAAATTTTACTAGCTAAATGGTTTCCAGTGCTGAATCCCATTGGTGTAAATCAGGTTCAGAAAGCCTTTTTTCTTCCTTCCCACCTTCAGTCTGGAGATACCTTGAAAAACATAGGGTCACTCCTCCCAGCTGCTGGGACCAAGCCAGCTGGAGATGCCTTCTCATGCTCTGTGCTACCATCTGCAGTTCACTTGCAGTAACCACATACAACCCAAAGCAAGCTGCTGCTGGCCCTGTCATGTACCATCTGAACCTGCCTCCTGCAGTCCATGCAGACCTCAGGAAAAGGGCAACACCTTCCCGAAATGGGAATCAGGAGATATGAGAAGAGGGAAGCCTGGTGAGCAGGCTGTCTGGATCCATCAGCAAGTTGGAAAAGAGGCTGCATTCACACCCTATGTTCTGCTCTCAGGACAGATGCTGCTGGGGTCTGCCAACTGTGTTTCTGTTTGCCCTGTATTGAAAATCACATCTTTAGAAAACACAGCATCGTTTTGGTAGAGAGGTGTTTTTGTTACAACTCTTTGGTCTCCCTCAAAATCAGATGTTCTGCTTTGCAAATGTTTATTTGTCTTACATGCCATTCACCCAGGCCTATTAAATTCAGGACTCCCACCAGCAGTTTTCCCTTTCTTGATTCCACCCTTTGCAGCTGCAGAACAGCATGATAAGAAAACAAACAAAACCAAGCTTTGGTTTTCAACCCAATGTAATTCTTTCCTGTTTGTTTTTTTTTCCCCCCTCATTAGAGTCCAAACACCCCAGGAGTTATGTTCCACGTAAGGGGAGCTTAGGACTTGGCAGAATTTGCACTTTACTACACAAGTCTTCCATTATTGTTCTGTGGGATAAGAGGGAATAGCTTTAAGCTTGAGGAGGGTAGATTTAGACTAGATATCAGGAAGAAATTGTTTACAGTGAGGGTGGTGAGACACTGGAAGAGGTTGCCCTAAGAAGTTATGGAAGCTCCATGCCCACAAGTGCTCAAATGCAGATTGGATGGCGTCTTGAGCAACTTGGGTCTAGTAGGTGTTCCTGCCCATGGCAGGGAGATTGGAACTAGATGGACTTTAAGGCCCCTTCCAACCCAAACCATTCTGTGATTCTATGATCTTTCAAGTCATATAGAAATAACACCACTGAAATGTAGACACTGTGTAAAAGGACAAAGGAGCAAATGCCTGGGCAGTTGTGCCAAAACAACAGCTTGTGTGAAAAACTGACTTAGTCTGTTAAAATCTTGGTCAAACCCTTAAGTTTCTCCTTGCCTCAGTTTCTACACAGAAAAGTAGGATAAAAGAATCTGGTATTACAGATTCTGTAACCACATCATTCTTCCTGAGGTGCTTAGCTCCTACAGTAGATAGATATCTTCTAAGTATCTACAGCTCTGCTAAGCACAGTAGAGAGGATTTCACCTGACAACTGGCATTCCCAGCTCAGCATCTCACCCCATTCTGGGTGTTATCAGCACTTGGTAGGGGAAACAGCACTGATAAGGTGCCTGTGTACCAGGTTCCCTCAGTTCACACATTCCTTCAGCCCCCAATACACCCCCACATAGGCACACACACAGCAAGTACAACCTCTCCTACAATCCCTGTGCTCCCAGCGAGCAAACACGCTGCCTTGGGCCTCCCTCTCTAAGGAGGGTCAACACAGCAGATGGTTCTACATAGCAATAATGTTTCAAGAGCTCTAGGCAGAATGATATGCAGAAAGCAACGGTCTGAGGTTAGGGAAGTATGGTCCAGGTCCCCACCCAGACAGGCTTCATACCAAATTCAGCCAGAGCTGACAGAGAGGAATCCTGGCAAGAGTTTTACTTTAATGAGAGAGGTCCTGGATCTCTGTCTAACCAGAGGGAGGAAAGCACACTCAATTCAACTATGAGTCCTTCCAAACTGATAAATGTCTGTATTACTCAGAAAACTTCAGCTTTCTATCACTTAAAGCTTTCTTTACCAAAACACCTCAGTTTCACATCATAAAACTTCCAAGGCTTTTCTACTAGGAAATCAATCTGATTTCATTAGTTCTTGATCGTACCAACCCTTTCCAATTCCAGTAGAAAGCAACACATTATCAGTTAACAGACATCTTTCAACTCACTGGGTTGGTGTTATTCTATCAAGAAAGCCAACACCACAGTCAAAAAATGTCTAAGCACACACATCTTTCTGTGGTTTTCAGTGCTACAGGGACATTGTCCCTCACTTCACTCTCTGAAATCTCCAGTGCACAATTTTTCTGAAAATAAATCTCCACTGCACAATTTTGCTTTGTCAAAAGTCACAGCAGCATCAGGGTGTCTGTCTCCCTGTACACAAAATGATTGCTGCCTCATTCTCCCAGTTCAAGGCAGGTGCCTGCCATTTTTTAATTCTTTTTCAGCTGAGAAATAAATAAATATTTAAACAAAAAAAAAAAAAAAGGCAATTGAGGTAAGATTTTAGCCACAAAGAATCAGAAAATCTATGCACTTGATACATCATTCTTTTGACAGATCAGATCAAGACAGTTGGATTCAATGATCTCAGAGGTCTTTTCCAATTTCCAAACAATTCTACGATCCTGTGGTAAGACAACACTACTAAACACTGTCAATGCAACCACCCATTTCTTTTGGGGATCTTCCCAAGGAAAGATGTCCAGGGTTTACCAGCTTCATACTTTGGAAAAGGCACAAAACAAGCACATAAAGTTATCGAGTCCTCAGATAAACCTCCTTAACACACGAGATCTGATTTTCTCCTCAATCTGTGACTCGTAGGGAGGTTAACTCCATCTCTGGGTTTACTGCTGAGTAAAGACCAGAACTGACTCTTCCCAGCAACTTTTGGCCTGACTGAAACACATTAAACGTGATAGTCCTAAAAGAAGCTACCCAACCAGAAACAAAACATCATTTTTCTAGCAGCAGAGTTACCTATATATTAAGGGAAAATCCGAAGCTGACCTGCGCTTTTTGTTGCCCGTTTGCAACTCAGCCACTTCAAGAACCATCAGCCCTTCGTCTGCAGCAGAAACCTTCCCCTTGGCCAAACCTGCCTCTCCAGAAGCAGCTCTGGGGTCAGAGAGGTAAAGCCTGACATGGGTAAGCTCGGTATTCCTGGGGGACTGCCAGCCCTGTGCTTTATTTCGGGGTTCCCTGACCACATCCTCCCCGGGAGCGGGCAGCCGGCGGGGGCAGAATGCTGTCGCTGGAGCAGAGGCGCAGAGGCTGCGATGCCGAAAGCCTTTCGCCTATTCGGGACGGGAGAGCCCTGGAGGGAAACCCACCCTCCAACCCCGCAGCACGGCCAGACCAACCCGCCAGGGCCCCCCGGACAGATCCCCCCTCCGCAAAGGGTGCTCCTGCAAAGGAGCTGGTGCGGGAGCTCACTCTCCTCCCGAACTTCAACCCCTACGCACACACCCCGGCACAAACCGCTGCCCGAAGGGGCCGGTCCGAGCAGCTGTCCCTGCTGGGGGAACAGCGGCCAACATCCACCCCCTCGCCACTTACCCCACAGCAGCAGGACGGGGAGCTGGCGGCGGCGCAGGCAGCAACCGCGCATCTCCATCCCGGCGAGGGGCCGCGGGGGGACGGAGCCCGCATGGGGCGGCCGGTCGGCAGCCGTGCAGGGCCTGAACCCGCCTCAGCCCCGCTCCCGCCCGGGAGCCTCCTCTTCATGCCTCAGCGGCCAGCCCCGGGCGGCGGCGGGGGCGGGCGCGGAGGGGAGCGGCTCTCCCGCCCCCCCCCGGGGTGCTCCCGGAGCGAGGGAAGAGGACGGGCCGGGCCGCTCCGCAGCGGGAAGAGACGGGACGCTGCCGAGGGAGGGCAGGGGACGGGCAGGAGGTGTGGGTGCCTGAGGGTGGTGTGCGGGAAGGGCTGCCTCAGCCAGCCCACGTGGCCAGGTGGGGGAAAGGACCCTGCCCTTCCACAGGGAAGGTACTAGTCCGAAGGGTTCAGGGGCTCTGCCCTCCTGCCACAACGCCCTGGCAGTGGGTGTGAGGGGCTGAAGGGCCACCTGTGTTCAGCCACCTACAGCCCTTTAGGTTTGGCTCGTAGGATACTGACATAAAATCATAAACGTTGGAAAAGACTTCTGAAGATCATCGAGTCCAACACTTAACCCGACACTGCCAAGTCCACCTCTAAACCATGTCCCTCAGCACCACATCTCCAAGTCTTTTAAACACCTCCAGGGACAACGACTCCACCATCTCCCTGGGCAGCCTGTTCCAATGCCAGATCACTCTTGCAGGAAAGAATACTCAACCTAAATCTCCCCTGGTGCAACTTTGAGGCCATGCCCTCTTGCCCTGTCACCTGTTCCTTGGGAGAAGAGACCAACACTCACCTCACTCCAGTCTCCCGTCAGGGAGTTGTAGAGAGCAATGAGGTCTCTCCTCAGCCTCCTCTTCTCCAGATTAAACAACCCCAGTTCCCTCATCTGATCCTCACCAGACCTGTTCTCTAGACCTTTCACCAGCTTCCTTGCCCTTCTCTGGACCTACTCTGGAACCTCAATGTCCTTCTTGCAGTGAGATGTTAGCATGCTTAGTGCTGAGAGCTGAACATGGGCAGTGAGCCAGCCTAACCCCACAAAGCAGCTAGGAGCTCAAAGAAAATCATAGAACTGTAAAATGCTTAATGTATTTTTATGTTGTCATTTCATCTCTGCATGGCTCTTCTCAGAGAGTGGTACAGCTCTTACTTTTCATCAATATTTAAAGGCTGTGTTCCTGGAGTTCTCTCTCTAGGAAATTAGCATCTCCAGCAAGAAACACAAGACTGAGAAGCCACTAGAGAAGCCTTTTCTTAGCTAAAAATAATTGTACTGCTCAGTAATAAAGAGCCAAGATGCATTTCTAGGTGAGTGGACACTCCAGTAACTGCTTTTCAGTAGGACATTAAATCACTGCCATTGTTAAAGGCCAAATGTACCATAAAACTTCAAATTTCAAAATTATTTTCATGCCATACAGAAGAGCCAGGGGTACTTTTGTGTGTCAGTTCAGGCTGTGCCCATCGACTCCATACGCTTGCATAGCACAGGACCAACACTGCAGCACAATTGCTCATTGCATGTGCCTCCAAAACCAAAGTAATCAATACATAAACTCCCTCTCATCTGTGCTGCTACCTAGGCTGAAGGAAATTGAAAAACCTGGAAAACTACAGAAAAGGCTGGGAATGCATAGTGTAGAAATAGCTTTGCAGAATTTGTGCCAGTTTTAACAAGCCTCCTGCCATTTGTGTGACTCTTAGCTGAAAGCAAATCTTGCAAACTACCACGAACCATAAATAAACCATAGCTCAGGGAAATCATCCTTCCACAGAGGGGCTGCCACTTCTGCTTTCCATGGAGCCTCTGCAAGCTGTCCCTGCCAGAAGAAACTATGGTGACGTGACAAGCATGATGGCACACAGGCAGCCTAATTGCTATAGCATCCTTCCTAACTGTAAGATCTCAATTTCCTTCATAAAATCTGACCCTAGCAATATCTGGTGACAATTAGTATTTTCATTACTTCAGACTGATCTTCAGGAGGGTTAGGGCATATTGGTGCTTTATATTACATGATGTACAGTATCTTACACAATATACAGCATGCAGACAACATTTTTTTGTCTCAAAGGCTAAGGAGATAAATCTGACAATTGTCCTTTATATCTTTTGTGAACGTTCCTGCTTCCAGCCATCAAGGTTTAGCAACCACTTTCCATTTTCTGCCTGCAGCAGGTAGTATGAAGGTGCAAACAGTATCTTTGAGAAACCTCTTCAATTTAAGGGTGATGGAGCACTGAAGCAGGCTGCCCAGAAAGGTGACGGAGTCTCTATTTCTGGAGAGAATCCAAACCTGCCTGGACATGTTCCTGTGTGACCTTCTCTAGGTGAACACGTCTTGGCAGGGGCATTGGAATTGATGATCTCCAGAGGTCCTTTTCAACCCCCACCATGCTGGGATTCTGTGATTCTTGAGGTCAAACAATAGCTAAAATTTATAGGCAAGCACACTAATTTAGAGCATTGCATTGAATCACAAGCCAGCTGTGATAGGTGACATCTTCAGCAATGTGATCTTAAACGAGTCTGTTTCCCCCTTTCCTTTGCCCTGGTGAGGCCACTAGCAGATTGAAGTATCCCAAATCCCCTCTAAGGCTGCTCTTCTCCAGGCTAAAGAGCCCCAGGTCTCTCAGCTTTTCCTCCTCACAGCGATGCTCAAGGCCCCTCAGCATCTTTGGAGTCTCTGTTGTACTCTGTCCAGTAGTTCCCTGCCTCTCTTGAACTGGGAAGCCCTGAACTGGACCCAGTATTCCAGCTGTCATAGAATCATAGAATGGTTTGGGTTGGAAGGGGCCTCCAAAGGTCATCTAGTCCAACTCCCCCTGCAGTGATAATCCATATCAAAGGAACACAGGTAGATTTTATGGGAGAATGGCAAACACTTTCTCTTCTCTCTCAGCTGGAGGGAAGCTCCCCAGCCAAGCATCCTCCCCTTTGTTTTACATCTGGCAGTACAAAAGCCTCTCAGAAAAGGACCCCAAGCATGAATCTGTAAAAGCTGGGATGTCTCACTGATTCCCAGGTGGTTTTCTTTTCTCAAAATGATCATTCCAAGGCTGCTGAAAGTGTACATCATACACTGCATGATCTCTTCCTGTTGAACATGACTATTCTTCCACACCAGGCAGAAGCTTTAGCATAACAGAAAGTCCGTTTGCCTCAGACAAGGGAAAATTATGTCTTGGGTTTTAATGTAAACATTAGCAAAATGCACACAACCCTCTATTCCTTCTAGACTAAATAAAGGCAAAATTAATTTATGGGTTTTTAAACACTTCACTGTCAGTTATGTTCTAGAGGCCCTGGATTTTTACTCAGCAAATGCATTTATTTTTCCATGACAGGTTGTCTGAGCAGCGTTGGAAATGCCAGCAAGAGGATAATATGTGGACTGTCTCCATATATGGTGTGTCTCAGAGAAATAACTCAGCTTGGAAAATCAGGGAAAAAGGTACCAGGAGATGGAAACACACACCTCTTTTTCTTTCTTTCTTTTTAAACACAATAACACTGCTACAATTCCTCTTCCTTCAAAATCTTGCAGAGCTGCAGCCTGAACTCTAACAGGACTCAGTCACCAATACTTTTGCAGCCATCTGAAGAAATATTTAAGGATCATTTTATGGCCTTTGAAATTCAGCTGAGTTTGCAGACACTGGCAAAGGAGCAATCATTGCAATTATGAACTATCCAGCATCTCCTTAACATGAAACCAGACAAATTGTCCTTCTGAGGTGTGTGAAAGACTGGCTCTAGGGCTGAGCAAGGCAGACCGTGGGACACTTCTCAGCCAGGATATTTGATACATTTCCATTCCATGGAAATGTGCAGCACTATATAAAATGGAAAGTATTGCTATTGTAAATAAAAGGTTATTTGGAGCCACAGAATGAGTGCAAGATATACCATTTCCAATTTTCCAGTCCTACCACAGTTTGCCTTCCAAAGCAAACCAGAAATTAAAAAACAAAAACAAAAACAAGTTCTTAAGGCTGAGTTCAGTCCTCTATTACACTCACACAGTCTGATTTCTACCATAATAAATCATCCTGTTTTCCTCAGCCTTGGGGCAGAGTGGCTGGAAAGCTGCTCAGCAGAGAAAGACCTGGAGGTATTGATGGACAGATGGCTGAAGATGAGCCAGTGTGCCCCAGGTGGCCAAGAAGGCCAACAGCATCCTGGCCTGCATCAGGAACAGTGGGACAAGAAGGACCAGAGAAGGCATTGTCTCCCTGCTATCAGGTCTCCCCAGAATTCTTGCAGCTCCAGCCCTCTGATCATCTTCACAGCCTCCTCTGGACCTGCTCCAACAGCTCAATGTCTTTCTTGTGTCAGAGGCACCAGAACTGGATGCAGTGCTGCAGGTAGAGTCTCACCAGAGCAGAGTAAAGAGGCATAATCACCTTACATGGCCTCTGCTCAGGTTCTGCCAACCCCAAACTCAGTGTGCCAAGTGACTCCAACTTTCCTTTGAGCAAATACCATGCCACAAGCACCTGGAACAGCACAAAACCAAGAAGAGGTCATGAGCAGAAAGGGCGAGTTGAAGACTAATCTTGGTAGCACTCGCTCTCTGTGCCCTGCATTGTACTGCAGTGTATGCTGCTGGGATGGGTGTGCTCAATCTGCTTCACTGGGAGTTAAACTGCCTTGTAAGGAAATTCCACCTATTATTAAGAAAAGTGTAATGATTCCACGATTCCAAGAAGGAAAGCAAAGTGTGTGTATATGTGTGTGTGTTTAGATTAGTTAACATGACACAATCTCAATCCTCAAATAAAAGTCTACAGCATGGAAGAAAGGGAAGATTCTCTTTTCAAAGGTTGACTCTTTACAGAAGGTTTTGATCTTCTCAAATTTACCTTTAGCAGAATATTATTTAATTCATTATTAAAGTACTTCATTAATTTGCTGTTTAAAAAATATTTAATTAATTTGCTCTTTAAAATCTCTTGCTGTTTTCATCTATAGAAGTACAATATTCTGTATCTCATGGAAGTTTCAGTGAAATCTCACACAGGATCTCTTCTTACCATCGCTCCTCTTTGTTTTTGTCTTAGCAAAGATCAGAAACCACCAAACAGGTAGCAGCAGTCCCCATAGCAGATTAAATTTACCAGAAATTAAATTGTTCCATGGAAAGGAAGTGACCAACTAATAGAGATGAGCAGGAATGCATTCAATAACTTAGTTAACTGAGACAGGCAGCTCTTCTGGTGGTAGACACTGACATAAAATAGTCCAAAAGCAAGCTATCTTTGCCATTGTCTCCTGAGGTTTCTCATCCAGAGGAAGGATGTGAGTCAGTGGATGGCATGCACAGGAAGGGGGTGTACCATCAGAATGCATGCACGCTCACCAGCTCCATCTACTAGGTCAGCCAGATGATTAATTAGTTGCAGCTCAGTGATTTCAGGTGGAATTTACTGCTTGATTTTGGCAAGGGTAACAAGAATACTTGAAGCAAAGCCCAGGGTAAAAAGTACAGTGCTACACTAAGAAGTAAGAGCTATCAGAATATGAAATCTCCCCTGGCCCAAAAGTCAAACCAAGATTTAGAGTTTAAAGTAAAGTCAGTGTTGAAGGCATGCAAGGTGGGTTTTTTTCTGCAATGCTGTTGCAAGTGGTGTTTGCCTCAGAGTCATCAGAGCTTCAGATAAATGGGAATTTCAGGACCAACTGCAAACAGAATAACCCTCCCCCCCCCAAAAAAAAAAAAAACAAACAAACAAACTACAATTACACTTACTTGAAAGTGCTTAAAGCATGTGTTGAGGGGAAAAATAAAGCATTAATATTTCACCTAAAAGATGTACTTCTGCACACCATAAATTAGACAATTACTTCTAAAAGACAGTATTACCTCCAATTATTTTTAACTTGTTCTGTCTTCTGCACACGTGCCCCAACTGCTTTTCTGTCAGAACAATCTCTGCTTGTTTTTTCTCTTACTCTTCAGAACATTTCTATTCTAATTCTGAACAAAATAAATGCCTGTGATTGAGCTCATTAGGAAAGTTGTTTTCATGCAATACGATCCCATGGATGCTCCAGGCCTGGGGCATGAGTGGCTGGAAAGCTGCTCAGCAGAGAAAGACCTGCAGGTGCTGGCTGACAGTTGTCTGAATATGAGCCACTGAGTGCTCAGGTGGCCAAGAAGGCCAACAGCATCCTGGCCTGGATCAGCAACAGTGTGATCAGCAGGACCTGAGCAGTGATTGTCCCCTTGGACTCAGCACTGGTGAGGCCACAGCTTGAGTATTGGGTTCGGTTTTGGGGGCCTCACCCCAAGAAAGACTTCAAGGTGCTGAGGGATATGGTTTAGCACCAGAATTGGTAAGAGGTAGAGAATGGCTGGACTCAATGATCTTACAGGCATTTCCAGTCAAAATTCTTCTATGATTCTGTGATTCTAAGGTTGGGAAAGCAATTCCATCTCTTAAAGGAAGACATTTCATTTGACAGATTTCTTGTACCATTTCTTCCTTTCCTGGAAGATATGAATAAAAAGATGAGAAAGGTCATAATTTCCTGCACAACCTGTCTTTCATTTGTCTGTTTTGCTGAGCATGAAATCAACATTTTGAGTAGCACTGAGAGAATCTGTGAGATGGGCTAAGAAAGCCCAAGCATGAAACTGTTTCTTAGGTGAATGCTTCCATGTGTTTACATTAAATTGGTCTATGTAAGAGGTTCATAGATTCATAGAATAGTTTAGGTTGGAAGGCACCTTAAAGATAATCCAATTCCAACTCCTCCAACATGGGCAGGGACAGTTTCCACTAGACCAGCTTACTCAAGGCCTCATCTAACCTGGCCTTGAACACCTCCAGGGAGGGGGCACCCACAACCTCCCTGGGCAACCTGTTCTAGTGTCTCACAACCCTCACTGTAAAGAATTTCTTCCTAATATCTACTCTAAATCTCTCCTCTTCCAGCTCAAAGACATTTTCCCCCATCCTCTCACTGCAAGCCCTTGTAAAAAGTCCCTCCCCAGCTCTCTTGTAGCCCCTTTCAAGTACCAGAATGACATATAGATTTACGTGCCTCAATTAATTTCTTCTTGAACCTAGCAAATACTAAACAATTGTTAGAAGGGCTTCCATTAAACTTAAAAACCCTCTGATGTTCCTTAATGAGCTACAGAAAAAATATGCTGTCCAAACAGTGACTGAGAAGAGTCAAGCAAAGAAGCATAAGTGTTATCTAGAGATCATATTAATGGATTTGCTTAATCAAAGAAACTCTTTGAAGGGAATTTTCTTGCCTAAATAAGAGAAAGCAGTTATCAGTCCAGAGACAATAAAGGTCAGAACAGACAGAACACCAAACTCTACCAGTGAGAGACACCCTGTGGTGCCAGCCTGAACTGTCACTCTTGCAAAGCCAGCAAAAGAATGGTTTACAACGATTAAGTAACACTTTAGAAAGCCACCCTTTTCAATAACACACGTAACAACAGCACAGATCTGCTGTAGAAGTAGCAATTTCTGCTTCCAAAATGCTGCTCACAAATTTGAGCACATCTTTCAAGGTCACCAGTCAAAGGGTTGCTTCACACCACAGTAGCTCATAACATTAGGAAAATCCCACTGCTTACATTGCTTGTTATTCAAGCTTCTTTTCATTTACAAGATCCTTGCTAAATTCTACCCTCCTCTGTATCAGCAACACCAGCATATGGTTACATCACCCCTAGATTTCTCTAATCCCCAAACAAACAATGAAAGTGAAGGAAAACAAGGTTCCTCCAACTCTTAAGAGCCAGAAGGACTCCCACTCACAAACATCACTGTCACTTTGGCCAGAAGTGGTATCACGATGTGCCCAAGCTGCATGACGAGGTCTCCTCACTTCCTCTGCCCTCTGCTCTCCTGTTCAGAGAAGAGATGCTGCACATGTCTAAAATGGCAGGATCAGGTAGGGCTGCTGCCAGATAGGTCATTTTTCTAACACAGCCAAAGGACAGTGAAGAAAATGAAGCATTTTGGGTTTTCACAAGCTTTCCTGATGATTCCTGTGTGTATTGGAAATAAACACTGATCAAGGGACTTTCAGTTTGAGTGTGCATGGTGCCTGTAGCTCTGGGAAGGCAAGAGGCAACACTGGCTTCTATTTTCTTCCAGATCTAACAGATCAGGTAGACATACCCAGTTTTACCACAATGGACTGAAAATCCATAGTTCAGCCTTATGGAGGTGGCAGAAGGAGACATTCTCAAAACAGGCTCAGGGGAAAGTACACTTGCCTTTCTACTGGCAGCTTGGATGGGCTGAACCTCAGGCTTGGCTGAAAACAGCTTAGCAACTAAAATATATAGACTAAGGGAAAAAAAAAAAAACAACCAAACAAAAAAAACAACAGAAAAACAAACAGATAAAGAAAAAAAAAATAAAATAATCTGAAAAGATCATAGGATCATGGAATCACAGCATTAATTCCATTATCTAACTCTACCAAGTCTGGTGCTACACCATGTCCCTCACCACATCTCTGCCTCTTTGAAACACTTCCAGGTATGGGGATTCAGCCACCTCCCTGGGAAGCCTGTTGCAGTGTTTAGGAACGCTTGAGGTAAAGAAGTTTCTTCTCATATCCAACCTGAACCTCCCCTAGTGCAATTTCAAGCCTTTTCCTCTCATCCCCTCACTTGCTATTAAGGAGAAGTGACCAATACCCAGCTGGCTCCCACATCCTTTCAGGGAGTTGTACAGAACCAGATGGTCTCCCCTCATCCTCCTTTTCTCTTGAGTAAACAACCCCAGGTTCCTCAGCTGCTGCTCACCAGACCTTTCTCCAGACCCTTCTCCAGCTTTGTTGCCCTTCTCTGGACCTGCTCCAGCACCTCAATGTCCTTCTTGGAGCGAGGGACCCAAAACTGAATCCAGTACTCAAGGTTTGTCCTCACTAGTGCTGAGTACAAGGGTACAATCACTGCCCTGGTCCTGCTGGCCCCATCATTCCTGATCCAGGCTAGGATGCTGGTGGCCTTCTTGGCCACCTGGGCACACATTGGCTCCTCTGCAACCTGATGTCCTCCTCTGCTGGGCAGCTTTCCAGCACCTGGGTGAGCCGCATGTTGCCTCTACTCTGCTGTCTTACATTCTGCATGGTGGTGCTCTCAGGTAAGACCATTAATGCCACTGACTTAAAATCCTCTGACTCATTTAACTTAATAGCTCAGACTAAACATCTATCACCTTCCTGAGGTGCAGACACCAAAACCTCATCCATTATTCCACTCACATTTCTTAGCTTTGCAAGCAACAACACACTGGACATGTTTATCAAACCTTCAGCTCCCTCTACTGTGCAAGCATCTTAAATAAGAAGCTTAGTGGTTTGGGTTTTAAAAGGATGTAGGAATGAAGAGATTTAGATCCAAAAAATCACGTAAGAAAACAGTTATTGTCTTGGTTTGCCTGGTGTTGAGCATAGAAGAGAATTTTGGCATCATGGAATCGTTTTGGTTGAAAATCACCTTTAAGATCGAGTCCAACCATTATCTAGCTCTACCAAATCTGGGACTAAACCCTGCCCCTCAGCACCACATCTCTGCCTCTTTGAAACACCTCCAGGGATGAGGATTCAAACACCTCTCTGGGCCTAAAATTGAACCCAGTATTCAAGGTGTGGCGCCACCAGTGCTGAGTAAAGTGGGACAATTACTCCCCTGGTCCTGCTGGTGACACCATCTGTGATCCAAGCCAGGATGCCCTTGGAATTCTTGGTCAGCTGAGCACACACTGGCTCATCTTCAGCTGCCCATCAATCAACACCCCCAGGTGCTTCTCCACCAAGCAGCTCTCCAGCCACTCTACTCCAGGCCTGTAACATTGCATGAGGTTGTTGTGGTCCGAGTGCAGCACTCAGCACTTGACCTTGTTGATCTTAGAGGTCTTTTCTAACTGAAAAAAAATCTGTGGTTCTATGATTCTTTAGCACCCACAGACATGCTTCTTGAGGCCAAGGAGGCACAGATGACCTCTCTCATAACTTTTGCCTTAATTTTGTCCAGAAGAAGTTAAGAACATTAGACAAAAATAAACACACTATGGATCACACTTAATAAACAACGGTCTTCATCCCACCCAGAAACCCCAGAAAGAAAAATAAATCATAGAATTATAGAATCGGTCAGGGTTGGAAGGGACCACAAGGATCATCTAGTTCCAACCCCCCTGCCATGGGCAGGGACACCTCACACTAGAATGCTTTGCACTAAAGTATGAACAGACTTAAATGCAC
Organism: Indicator indicator; assembly: GCF_027791375.1. Taxonomy (NCBI): domain Eukaryota; kingdom Metazoa; phylum Chordata; class Aves; order Piciformes; family Indicatoridae; genus Indicator; species Indicator indicator. The sequence continues at coordinate 10,248,241 of NC_072020.1, forward strand.
AGATAACTACACTCAATACAAATACACAAGCATCTCCAAGGTCACCGTTTTCACTCTTTCTAAAATAAATGTTTTCTCAGGATACTGCAGTGTAAACTCACCACGTTATTTTAACTAAGCAGGAACTAATCAATAACCAGGGAAACCTAAAGTTTTGATGATACCTTTAAAAGGAGCTGGAAAAATCCTGCCTAAGAAGAAGTCTTAATGTTCATGTCTGCCCACTGCTATTCCTGGCAGAAAAGGAATCCTCAGGCACAAAGTAAAATCAGACTTGTTTTGGCTGGGAAATACCTTTAAGACCATCGAGTCCAACCATTGTCTAACTCTATGAAGGCTGGTGCTAAACCATGACCATCAGCATCACATCTCTGCCTCTTTGAAACACCTCCAGGGCTGGGGATTCAACCACCTCCCTGGGGAGCCTGTGCCAGTCTTTGAGAACCCTTACAGTCCAGAAGTTTAATATCCATTCTAAACCTCCCCTGTTGCAACTTGAGGCCATTTCCTATCATCCTATCACTTGTTACTATGGACTGACACACACCTCACTCCGTCCTCCTTTCAGGCAGCTGTAGAGAGTGAGAAGGTCTCCCCTTCAGCCTCCTTTTCTCTAAGCGACCCCAGTTGTAGTAGTCTATATTTAGAAAAGATAATCTTTTTTTTCCCCAGGCAATAAGTAATTACTTGTGTGTGCCACGGAGTTAATCTTTTAAAAGCTATGCACTCTAAGAATGCAACACGGTGTTCTGGATTTGTTATAGGATTTTATTTCTGTTTCATAAAAATCCAGCACATCATACAAGCAAAACTGGGTTCATAAATTTCTCTGTTTCTGAAAGAGTGTTCCAGTCACATGAAAGGAAAAGAATAATGAAAAATGTGGTTTGCTTTATTTGAACAACCAATGAATATCACTTGCACATTGCAACAACTTTGATGTGCTCGTGTAAAACAAAGCAGAGTGAGGGCACACCTGAGTCTCAACAATCTCATTAAATGCTGCAGGCTTGGGGCAAAGTGGAAAGATGCTGAGTAGAGAAAGATCTGGGGGTGATGGTCAACAGTGGCTGAAGATGAGCCAGCCTGTGCCCAGGTGGCCAAGAAAGCCAAGAGCATTCTGGCTTGAATTAGGAATGGTATGACCAGCAGGACCAGGGAAGTGATTGTCTCCCTGTGCTTAGCACTGGGGAGGCTACACCTTGAGTCCTGGGTTCCATTTTGGGCCCCTCACTCCAAGAAGGACATTGAGGTGCTGGAGAGTGTCCAGAGAGGGGCAACAAAGCTGGTGAACAGTCTAGAGAATAGGTCTGGTGAGGAGCATCCCAGAGACCTGGGGTTCTTTGTCCTGGAGATTGGGAGGTTGTGGGGAGACCTTCTGACTCTCTCTTGCTCCCTGGGAGGAGGTTGGAGCCAGGTAGGTGTTGGTCCCTTCTCCCCAGTAACGGATGATAGGACAAGAGAAAATGGTCTCAAGTTGTACATGGGAGGTTTCAGTTGGGTATTAGAAGAAACTTTTTCTCTGAAAGGGTTCTCAAAGACTGGAACAGGCTCCCCAGGGAAGTGATTTCCTGGAGGTGTTTAAAACAGGAAGAGATGTAGTGCTGAGAGGCACAGTTTAGCCCCAGCATTGGCAGAGTTAGGGAATGGTTGGGCTGGATGACCTTGCAGGTCTTCTCCAGCCAAAATGATTCTATAATTTCTTGCTCTTTTACAAAAGTAAATAGTCTGTAACTCGTGATCTTCAGTGTGTAAAAGCACAAATACAAAAGGACATTATCATTTATATGTATATTGTTAGTTGAGGTTTAGGGAATTTTTAACACAGTGTTTATTTAAAAAAGGATCTAACAATATTTTTAAACAAAAACAGTGAAACACAACATTTTGTGATGCCACTTTCCTAGTGGTTTTGGAGGGGAGAAATAGAACTGTGGAACATCACAGCTCTACAGGTATTTTTCACAACTCTGCTGTACTTAAACTAATCTCTCACTAAGGCACTTAGATTGTTTCAGAAAAGGAGAAAGGCAAATTCAAACCACTGAGACCATTGTTATCACAGTTTAATGTTTCTTAGAATTATAGGAGAAACCATGCTGCAAATGATCAAAACATTGAAGACATGAATAAAACATGTAGGGCAGGCAACGAAAACAAAGCACTGTAAACAAAGAAATAAACACTGATGGTGCCAATATTTGCTTTCCCCTTTTTTTTATAACTTATGTATCTGAAAACACAAGAGCATTGAATAGGAGCTTCTTTGACTGGGGAGACAACTGCATTTGAATTATCAAGACAGAATGGTTAATGATTCCTGTTGTTTTCAGTGATATTTCCACCTCCAGAATACAATACAGTACCTTGAAAAGTGCAGTATCTTCTGGCAGCATTGGCTGCAGATGCCCTATTTTCTTTCTTTCACTCCTAAGAAGCAACTTTTTTCCTCCTGTAGCCCACCTGAGGCAAGTTCTACCCTCTCCATAGAATGGAAGATACATTGCTCTAGACACAGTTTTTCCATTGTTTAAGAAGTGGTGGGAGAGACAAGAACCCCTTTGGCTACAGCCTAATCAGCACTTCCAGCCTTTCCAGTCTGTGGCAGCAGCTTCCACCATTTCCAAGCAGAAATGTAATTATGATTTTAGTTCAGTCATCATCATCATAGAATGGCTCAGGTTGGAAGGGGCTTCAGAGAGCATCTATTCCAACCCCCCTGCCATGGGCAGAGATGCCTCTCAACTAGACTTGGTTGCCCAAGGCCTCAAGATGGAAAATCTTAGTTTAAGAATACATAGATTCATAGAATGGTTTGGGTTTGAAGGGACCTTTAAGGTCATGCAGTTCCAACCTCCCTGCTATGGGCAGGGACACCTTCCACTAGACCAGGTTGCTCAAGGCCACATCCAACCCGGCCTTGAACACCTCCAGGGAGGGGGCATCCACAACCTCCCTGGGCAACTTGTTCCAGTGCCTCACCACCCTCACTGTAAAGAATCTCACCATGCTGAGATGCAGGCAGAAATGTATCCAAGAGCAAGGGTTCCCTCCCAAGGATCAAGGAGACAGTTTTGGCTCATTGTATTCCCCCAGCCCAGCCATGGTGCCAGGAGCAGGCATCCTTAACCTTTCTACACTTTTGATATGGAAATAAAGCAAACATTTTGGCTTTTGTAAAGTGCTGTGAACCACAGAGGAAGCTGCTAAATAATAGATGTTATTGAATAATTTATTTCAGTACAGTCACTGAATTCCTACTGAATAGGTCTTCCCATAGGAGTGTCTGCAAACCTAAGCACAACCCTTTGGAAGCCTTTCCTCAGGCAGGCAGAGAAGGACCAACTGCTTCAAGTCAGCTATTGTCTGTTGGAAAGTACCATCTAGTGGTGATTTCGTAGAATTGTTTCACTTGGAAAAGACTTTCAAGGACGTCAAGTCCAGCCATCAATGTGAGAACACCACAGCCAGTAAACCGTGTCCTGAAGTTCCATGTCCACATGTTTCTTGAACGCCTCCAGGGACATTGACTCCACCACCTCCCTGGGCAACCAGATGGCATCAAATACTCTAATAAATGAATAAAAAAATCCCACTGCAAGACAAAGAGGTTTGTCACAGTCCTACTGAAAATGCTGCACAGCAGAGTCCAGCAACCACCTTTGTTAACTGACTTGGTGCTATGACTGACACATCCTACTGAAAAGAATTTCCAATCCTTTAAGGACCACCAGGAGCTTACTACAGCACCCAGACATTAAATTCATATCTCAAAATAGGAAATTAATTCGAATTCACTTTTTCTACTGTAATGTAATTTAATAGCAGAAGATAGACTAAGGTAGCCTAGCCTGGTATACCCTGAAATCTGCATGATTTCAAGAGAACATTGGCTACAAGGATGAGAGAACATGGGCTGTGAGGATGGTGAAGGGACTAGAACATCTGTCTGATGAGGAAATGTTGAGAGACCTGGGGGTGTTTATCCTGGAGAAAACTGAGAGGAGGTTTTATTAATGTCTAAAAATATCTGAAGGGTTGGTGTGAAGAAGAAGCAGCCAGGCTCTTTTCAAATGGTGTCCTGTGATAGGACAACAGGCAATGGATACAAACTGGAACACAGGAAATTCTGCCTCTACATGAAGAAAAACTTCCTTGCTGTGAGGGTGCTGGAACCCTGGAGCAAGCTGCCCAGGGAGGTTGTGGAGTCTCCTCTGGAGACTTTCAAGCCATGTCTGGATGCATTCCTGTGTGATGTGCCCTAGGTGATCCTGTTTTGGCAGGGGTGTTGGATTCAACAATTGCTGGAGGTGCCTCTCAACCCCTACCATTCTGTGATTCTTTGACAGTTACTGCTGATTGTGCAAATCATAACCCATTTTATGGAGTATTGTGTCCAGTTCTGGGCTCCCCAGTTCAAGAGAACCAGGGAACTACTGGAAAGAGTTCAGCAAAGGCTATGAAGTGCTGAAGGGCACTGGAACATCTCTGTGAAGGGAGGCTGAGAGACCTGGGCCTGTTTAGCCTGAGACGAGCAGCCTGAGAAGATCTTCACAATGCTCAGCAAGACCTAAAAAGGGGGGTGCAAGAAGATGGTGTCCAGTGATAGGACAAGGGGCAACGGGCGAAAACTGCAAATTGGTACCCAGAAGGTTCCACCTGAACGTGAGGAAAACCTCACAAAAGCAAACCTCTGAGGACACTGGAGCCCTGGAGCAGGCTGCCCAGAAAGGTTGTGGAGTCTAGTTCTCTGTGGATATTCCGAACCCAGCTGGACATTGTGCTCCTGAGCAACAGGCTGTGGGTGCCCCTGCTTTAGCAGGGGGGTTGGATTCGATGATCTCCAGGGGTTCCTTCCAACCCCACCGTGCCAGCCACCCTGCCGCCATCCCTACAGCAAATAAACGCGGGAGCCCCAGGCCACGCCCAGCCCCTGAGTAAAGAAAGCCCACACCCCCCCGCGCACGCGGCGCGCCCTCATAGGCTGCCGTGCCCACTTGGCCCCGCCCCCTTCCCCGCCTTGCGCCCGGCCCTTCGCGGCTCTCTGCCAATCCTGAAGGGCCATGACTCCTCTCGCCCCGCCCCCTTCCTCCTGGTCGCCTCCTCTCGGCTCTTAGGGGCGGCTTCGCCCGGAACGCGTGTCGGCCGGCGGTTGGCGGGTACCCCGGCAACCAATGGGGGAGCGGCACCTCAGAGCAAGGCGTCTAATTACACGAGTGGACGGACGCACCCCTCCTCTTCGTTCGGCCGTGCTCGTCTCCCGCCGCGGCGGCCCAAGCGCGTAGCCCGCAGCAGCTGAGCAGCGGCGGCGGCCGGGGGCGCTGGGGGCTGGCGATTGGCGGCCGCACCGTCGCGTCGCAGGGCGACAGCCAATCAGGGCCGGACGCGGTGTCCCGCGAGAGGGCGCGGCGGGTCGGAGCGAAGCGGAGCGGGCCGAGGGGCAGCGGGCGCGATGAAGCCGAGCAGGCTGTGGGTGCTGCTGTTGCTGCTGGGGCTGGCCCAGATCACCCTCCTGGCGCGGGGGGCGGTGGCCGAGGAGGACGATGGAGGTGAGTGCGAGGGATAGGCTGTTGTGATGGACCCCTGAGTGCCGATGTGGAAGTGAGTTGACGGGGGCAACCCTTGGATGCGGGGCCTAGCTACCTCGGCGAGATCCCGCTCCTCGGGGGTGCGTTGGTACCGTGCTGGTCGCTGAGCTGACGTAGGGGCCGGGCCGGCAGGCGGATCCCCGCAGGCCTCTGAGCTGGGCCGGTGGGCGTGAGGTGCTCGCCGCAGGTCGTTCCCCTCCGCCCATGCGGGCTCCGGCCCTCTGCTGTCACTGTGCAGGCCTCTAGTTTCCTCCCTACCTTTCTGTTCGGGGCTCTGGTCGCCCCGCCCCTCAGCTCCTTTCTGTGCAGGGTTGTGGTCATCTCACCCCTCTTTTCTGTGTAGGGCTCTGGTCACTCCCCCATCGCTACAGGGCTAAAGTCCCCGTCCCGTCTCGTTTCTCCTCCACCCCGTGCAGGGCTCTCATTCGTCGTCGTTTCGCCCCGTTCGTTTCTCCTTCGCTGTGCCTGGCCCCTTCTGAACGCGGATTTAAAAGGAGCCATTAGCCATGCTGCAAGAAAAAGCCTGTTAATTTCCCGTTTAGTTATCCTAGGGAGCTCTTTTCCTTGCCCCTCAGCTGAGGAGTTCTCCGTGTTTCAAACAAGATTTGTTTTTTCCCAGGAGGAAGGCCATGTGTTGGTAGTTTGTTGGTGTCTGTTCCCATTGTCTTTATAATTCGCTGGTGTGTGTCTTTGCCTTGCCAAAACTGGCTGAAACAGAGGTGCTCTAAGTGAAGTGCTGCTACATAGAAGGCAGACACTTGAAAGTGCATCTTTTACAGGGATTTTGAAGAATCTCACATCATTCTTATTTCCTGCATGACCACTGCTTTCTGTTCAGTGTTAGAGAACAATTACAGAGTCACAGTATGGCAGGGCTTGGACAGGACCTTTGGAGATCATCCAGTCCAACCCCTCTGCCAAGGCAGGGTCAGCCACAGCAAGTTGCCCAGGACCACGGTGTCCAGACGGTTTTGGAATCTCTCCAGAGAAGGAAACTCCATGACCTCTCTGGGCAGCCTGCTCCAGGGCTCCCACACCCTTACAGCAAAGAAATTTTTCCTCATGTTTAGGTGGAGCTTCCTTGTTCTAGTTGGTGCCTGTTGCCCCTTATCCTGGAGATAATCCATTTTTACCTGTGAAATGCAGGCCTGTGTGAAGTGAAATACATTTACTTCACACCAAGAAAGTAGCTTATCTAAACTGTACAGAAGATGAAAAATTTAGATGAAACCAGACTTCTGCACTGTATGGATTTGGAATTGAAATTTGACTGGAGCAGTGAGACAGATAAAATTGCAGCAGAATCAGCTTAAGCCATGACTTTTGCATCCTGGTGAAGGAATTAGGAAGGATCATGAAGAAGATGTGCTACAGAAAAGACTGAGAAAGACTGCTTTCATAAAAAGGCTTTGGAGTGCCCTGGCAACAGGTGGCCCAGTACCCTATCAAGCTGAGTCTTAAAACTGTCCAATGCAGGGGAACCCACCACTTCCCTTGGGAGATAATTCCAATATCCGATTCTTCTCATGGTGACAAATTCACTTCTGGTACAGACTTGTACCTATCATCCCTTGTCTTTTCCATGGGACTCCTTGTGAAGAGGGCGTCTCGATCCTCCTGATAGCCACCCTTTTACAGCTTTTGTGGTTGGACTCAATGGTCTTAAAGGTCTTTTTCATCTGAAACAATTCTGTGACTCTAAACCACGAGCCTGTATCATGGTAGCTGTGATAGTCCTTTTCTCTGCTGGGAGGTTGGCAGGTGGTTGGCAATCAGGAATGAGCCCAACCTGGTGCTTAGTTTGTGAGATGCATGAGCAGAATTGGCCAGCTTGTTTTGCTCAAATTCCTTTGTGTCACAGAAAGCTTGAAGCAACTTGCTTGGAAAAGCAACAGGCTTGTGCAATTCAGGCAGGGGCCAACCATGAACAGCCTGTGGTGAAACACCTCCTTCAGAACTGCTGGGCATTCATGGAAGCTGGAAGCTGCTGCAAACTGGCTTTGTCACCAGTACAGACCCCTAAGTGTGTGACTGCTGGAGATTGGCTCCAGGAGCACTTGGCAGTTCAGCCCCTTGCACTGCTCACAGAGGCAGTGACACAGAAGGCATTGTTTGCCTGTGGATGGTGCTTTTAGCTGCCTCCCAAGTCAGGTGAAATGGTAGGTTTCTTTAACAGTAGTTAATGAAATTTAATCTCGGTGGCCACTGTTGTGTGTTAGTTGATCTCCTCTGTGATCTCTCCCCTCCACAAAAGCTTTTAATGTTTTGGTGGTGTCTGTAGTTGGGTTCTAATCAAAATGAGGGCATTTTCCCCAGGAGCTCATTTTGTTTTCCAAGACCATATGGCCTTCTGAGTTTTGATAGTTTCTACTAGCAAAGAAAGAGCCAGAGCATTTTTTTTGGCATCACTTTCTCCATGGTGAGCTTGTTCCTGTGGTCTGAAAATAGTGGGGGTTGGTTTATTCACTTTTTCATACCTGGATATATCTTTATCATTCTGTATTTGTGAATACATCATTGCCATTCCTAACTCTCAAATTCCAAGTGAACTCTGAATGCTTTCAGAATTCTTGTCCTGAATAACTAACTTACCTGTATGTGATTTGCTGTCATAGAATCATAGAATTGTTTCCGTTGGAAAAGGCCTCCAAGATGATCAAGTCCAACCATCAACCCAACACCACCATGGTCATTAAACCATGTCCCAAGTGCCCTGTCCACACATTCTTGAACACCTCCAGGGATGGTGACTCTGTCACCTCTCTGGGCAGCCTGTTCCAATGCCTCACCACACTTTCAGGAAAGAATTCTTACCTAATATCCAGCCGAAACCTCCTGAACACAATTTCAGGCCGTTGCCTCTCCTTCTATCACCTGATATTAGGGAGAGGAGACTGACTTCCACCTCACTCCAGCATCCTTTGAGAGAGTTGTACAGATCAATGAGGTCTCCCTTCAGTCTTGTCCTGCTGCAGCAACTTCTGTCTGCTTTGTCAAAAGCCAACTGAAGCTAAATAAGGAGTAGTTTTCAGCAAGAAATTTTAAAGGTTTAAATCCAAACCCTTAAGCTCCCAGTGGTGGAAAGGCCCTTAGTTGCATTGCTGTTCAGTTTTCTCGTGGGATGAGATGTTTACGAGAAAGTGGCTGCTCATGGCTTGGAGTGAAGAACTGGCTTGATAGCCAAGCCCAAGGAGCAGTGGAGAATGCAGTTAAATCCAGTTGCTAGCTGGATGGCGTCCTTTGCTGCTCAGTTTAGGGTCACCTCTCCTGTCTCCTCATCTCCGCAGCTGCAGCCTTTTCCTTCCTGCACCCCAGGGTGGCACACAGGATGGAGCAGTGCCCTTGGTCTGTAGTCCAGCTTTTGATGCTAATTCTCCCCATCAGTGTTGTCACTGCCACAGTAGCCACTGTGTGCAAACCCGCCCTGAGCTGCAGAAAGTGCCCCCCTGATCCAGAGACTAAGCTGGGCAGTCACAGCACCGAGCAGAGTCAGTGCTGGCCAGGCTCACACCAGGCCATGTCTCAGTTCCCCCATTTCAACAAGACGCCTTGGTAGAGACTGTCCCATGGGTCTGTGTACGCCAGCTCCAGATTGCAAAACACACATTGACACTTTTACTGAAATGTGGCTCTTTTTAGCTGGGTGGTGTGAACAGAAATCAAAAAGTCAAACATGGGAGTCCAGCTCTGTCACTGTGGAACAGATGCTTTGCTTTTAACTGTCAGATGCACATCTTTAACCGGACAGTGCTACTTCTGTGTGCTTGAGATAATCTCATCCGTGTTGCCTTTTTGCTTTTCCAGAATCTCTTGCAAAAGAAGCTGAGGAAGATGGTGATGATGATGATGAAGAAGATGATGATGAGGATGACACGGAGGTGAAAGAAGAGAACGGTGTGTTAGTCCTGAATGACGCAAACTTTGACACCTTCACTGCAGACAAGGACACTGTGCTGCTGGAGTTCTACGCACCCTGGTGAGCTTGCAGCCTGTGGGACCTTCTTAGGTGCAGGATAAGGTGGCTATTGGGGACTTCTCTGACAGGACATACTCCTAAGAAGTGAGTTTGGTTTTAAAGATTAGATAGCTGTGGCTTGGCTGCAGAAGCATAGGACTCCATTCCAGGGTAGGAGGCAGTTGTGGTGGTGTGGAGGTACCCTTTTCCCTGACCCCTACCATGCATCTGCACCCCTGCTCTGTACCTGTCAGGGAACAAGAAGGGTCGCAGTGAGCCCTGGAGCAGTCATGCAGTGTGGTCTGCAGCTTGCTGTCATGCCCTTGTGCTGACTCACTGAGAACTGGTTTCATTAGGCCAACTTAACTGCTGGTTTGTTGTTTGATTCAATTGAAGTGAGGGTGCTGCATAGAGAAGATGAACCTAGGTTAAGCTGCTGAAGTCTGAAATCTCATTTACAAGGGGACAGGGGGGAAGGAGAAGCACAGTGTGAGGTTTGTTGTAACAGCAATTAGTGAGGTTTTTTGTGTGAAGGTTTTAGAAAAGACCTGGAAATACGCTTTCTTTTGTTGGAATGAAGGGAGAAAACCAACCTGTAAGAGGTCTGGAGTGGCACAAACAGCACAGCAGTTATGGTTACCTTCTGCCTCTCTATCCTCTGAAAACATTGCAAGACACCATTCTCTTGCTGCGACTATGACCATCTGTCAGAAGGTGTCCTGTAGCAATGCAGAGCAGCAAAATACCCCTGCGGGCCTGCTGTGCATTGATGTGCCTGCTTGTGTCTTCCTCTGGCAGGTGTGGGCACTGCAAGCAGTTTGCTCCTGAATATGAGAAGATAGCCAAAACTCTGCAGGAAAACGACCCTCCTATTCCAGTTGCCAAGATCGACGCCACTGCAGCCACTTCCCTGGCAAGTCGTTTTGATGTCAGTGGCTACCCAACCCTCAAAATCCTGAAGAAAGGCCAACCTGTTGACTATGACGGTTCCCGGACAGAAGATGGTGAGCACCACCCGTGGTATTCTCTGTAACAAAGGCAGGAAGTCCATGCTCTTGCTTCTTCATGTGACTCTTTGGAAGGACTGTAATCTTGATCTAGTTCCTTAAGTAGAATACTGTTATGAAGGCTGAAATTTTGTCTGTCTTCAGTTGGCTGCCTGCTAGGCTGGTGAAGGGTCTGGAGATCAGATCTGGTGAGGAGCAGCTGAGAGAACTGGGGTGGTTTAGTCTGGAGAAGAAGCAGCTGAGGGGAGACCTTTTGGCTCTCTACAGCTCCCTGAAAGGAGGTTGGGGTGAGGTGGGGGTTGGTCTCTCTAGTATGAGGTGATAGGAGAGGAAATGGCTTGAAACTGTGCTGGGGAGGTTTAGGTTGGATATTGGGAAAATTTTTTTTCTCCTGAGAATAGTCAGGCATTGGAGCAGGCTGCCCAGGGAGGTGGTGGAGTCACCATCCCTAGAAGTGTTCAAAAAATGTGTGGGCATGGTGTCTGGTTTAATGACCATGGTGGTGTTAGATTAATGTTTGGACCTGATGACCTTAGAGGTCTTTTCCAACCCAAGCTATTCTGTGATTCTGTTATAGAGGATAATTTTTGCAGGTGGTGGGTAGTGCTGTTTCTGACAAAAGGTTTTTAGAAACATGAAGAGGGAGTAGTCTCATGCTTGCTGAAGGATCAGCTTGTAGCAACATCTGGTCTGTGTGCTGACTGCTTACAAAACAACCACTTGTTTCTTGCTTAGTGACTGTGTCCCACCTTCATTCAGAGGAGGTTCTGTTCAGTTGAAGGCCATGCTTGCCACTCTGACTTTAAACTCTTGCTACAAACACTTGTATTTGGTATACTACTGGTGTAGTACTGCAGACTTGCCAATTGAGCTGTTCAACTATCTTTCAGCAATTGTGGCCAAGGTCAAGGAAGTTTCTGACCCCAACTGGACCCCACCACCAGAAGCAACCCTTGTGTTGACCCAGGATAACTTTGACAACATTGTGAATGATGCTGATATAATCCTGGTGGAGTTTTATGCTCCATGGTAAGCAAGAAGGCTGTCATCTGTACTTTCCTAGCACAGCTGGGATGAACAAACTTGGTGACCCTGCCCTCTGTTGTTGTGCTGCTGCTTTTAATGGTTGGACTCCATCTTAAAGGTCTTTTTCAGCCCAAATGATTCTGTGATTCTCAGGAGGCTTTCCTCCTGCCAGGTGTGTATGTAGCTCTGGTGTATCATAGTTCCAATTTTGAGGTAGGATCATAGCACAGCTTACTCAAAGGCACAACTGGGTCTGTGTCTCAGCAAGGGATGGCCTCCACACCTTCACTAAAGATTCTCTTCTATAAATTAGTCAATTTGGCACATAGAAATACTGAAAACTAGAGGCAGTTGGTCCTCAGTTTTAAAAAGGCCTCCAAAAAATGAAGTTATGTCTAAGAATGTGGGGCCAGACACAGAGGCTAGCTTCCGATTGGAGAGACAAGGCTTCCTTGATTGAAGTGTCCTCTGTAGATAGAGCAACCTCATTTCTGCTTTCTCCTTCTGGAAGGTTTAACCTCTTCCACTTCAGAGGTAGGAGGTACCTAGAAGGAGTCATGGATTCTCCTCTCCTTCCCTAGGTGTGGCCACTGCAAAAGGCTTGCTCCAGAGTACGAGAAGGCTGCCCAGGAGCTCAGCCAGCGCACGCCTCCAATCCCCTTGGCTAAAGTTGATGCCACTGCTGAGACTGAGCTGGCAAAGAGGTTTGATGTCAGTGGCTACCCAACTCTGAAGATATTCCGCAAGGGCAAACCTTATGACTACAGTGGGCCACGGGAAAAATACGGTACTGCAGCTCCTCTTGCTTTGTGTTTTCTGAGAGCTTGACTGCAGATGTTCTGATGTCTCTATGGCAAAACAACCCCATGAACGCTCCAGGCTTGGGGCAGAGTGGCTGGAAAGCTGCCCAGCAGAAAAGGACCTGGGGATGTTGATGGACAGCTGGCTGAAGATGAGCCAGCTTGTGCCCACGTGGCCAGAAAAGCCACCAGCATCCTGGCCTGGATCAGCAAGGGTGTGACCAGAAGGACCAAGGAGGAAGGGATTGTTCCTCTGTGCTTAGCACTGTCAAGGCCACACCTTGAGTACTGCATACAGTTTTGGGGCCCTCACTACAAGAAAGACATTGAAGTGCTGGAGCATGTCTAGAGAAGGGCAACAAAGCTGGTGAAGGGTCTGGAGAACAGGTCAGGTGAGGAGTGGCTGAGGGAACTGGGGTTGTTTAGCCTGGAGAAAAGGAGGATGAAGGGAAACCTTCCGGTTCTCTAGATCTCCCTGAAAGGAGGATGTCATGCGATGGGTGTTGGTCTCTTGTCCCTACTAACAAGTGAGGGGATGAGAGAAAATGACCTCCAGTTGCACCAGAGGAGGGGTAGGTTGGTGGTTAGAAGAAAATTCTACACTGAAAAGGTTCTTAAAGATTGGCACAGTCTGCCCAGGGAGGTGGTTGAATCCCCATCCCTGGAGGTGTTTCAGAGAGGCAGAGATGTGGCACTGAGGGACATGGTTTAGCACCAGAATTAGAGAATGGTTGAACTCAATGATCTTAAAGGTCTTCTCCAGCTGAAACAATTCTATGACTTGCAGACTTGTTAACATCATAGTAGTGGCAGCTGTGGGAACCTCCAAACCTGTGCTCTCATACCTATGTAGGCCAGCAGTATACATCTGTCTCTATAACAGCTTACAGTGGTGCTACAGCTCCTAATGTGAAGAAAGTTCAGTCCACAGAGTGGAGCAGTGGCAGCATGAGTAAATGAACAGCCTTGAATTGCACTGGAGTGCACTGTAAGTGCTGACAAAGTGCTCAGTATTTGGGTTTAATAAAAGGGAAGACTTAACCCTGTCTGAGCAGAACTTTGGCTCATAGCATTGCCAGGAGACAGTGAAGGGTCTGGAAGCTCAGAAAGGAGGATCACTGGGAAAATCAGCTCCTATCCATAGAACCTGTGCTTGGTTGAGTCTTCTGAAACCAACCTAAAAGAGAATACCCAGAACTGCAGCTTGAAAAGCTTGGATTGAGGTCTTGCTTATTTGGTCTTCTTAGTTATTGTGGGAAGACTGCACAGAAAGAAAGGTGTCCATGGGCAGTGTGGTGTGAAACAGTGCTATGGAGGGATGCCTGACTCTCCCTTCAAAAGGTGTTCTAAGCAGCTTTCTGAGGATGGGTTTCTCTGATGGAATTGATTTGGGGACCAGAACTCGTCTCTGCATCGTGGTATTTCTCTTACAGGTATTGTCGACTACATGATTGAACAGGCTGGTCCTCCATCCAAACAGATTCAGGCTGCCAAGCAGGTACAGGAATTCCTGAAGGATGGTGATGATGTCATCATCATTGGTGTCTTCAGTGGAGAGAATGACAAAGCCTATCAGCTCTATCAGGAAGCAGGTAAGGAATGTTTTTAAAATAGTAATAAAATGTATGTTTTGTTGGGACTTTGGACATGGAGAGATCTCGTTTGTACTCCTAGTTTAGTGAGGGAGATTGGAAAGGAGTAAAAGGAAAGAGAGGGAAGGGTGATCTGCTTTGACCCAAGAAAAAAATCTCACACCAAATTTTAAGGATACAGCTCAAGTATCAGCCAAGCCATTTACAGGAGATACTTCCTCTTGGAACTGGTACCCAAGAAACTGCCAAATGGAGCAGGGAGAAAATTCCCAGGTTAGGAACAAATTGCAATTTCTTGCCCCCTTTCCATTTGTTACAGCTTGCTTTGTATCTGACAGTTCAGAAGCTGGGCTCTGAGGAGCTTACTCGGAGTGAGGAAAGACTGAAGAGAGCTAAACTGATCCAGAGGTGGATGGTGATTCTAAGCCATGGTTACTAAACCCCTTTGACATGACACAGTGGCAGTCCTGTCACTTCATGCACTCAGTCCCATCAATCAGTCCCCGTGTCTCACATGATTGAATCACTTGCAGACACTCTTGCTTTCTGTCAGAGCTTTGAGAAGAGCATTGTGGATAATTCTCCTGCCCTTGGCTAAGCCTGCTTCTGTGGCCACCATTGTTTATAGTTGGATTAGGAGCTGATTTGGTTGCTCCAGCATGGCAAGATACTCAACCGTTTCCCAGGCTGCCCCAAAGCAAACAGATGGACTGGGTGACCTTGTGGGTTCTTTTCCAGCTCTGCTTTCTCTTATCTGGGGGGAAGCCAAGAGGTAGGAGGCTGACAAACAAATGTCTATGTTTTGGAAGCTGTTCAGAGTTTTGAGATATGTAGAATAGCTCATCGAGGAGATGGGTTGTTGAACATCATTCACATAGTGCTACTCCAGCTGTATGTGTTATACAAGCTTTGCACCCCATATGAGCCTCTGGGTTGCTCTGTGTTCCATTGAGAATGGAAAGAGTTTCCCTGCAGTGCATTCTCCTGATTTTCAGTTGGAGGCTATCAGTTCACTTCTTGATGACCATTCCTTTTCCACAACCTTCATTTTCCAGCTAACGGCTTAAGAGAAGATTACAAGTTCCACCACACGTTCAGCAATGAGATTGCAAAACTACTGAAAACATCTCCAGGAAAACTGGTTGTCATGCAACCAGAAAAATTTCAGTCAAAGCATGAGGCCAAGATGCATGTTTTGGATCTTAAAGTGAGTAACTGGTCCAGAGCTAGAAAGTTTGTGAGCAGATTGAAGGTTCTTTCTCTTTGCAGGTATGAGCAGTGGGCATCTTCTTATTGGAAGTACTCCACTACATAATCTGAGGTGACTTGTTTTGTCCCTTGACTCTTGAGTGGGTCCAGAAGGGGCCACAAAGATGATCACAGGGCTGGAACACCCTTTCCCTGAAGACAGGTGGAGGGAGCTGGGGCTGTTCAGCCTGGGGAACAGAAGGCTCTAAGGAAACCTTATAGCAGCCTTCCAGTATCTGAAAGTGGATAAAGAAGAGCTGGAGAGGGACTTTTTACAAAGGCATGGAATTACAGGTCATGGGGTTAATGGCTTCAAACTGGAAAAAGCTGGATTTAGGTGAGACGAAGAAATTCTTCCCCATGAGGGTGGTGAGACACTAGAATGGGTTGCCTAGGAAAGTTGTGATGCCCTCTCCCTGGAGGTGTTCAGTGCCTGGTTGCAGAGGCCTTGAGCAATCTGATCTAGTGGAAGGAGTCTCTGGGTGTGGCAGGGTGGTTGGAACTAGATGATCTTTAAGGTTCCTTCCAAGCCAAACCATTCTATGAAATCATACTTCTCTCTTTGAGAAAGCTTCATTAAATTAGCCCAGGGGTTACCTAGGCAAATAATAATTCTCAATGTCCAGATTCAGTGTAAGAACAGAACACTAAATTATCTTCAGTGCTTATGGTTCTGAAGACTATGGTGACAGCATTGTCTATGACATGTCCCTCTTTCTCCCTCATGCACACATCACTATTAGTTTTCAGTAGAAAGCAGCAAAAATGGCACTGAAATCCCTTTGTTTGAGCTTCTTTTTCCCAATTGTTTTAAAACCCAGGACTCTACAGATGGGTCAGAGATTAAAGGGCACGTGCTCAAACATGCTTTGCCTCTGGTTGGTCACCGCAAGCCTTCCAATGATGCCAAAAGATTCTCCAAGCGTCCTCTAGTAGTTGTCTATTACTCTGTAGACTTCAGCTTCGACTATCGTGTTGGTGAGTTACTCAGGGTTAGCAGTGCTCCCCTTGGGGAGGAAGCAAGTGGTGACCGCTGAGACATTGCTGATCCCGTTGTGCTCTGGTTTTTCAGCTACACAGTTCTGGAGAGGCAAAGTCCTGGAAGTGGCCAAAGACTTCCCTGAGTACGTGTTTGCGGTTTCTGATGAGGAAGATTATTCTTCTGAAATAAAAGATCTGGGCCTGCTCGAGAGTGGGGAGGATGTCAATGTGGCCATTCTGGATGAAGGAGGCAAGAAGTACGCCATGGAGCCAGAGGAGTTTGACTCTGATGTGCTCAGGCAGTTTGTAGTGGCCTTCAAAAAAGGTACAGCTTCTAAAGCGGGGTTCTTTGAGCTGTGTGCTTTGGCTTACCTTTCTTTGCCAAGAATTTTTGCTGAGGCAGTGGCTATAATAAAGGGGAAGTTTATGTTGGATATTAGGAAAAATTGTCTTTCCTGCAAGGGTGGTCAGGCATTGGAACAGGCTGCCCAGAGTGGTGGTGCAGTCACCATCCCTAGAGTTGTTCAAGAAACGTGTGAACGTGGCAACTGGGACATGGGTTAGTGGGCACGCTGATCTTAGACTGATGGTTGGACTCAATGGTCTTAGAGGTCTTTCCCAACAAACACACTTCTATGGTTCTATGATTCTAACCCTGAGCAAGCCTGTTGCAGCTTTGAAGTGTGAGCTGCTTGTTCATATTTGGGACTGATACCACCAACCATCATCTACTGCAGTGTGAGTGGGCAGCCATGAGCAGAGGGAGAAAGGTTCTAGGGAACTGTGAAACTGCTTGTCAGCCCATTTCATAATTGGGTTGTGTTAACACATGCCCAGCAAGCTGGCCTGTGCTTCGTGCAGAGCTGGTTTCATTCCTGGTGCCAGGCTTCCCCCTTTTCTCCCTGGCAGAGATCAGAAGAGGATGGCTTTCAGCATGTCCTAACCATGCTCTGTGTTTCACTTCCTCCTAGGAAAACTGAAGCCTATTGTGAAGTCCCAGCCAGTGCCGAAAACCAACAAAGGTCCTGTGAAGGTGGTGGTGGGTAAAACGTTTGATGCCATAGTCATGGATCCCAAGAGTGATGTTCTCATTGAGTTCTACGCCCCGTGGTGTGGACACTGCAAGAAGCTAGAGCCAGTGTATACCGAGCTGGGCAAAAAGTACAAGAGTGAGAAGCACCTGGTGATTGCCAAGATGGATGCCACTGCCAACGACGTGCCCAACGACCACTACAAGGTGGAGGGGTTCCCCACCATCTACTTTGCTCCGAGGGACAAGAAGAACAACCCCATTAAATTTGAAGGCGGGGACAGAGATTTAGAGCACTTGAGCAAATTTATAGAGGAGCATGCAACAAAACTCTCCAGAACAAAAGAAGAGCTTTAGATGGGATGGGAGCGGTGAAGAAAAGCCCTTGGTGTGCTCTAGGGAGAAGCAAGTTCCTGACATGACTCAAGCTAGAGAAGGCTTGAGCAGCTGGAGGCAGGAAATTGTTGAGCAGTAAGGCAATTGCAGTACCTTTTGGTTTTCATGTATGGCAGAAGAGATTCTCTGGACACTGAACTTCTCTGACACAAATGTCTTCAGTTAGTTACTGTATGAACTTTTGGAGAAAAATACAGCTTTTATTTTTTGTGACTATCTTGAGCTTGATTCTTTGACTCCAATGCAGCTGTTAAGAGATGTTAGCAAAAAGAGAACCAGATCCCTCTGCTGAACAGATTGTTTGTCTTATTTGGTGGCATGATTATGGCGTGGAGCAGTGGTTTGAGCCAGTCTGTCTTCTGTGATCGTTCTGTGTACCTCTGCGTGGAATCACGGAATCATTTTGGTTGGAAAAGACCTTTCAAATCATCCAGTCCAACTATTCTCTAACAAATCTGTGGCTAAACCACATCCCTCAGTACCACTTCTCTGCATCTTTGAAACACCTCCAGGGTGGGAATTCAATGTACACCCTGGGAAGCCTTGTTCCAGTGTTGGAGAACCCTTTTAGTGAAGACGTTGCTTCCCTATCCAAACTAAACCTCCCCTGGTACAACTTCAGGCCACTTTCCGTTGTCATTGTTCCTAAAGAGAGGAGACCAAGTTGTTTCTACAGAAAGCAAGTTGTCCCCTTTCCTTCACACTAAACAGCCCCAGTTCACTGAGCTGCTCTTCAGACCCTTCTCCAGCTTCATTGCCCTTCTCTGGACACTCCCCAGCACCTGAACATCTTTCTTGGAGTGTAGGGCCCAAAACTGAACTCAAGGTATGGCCTCACCAGTGCTTGAGTCCAGGGGGACAATCCATTCCCTGGTCCTGCTGGCCACACTGTTGCTGATTTAGACCAGGATGATGTTGGCTGCCTCCAAGTTTTGGGACACTTCAAAAAAAAAAAACATTGAGGTGCTGGAGTGCATCCAGAGAAGGGCAATGAAGCTGGAGAAGTTGTCTAGTGATAATCAGCTGAGGGAACTTGAATTGTTTATCTTGGAGGAAAGAGGACAAATTCTCACTTTCTACAGCTCCCTGAAAGGAGGGTGGGGTGAGGTGGGTGTCAGTCTCCCAGGTAGCAAGTGACGGGATGAGAGGATGTGGCCTGAAATTGTGCAAGGGGAGGTTTAGGTTGGACATAAGGGACAATTATCTACTGCAAGTGTGGTCAGGTGTTGGAACAGGCTGCCCACAGCAGTGATGGAATCATCATCCCTGGAAATGTTCAAAAAACATGTAGGTAAGATGCTGAGGGATACAGTTTAGTGGTGGACTGGGCAGTGTTGGGTTGGACTCAGTGAACTTGAAGGTCTTTTCCAGCCTGTATGATTCTGTCAGCAACTGGGTTTACGTTGTGCCACTGTGCTGTTTGTGACCCTTTCCAGCATTGCTTTCTGCACCGTGCCTGAATGTCTGGCCAAGCTCCACACCCATTAACACCATGAAATCTCTAGTGCCATGTCTTGGCAGAGACTAGGTGAGACTGTGGGCATGGAGGGAGTTGGGTGTGGAAGGGCATGGCTGTCCTCCAGATTGATTTCTGCATAGAGGAAAGAAGAGACCTGCTCTGTGAATGCCCATGGGTCTTTACCTGAAATGCCAATTGCAGAGATGCTTGTTCAAATCCCAAGCTATGTGTGGCTTCATTGACAGAAAGGGAAAGGAAATGAAGGTGAATTTAAACCAATCGTGCAAAAGCATTCCACAGCCACCCCATCTGAGGTGAAAGGTCTGGAAAAACAGGGCTTGTGTGGAGCAGCTGAGGGAACTGGGGTTGTTTAGTCTGGAGGAGGCTGAGGGGAGATCTGGCTCTCTATAGCCATCTGCCAGGAGGTTGCAGGCAGGTGGGGTTCAGCCTCTCCTTAGTAACACAGGATAGGTGGAGAGGATATGGCCACAGTTGCAGCAGGGAAGGTTTAGGTTGGGTATTAGAAGTAGTTCCCTGTTTTTCTTGGAGAGCTCAGAACTGGATGCAGTACTCCAGCTGCGGCCACACCAGGGCAGAGTAGAGGGGGTGGGAGATTGTCCCTTAACCTGCTGCCCCACTCTTCTTGATGTACCCCAGACTACTGGTGGCCCTCTTGGGCAGGAGGGCATGTTGTCCACCACTTGCCATGTGCTGTAACTGGCTGCAATTCCTTTCAGTTCATTTTTGCACTGTTTACTCAGTCACACCCTTCTTAATGCATGCCAGATCTTTGGCTTTGCTTTTGCACCTACCAGAAAGTTCCCCTCCAAAAACTTATTTCATACTTGTTAGATAAAACTTCTTCCACTGCCTTCAGCACCTCTGAGGCTGGCCTCTAGACTGGGAGCTGCAACCTGCCTCTCCTTGGGCTGGGGGCAGGGGTGGCAGGACTTGGTGTATAGCGAAGGGTAAAAGACCTTCAAGCCAGAGGAGCTCAGGGAGTCAGGAGAACCCTCCCAGTTTTCTGGCAGCTCAGCAGCCCAGCTGCTCCAGCCCTGAACCTTCTCTTCCAGCTGCATAGCCTTCTCCCTCCCCCTGCCCTTGTGCGTGTCCTGGTCCCCCACCAGCACCAAGTTGCTGAGCTGGGGCAGCACCCCGTGTGTCAGTGGCTTTCCTGTCCTGGGGAGACCAGAATAGGACACATGCAGCCGCAGAAGTGCCAAAGGAGGGAGGAGAGCATTTTTTGTTTGGTTGGGTTTTTTAAAGAAACAGTTACAAGCTTTTCATTAAAAGGTGGTGACCAGCAATGTCCAGCGTCGTCCAGCGGTGTCTGCTGGTCTCCGATAATCTTCGCCGGCTTCCACCAGGGTCCCTCAGACCCCTCTGTTGCTTGTTGCGCTCCCCTGACCCCGTGGCCGGGCTCCAACAGGCTGTGCGGAGCTGCAGGTAGTGCAACAGGCTCTGCCGTGCTCTGACGTCCTCCGGCGGTATTCCATGGTCCCTGACGCCCTCTGGTGGTCTCTGACTCTCCTTCGCTCTCCGCTGTTCCCATGGGGCTCCTGCGGCTGCGGGCAGCAGGTGGCAGCTGCTCTCCGCCTCTTGCTCATGGCTCCGGGCAGAGGAGATGCCCTTCGTGAGAGGTGGTCTGGGGGGTGGTACAGCAGGGCTGAGCTGCGTCTGGGCGGCCGGGCGAGTTCTGAGGAGCCGCTGTGGATGGCTCTGCTTACAGCCGGCGGTGGGACCGGTGCCGCTTGTTTGCAGCCGGGGGCTTGGAGCATCCCTGGGAGCCCCCGGCCGTCCTCGGACGCTTTGGGCCCCATGGTGCTGCAGGCAGCTGGGCCATGGTGGAGGAGTGCCCCAGGAGGCTTGATGACATTGGCTCCACCTCTATGGGCTGTGGCAGGTCTTGAGGTGGATCCACCTCCATGGGCTGAACGGTATTCTTTAGAGGGTCAGCCTCCATGCATGAGGCTTTGCTCTTCCTTTCACTCCTGTGATTTGTCTCTTGCCTGGCTTTGACAGATCCTCCTCTCCCAAGCACATCTGATGTCACAGTATGGCTGCACAGCGAGCTGTGGGCCAGGCGCAGGCCTGCTGGTTTGCTTGGGCAACCAATCACAGGCTGCTGCTGTCACAAATGGAAATCGCTGTGGCCAATGGGCTTGAGGGCCCCACTGGGGCAGTCAGTTGAAGGCTCTGATGGGAGTGACCATTGAAGGCCTGACTGGGGAAGCCACTGAAGGCTCCACAGGGAGTGACTGTTGAAAGCCCCAATGTGGGAGGCCATTGAAGGCTCCTCTGGAGGAAGCCATTGAAGTCCCCATTGGGTGTGGCCATTGAAGTCCCCATTGGGGGAGACAAGAATCAAGAATCAAGAAGACTGGAAGAGACCTCAAGGATCATCGAGTCCAACCTGTCACCCTACACCTTATGCCTATCTAAACCATGGCACCAAGTGCCACGTCCAATCCCCTCTTGAACACCTCCAGGGATGGTGACTCCACCACCTCCCTGGGCAGCCCATTCCAATGGCCAACCACTCTCTCTGTGAAGAACTTTCTCCTCACCTCCAGCCTAAACCTCCCCTGGAGCAGCGTGAGACTGTGTCCTCTTGTTCTGGTGCTGGTTGCCTGGGAGAAGAGACCAAACCCCTCCTGGCTACAACCTCCCTTCAGATAGTTGTAGACAGCAATGAGGTCTCCCCTGAGCCTTCTCTTCTCCAGGCTTCTCTTCTCCAGACCTTTAAAGTTGTCATTGTGGGTGGCCAATGAAGGCACCACAGGGTGAGGCCATTGAAGTCCCCATTGGGAGAGACCCTTGAAAGCCCCACTGGTGGAGACCATTGATGAGCCCTTTAGGGGAGGTCATTGGAGGCCCCACTGGGGAAGATCATTGATGTTCCCACTGGGGAATGCCATTGAAAAGACCTCTAAGTTCACTGAGTCTAACTGTCAGCCTCAGACCACCATGGCCCTTAAACCATGTCCTACAATGCCAAGTCTACATGTTAACACTTACTTCTGTGGATGGTCACTCCACCATCTCCACCCTGACCAATCTGGCTGGCTTGAGTTTGCTCCAGGTGTATCCCAGACCGTCAGTACCACACTGAGTATAAAGGGGGAATTTTGGTGTGAGGAGGAGAGCCTCCTGCTTGGGCTCCTCTTCAGGCCTCCCCTCACCCTGTTTCTCTTGTCTTCCTTCTCCTGCTCTCAAGGATACCTTCCTGTATGGTGGGACTGCTGTGCCCTTTCTGGGCTGAGTGTAAATTTAGATGCTTTCTGCTGGTGTCAGTTTTGCTGTTTCATTAAATCTATTTCAGATGCAGATCATTAGCTATGTGAGTGCGGGAATATCTGGGAAAACCTTTAGTCAGAGAAGTGCAACAACTCAGACACAAAATAAGTAGAGCAGTATGAAGATGAGAATTATAGATCTTGTTTTACTGTTTGGGAGGGAGCACAGGGGAAGCCACAATACTGGTTTGGTCTGATGCTTTCCTTTTGTCGCTTTCCAGTGATAAAAGTTTCCAGTTTTATGTTTCCACTTTTCTTATCACTAGCTGAAGCCTGTAACCAATTTCATAGAACCACAGCATGGTTTCAGAGGGAAAAGATCTTTAAGATCATCAGTTCCAACCTTTCTCTAACTCTGACAAGTCTGGTGCTAAGCCATGTCCCTCAGCACCACACCTCTGCAGCTCTGAAACACCTCCAGGGATGGGGATTCAGCAACCTCCCTGGGCGACCTGTTCCAGTCTTTGGGAACCCTTTCATTCAAAAAGTTTCTTCTAATGTCCAACCTAAATCTCCCCTGGTGCACCTTGAGGCAATTTCCTCTTTTCCTGTCACTTCTTACTAGGGAGAAGGCCACATGCTTTTTGTGGTGATAAAAGAATGAATGAGTGTTGCCTGACTCAGGACAGGTGCTCTTCTGAGAAGCAAAGAGACCAACACTGACATCAGAGTCCATCAGATGTACTCAGAAGTGTACTGCTTCACTCATCTGTTTGCCACCAGAAACAAGTGGTTAGTATGTGGTCCTCTGAGGTCTGTGGTATCTCCTTCCTCCTAGGCCAAGTTTCCATTCCAGTAAAAGACTCAGTACTTTAGGTAACTGGTCCTTGCTGTGGGTTGTAAAGTCTGAAATTGGGTATTGGGGATGCACCTACAGGAGAAAAATCCTCCTGGGTAGGGAGAAGAGGGTAGTGAGTAAGGAGCGATCAAGCCCCAGTCAGCATGAAATGCTGAGGAAAGGGCCTCAAAGCCACCTCTCTTCCAGGCTTAAGGCAGACTTTGTGAGCCCACAGTCTGTACTGACCCTCAGCATCAAAATGTCTCTGGAGAGCAAGTGAACAACTTTCCCCATTGAAGACCTCTTTATGCAGGTGTGACCCTCCACATTTTTTATTGGTGGTTATAGCACCTGCCTGAGATCAGGGAGCTATCTTCCCCTCAAAAATGCTTGGATGTACATCTCTTGAGCCAATGTTCTGGCTCTCTACCTGCCAGAGACAACCAGGGTGCCTACTCTGCTTCATCTTCTGTCAGCATCAATACAGGCTGGGGGATGAGGTGCTTAAGAGCTCCCCTTTGGAGTGCTGGTGGGTGATGAGCTGGACATGAGCTGACACTGTGCACTCCCAGCCCAGAGCCACCATGTCCTGGGCTGATCCCCAGCAGCATGAGCAGCTGGTGGAGGGTAGGGCTTCTGCCTCTGCCCTGCTGAGACTCCATCTGCAGTCTGCGGCCAGCCCTGGAGCCCTCAGCACAGGAGAGACATGGTTGTTGAATCTCTGTCTCTGGAGGCCTTCAAAACCTGCTGGGACGTGTTTATAGATTCATTGAATGGTTTGTGTTGGAAAGGACCTTGAAGATCATCTGGTTCCAGCCTCCCTGGCATTGGCAGGGACATCCCCCACTAGAACAAGGTTGCTCATGGCCTCACTGCTCAAGGCCATGTTCCTGTGGGATTTATTCTAGGTGATCCTGCTTTAGCAGGGGGGTTGAACTAGGTGTTGGAAGGAACCTCTGAAGAACACCTAAGAGGGCGCTTGGAGATAACAGATACTGGATCAAAATAAGATTTTTAAAAAGCAAACTCTTGAATATATTTACGTTTCATGGATCTTGTGCCACACCAAGCAGAGGGGATGGTGGGGGTAGCTTAAAAGGGCCGTGGGGCCTCGCTGAGGTGCAAAAGACTAGTCAAGTGCAGTAGTGGGAAGGGGGGAAAGAGAGAACGAGGAGATCAATCTGTAACTGACTGTGAACAATCAATTGAGATGCCCCACTACCTTCGGACCAGCCGACAGCATCTTACCATCGTAGACGTATTTATACCTTCGTGATCTTGTCGCTTCGCACTTGTGGCTACTTGCAGAGTACTGTCCCTTAGTTTTCCCCGGAAATGCACTCCCATTTCTAATAGGATACCAACAGAAAGTCACAGAGCAAATCAGAGCAAAGCCCTTTGAAGAAGCTCAGAGAGATTGCCTCCCTCGGGACGGAGAGACCTCGCAGCATTCTGGGAGGGCGGTATGCAAATCATCATGCACCGCCCCGCCTCCCGCCCGCCCTCCTGCGGCGGCGGATCCGCCCGCACTGACTGACGGGGCTTGGGTCGCTGGGCAGCCGAAATAGCTCCAGCGATGAGATGTGACATGCCCAGGGTGCTTGAGGTTTTAGTGATGGCTGCAAAAGAGACATAGCTATTTCTGTCTTCAGAGTGCCAATAGAATCGTCCCGGTCGGAAAACCGCTCTAAGATCACCCAGTCCAACTATTAGTCCAACACTGCCAAGCCACATCCCTCAGCTACGCATCTTTTAAATCCTTCCAGGGATGGGGACTTCACTGCTTCCCTGGGCAGCCTGTTCCAGTGACTGAGAACCCTTTCAGTGAAGAAGTTTCTTCTAAGATCCAAAGTAAACCTCACCTGGTGCAGCTTGAGGTCATTTCTTCTCAGTGTGTCACGTACTACCTGGAAGAAGACATTGATCCCCACCTGGCTCCAACCTCCTTTCAGGAAGTTGTAGAGAGTGAGTTGTCCCCTCATCCTCCTCTTCTCCAGGGTGAAAAACCCTGGTTCCCTCAGCTGTTCCTCATAAGACTTTCAGCTGCTTCTCCAGACTCTTTGCCAGCTTGGCTGCCCTTCTCTTGACATGCTAGAGCACCTCAATGTCCTTCTTGGAGTGAGGGTCCCAAAACTGAACCCAGTACTCGAAGTGTGGCCTCACTAGTGCTGAGTTCAGGAGGACAATCACTTCCCTGGACCACACTATTGCTGATCTGGGCCAGGACACTGGTGGCCTTCTTGTCCACTTGGACACATTCTGGCTCATGTCCAGCCAATTGTTCATTCAATGCGTGTGCATAAGGAGACTGTCTCTCACCCACTGCTATGTTTTCTCTTTAACCCTTCCCAGAACCATGGCCATATGTGCTTTTTTATTCCTGTGGCCTTGCAAACTGCTGCTGTGATTGCTATTGCATAACCTACTGAGAAGAGCCCCAATGAGAAGATGAAAGTTGGCTGAAGCAGATTGTTAAAGAAGCCTAGTGGCTCCCTTGAATCTAGAGCAACTGTGATTAAGGGCAGAAACATGAGACAGGTAAAACTGACTGCAACAGGAAAGGAAACTCACCACTATGTAAAAACTCAGCTTTCAGCAGGGTTCTCTCATATGAAGAAGTCAGCCAGGTCATTTCCGTCAGCAGCAGTAAAACCTGGCATGGGAATGCTCGGAGGAGAGGAAGAGAAAGGGACAGCAGAGGGGAGGGGGAATCCTTCAAAGGCTACACTTGCTGCACTTGGTTTAAAATCGTATGATAAGTTCTCAGTGTTATCCCTGTAGCAGAGATCCCTTAGGATTTTGAAGGGCCATTCCCCTGTGGAAAGGAGAGGAATGCCTGCAGGTGTGGAATTTTTTGGAGTCCTGTGATGGAGACACGGCTGAGTACAACCAGCACACCCACGGCCAGGCTGGGAAAGGGAGCACAACTGTTGTCACCTTCAGTCAGTGCTGAGTTAAATATTAATGTGTGGCAAAGGAGAGTTACTGGAAGGTTACCTTTGGCCCTCATTAAGAAAAGGTTCCACACCCTTGGAGAAGGGATGTAGTGAAATACCTTTAGGGAGGGAATCAGGAACTAGCAGATAAAATCCTGAAAGAGGAAGAAAAAAAATATTGGATTGAATGCTATGGCAGCATGCAGGTTTCCACCAGTGTGTTCATGTTGTTTGGGAGTCTGTAAAGGTCCTGACACTTAGTGCTGTGCCTGCTCACAGTGCAGCTGCACCTCATCACCTTTGTGTGTTCGGTCTATGGACACAGTGAGAGGGAGGTGGTGGAGATGGTGATGGGAGTGTACCCTGCAACTTGGCCTCTGCAGCTTAGTCCACAAAAGGAACCTTTTGTTCATACTCTGTGTCTTTGAGGGGCTGGAAGGCATTCGTAAGGTAGCTGAAAGGAAGGCAGTGGAAATAGAGAGGTGAGTGGAAAAGAAAGGTAAACAGGAACAATAGTGGTTTAGCCAGCAGGCTTCAATAACTGCACAATAAATGCTGGTATAAGGAACCTACAGGAAAATGAATCTGAATTGGCTGAGAGTATGTCCCTCTCAGCACAACTGCCATCTCATGGCTGACTTAAACCCCCAGTCTAGACAGAGGGGGCTCAGATGGCTCAAGGTTTTGTGCTTCCCACCACCTGTGAGAAGCGATCATCAAAGAAATGACTGACCTGGGGCCATTCAACCTGGAGAAGAGAAGACCGAGAGGGAATGTTCTTAATGTTTACAAATATCTGAAGGGTGGGTGTCAAGAAGGTGCCAGTCTCTTTTTAGTGGTGTCCTGTGTTAGGGGCAATGGATACAAACTGGAATACAGGAGGTTCCATCTCAGCATGAGGAAAAACTTCCTTATTGCAAGGGTGCTGGAGCACTGGAGCAGGCTGTCAAGAGAGTTTGTGGAGTCTCCTTCTCTGGAGGCTTTCAAGAGCCCTCTGAATGCATTCCTGTGTGACCTGCCCTAGGTGATCCTACTCTGGCAGGATGGTTGGACTTGATCTCTGGAGATCCCTTCCAACACCTAGCATTTTACGATTTTATGATTCTATGAAATATTTGAGGCTCATGATGACCAAAAATTAAGCAGCTTTGTGCATAAACCAAAGGCCTCTGTCTTGCTTGGCTGCTGTTTTCCCTGCTAATCAAATGGCACATTTGCTTGAAGCACCTAGAGCAGAAATTCTTGTGCCTTGTATGTGAAAAGTTTAGGCAGCCAGCATTTCATCTTTGCTGTTTATCTTTTTGTCCTGCTTCACTGAGCTGTGAACAGCATGCTTGAGGTTGTAAGCATGATGTGGCATAAATGAAAACCACATAATTAAATCAGAACCTCAGGTGAGTGAGTCTTTTCCTCCTCAGTCCCCAGCAGTGAGCAACACTTTCAACTGTCGTTGCACTTTAAACACCTCTGAAGTCCAGAGCCTGTGTTGTTAACAGTGGGAAAAATCAAGGAGCAGGCACTGGCTTGACAGAGACTGGGAAGAAAGCATATTCCACAATGGATTAAGATTAAATATATGTGTTCTGGTCTCAATGCTCATGTATTCCAGAAAAATCAGAGGCTAACAACAAAATCTGTCTCTTTACAAATTAAATTAGGGAATGGAAGCTATAAAAAGATTTAAAGCACTTGGATAAGCAGAAATGGGATGGGGAAGGCTGGATGACAGGTATCCCTGGACCCAGGAAATGTCCCTGACTCCATGCATCCTCTGCCTTGTCCTGCTCTGGGGAGCTCCACACAAACGTTATTGCTGTCATGTCCAGCAGCAAAAGACTAGTCAAGTGCGGCAGTGGGAGTGGAGAAAGAACAAAGAAATCTGTAACTGACTGTGATCAATTAATTATAAATACCACTGCCATCGGACCAGCCGATAGTGAGGTTTTGCAACAGAGCTAATTACAGCTCAGAGAACCGTAGACCATTTTAGTCATGATGCTGGTTCCTGCCCTTCAAAAATCAAATGGATGTGATTTTCTCTCCTTAGAGCAATGCAGCTGAATCTCCCTTAAGCGCTAGAGTGTAAGACATTCCCCGGGAATATCTTACTTTAGATAAAACTGAGCACCGCTGCATGATGGGTAAGATATATGCAAATCAGACTCCTCCAGCCAGCCGTTCCAGCCAGCCGCGCAAGAGTGCTGCTGCCTGCTTCTTTTCCCAGCAGCAAAGCAGGCGTGAGAGGTGAGCTTTGATAGGAGAACTCCCCCCACTGTTTCCAGATATTCTTTCCCATGGGAAGCGTGTAGAATTGACAGGAGCAGCCCTCCATCCACTGCTGTATTTCTGCATCTGCAGCCCTCCGGAGACTGGCAGAGTCATCCATACTGACAGAGCCTTTCACCGATGTGTGCTGGAGTTCCTAAGACCACACGCACCTTCCTCTGCTCGGGAGGGGCTGCTGAAGCCTTAGCTCCTGCTCCACAGCACGGCAGTGCTGCAGAGGAGGAGATGGGAGACAACAGGAGATGATGAGCTTGGATGGGATCACAGAATCTCAGCGCGGTGGGGGTTGGAAAGGACCTTTGGAGATCATCTGATCCAACCCCTTTGCTAAAAAGCAGGGTCACCCACAGCACCTTGTGCAGGGTCACAGTGTCCAGGTGAATTTGAAATCTCTCCAGAGCAGGAGATTTCACAACCTCTCTGGGGAGCCTGCTTCAGGGCTGCAGCACCCTCACAGCAAAGAAGTTTCCTCCTTATGTTTAGGTGAAACCTCCTGGGTTCCAGTTTGTGCCCATTGCCCCTTGTCCTATCACTGAGCACCAAGTCCTCAAACTGAGGATCTTTTTCCCTTTCCTGATGTGTGGTTTGGTTGTTTGGTTGTTTCGGGTTTTTTTTCCTTCCAAAAGTTGCAAGATTGGGCCACCATCAGCTGCCTCTCAGTGCTTTTGTGCCACTGCTGTAGCAGGTTCCTGCAAGTGAATATGCATTGGAATTAACCTCCATTTTGCCCTTAAAAAGGGGCTTCTCTTTTCCTTGTGCTTTCACACCCCTGTTTTCATACGCAATGTTCCACAACTGAGACCTACTTACCCTCACAGAGACACCTTTCACCTACTGTGGAGGTTTTCAAGGGATGACAGGATTAGACCTGTAAGAAAAATCCCTTATCCTGGCAAAGACCCAAAATATTTGTAAGACCTGTCAGGCAACAGGAACCTTGGGCCATCCCACAGGAAGACATCAGGATTGTTCCCATGCTTATTACTGCTGGCTTCATCTTTGGCCTTGTTCCAGCCACATCTCCACAGGCCACAAATTCAGTGTTGTTTTAGCAGCCTAATTAGATACTCTGCAGCATGCACTGGGTTCAGAGCTAAAGCAGGAGATATATGTCATCTTTTATACCTCCTTTTTCAATATATGTGTAATAACACAGGCTGGAGCCTTGCTGTCTCTTGTGGAGGACACCATCTACAGTGGAGACCCACTTTGAACATGACAGGACAGGGTTTTTTACAAGAGTTCAAGAGGATTTCTCTAGATAGCTTGTGTTAAAGTCTGTTGTGAGCCACTACTCTTCCAGCTACCTCTGTTAAGTTTAATGCTGTCTTCTTTCTCATTATCCACTACCTGTCTGCTTAGCTGAGTCCTTAGAGACTTAACTTACCATCAAAATATTTGACATGTTAAGTTAGAAAGTTAATGTTGCTTCAGAAGCCTTCATGATTGCATTTTTGTGGTTACTTTTAATTAATTCATGCTGATCTGCTCGTGTTGTCTCCCATCTCCTCCTCTGCAGCACTGCTGTGCTGTGGAGCAGGAGCTAAGGCTTCAGCAGCCCCTCCTGAGCAGAGGAAGGTGCATGTGGTCTTAGAGGCTCCAGCAGACAGCAGTGAAAGGCTCTGTCAGCATAAATCCACACATGACCCTGCCAGTCTGTCTGTATGGAGCACTGCAGATGCAGAAATGCAGCACTGGGTGGAGTGCTGCTCCTGTCAATTCTACATACAAGAGTAGCTGGAAACAGGGGGTTCTCCTTCTTGGAGTTAGGAGCACAAAACTGACCTAAATACTTGAGGTGTATCGAGTGCTGACAATCCCTTCCCTGGTCCTGCTGGTCAGACTATTCCTGAGCCAGGATGTTAGTCTTTTTGGTCACTTAGGCACACTGCTAGTTCATCTTCAGAAGGCTATCAACCAGCACCCCCAAATCTTGCCCTGTATATTGTTCTGACAGTTCTGAGCCTCTCCACTCAGAAATCTCTATTTCAGTTTAAATTGCCAAAGTCTCTAGCTAGTTGCTGTACTTCATCTTTCTAACCCGACTCATTCTTCCAAAGCTCAATTGCCATTGTGATTTCCTAATTTATGATCACACGCAGGAACTCCCAGCTGCTGAAATCTTAACACAGAAGTAACATTTCACCCTGCATAAACCAGTAGATAATTACATTTGTCTTTGGAACCTCGATGTTGAATTGCTTTTGTTAGTCCAGATCACAGTATGAAACTTTGTCATGGGGAGAAGAGGGATTTAACTATAAACATCCAAATGATGGCCATGGATGTCAACACAATCACAATCTAAAATACCTTTTTTCCAACTAATATTTAGGGCTACCCCTGAGAAGTTACTAGCACATCATGGTTGTAACTTAGTGTGTTAATTAATCTTCATTATCAGTACTTTGCATTGAGCTTCCCTTCAAGTCAAAAACCTAAAATAATAGATGGCTCTTTGTGCAAGATTTTACTTACACCATGTGTTTTTATTAAAGTTACAGCCTTATAATATACAGTCAGTTTATATGTGAGCAGTTACATGGTTCATGGCAAAGTGCTCCTTAATCAAATCTCACTTAGTCACACTGACAAATGAAGTCATGGTCTGGCAAAATATTTAAATATTGGCAGTACTGTAATCGTGAGGTTCTTGCTTTAGGTGCTGAAAATATTGTGCATGAGCTTAATGACAGAATCCCAGACTGGTAGGGGTTGGAAGGGACCTCTGCAGATCATCCAGTACATCCCTCCTGCTAATGCAGAGTCACCCATAGCAAGCTGCCCAGGATCACAATGTCCTGATGGGTTTGGAATCTCTCCAGAGAAGGAGGCTCCACAAGCTCTCTGGGCAGCCTGCTCCACAGCTCCAGCACCCTCACAGCAAAGAAGTTTCTCCTTAAGTTTAGGTGGAACCTCCTAAGCTCCTGTTTGTGCCCATTGCCCCTTGTCCTATCACTGGGCAGCACTGAAAAGAGTCTGGCCCCATCCTCTTGTACCCCACCCTTTAGCTCTTGCTGAGCATTGATCAGATCCCCTCTCAGGCTGCTCTTCTCCAGGCTAAACAGCCCCAGGGCTCTCAGCCTCTCCTCCTCACAGAGATGCTCCAGTCCCTTCAGCATCTTTGTAGCCTCTGTTGGACTCTCTCCAGTAGTTCTGTGGTTCTTGAACTGGGGAGCCCAGAAGTGGACACAATACTCCAGCTGTGGCCTGACTAGGGCAGAGTAGAGGGGGAGGAGAACCTGAATGCTGCATCAAGGTCATATAGGTTTCCATCTACTCTGCTTGTCTAGACTCTGTTACAGATGTTTTCCTTCAAGAGCTTTGGCACACTGCTTATGTGTGCTACAAATGGAAATCAGTCTTCTTCTTGCCGTTTTCTCAGTAACTCTCTCCCAAATGATGGTGTTAGAAAAGACCAAGGCTTAGAGACACAAGAAATTTAGGATAATTCAGTCCCTGCCAAGCAGATGTCAAGTGACTCCCAACGTTTTTATGTCTGAATGCTTCTGCAAAAGTGAGTCTCAGTGATCTGCTACATGGCTTTAAGGAAACAAAACTAACTCATCTTTTACCTTTTCTCTCCCTTGCATCTGAGGTTTAATGTTAACATCCAAAAGAAGACATCTGGTCTGCTAGAAACCTAAGTCATAGAATCCTAGAATCATAAAATGGTTTGGGTTAGAAGGGACCTTAAAAACCATCTATTTCCAAACCCCCTGCCATGTATGGGCAAGAACACCTCCTATTTATTAGTCCAGGGTGCTCAAGCTTACGTCCAGCTTAGCCTTGAACAACTCCAGGCTTGGAACCTCCGCAACTTCTCTAGGCAACCTGTTCCAGTGCCTCACCACCCTCACAGCTACCTTCTACAATTCAAAAATGCACTATGGCATGTGAGAGCACATTTTTGTTGAAAGACTGCTGTGTGCTAGGAAAGAAGGATGCAAATTTGGAAAGATTCTCGTGGGTTTTCTGTATCAAGGGAAAGCAAAATCAGTATGTTACCCTTAAGCTAACAGCTGCAATTTTAATTTGTATTCCGAGTTGTCAGTCACAGCTAATGAGGGATTTCAACTGCAGTTGAAATTCTTCTAGGAGAGATTCACAGATTGCATTGAGTTGGAAGTGACCCTCAAAGGTCATCTTCTCCAACCCCCCTGAGGGTGAGCAGGGACCCCTCCAACTAGGTCAGGCTGCTCAGGGCCACATTAAGTCTGATCTTAAATGTCTCCAGGGATGGAGCCTCCACCACCTCTCTGTGCAGTCTGTTCCAGTATTTCTCTGCCCTCGCTGTGAAGAACTCCTCCTAATGTCCAACCTAAATCTACTCTGATCCAGTTTTAAACTATTGCCTCTTGTCCTGTTGCAACAGCCCCACTTCAGCCTTTCTGTAGGCCCACTTCAGATACTGAAATGTTGCTCTAATGTCTCCCTGGAGCTTTCTCTCCTCCAGGCTGGACAGCCCCAGCTCTCAGCCTGTCTTTGCAGGAGAGGTGCTCCAGCCCTCTGAGATGAAGTAGTGATGTGATCCTTTAAAAGGTGCTTTATAAGACCTTTGAGCAGCACTGGGCAAGCACATACACACACATGACTGCATAAATTCAAGCACAAGTAACGCTTATGTTGCTACAACAGTCAGGAATGACCTAAGGGATTTGAATTCAGTGTACATCTGTAGCTATGCAGGCTGTCATCCAAGTCAAGCCAGAGATTCTCACTCTGAAGGGCTTCCTTCTAGACTTTCTCTCCTTGTGTTGTAAAGCTTTTTTTAAAGAGCAGTTCCATGAAAACTGCTACAGTTGAAGTTCCTCCTGAGTTTGGGTTCAAACCACAGCATTTGGGTACAAAAATCCCATGTGTTTGAGGTCCTCTTCCCCTCTCTCTTTTTATTAAGTGTAGAATTCCTGCCTGTGAGCACATATTTCATTACTTTTGTTCATGCTGAGTGACAACATGAGCTTTTAGATTATCAGGTGCAATAGTAACATTTTCCTAATGGTTGTACTCTGTGATCTTAAAGGCCTTTTCCAGCCAAAATTATTTTATGATTCTATGATTCTATCTCTGCTTTTTACCTGCTAGCTTACAGAAACTGGTAAGAACATTGCAATGTAGAGTCACTAAGACTGCTATGCAGTCTTAATAGAGTTTAGTTTACTTCCAAGCAGAAACCAAGTATAGAACTGCAAAATCATAGAATCATATCAGTTGGAAAAGACATCAAGATGATCAAGTCCAGCCATTCTCTAAATCTACCAAATCTGGTGCTAAGCCATGTCCCTCTGCACCTCATCTCTGCCTCTTTGAAACACCTCCAGGGTGAGGAATCAACCACCTCCCTGGGAGGCCTGTTCCAGTCTTTGAGAACCCTTTCAGTCAATAAGTTTCTTCTAATACCCAACCTAAGCCTTCCCTGATGCAAACACTTCAGGACTGGAAATCATGGCTTTATTACTTCTGCCAAACAAACAAACTAACAAAATAGAAACCAGGAAACTCAGTGCTCCTGACACCATACATAGAACAGTTACTCACTCTTGTTTCTGAGCTAAGAGCATCTTGCACTGAAACATGTCCTGGAAAAGTTACACTAGGTGGTGAGTACTGAGAGGCACAGTACAAAGAATTTGTCTGAGAAGAAACAGCATCACTTTAACTACAGACTAATAGGTGTGGCCAGCAGCTGGCAACCTGTCAGGAAAGCAGGTGCTGGAGAGGCATCCAAAAGACCAGTCAAGGCCAGCAGTGGGGTGGGATATAGAAAGGTTAGTTTAACTAACAGTAATAATTTCTGCTAACCCACTACCTTCGGACCAGCCAATGCCAAGGCTCCTTCAGCTTTTAGATAAACCTCTCCAATCCCTGTTGCACTCTAGTTAGGATGATTTATTTAACTAATCCAGCCAAAGAAGATGTTTAATGTACGATATGAAATCATGTCATGAACACCTATTAACCAACTCTGTGTTCCCTTTCCCCATTTCTTTGCCACTTCAGGCAGTGAACTAGTTCTTGGACTGCAACAAATTTGCATGATGGGAAATATAAGCAAATGACTGAGCTGTAAACTCCTGTCTGTGCCATCAAAATATTGAGCTGAGCCACTGCTGAGAGAGGCCTACAAACAGCACTGGGTGCTTTGAAACTGGTGCAGAGAGATGGGGTTTTGGAGGGCTAGTTCTACTTTCTGAGCATCTAATGAAGAAACAAATCCTACTCCATGAACAGGGTGATAAAATGCAGCAGATGGCAGCAACATACAAAGGAAGCAGCACCCTTTGCTTATCTCAGGATTACCCTGAGCATACAGACTGTACCCTTCCTCACACTGACCCACTGGCCTAGAGCCCATGAATAGCTCCATTTTACTTGTCTGGATTTCAACTCATTTTAATTTCTGCAAGACTTCTGCAAGGATTCAACAATGCCAAATGCCAGGTCCTGCACTTGGGTAATAACAATCCCATGAACGCTTCCAGGCTTGGGGCAGAGTGGCTGGAAACTGCCTAGCAGAGAAAGACCTGGAGGTGTCAATTGACAGCCAGCTGAAGATGAGCCAGGACATGCCCAGGTGGCCAAGAAGGCCAACAGCATCCTGGCCTGGACCAGCAATAGTTTGGCCAGCGGGACCAGGGCAGTGATTGTCCACCTGGACTCAGCACTGATGAGGCCATACCTTGAGTAATGGTTCTCTTTTGGGCCCCTTACTATAAGAACATTGAGGTGCTGGAGCTAGTCCATGGAACAGCAACAAAGCCTGTGAAAGGTCTAGAGAACAGGTCTGGTGAGGAGCAGTTGAGGGACCTGGGGTTGTTTAGCCTGGAGAAAAGGATACTGAGGGGAGACCTTCTCACTCTCTACATCTCCCTGAAAGGAGGATGCAGTGAGGTGGGTGTTCGTCTCTTCTCCCTAATAACAAGTGATAAGACAGGAGGAAGTGGTCTCAAATTGCACCAGCAGGGGTTTAAGTTGGATATTAGAAAAAACTTCTTGTCTGAAAGGGTTCTCAAAGACTGGAACAGGCTTCTTAGGGAGGTGGTTCAGTCTCCATCCCTGGAGGTGTTTCAAAGAGGCAGAGATGTTGTGCTGAGGGGCATGGTTTAGCACCAGACTTGTCAGAGTTAGAGAATGTTTGGACTCAGTGACCTCAAAGGTCTTTTCCAAATGAACAATTACATGATTCTGTAACTAGTTATTTGTCAGCAGGTGTCTTAAATTAAGAATCAGACGGGAAGATTCAAAGCTGAATGCCTTTACATGTTCAAAAGAGCATCACTGAGATTCTGTCAGCATAAATAAATAACCTGAAAGGAAAGAGCTGCTGATATTAAGATGCACCTACTTCAAATAAGAGCATCATTTTGACTTCATTTTCACTATCTTTTTAAAGCATCTGAGCTAACAATTAAAAGGGTGAATCAGATGAGGGGCAATGTTTTGAAATTGGAGCAGGGTAGATTTAGATTGGACATTAGGAGGAAGTTCTTTACAAAGAGAGTAGTAAAATACTGGAACAGGTTGCCCAGAGATGTGGTTGAGGCCCCATCCCTGTAGACATTCAAAGTCAGACTTGATGGAGACGATCTTGTTGGAGATATCTCTGCTGAGTTCAGGGGGGTTGGACAAGATGACCTTTGAGGATCTCTTCCAATCTGATCCAATCTGTGATCCTGAGAACATAATAAAGGGTGATCTTAAAATTATATGTTCTCACACGTAAAAGTATCTGTCCCTACTCTGTAGGAAGCCGGAAGGGATAATTACAAGTGCAATCCATTTGTTTTGTGGATGTAAAAGGGACATTTTGTATGGACGGGCTTGAGAAGAGAAGGCTTAGGGGAGACCTTGTTACCGTGGACCAGAACATAAAGGGTGGCTACCAGGATCATGGAGACTCCCTTTTCACAAGGAGCCCCATGGAAAAGAAGAGGGGTGATGGGTACAAGTTACTGCTGAGGAGATTCCCATTGGACTTCAGAAGAAAATGTTTCCCCACAAAAACAGTCAGACATTGGAATCATCTCCCAAGGGAAGCAGTGGATTCCCTACATTGGTAGGTTTTAAAACTCAGCTTGGCAGGGTGCTGGACCATCTCATTTTGACTTAACTATCACCTAGAAAGGTTGGACCAGATGATCCTTGGGGTCCCTTTCAAGCTGGCATTCTGTGATTCTGGGACATTTTATCTGCTCATTTCATTACTGTTTGAACTGTTTCACTTTAAATCATGCCACAGACTATTTATACAGGCTCAAACAGAATATTTATTAGAAGTGACGGTGAAGCCTGAATATAAATCGAGATGTTAAGTGAGTAGTCTCAGTGGACATTTATAATTAGCATGTGAATGTATAAGCAGATATTAAGTGCCAGCTACCCAAATCTAGTGTTTTCAGTATGAAGGGGGTTGGGTTTTATATGGTTGCATTTTCTCATGCAGCACATCTGGGTAAACATGGATTCTCTGGGCTCTCAGGTCCCCTGAACCCAGAGCACAGAGATTTTCTTAATGACTGGGGGGCATTCCTTAGTCACAAAAGAAGCTGGCTAGGACTGCCATGCCCCCAGGATGGTCTTCTTACAAATCCTCCAGAGATAACAGTTGTGTGTATGCCAAGTGGTGTGCAGGCAGCATGTTTAAAGAGCATTCTGCTGACTGTAGTCCCAGAAGACCATGGCATGAGTGCCTAAATAGAGTCTCGCATTCTCTCTGGCCCTGTCATCACATGGGCATTGCTTACAGGATCACAGAATGCCAGCTTGGAAGGGACCCCAGGGATCATCTGATCCAACCTTTCTAGGTGATAGTGTAGTTGAAATGAGATCACCCAGTACTCTGCCAATCTGAGTTCTAAAACCTAACAACGTAGGGGAATCCACTGCTTCCCTTGGGAGATGATTCCATTGTCTGACTGTTCTCATGGTGACAAATTTTCATCTGGAGTCCAATGGGAATCTCTCCAGGAGTAACTTGTACCCATCACCCCTTGTTTTTTCCACGTGACTCCTTGTGAAAAAGGAATCTCTGTCCTCCTGGTAGCCACTCTTTTTGTACTGGTCTGTGGTGCTAAGGTCTCCCCTGAGCCTTCTCTTCTCAAGGCTGAAGAAACCCAGTTCTCTCATCTTTTCTTCTTATACTGCAGCCTGACAGTGATCTGAGTGCTCACTCTGCTTCCCATACTGCTGCTGGTAGGGAGGGAATTGGAATACAAATGGCACTTTCATTAGGGATTCACAAGTCCCAGTAAAACCCAGCTCACTCCAACACCTGTCTCACTATGTCGTGCTAATGGCAGTTAAGGGTCTGGTTGTGTCAACAGTACAAGCATGTAAAAGTCAGGGAGAGAAGAACTACATCATGTAGTGAAGTAACAGTTTTTAGAGATGTATGGAACTGTTAGATTGCATCCAGAGGAAGCCCTGAAGATGATCTGGGGGCTGAAGCACCTCTGTTGCAGAGAAAGGCTGAGAGAGTTGGGATGTTCAGGCCCGGAAAAGAGAAGACTCCTGAGTAAGTCAAGAGCAAGAAGTTCATGTGCCCACTCATCTGGATTGAGCACACACTCACGAGGACCTTGCAGTGCCCCAGAGTGACAGGGATGGGTGAGGAACCACTGTCTCAAAGAAAACATACTCCCTTCAACAGACGCTTCTCTGAAGATAAGATTAGCATCTAAAGTGTTTTGTTGCAGGTCTTTCTGCAAGTTCTGTTGAAAGATTTCAACACCAGGGCAAAAAAAAGTAAAAATGTACATGTTTAAGGGAATAAAAATAAGGCCAAGCAAACATAATTTGTCTTGAGTGACATTTTGCAGGACAGGTGTTCATCTGTCTTCCCCAAGTTTCACTCTTTAGGACAAACTGATTTTTGATGTAACAGAAAAAAGGGAAAAAAACCAACTGTAAAACAACAGACTTCTTTCTGCAGGCCTATAGCATCTTTATGTCACACATCAAAGGTGGCAGATCTTCAGAAAGTAGCCACAACAGGGCCCTCTGTAATTTTTCATGAGTACCTAACTGTCCACTTGTACATTCATAGAATCTTAGATTCATAGACTAGTGTGGGTTGGAAGGGATGTTAATGATCATCCAGTTCAAACTTCCCAGCCATGAGCAAGGACCCCTTCCACTTGACCAGGTTGCTCAAGGCCTCATTCCATCTGGCTTTGAACAGTTCCTGGAAGGGAGCATCTACCACCTCCCTGGGCAACCTGTTCCAGGGACTCACCACCCTCACTGGAAAGAATTTCTTCCAAATATCCAGTCTAAATCTACCCTCTTCCAGCTTAAAATCATTGCCTCTTGTCTTATCACAACAAGTCCTTGTAAAATGGTCCCTCCACAGCTTTCTTGTAGCCCCCTTCAAGTACTGGCAGGCTGCCCTAAGGTCTCCCTGGAGCCTTCTCTTCTCCAGGCTGTACTGCCCCAACTCTCACAGCCTGAACACAATACTCCCTCCAGCTGTGGTCTCACCAAGGAAGAGCAGAGGGGAGGATAACCTCTCTTGACCTGCTGGTCACACCCCTGGACACCATTTGCCTTCTTGGCCACAAGGGATTATTTGTTGTCCACCAGCCCTCCCAGATACTTCTTCATGGACATGCTTTCCAGCAGGTCAGCCCCTAATGTGTACTGGTGCATTGGTTTGTGGCCACTCTCCTGTAGCAGCTTCACAGTTAATATCTGGAACTACCTAACTAAACTGCCCCTGCTTGTTTGGAACAATATAATTAGACCCTTGCATAATAATAAAATACAGCTCGGTAATTAAATTATCAGAATCCATTGACTGCTGTGCTTCTGCTTCTTAATGCCTACTGTAAAACAAACCAGATGGACGCTGTGACCAAATTAATGTTGCTGTAGGAGCTTAATAGTTGCGTGTTGTGGTTGCTAACATCCTGCATTAGTGAGTTAGAGAACAATTCTCTGCTGTAGGATTATTTTTTTTTTCATTATCTTCTACTTGTTATCCTCAAGTGAAAAACACCCAGAAAAGTGAGTAAGCAAGAGAGGACTCCCAGCACCACTCTGCTGAGGGAGCTTTAAAATGTATACTCTTCCAAGAACTGCTGAAAGGGCTGTAGTAATTAGCATGTTCTTCACTAAGTAATGTGTGTTATTTGGCAGCTTGGTATCTGAACAACTTTTCACACACAACAGGCATTTCTGAAACATTTTTATAGTATCACTGACACTGCACATTGCTGGGTATCACAGACTCATAGAATCACAGAGTGGTGTGGGTTGGAAGAGACCTCTAAAGGTCATTTAGTCCAACCTACCTGCAGTCAGCAGGGACATCTACAACTTGGGTAGATTGCTGAGAGTTCCAAACAACCTGACTGGGAATGGTTCCAGGGATGGGGCATCTACCACCAGGTTCCAGGGTCTACACCCTCATTATATAAAAAAAAAAAAATCTTCCTTTTATCTAGTCTAAATCTCCCTCTTCTAGTTTTAACCATCACCTGTCACAACAGGCCCTGCTAAAAACATTGTCCTTTTCTTTCTTAAATGCCTCCTTTAAACATAAGGACTACCCAGAGACTTCTCCAGGCTGAACAACCCCAACTCTCAGTCTGGCTTCACAGCACAGAGTTTCCAGTGCTCCTATCATTGCTGTGGACTCCTCTGGCCCCACTCCAACAGGTCCATGTCTCTCTTGTGCAGAGGACTCCAGAGCTGGCCCCAGAACTGCAGATGTGATCTCAACAGATCAGAGCAGAGGGGCAGAATACATTCCCTCCACTTGCTGCCCGTGACTTGGGGGTGTCGGTGGATGAAAAACTCAATATGAGCTGAAAAAATGTGCTTGCAGCCCTGTGGCCTGGGCTGCATCAAAAGCATGACCAACAGGACTAGGAGGTGATTCTGCCCCTTTACTCTTCTCTGGTGAAATCCCACCTGAAGCACTGCATCCACTTCTTTTGCCCCCAGCATAAGAAGGACATGCAACTGTTGGAGCAGGTCCAGAGGAGGCCATAAGGATGATCAGAGGGCTGAAGCACCTCCCCTGTGGGACAGGCTGAGAGAGTTGGGGCTGTACATCCTGAAGAAGGAAAGACTCCCAGGAGACCTTAGAGCACCTGAATGGGCCTACAAGGAAGCTGCAGAGGGACTTTTTACAAGGGCTTGTAGTGAAAGGACAAGAGGGAATGAGCTTGAAGAGGGTAGATTTAGATTAGATATTAGGAAGAAATTCTTTCCAATGAGGGTGGTGAGACACTGGAACAGGTTGCCCTGGGAGGTTGTGGATGTCCCCTCCCTGGAAGGTGTTCAAGACCAGGTTGGATGAGGCCTTGAGCAACCTGGTCTAGTGAAAGGTGTCCTCGCCCATGGCAGGGAGTTGGAACTAGATGATATTTAAGGTCCCTTGCAACCTGAACTATTCTATGAATCTTTGAATCTGTGATCCATGGTAGACATCAAGCCACAGCCAGATGGTGACCTTTTGAAGATCTGCAAGAACTACACGTAGACAAGCATTTGCTTGCTGTGTGGTGTAACCAACATGGCACATTGCCCTTGCTTATCTGAAAAGCTGATCCAGCTGTGGACAAGGTTTCTCTCCCTGTGTATTTGGCCACCCAAAACAAATATGACATGATTTAACTCCTAGTTATCTGCTGATCCTGCATTTCAATATTGCATGCCAATCTTACAATCAAGAATATACTTTGAAAATAAATTAAAAATGTCATAAACATGGATGTCAGTGGCAACTTGCTATGGTACATTCCCATCAAAGAATGGCACCCTGAGATGCTGAAGCCAGCTTTTCTCTAGGAGGGAAAAGTGCTCTGTAAACATTCATTAATTCTCTCCTCATTTTGGAAATGTGAGAGTTACAGGATCACAGAAGCCCAGCATGGTGGGCATTGAAAGAGATCATCTAGTCCAACCCCCTGCTAAAGCAGAGTCACCCACTGCATTTTGCCCAGGATTACAATATTTAGGTGGGTTTGGAATCTCTCCAGAGAAGGAGACCCCTCTCTGAGCCTGCTCCAGAGCTCAAACACCTTCACAGCAAAGAAGTTTTTCCTCATGTTTAGATGGAACTTCTTGGGTACCAGTTTGTGCCTATTGCCCCTTGTCATGTCACTGGGCACCACTGGGAAGAGTCTGACCCCATCCTCTTGCTCCCCACCCTTTAGCTCTTGCTGAGCATTAAGATCTCTTCCCAGGCTGCTCTTCTCCAGGCTGTACAGCCCCAGAGCTCTCAGCCTCTCCTCCTCACAGAGATGCTTCAGGCCCCTCAGCAGCTTTGTAGCCTCTGTTAGACTCTCTCCAGTAGTTCCCTGTCTCTCCTGAACTGGAGAGCCCAGATCTGGACACAGTACTCCAGGTGTGGCCTCTCCAGGACAGAGTAGAAGGGGAGAAGAATCACCCTCCACCTGCTGTCCACACTCTTTGTTTATCTCAAGGTTTGATGGTTTTTTGCACAAGACCTGGACAGAATCCTAGCCTACTTTTTCCACTACATGGATAACTGGAACATACCTACATGACTCCATCAAAGCAGAAGGCACATATTTTTACCTTTGGCACTGGGCTTGCACATACACAAATGAGTAATCTGGTAGATTCAGAGAGCCCTTTTGGCTTGGCAAATCCCTAACAGCCCCCGAATTGTTCTTCTCTTTAAAGCTACTTTAAAGCATCCAACTCAAGGCCAAATACACTTGGAAAAAATGGCATACACAGAACATCAGCATTATGCTAACTTGCAGTTTGTTTGCCAAACCGTGTCCTTCTCTGGAGGACTGCCATCCCAGACCAGGAGGATGTCAAAAGCAAAGGAGAGCTGTTTTTTAAAGGATGACAAAATGGTGCAGAACACAAGATTTATGAAAAAATACTGCCAGCTGCTCAATTTGCTGAGACATACTGAGAGTGCTGTGCAGATGAGAGGGCAGGTTTTGGCTGGGGAACAGGAAATATCTTCTGCAGGAACAATCAGCCAATATGCAAGAAAAAGCCTGAAAATCTGCACTTGGGTCACACCAACCTCATGAGCGTTCCAGGGATGGGGCAGAGCGATTGGAAAGTTGCCTGGCAGAAAAGGACCTGGGGATGCTGCTCAACAGTCAGCTGAAAATGAGCCCATGTGTGGCCAGGCGACCAAGGCAGCCAACAGCGTCTTGACCTCGATCAACAATAGTGTGACCAGTAGGACCAGGGAAGTGATTGTCCCCCTGGACTCAGCACTGGGAAGGCCACAACATGAGTACTGGGTTCAGCTGTGGGACCCTCAGTCCAAGAAGGACATTGAGGTCCTGGGGCAGGTCCAGAGAAGGGCAATGAAGCTGGTGAAGGATCGCAAGAACAGGTCTGTTGAGGAGTGGCTAAGAGAACTGGGGTTGTTTAGTCTGGAGAAGACAAGGCTACAGGGAGACCCTAGCTCTCTACAACTCCGTGAAAGGAGGCTGCAGTGAGGTGGGGGTTGGTCTCTTCTCTCTACTATCAGGTGATAGAATGAGAGGAAATGGCCTGGAATTGTGTCAGGGGAGGTTTAGATTGGATATTGGGAAAATTTTCTTCCCTGAGTGGTCAGGCATTGAACAGGCTGCCCAGAGAGGTGGTGGAGTCACCGTCCCTGGTGTTCAAGAAATGTGTGGACATGGCACTTTGGGACATGGCTTAGTGGCCATGGTACTCCTAAGCTGATGGTTGGAGTCGATCATCTTGGAGGTCTTTTCCAACCAAAACAGTTCTATGATTCTATGAACCTGTAGGATTAATTATATCATATCTATCTTTCCCATAAGCTAAGATTTCAGACTAAGAATAATTTACAATAGTTAAAAGTATTTCAAGACATCACAGTGACTAAAATGCTGGTAACTACAAATGCTCAATTTTTAATTATTTTTTTTATAACCTTTCCCACTACTGGAAGTTATAAATTGTTTAAATTTGGGGGGATTTTGGCTGGTTTTTATTTTTGAGAGAAAGTGCGGGGTAATGAAGGCCAGTGAGTCCCCAGAAAAAAAAGAAAAAAACAAACAAAACCCCCCCAAAGAAACCCAAACCAAACAAACTAGCCAACAAACAAAAACAAAACAAAAAACCCAAACCAAACAAGCCAAAAAAAGAGCAACAATTACATAGAAAGGAAAAGCCTGTAAGTTTTCAAAGATTCTAAGCTATTTCTTTTATCCATACATCACTCCCATGTTTTTATTTGATTTTAGCTGTGTAGTGTTGACTCCTAACCTCTTAATTACATGCAGCTACAAAATGAATCACAGAATC
Organism: Indicator indicator; assembly: GCF_027791375.1. Taxonomy (NCBI): domain Eukaryota; kingdom Metazoa; phylum Chordata; class Aves; order Piciformes; family Indicatoridae; genus Indicator; species Indicator indicator. The sequence goes on from NC_072020.1 coordinate 10,291,883, forward strand.
ACTGAATCGTCTCAGTTGGAAAAGATCTTTCACATCATCCAATCCAACCATTCTCTAACTCTGCCAAGGCTGGTGCTAAACCATGTCCTTCAGCACCACATCTCTGCCTCTTGGAAACACCTCCAGGGATGGGAATTCAACCACCTCCCTGGGCAGTCAGTTCCAGTCTTTGAGAACACTTTCAGTCAAGAAGTTTCTTCTGATGTCCAACCTCAGTCTCCCCTGGTGCAACTTGAGGCCATTTCCTCTCGTTCTATCACTTGTTACAAGGGTGCACAATCATTTCTTCTAGCACATCACTTGCTCTAGGGCCCAAGAATGGTCTGGAGAACTTCTGAGGAGCAACTGAGGGGTTCAGCCTGGAGAAAAAGAAGGTCAGGGGAGACCTTCTAACTCTCTGTGGCTCCCTGGGGGAGGTTGGAGCCAGTCTCTTCTCCTGTGGAACAGATGACAGAACAGGAGGAAACGGCCTCAAGTTGAACCAGAGGAGGTTTGGGTTGGGCATGAATATCATTGGATAAGAAGAATGGTTTCTTCACCAGAAGGTTGTTAGGCCCTGGACCAGACTGCCCAAGGCAGTGGTGGAGTCCCCATCCCTGGAAGGGTTTTGAAGCCGTGGATATGTGGTGCTGAGGAACATGGTTTGGTGGTGACCTGGCAGTGCTGGGTTGTTGGTTGGACTCAATGATCTTCAAGATTTCTTCCAACTCAAACGATTCAAGGATTCCGTGATTCTGACAAGACACCAACATCTGCCTCACTCCAACCTCCTTTCAGGGAGCATAAGAAGATCTCTCCTCAGCTTCCTTTTCTCCAGACTAAAAGTGACAATAGAACATGATTTATACATGACAGAACAGAACAAAGTTTTGTTCTGCTCTCTCTGTTATTTGAAGGAATAAGCTTTTAGATTGCCAAAATTCTTGCTAGCCTTGTTAACTACTCTGGAAGCAAAAGAGCTGACACAAAGACAGCCAAATCTGTTCCTTTATGAAAGTGTAGTAAGACAGAAAATCATTTTATTGTCAGCTAATGCTTCAGTTTATACGACACAATTTAACTTGCAATAAAATAGAAACAGATTGGGTCATGTCACTCATAACAATCATCCTGGCAGAAGCAAGGGTGAACCATTCCACTTCCCAGTGCTACTGGGCTGAAAGCAACCTGCTGTGGATTACCCAGTCCAGTTAACACCAAAACCAGACTTAGGCACATTATTCTTTGTATTTTTTTGTCCCCAAAACTACATACCAAGCTTAGCTTTAGTCTACACATTTGGCTCATAAGTCTAATCAAACGATGGGAAGAGCACACGGATATCTGGATTGCTCAGCAAGCCTGACCCTGCTCATTCACACACATGTAACAGCCCTGCCATTGACTGCTGTGTGGAACTGCTCACTAAAGCAAACAATGCCTTGCTCACTCATTTATTTCACCACCTAGTCACTGTTTCACTCACTTGGTTGACTCCTTCCTACTTACAGCCTTAGCATCTCATCTTGCTTTCCCAGTGAGTAATGCCAATTAAAATTCACTTAAGACCCACATAGACTGAGAAAAGCAGAATCACACCCTCAGTCTGAGAGATACTGAACTTCATCAAACAATCTCTCAGCATGACTTGGAAGTATTTTAAGAGCAGCTCTGAGGAGAATGACTTGGGGATGCTAGTGGATAAAAAGCTGGACATATGATGGCACAGTGCACTCCCAGCCCAAAGCCAACCATGCCCTGGGCAGATCCCCAGCAGTGTGAGCAGCAGGTGGAGGGAAGGGATTCTGCCTCTCTGCTCTGCTGAGACCCCACCTGCAGTGCTGAGGCCAGCTCTGGAGTCCTCAGCACATGAGATACATGGACCTGTTGCAGCAGGGCCAGAGGAGGCCACAACAATGATGGGAGGGCTGGAAGCCCTCTGTTATGAGGCCAGGCTGAGAGAGTTAGGGCTGCTCAGTCTGGAGAAGGCTCTAGGGAAGACTTTCTGGTGGCCTTTCAGGACTTAGAGGGTCCAATCAGAAAGCTGGGGACAGACTTTTTATCAGGGCCTGTTGTGACAGGACAAGGGGTGATGGTTTAAACTAAAAGAGGGAGATTCAGACTAAAGAGAAGGAAGGCATTTTTTACACTGAGGGTGAGATGCTGGCCCCAGTTGCCCAGAGAGGTAGTAGATGCCCCATCCCTGGAACCATTCCAGGTCAGGTTGCTTGGGGCTCTGAGCAACCTTCTGTAGTTGAAGTTGTCCCTGCTCACAGTGTCTGTGGGGTTCGGACTAAATGACTTTTAGGGGTCATAAAGCATCCTGTGATTCTATGATTCTTAGATCTTAAGTAAGACTTCAGTGCTGCACAGGCCTTGCCTGGTCTTCTTTTGTTCTCCTTTTCACCCCACTTGCCTTGAAAGTGAAGGATGAGGTTCTACCTTTGGGTTTATTTATCTAAGTAAGTGTTACGGAGAGCTAAATGTGGCCTTTTGCATGTAAATGAAAGCCAAGGTTTTAACACTTCCATAGCTGTCAGCAGTTCATCCTTCATAACACACTTCTCAGCATCAGTCTGTGCAGACACTCATTTACTTCAACATTTCTTTGGCTAAAGTCCAGTTCCCTTGATTTCTCTTAATTATATGTTTCATACCCAGCATGAAGGCTTCAGAGAGGTGCCCCATCCCTGGAACCATTCCAGGTTGGGTTGCTTGGAGTTGTGGGTGGCCTGCTCTGGTTGGAGGTGTCCCCACTGACTGCACCGGAGTTGGGCTGGGTAACATTTGGAGGTCCCTTCCAACCTGAACCAGTCTGTGATTCTATGCAAGTGGCTGTGTAACATCTTCAAGTTGTAAAACCAATGACCTCTTTTATTCTATGATACAAGTTAATGCAGTGGGTGATTCTTCACATCACATCCCTGACCAGCATCTTCAGCTCACTCCTAAAATGTTGTGTTGTCTGCCCATCTCGTGGCCAAGTCCTACATCACTGCACAACAGACTTTAACACACAGGTCTGTCTATTTATGTACACGTGCATAAAGCACTGCACTGCTGATCCTGTCTGTCATCAAGCACCAAACACTCTCATCATCCTCCAGTTTTAGAAAGGGAATGTTATTTTGCCAGGAACAGCTTTCTCAGACCAGCAGTAGAGTGAATTTTGGGTTTACTATTTTGATCTTCGGAGATATGTGTATGATAAAGAAACACATATTTGGCTGCCAAAAGGACTGCCTGACAACTAGAATTCACAGAATCACAGAGTCCATCAGGTTGGAAGGGAACCTCAGAAGTCATCTTGTCCACCCCCCCCTGCAGTCAGCAGGGACGTCTCCAGCTAGATCAGGTTGCTCGGGGCCCTTGCTGAGGGCCCCAGCAAGTTTGACCTTGAATGTCTCCAGGATGGAACCTCCACCACATCTCTGGGCAACCTGTTCCAGTACTTCACTGTTCTCATTGTGAAGAACCTCCTATTAATGTCCAACCTAAATGTACACTGCTCCAGTTTCAAACCAGCCCCTCATCCTATCACTACAAGCCCCCAGCCTTCCTGTAGGTCCCCTTTCAGGTACTGGAAGGCCACTGTAAAGGTCTCCCTGGACCATTCTTTCCAGGCTAAACAGCCCCAACTCTCTCAACCTGTCTTCATAGGAGATGTGCTCCAGCCCTCTGATCATCTTTATGACCTTACTCTGGACCCTTTCCATCAGGTCCGTGTCTTTCTTCTGTTGGGGGCCCCAGAACTGGACACAATACTCCAAGAGGGGTTTCACCAGAGCAGAGCAGAGTGGCAGAATCACCCCTCTTGACCTCTGGCTGCACTTCTTTTGATGCAGCCCAGGATGTCATTGGCTATAAGGGCTGCAAGTGCACCATTCCTTCCAGCTCAGAAGTGAACTGATTGACACAATGTCACAGGAGGGAGCGGGGCTGTAGATTCCTTTTTTTACAATTTGCATTTATTTGTGAGTATTTTTGTCAAGGCTAAAACATGGGAATAAACTTAGCTTACCACAGGCTCTCCATAAACATGCAGAGAAGGAAGAGGAACGGGGCAGCAATGTTGTATGGTCCTGGACCTGACAGAAGCTTTCTGCAACTCATGCCTAAGGGATGAAATGTGGAATAGCTATGATTTCAAAATGCTCCTGAGTCAAAAGAAACACCAGCACAACCCAGAAGCATATTCAATTGGATATATATTGGGTACCTGGCATCTCTCCATAAACCTGTGTGAAGAACACCTTGTTTTTATGATTTGCACTAGAATCATAGAATTTTTGAGGTTGGAAAGACCTCTAAGATCATTGAGTCCAATTATCGACCTAAGACCAACACAGCCATTAGTGGACGAGAAGCTCAACATGAGCTGTCAGTGTGCACCTGCAGCCCAGAAAGCCAACCAGATCCTGGGCTGCATCAAGAGAAGTGTGGCCAGCAGGTCAAGGGAGGTGATTCTCCCCCTCTACTCAGCTCTGCTGAGACCCCACCTGGAGTACTGCATCCAGTTCTGGAACCTCTATGTCCTCTAGGGATATGGACATGCTGGAAGGTGTCCAGAGAAGGGCCACCAGGATGAGCAGGGGGCTGGAGCCCCTCTCCTATGAGGACAGACTGAAAGAGTTGGGGCTGTTCAGTCTGGAGAAGAGAAGCCTCTGAGATGACCTTCTTGTGGCCTTCCAGTATCTGAAAGGGGGCTACAAGAAAGCTGGGGAGGGACTTTTTAGGTTATCAGGTAGTGACAGGACTAGGGGGAATGGAATAAAGCTGGAAGTGGGGAGATTCAGGCTGGATGAGAGTGGTGAGAGCCTGGAATGGGTTGTCCAGGGAGGTGGTTGAGGCCCCATCCCTGGAGGTGTTTAAGGCCAGGCTGGATGAGGTTCTGGCCAGCCTGATGTAGTGTGAGGTGTCCCTGCCCATGGCAGGGAGGTTGGAACTAGATGATGCTTGTGGTCCCTTCCAACCCTGACTGATTCTATGATTCTATGATTAAACTATCTCCTGAAGTGCCATCTCCACACATTTTTGAACACCTCCACCACCTACCTGGGCAACCTGTTCAAAGCATGACCAGTGGGAGCTTATTTACTGAGCAGAGGAGTATCGTTATATTTTTACTTCCTCTCTGAAGTCTTTCATCTTCTTAATTTGGCTTTCTGGAGAGTATAATTTCACAGAATCACAGAATATTAGGGGTTGGAAGAGACCTCAAAAGATCATGTAGTCCAATACCCCTGCCAGAGCAGGATCACTCAGAGTAGGCCACACAGGAATTTATCCAGGCAGGTTTTGAATGTGTCCAGAGAAGAAGACTCCACAACCTCTCTGGGAAGCCTGTTCCAGTGTTTTATCACCCTCAGAGTGAAAAAGTTTTTCCCTATGTTCACATGGAACCTCTTATGCTCCAGCTTGCAGCTGTTGCTTAATCAGTGCTGAGCCCTGGGGGACAATCACTTCTTTGGTCCTGCTTGTTGGGAAAAAAATAGTAATTGTTGGGTTTGTGTTTTTTTGCTGTTAAAAGCAACAGGTTGGAGGAGGCCTTGAGCAATCTGGTGCAGTGGAAGGTGACCCTGGCCATGGCAGGGGACAGGACAGCAATGTGGCTAACACTTCCTTGACGTTACCTGCTTTTCTCAGAAGCACTATTGCACATTGCCATCACTAATTCACTCTTTTCAGAATGACTCTTCAAAACACCAATTTGTCATTATTTCCAAGACTTTTGCCTGAAGATGATGTCTGAATGTCTCTGTGTGAAGTAGATCCATGTTCAGATGGGTGTTCTTTAAAAATACAGCAGAAACAGAAAACCATTTGGGAGGTTTATTCTATGAAAGCAGAAAGCCTGCATGAAGGTCATTGCAACATTAATCTGCCCTGTGCAGAAAAAAAACCCACAAACAACTAACCAACTGCTAGAGGAGTTCTGGGTTTTGAGGCAACCTGATGATTCCATCAGAAAATGGACACCTAACAGATTTTGTCACTGGGAAGCATATTGCTTTGAGAGTCTAGAAGGGAGCTTTGGTGGAAAGGTTGTTTTAGAATCATAGAATCAGTCAGGGTTGGAAGGGACCACAAGGATCATCTAGTTCCAACCCCCCTGCCATGGGCAGGGACACCTCACACTACATCAGGCTGGCCAGAGCCTCATCCAGCCTGGCCTTAAACACCTCCAGGGATGGGGCCTCAACCACCTCCCTGGACAACCCATTCCAGGCTCTCACCACTCTCATGGGGAAGAACTTCTTCCTCACATCCAGCCTGAATCTCCCCACTTCCAGCTTTATTCCATTCCCCCTAGTCCTATCACTACCTGATATCCTAAAAAGTCCCTTCCCAGCTTTCTTGTAGCCCCCTTCAGATGCTGGAAGGCCACAATAAGGTCACCTCGGAGCCTTCTCTTCTCCAGACTGAACAGCCCCAACTCTTTCAGTCTGTTTTCATAGGAGAGGTGCTCCAGCCCTCTGCTCATCCTGGTGGCCCTTCTCTGGACTCTTTTGCTACAGTGCAAAAGAGTAACTTAATTCAAAACGTGTTTAATTTTCTAGTAAGAGTTCAGTTATAATGGGTGAATAATCCTCTGTGCAAGAGACAGATGAAGCGATCTGTGCAGAGGGTAGTTTGCAGGGTAGGTTCAACGGCAGAGATTTTTCCACCTTGTGCCTTTTAAGTCACTCTATGCTTATTTAGCAATGATTTATGTCTACTGTCTGACTAAAACCAGACTCCATGAAGTTCAACTCTTACAAGAAATTACAAACTGTAGGTTCTGAAGAGGCTGGGTAGTCATTTTGGTGGTGGCTGCCAGCTTGGGGCAGAACAGATTCAAGTAGCTGAATATCCAGAGATAATATCTTTTTGCAGATCTGAGAATTTTAAGATAATCTTACCAAATTGTCAGCCACTGCACTAGATATAGAGGAAGGGTATGGCAACCTGCTGCACTGATACGTAACTGTAAGAGGAATGATTTCTGATGCACACTTTTTATTCTTAAACTTTCACAAAGTTAACAGTAAAAATAAGCCACTAGTAGAAATCTGTTTTCAAGGCCATGAGGTAACTCAAAACCAAACTGTGTAGGAACGCCCATTCTTAAGATCTCATTGAAATGCAATGAAGTCAGGAAATGTGGAGCACTTACACACAGAAAGACAGAGACTATAAAAACACAGAAGCACATCACCTTCAGAAGGGACACTGAGCCTCATTTCACATATAAGACAACTTCATGAATTGGGAATGAGGATTGCATTATGGTGGTATCTGCTTGAGTATGGAGCTTCGCCCCTGAAGATTCTGGAGCCCTTAACACAAGAAGGACATGGAACTGTTGGAGGGGGTCCAGAGGAGGACATGAAGATGATCAGAGGGCTGGAGCACCTTTCCTATGGGGACAGATTGTGAGAGCTGTAGCTGTTCAACCTGGAGAAGTCTCTGGGGAGGCATTCCAGTACCTGAAGGGGGCCTACAAGAAAGTTGGGGAGGGACCTTTTACAAGGACTTTTAGTGATAGGACAAGAGGGAATGGATTGAAGATGGAAGAGGGTAGATTTGGACTGGATGTTAGGAAGAAATACCTTGCAGTGAGGGTGGTGAGACATTGGAACAGGTTGCCCAGTGAAGTAGTGGATGCCCCCTCCCTGGAAGTGTTCAAGACCAGGTTGGATGAGGCTTTGAGTAACCTGGTCTAGTGGAAGGTGTCCCTGCCCATGGCAGGGAGGTTGGAACTAGGTGATCTTTAAGGTCCCTTCCAACCCAAACCGTTCTATGATTCTACATAGAAAGGTAATCAAAAGAAAAATGGGAGTAGCTCTTCTTACTCTTTGAGGAACAGGATAAGTTAGGATGATGGGAACAGACACTGGAAACATGGACACAGCTCATGCTCCAGTACACCTCAGAAGCAGCATTTAATGTGGATTTTGCAGAAAAGGGATATGGTCACAAGGGAAGGCCTAAGCACCCATTAGGGAACTTGTTTTTCACTACTGATGATACAGAAAGGCTGGAGTGACCAAAGACTGAGATGAAACCTGACAAAAGTAGAGGGAATCCTCAAGGTTTAAACACAACTTCAGCAACAAGACTGTTGAGCATGGCTCACAGATTAGAAATGAGGGAAAACAGCTGGAGGTTGGAGACATAACAAGCACTGAGATGCAAGCCTGGTGTCAACATCTTACTGCTGCTGTGGTTTATTACTGCTGCCATGACAGGGTAGGGCAGTTTTTACAGCAGAGAAAACAAGGGAAATGGCAAGGTGCACAAAAAAACCCAGGGCAGACGCTTGCGAAATTTGAGTTAGCAAAGGTCAGACAACGAGAGGATGACGCAGTGAGGTGGGTGTTGGTTTCTTCTCCCTAGTAACAAGTGATAAGTTGGGAGGAAAGGGCCTCAAGTTGCACCAGGGGAGGTTCAGGGTGGGTATTAGAAGAAACTTCGTCACTGAAAGGGCTCTCAAAGACTGGAACAGGCTGCCCAGGGAGGTGCTTGAAGCCCTATCTCTGGAGGTGTTTCAAAGAAGCAGAGATGTCGGGCTGAGGGACGTGGTTTAGCCTTGGTAGAGTCAGATACTGGTTGGACTCGATGATCTGAAAGGTCCTTTCCAACGGAAACGATTCTATGATGCTATGGTATCACGAAACATTAGAAAGTGACTCAGACAGCCGACATCCGCCGGGGCCCCGGGGAGCGGCCGGAACGCCGGGCGGGAGCCAGGCTGTGTGTGTTTGAGCACTTTTCTCGGTTCACAGAGCCAGCCGCAATCTTCTCGCTGTGGCGCCGAGACCCCAGCGGAGGCGGGAGCACAGGAGTCGGCGCGGAGAGGCCACCCGTACCCACGGGGGGAAGCAACAGGCGAGGAGAGGCAGCAGTGGCTGAGGGGAGGGAGAGACCGCCCGGCCCCCGCCTCACCCACAGCGCTGCCGCCTCCCGCCCGCGCAGCTGTGGGACCGTTAAAAACGTTACAGCTCCCACTTTCGAACTGATTCAAACTCGGCGACCGCCGAACGGCGCGGCCCCTCCCCGGCCTGAGCCGCACTCCCCGCCCGCTGCCCGCCAATCCTCTCTCCTCCCCTCCTGTCCCCTCCCTCTTCTCCCACACGCTCCACGTGAGGCGGCGGAGAGTTTCGGGCTTCTCGCAGCCCGACGCGCCCCAGCCCGCTGCGGTGAGGGGGGGACCGGGGTCCGGGAGGCGGCGGGCGGGCAACGGGAAAGGGGAAACTCGAAGCCCAAGCCCCGGGCCCCGCGGGCGGCAGCAAGAGAACAAAGAATCTTACCCGCCCCTCCCCCGCTCCGCCATGCACGTGGGGAGTGAACTCCCGCCCCCCGCCCCGCCCCTGGCGCCCGATTGGCGCGGGCGGGCCCCCTGTCCGCCTCCATCCAATGGAGGCGGCACTCGGTGCTCGCCAATGAGCGCGGTGCCGATTGGGCCGCCGCGTTTGGCGCTCGGTCCGGGAGGGTGAATCCGGCAGCCGGAGGCTGGAGGGGAGGGACGGAGAGCGGGCGGGCGAGCGGAGCGGAGCTGGCGGTGGCGGCAGCGGCGGCGGCGGGGCGGCAGCGGCGGCGTGAGGCCGGGGGGCGGGTGAGTGAGCGGGCGAGCGACACCTCGCGGGCTTGAGACGTTGGCGCCGGGAGCGGCTATTTATAACCGGCTCCCTTTGTAATGGCGGGAGGGGAGGAGGCGGCAGGGGCGACGGTTCTCGAGGGGTAGCCACCTTTCCTTCAAGGAGCAGCCGCCTCCCGGCCCCTTCCCGCCGGCGCGGCGGGTGGCGGGCGCCCGGTGAGGGAGTGTGAAGGGGAAGCCGGCAGCGAGACAGGCGCGCTGCCGGCCGGTGACAGCTGGAGGGGAGAGACATGGAGTCTGAAGTGTCCTTTGTCTAAGTTGGCTCCGTCTGGCCCGGCCGGCGGTTCCCGTTCCGATCCCTCGCCCGGCGGAGCGTAGCCCCGTGCTCAGGACAAGCTCGTCGTCGGTCCTCCCCGCTCCCTCTAGGGGTGGTAGGCGGGGTGCTGAGGGGAGAAGAGGGGAAAGGGGAAGACCCGGCGGTTTCCTTCCCCTCCTCCCAGTTTTGCCGACTGCATGCGACGGCGGCGGCGGCTCCAGGCACAGTTGGATTCAGGGGCAGCGGGGAGGTGCATGTGTGCCCTCAGCACTATCGGCCGGCAAATCCGCGGACCTGCGGCGCAAAGCTCCCCACGGCGAGGCACGCTCCCGGGAGGCTCGGACCGGGCCGCTCCGGCTCGGGCGCTCGCAGCCTCCCGAAAGCTGGCGCTCGGCGGGGCGAGCCGGGCGAGGAGACTTGAGTGCGCCCCGGGCCCTGCAGATCAGTCATGGGCTGGGGATTGGCCGCCCTTCGGGGTCCGCTTCTGGTCAGGGAGGCTCCCTGCTTAAAGGAGGGAGCCGAAGAGGGCGAGGCGGTAAATGAGAGGTGGATCCGGCCAACTTCCTAACGGGGAAAGGCACCGCGCCATCCTCATCATCCAGAGCGCCGCAAGAAAGTTCGTAGGGAGCTGGAAATTGTGGCAGTTGGATCTGATGTCACCAAGGACGGGTATACAGAGCTTACTCCAAAACCGGGATATCAGGGGGCTTGCGGAGGACGGTGCTGGGCAGAGCCGTCCCTCCTCAACACGTGTGTTGCAGGGTAGAGATGAAGAAATCGCTGTGTGGTGGCATCATGCAGCGTGCCTGACACCAACAGGTTTTCAGGATGCTCCAGAAATTGGTATTAGCAGGCAAAATAAGAGCAGGCTGTGCACAGAATGTGACAGAAATGGGATAATAAACTTGTACGTTACTCAAGATCCTCATTTCTCACCTCTAAAGCGCTATCTTTATTGGAGCTAGAGAAAAGTTTTGGATTTCATTGTTAACTGTGGAGCTGAAAGTTCAGACCGTCAGCCTCCCTAATAAGCGTATAAGAGTTTGAACACGGTAGTTAATTGTTGCAAGATGGCTTTGTCTTTGTTTAAGCCTTGCAGCTGTAGTTGTGAGATTTCAGTGAAGATTTTTACTGATGTTTTTAGTGTAATCTTCCAAACTGGGATATCCTCATAGGTAGCTTCACCTCTGTTTTTTTTGTTTTGTTTTGTTATCCTAGGGATTGGCAGATTCTTTATGTGATTGATAAAAGTTAAAAGGCCATTCTTTGTCTCCAGTATCTCTATCAAACTGGGGAATCTTATTTGGAAACAATAAAACATCATCAGAAGGCTGAATGTTGCTTGTACGCTTAAGTTTAATTAAGATTGCTCTCACTTAAGATTATTAAAATGTGGCTATTTAAGGTGTACGCACGTAGGTAGCAGACATCTTTCAGAGGAGACGTCTTTCAGAGAAGAAGACGTCTCCAGGATATTTGGGGACAGGGCTCAAAAGTTATGTGTTTTTAACTTGGAGAACTAGTGCTTTATCAAGTACTGGCTTTTTGTTACGTCAAAACAGGCTACATTTCTTATTGTGGAGTTTCTTTTACCAATAAACAGGAAAAATACCCTTTTTCTTCTTTCGTCCTCCCCACCTCGTCCTTCCTCTGTCTCCACAAAGAATGAAAGTATCAATTAACCTGTGGATATATCTGCAACAGTAAAATATTCCATGTGATGCTAACAGCTGTTTTTGTCTGGAACTTTGGAAGAATTCAAGATTGTAATTTAGGACAAATATTAGGGAAACACCCCTCTTTTATTTTTCAGAGTTTTTTGGGTTTGTTTTTTTCTTAATCTGTAATTTCAGTCTGGAAAGTGACAGACGTGGAAAATCCTCATCCTCAAAAGGTCATACGATGTCTTGACTCAGCTTAAAACAAACTAAAGCAGGTCATACAATGTCTTTGCTTGGGTGACTAACGGAGTAGCATGTAAACTTAGGCCAGAGACTTGCAGTCCAGCCTCATTTTTTTTTTTCCTTGCTGTATTTTTTTTCCCCTCTTTTGCTAGAATCGCCAGTGAGGTGAAATGTGGGGATTTTGTTGAAGAAAGGCATTCAAATGGTTTGTTGTCTGTCCTGTACCATTGCGACATTCGTGGGTGCAATGTAAATAGGGTCCTGCGCTTCTGCTCACTTGTGGAGCAGCTCTGGCTTGGTGAGAAGGGGGTTTTAGTAGTGCATTATTGAATGCAGTAACTCTGCAGGGAGAATGGATGAGCCAGCTTCTGTAAAGCAGCTCACGTCAAGAGGAAGCCATATCTAGTATCCAGTGCACTCCAAAAATGCTACAAGAAAATTCAGTGTGCTCCTCCAAAGTTCCTCCTGAAATTAGTCAGAAGAATTTTTTCTTGTCACCGTTCACAGGACAACTCAGCTCCTTTAGTTGACAGCATCATGCGTGTGTTTCACAGCTGCAATGTTAAAATGGAATGTTTTGTGACTGAGCAGTGAGAGTTACTTCTAGAAATGATTGCAATACTGATAGAATACTTTAAGTGTGTTCTTTAAGTTGTGTTTGAGCACAAGTGCTGTGGGAAATTCTCAGTGTTGGCTGTAATCTGAAAGTTCTGTAATTCTACAGCTGGCACTTACAGATGCATCTTGGCTGACTTGAGGAAAAGTCTGTGAAACTTCAGGGAAAATAGAAGATTTCCCCAGCAGGCAACAGAATGTGGCCTTTGCTAAGTGAGGAGGTTTACTGAGTCAAGGAGGTCATCTTTGCAGAATTACCTAGCCAAGCAAAATTCTGCCTACCAGATCTTTTTAAGATGTGGAGGAAATGGACTGCATGCTGTAAATGTAATTCTTAATGATTTGATGAGTTCAGATAATACATGAGGAAACAAGACTCCTGTTATTAGAAGCTGTAGGGCAGTAATGGGAGATCTTTTAGTCTAAAAGCTACCAGCAACCTGTTCATACTTTTGTCAAGGCCCTTGGAGAATGGTGCTGGCCTCATTAAAATGATGTCTGTTTGGAGACAGCATCTATGCTGTCTGTATCTACACATTTAGCATCTATATGTATGACTGGTACAACTGTTTTAGAGTGGCTAAGCCTGCCTTTAAATGGCTGAGTTATTCCAGTACTTACACAGCTGAAATGACAATTTCAATGGACAATAAAAATGGTGGTTACAAGTTAGCAGAGTGCTAGGGCTTGATTTTTAGCTCCAGGTAGATGCTTGGGACTTGTGTTGAACTAAAGATTAAAAGGAAATCAGTGTACAGAATTTTTTAACTGGGCATTCTGTCTGTTCTTACAGAGATCAGTCAGAGACTCTGTGAAACTGAAGAGTGACATTTGTTGGAGGAGGGAGTAGGTTCTCGTGAGCTCCAGGCAAGAAACAGGAAAGTTCTCTAAAATACAGTAGTGACAGTGCTGTTTTCTGGAAGTGATACTAGGATACAGGCCTTTTGTACACTAAGATGTCCACAAAAAGGGTCAGACCATGGGCTTGAGATCTGGGTCCTCAGCAATAAGGAGAAAACTCCCTACAGTGTTAAAAATCAGAATATGTATTCTGAATTGAAAGGATAAAGTAACACGAGTAAACTTGGGTTGATGCAATCCTGAAGAAGAGTGAAAAGTAATATTTGCATACAAGATTGGCAAATGAAGCTTCTTTTAAAAATAGTTCAAAAGAAGGGAATTCTTAAATATCTAATGAATTACTGAACCACAGATGTGTGATGGTTGCCATTTAATAAAATACCGGGACAGAATAGGATGTGTTCAGAAAAAAATCATAAACAAATCCCTCCTAGATGAACATGGTGATAAGATTCTCTTATTTTAGGAATCTTTTGGCTACCTGACAGAAGAATCTCCATAGGATTTTCCAGTAATTGTAGAAGTAATCCCTGGGGTTTACCTTTCTTACCATCATTCAATCTAACACCTTTGCTCAATTTGTGATCAACACTGTTGTCTTGGAAGGGTTTCTCCTGGTAATCTCAGTAGTGGTTCTAAGGTAAGAAGGCCATTTGGAAATCCCAGTGGAGACTGTGCATTTTCTGAGTGCTGTGGATAAAAAATAACAGTGTAATGATGTGAGTGGATTAGGGCAGTATTGTCATCTGCTTGGAACTATCCAAATCAGCAGCTCTGGAAGCTCTACAGGACATATACCATTTCATTAACAAATGAGGGGAAAAATGATGCAGTCGAATACTTGATACATGACTGCAGAAGAACTTCTTAATTTCCTATTTTTTTTTTAATATATGTATGCATCTGATGCCTATTTTAATGATGTAGTGTGTGTCATTTTGCAAGCAAAGTTATACAAATTTCCGTCCAAATCCTAGGCTTTCCAAGATGTGAATTGAAAAGAAACCTTAACAGGAGGGTGTGATTTCTTTATACTTTAAAGTGATGGTTTTTAACCCAGGAGCAGGCCTGTTTCCCTTGTCAGTGTTTGTTGTATCTTGGCTTCTTCCCATATTCTGCCTTTCCATGGCTGGTTCAGTTTTTCCTGCCATGCATTCCCTTGTTGACAGCCTCCGTGTTCGGTTTAAATCCCAAAGCCATCAGATGTCATTTAAAGAAATAAAGTACTTGAGAGGAATAAAACTTAAACCTTATGACATGTCTATGCATAGAAATAAATAAGTATACATATATATATAGTTTTTGTTGTTATTTTAATTTGAACTGTTTTCCTTTCGATATTTCTTAGAGTGACTGGCTCTGGCAAGCTTTATATTCTTCTTGTGGTGTTGTCTGATTTAATTTTTTACTAGCAAGGTAAAAAAACTACAGAGATGTTACACAGTTTGCTGTTTCAGTCAGAAATCAGCCAGGACAAATGCTTGATGTACCTACAAAACTGTACCATGGCAGATGGATTTAAGTCATTAATTGTTGGCTGAACATGAGCCAGTGTGTGCACAGGTGGCCAGGAAGGCCACCAGCATCCTGGCCTGGATCAGCAATAGTGTGGCCATTGGGACTAGGGATGTGATTGTGCCCCTGTACTCAGCACTGGTGAGGCTGTACCTTGAGTAATGGCTTCAGTTCTGGGTCCCTCACTCCAAGAAGGACATTGAAGTGCTGGAGCATGTCCAGAGAAGGGCAACAGAGCTGGGGAAAGGTCTGGTGAGGAGTGGCTGAGGGAACTGGCATTATTTATTCTGGAGAAGAGGAAGCTGAAGGGAGACCTTATTGCTCTATGGGGGCCAGTCTGTTTTCCCTAGTACCAGGTGACAGAAAAAGAGGAAATGGCCTCAAATTGGACCAAGCCAGGTTTAGGGTGGATATGAGAAGAAACTGGCAGGGTTTTCAAAGATAGAACAGGCTTCCCAGGGAGATGGGTGAATCCCCTTCCCTGGAGGTGTTTCAAAGAGGCAGAGATGTGATGCTGTGCGACATGGTAGAGTTAGAGAATGGTTGGACTGTGTGATCTGAAAGGTCTTTTCCAACTGAAACAATTCTTGCTTGTATGATTCTAAGTTATCATTGCCTCATTTAGTGACATAACCTGTGTATATCTTCTAGTTTGTGCTGTGTTTTCATTGAGTGCTTAGTGCAAAGTTAAATCCACTGTTCCAACTACTGGAAGAAGAGATGGATGATTGTCATTTTACTCTTAAATTTGTTTAATCATTACTTGCTTTCAATCCATTATTTCAATGAAACTGGGTGGCATAACTGGTCTCTTTACGTTACTATCTACCTTATCTATTGGTAATTCTCTTCCACAGCCTAAGGCAGCTGATTTGGCTTTGGTTTTATTTTTGTTTTTTCTCCACTGGAGAGTGGTTGAGTTTGTTTGGTTTCTTTGTTTGTTATTTCTTTGTTGGTTTGTTTTGGTTTGGCTTTTCGATTTGTTTTGAAGATAAACTGTTTCTCCTTAATTTTCTCTGTAAGATCAAGCTTCTGGTAAAGTAGGACCACAGAATTGTTTTGTTTGGAAAAGACCATTAAGATCATTGAGCCCAACCATTCTCTATCTCTACCAAGGCTGGTGCTAAACCATATTGCTCAGCACCACATCTCTGCCTCTTTGAAACACCTTAATTTCCTCTTGTCCTATCACATCTTCCTAGGAAGAAGAAACCAATATCCACCTCACTGCAGCCTCCTTTCAGGGAGTTGTATAGACCCAGAAGGTGTCTCCTCAGCCTTCTTTTCTCCAGCCTAAACAACCCTAGTTCCCTCAGCTGCTCCTCACCAGACCTGTTCTCCAGACCCTTCACCAGCTTAGTTGCCTTTCTCTGGACTCACTCCAGAACCTCAGTATCTTGGAGTGAGTGACTCAAAACTCAACCCACTTCTCAAGGCGTGTCTTCATGTGTGCTGAGTCCATGGGGACAATCACTGCCCTGGTTCTGCTTGTCACAAAAAAAAAAGTAACCTCTGGGTTTTGCCTTTCTAAGCAACACATAATCATAGAATTGTTAGGGTTGGAAGGGGACCTCAAGGATCATCTAGGTCCAACCCCCCTGCCATGGGCAGGGACACCTCATGCTAGATCAAGTTGCCCAGAGCCACATCCAGCCTGGCCTTAAAAACCTCCAGGGATGAGGCTTCTACCACCTCCCTGGGCAACCTGTTCCAGTGTCTCACCACCCTCATGGAAGGTGCTGATGGATTAATGTCCATCTACCTTATAGAATAGGGATGCCATACATTAGACCCTGTTATTTTGAGGACTTTGAGAGTTTTGTAAATCACCCTTATGGTTGATTTCATCATTTGAGGCTAATTTTGAAATTTTTCAGGCAATTTGCAACCACTATTTGAGCTCCAAAATCTGCCAGACTATTCTGCAATAAATTCTGCTTCCAGGGAAGTGTGATGCCTTTCAAAGTTTAGGCTCTTTGCCTCTGCAAGAAAAAAAGTGTGGAGTAAATTATTGATTTGCTTGATTGTTGTTTCCAGTACAGAATGTGGATTGGTTTTGTGCTGAAGATCCTGTGTCTAATTTAGATCTTTTTTGAGTAAAAAAGGTGTGTCCACGAAACAAGTTTGGGTGGAATATTAGGTGCACTTCAAATTCACACCCTAAATGACTTTGCCTGTGGAGACATGCCCGAAGTATTCCCAGCAAGTGATACAAACCTGCCAGATTTATCTAGGATATCGAAAAGCTAAATTTTAAGATATGGAGGTGTTAGGTAACAGACATTATTTGGAATGTTTGTGGGAGTCATCTAACCCTTCTGGGTGTCTGAATTAATGTGAATGGAGAAATCTGAAGGTACACATCTGAGCAACTCAAGGGAAAGTTCAAGTTTTGTGCATAAAACTTTGGTTTTTCCTGACAAAGAGTCAGGCTTGGTTCTGCATAAAGAAAGTGAGATGGTTTTAATGGTCACTTGTAAGAAACGTCATCAGAAATGGACTTGAAACTTTTTTCTGCTGCTCAGTTCTAAAATGTTTTGTTCTTTATGTCCAAGTAGTCTTACTCACACATGCAAATATAGTTAAGTATTTGACCATGCAGATACCAAATCACAAAGTAAATAGTTGCCTTACCAACTGCACTGTGTTTTGTTGATGTCACCCCAACTGAAGGGAGACATCAGTTGATTTCAGTTAGTGCCAATTTTGGTTTTATTTTTAATATGAAATAGAATCATAGAGTGGTTTGGGCTGGAAGGGACCTCTGTTGAAGGTTCCAGGTTTCAGCCTATCTTTGTAACAGGAGTACTCCATCCCTCTGATCATCATTGTGACCCTTCTCTGGACCCACTGTAACAGTTTAATGTCCTTGTGTAGGAGGCTGGCCACAGCACTCCAGGTGGGTCAGTGGTCTGGAAAAGAAAATTCCACTGTTGGCTTTACCTGAGCATGAGACTGGATCAGATGACCTTTGGATGTACCTGCCAACCTGAACTATTTTATAAGTCAATACAATTCAGAACTGGACTTGCCAACTCAAAACCAAGGACCATGCTGTTGCTAAAGCTGATGCTATGGAGTTGGCTTGCCTTTTAAATTCCAGTTTAGTATTTCAGAAGATGAAAACAGTCACCACTGCATTCTAAAAATCTTGTGGTTTTTTTCAATCACCTACATGTACAATTTGGGAAACATGCATTAATAAAAGAAAATAATTTGTCAATCAAAAATCTTAAGGGCTTAATCAGAGTGGACTCTTCAGTTTGTTGTGTAATCACTGATGGTTCTACTCAGTAGAAATATTTGTTATGCTCCAGGCTTCTTTCACAACTCCAAGCCTTTACAGAATCATTGAGTGGTAGGGGCTGGAAGGGACCTCTATTGGAGGTCAAGTCCAAAGCCCTCTGCCAAAGTAGGATCACCTAGGGCATGTCGCACAGGAACGTGCCCAGGCAGGTTTTTAAAGTCTCCAGAGAAGACGACTCCACAACCTCTCTGAGCAGCCTGGTCCAGTGCTCTGTCACCTTCAGAATAAAGACTTTTTTTCCTCATGTAGAGGTGGAACTTCCTGGGTTCTAGTTTTGTGTCAGTTGTCCCTTGTCCTATCACAGGACACCATTGAAAAGAGACTGGCCCCTTCTTGATACCCACCCTTAAGGTACTTGTAAGCATTAATAAGATCCCCTCTCAGCTTTCTCTTCTCCACCCTAAACAGGCCTAGGTCTCTCAGCCTTTCCTCATTAGACAGATGGTCCAGTCCCTTCATCACCCTTGTAGCCTCTGAGGGACTTTCTCCAGTAGTTCCCTGTGCCTTTTGAACTGGGGACAATACTCCAGATGATGTCTCACCAGGCCAAAGCAGAGGGGGACGAGAACCTTCCTGACCTGCTGGCCACACTCTTCTTAATGCACCCTGGGATACAATTGGCCATGAGGGCATATTCCTGTCCCATGGATAACTTGTTGTCCACTAGCACTCCCTGGTACTACATGGAGCTGCTTTCCAGCAGGTCAACACCTAACCTGTACTGGTGCAGGGGGTTATTCCTCCCCAGGTGGAGAGGTTCCCCTTTTTCCCAACTCTCCAGATCTCCTGGAATGGCAGCACAACCAGCGGCTGTCAGCCACTCCTCCCGGTTTGGTGTTATCAGTAAACTTGCTGAGGGTACACTGTGTCTTCTCATCCAGGTTGTTGCTCTTCCTCTCTGCTCTACTCTTCCCTCTGCTATTCCCTGGGTCTGCTCATTTGCAAAAAGCCTTCTGGAGCCTTCAGTTCTACCTCTTAGAAACCATATTGTGAAAGGACAGATCAGAAAGCTTATTAAGAGTATCAGTAGAGTGCTAGGTACTCTCCATCACCTCACCATTAGCTTTCAGATTAAAACCATGCAGGAGCTGGTTTTCCAAATTAATTTTCTTCTTATGTTAACAGAGTTCTGCTTCTCTTATGGCCCAACCTTTGTATCTTTGATGTGTCACTCTTTTTCAGACCTCTTACTTTCCCTTAAGTGACTACAGCCTTACTCTGTACTTGCTGTGCTTCAGACCAGGAGCCTAACCTCTCCCATGGAACATTAAATGTTTGGCTGTTTGGGGATTTTTGGGGAATGTGGTGTTTCAGGCTTCAATTTTGCTTTTTTCATTTTTAGGTATACTTAAAACACATTCTGGAAGGTATCGAGAAGCAAGTCCTGGGGTGTATGTGTTCATAAAAAGCATGGCCTGCTTCTCCACAGTTCTAAAGATGTGCCTCTTTCCCAAGCACAATGGCTTTCTTTTACTAGTCCAAAAGCTCCTTAAAAGTGAATAGCCCAGCTGATACTTCAGGTTATTCAAACTTCCTGAGATGCTTGTCTCTGTATTTTGAGAAAGAATTTCAGCTTCTTTCCAAAGAGGCTTTCAAAAAACAAATC
This sequence comes from Indicator indicator, assembly GCF_027791375.1. NCBI lineage: Eukaryota > Metazoa > Chordata > Aves > Piciformes > Indicatoridae > Indicator > Indicator indicator. Next base: position 10,311,566 of record NC_072020.1, read on the forward strand.
AGTGTGTTGTGTCAAATTTACACTTGGTCATCACATGCTACCTTGATCAAGATGTCTATCATAAACAAACCAATGAATGATTTGGTTTGGAAGGGACCACAAAGATCATCTGGTTCCATCCCCTGGCCATGGCAGGGACACCATCCACGAGGCCAGGTTGCTCAAGGCCTCATCCATCCCATGGTGGATACCTGTTTTCAACACTTGCAGGCTTGAAGCCTCCACAGCTCCTCTGGGTAACTTGTTCCAATGCCTCACCGTGCTCCTGGGTTCAATTTCCTCATAATGTCTCATCTAAATCCAACTTCTTGCAGTTTGAAGCCATTACCTCTCATCCTGTCACTCCATGCCTTTGTCAGAAGTTCCTCTCCAGCTGTCCTGTAGGTCTTCACATTTTGTGGGAGTCCTTCATTTAGAACATTTACTCAGCAAGAAAAAATGGTATGGGTGCTTCTTGTGGTTAGTTTTTTCTCAGTGGTGAAAAATACAAAAGAGAAGCCTGTTATTAACAAACTAAAATGTCAATAACTAGATTTCCAACACATTTCCTTAAACAAATAAAAGATTAGACTGAATAAAACCCCCCACAATCTAGTATAATTTCTTTTGAGACAGCCTTAAAAGAGATAAATCCTTACTGGATTGTTCAATCAGTATGTATCTGCAAGCCTATGACTTCCAAAGGTGTTCTTCCCTTTAAAAATTAACTTTTTCTGTATCCTTAGAGCTTCAGGACAGGCTGGAGAGGTGGTCAGTGCCAACCTCATGACGTTCAACAAAGCCAAGTGCAAGGTCTTGCATCTGGATTTGGGACAGTCCCAAGCACAAATCCACAAACACAGCTGTCCAGAAGTTAATTTACAAGGATTCTGGTTGGTGTTTTTGCAGTCGGAGTCTCGATTTGGCCTACCTTAGCCCTTTCAATCCCTTAGGTTCCCTTTCCTAGAGAGCCACTAGAAGTGCTGAAAGCAGAGATGAATGGTCTCCCTGGTTTGTAGTTAGAATCACTGGTGTTTGGTGTCTGTCACTTAAGTATGTTTTAATTTACTGTTTTAATTTTTTTGAGATGGTGTTGCCAGTGTCTGATTGGAAGGAATTCAAGTAATTAGATACAAAAGATATTAAAATAATGTATCCATCTTTGTCAGATGTTGAATAATGTCTGCCTTCACTCTTCTCCTGTAAGCAGTGGCATCAGATTTGCTAATATTAATGTTTCTCTTGCAGGATAATCATGGGTCAGACAGGAAAAAAGTCTGAGAAGGGACCAATCTGTTGGCGAAAACGTGTGAAATCAGAGTATATGAGACTGAGGCAGCTCAAGAGGTTCCGCCGTGCGGATGAGGTAAAGGTATGTCACCTGCTGGTGCTGTGGCTTAAAATTAACCGATTTTCTTCTGAAGTATGAGGTGTCCTGCAGCAGCAAACAGCCTGCTGAAAACTTGTATTAGCTCTGTGACTTTAGAAACAGGTTTGATACACTTATGTCTGATTGAAGCATAGAATTGTTTTGGTTGGAAAAGATCTCTGAGATCATCGAGTCCAACTGTCAGTGCAACACCACCATGGCCATTAAATCATGTCCCAATGTTCCATGTCCACATGTGTCTGAAACACCTCCAGGGACAATGACTACCATCTCCCTGGGCAGCTTGTTCCAATGCCTAACCACTCTTGCAGGAAAGAAATTTTTGCCAATATCCAACCTAAACCTCCCCTGGCACAATTTCAGGCCATTTCCTCTCATTCTATCACCTGATACTAGGGAGAACAGACCAAACTCCTTTCAGGGAGTTGTAGAGAGCGACAACATCTCCCTTCACCACCCTCTTCTCCATGCATGTTAAGTACTAGAAGATACTGTAGAGAGCAAGAGTGGCAAATTCTTCAGTCACGTACTCTTGTCTAATTCAGTTTAGCATTTAATGCCATGCTAAACCTGTGAGCTTTTAACTGTGAGAACGTGGTTTGAGCTAAAGGGATAATGAAGTGTGCTAAGCCTGACATTGAACTACAATTTGGGTGGCTGACTTTTGAGCTCCTTATCCTGTCTGCTTTTATGTGGCTGGTTATTAAATGTTACAACATGCTAAGATGCTAGCAGATGAATTCAGAGCCTTTGATTTGGTAACTTTTACACCTGTGGTTTGTTTTTTTTTAGAGTATGTTTAACTCTAACCGCCAGAAGATACTGGAAAGAACAGAAATCTTAAATCAAGAATGGAAACAACGTAGGATACAGCCTGTCCACATCATGACTTCTGTGAGCTCATTGCGCGGGACCAGGGAGGTTGGTTAACATGTGTTGTGGTAACTCCCCTTGCGAGGTCCTTAGCATGGTTTTGTTTTATTCCTGCAAAGTTGGCTGTTCTTGATTTTTCTTTTTCAGCATGAAATGACTTGGCAGCTGCAGATATTTAGTAGGAGTCTCTTAAGGAGTTTATTTACTACTTATTTTGGTCATAGAGGTTTTGGAAAGCAATCAGTGCGTAGCAGGCTACCTAACTTTGAACGACACACATGACAGTGAAACCTCTTTATTTCTGTTAACACTTGAATCATACCTCAGCAGCCTTCATCAAACTGGTTTTGTATCCCTGATGTTGGGAGTTTAATCTTGCTCCTATTACGGCTGGCCCCTGCAGAGGTACAAATGAGTTGTTAACTTTGTTTCTTACTGAGTTTTAAGCACATGAAAGCTGTCAACGTAGTGACATGACCGAGTTGTCTTTGTATTAATTGAACTCAATTAACCACAGAGGTTCTTAGAGAAGTTAGCTGAGTTGTTGCACCCTTGTGTTGCACAAGCAGACGGGGTACTAAGTTCATGAAAAACACTTCCATGACTACAATGCAATTTGAGCACCTAAACTGGTTTTCATGTTGGTAGTTCAAGCTTCCTGTATTCAGCAGATGTTAACTTTTCTCAGTTGCTCTTCAGGCGTTTTTCTGAACTATACCAATTTGAAAATACTGTCATAGACTCATAGAATTATTTGGCTTGGGAGGGACCTTAATGATCATCTCCTTTCAGCCCCCTGCCAGAGGCAGGGACACCTCCTACTAGACCAGGTTGCTCAAGGCCCCATCCAACCTGCCTTTCAACACTGCCAGACTAGGAGCCTCCACAACATCTCTTGACAACCTGTTTCAGTTTTCTGGGGAAGAATTTCCTAATAATGTCTCATCTCAGCTTCCTTCAGTTTTAAGCCTTTACCCATCATTGTGTCACTCTGTGAATTTGTCAAAAGTACCTCCAGCTCGCCTGTAGCCCCCTTCAAATACTGAAAGACTGAGGGTGCCTCAATCCCACCATCAATGTTGCTGACAAAGATGTTAAATACCACCTGTCCCAGCACCCCAACCCCTAAGGAACACCACTTGTTGCTTGCCCCCACTTAGACATCAAGCCTTTGACTGTAACTCTTTGTGTACAGTACAGTCATAATCCCAAAAGTGAACTCCTTTCAGCAGGATGAGAAGGAAGAGGCTTTTCTGTGAGCAAGTTAAAACCAAAACACTCCACTTCTCTTCAAGGAAACTTCCCAGATTTTCCTTTTCCTAAAATTACAATGGGGAGCTTGGGGAGAGTGTGTGTCCTAGAGGTGCATTTGTCTGTCTGCATTGTCAAACTCAAAGGACCTCTGAGTGTGTTTTGAAACATGACTGAATAGGTAGCTACTGATCTACACCTCTGATAGAGAACTTCTGATAATAATGAGCATGGGTACACACCCAGTGTGGGTGCTTTTGTTAGTGAAAGATAATTTTTTTTAATTGATTCACTATTTTTTAAATGTTAATTTCCTGTCTGAATTGATAGAGCACACAAATTGCTGAATTCAAATCCAATCTCTACCTCATGAATCAGAACTCTGATGTTTGATTTAAGATTGCCATAATTTATTAGTGAGAGAAGTGAGACAAAGCAGTGGTGAGGGTTTTAAAAGATCACTTTAAAAAATCTTTAAGCAAGAAGGAAAAAGAAAAGAAAAAAACACCACACTTGCCTAACATGCTAAATTCATTTTGAGTTGCACAGGACACTGGCTAGAAATTTAGTGACCTGATGGAAAGGTTTTGAAAGAGTCTTCATGTGCTTGGTGAGGTTTTCTCCTCTGATCCAGCCAGAATCAACCAGAGAGTGCAAGATATCCTGTGCTGGCCTAATAAACACATTAAGCTGAGCTCCACACCAAAACAATCATAGAATGGTTTGAGGAACCTTAAAGATCATCTAGTTCCAACCCCTTGCTATGGACAAGGACACCTTCCACTAGACCAGTTTGCTCTAAGCCACACAACAATGGGGCAACAAACTCAGAGTTAGTACCAAACACTTTGAGTCACTGTGGACTCCTAGAATGGTTTGGGTTGGAAGAGGCCTTAAAGATCATTTTAACATTGCCCATTTGTCAGCATCAGGCTTCTAGTTCCAAAGATAAAAGTTAGTATTTTTTTTTTTTTACTGTTGTGTTTTTCTTGGAAAACACCTGAAAAATATAGTCAGTGGCTGCTGGCTAGAAAATGAAACATGAACCTGAATGGGAATAAAGCTCTAGCATAGGACAGTGTTTTGAATATTGATACACACAGCAGAAATCTTAATTTCATTTGCTGCAGATGAAAAAGGAAAGAAATAATTCTGGCTTGTGTCTGTGATGCTGTTTGTTACATTACTTTGTGTATTTCTTTAGAAATGTGAAGCTCTGTTCATCTTTCCCTTCTGGAAAGGAGAAAAATCTTTTGTCTCCACTTCCTTTTTTCCTTTCAGGTAGCTATGATAGCTGTTCTAAACTTTTTTTTAACCTGCCTCCAAATCCTCTTTGTTGTACTCTCCCTGGCTTTGTGTGTTCCTGTCTGCTGTTGTTTGTAACCTTTTTATTTTTTCAGATTTCTTCATGCTGCTGTCTAAATATTTGAGAAAAGTCTGTCTGTGTCTGTTAAGTGTTGAACAGATGCAAGAATAACCCAGTTGTCTGTTTTTTTCTATAGCAAGTTTATACTTTGGAGGCTACAGAAACCTCTGAATCTTAGACTGCCTCTTCCCCTCCCCCCCCAGATTCCTGTAGCTGAAAACCTCACTGACACATCCAGAGCTGTGTATTAAGAGTTAGTTTTCATTTCTCTGTTGTAGCAGTGAGGCTTGAGGCTAGGATAAACAGCTGATAATGGGGAAACAGGGCAGGAATTAACAAGAGATATGGGGGGTTTATTTACTTAAGATATCTTGCTGACATTAAAGTAGAATTCTATTAAAAAAAGAAAAAAAAGAAATAAAATACGATTTCTGTGCTGTATTGATCTCTAAGCCAGAGGGAATTCAGTTGCCTCTCTGGTGGCCTGAGTAAATACTCAAACCTAGTGCAGCAGCAACAGGTACTGAATGAGTTTTGAGATACCAAACATGATTTGAATAATCTGAACAAAATACTATCACAGCCACTTACCCCTAAGTGGAAAAAAACCCTCATCATCTACTGGCAAATGTTGTGACAGAGAAATAATTCTAGCCTCTTTTTTTCCTGCTAAACCTGTTCTTCTAATTATGCCCTGAAGACCTGGTGCATTTCTCAAAGGCTGATATGGCTGGTTTTGACAAACACTGAATTTGGTATGTTTTAGACTGTCCTTCTGTGATTTTGGTTTTGTTTCTGATGTTGCTATGTAAATGTAACTTCAGCCTCTTGTTGCAGTGCTCCGTTACCAGTGACATAGATTTTCCCAAACAAGTCATCCCACTGAAGACTCTCAATGCTGTTGCCTCTGTGCCTATAATGTATTCGTGGTCTCCCCTTCAACAGAATTTTATGGTAAGTTTAAACAAGTGCTGGGAGGAGAACTTTGTGTAGAAAAGGGAAATAAACTAGCAAAAATCTGGTGCCAGTTACCCTCCCTGTCTTTTCGATATTGCTAGTAAGGCAGTAATAATCACAGAATCCCAGCATGGGGTGGGTTGGAAGGGACCTCTAAAGATCATCCAGTCCAACCCCTACTGCTAAATCAGGGGCACCCACAGCAAGCTGCCCAGGATCACAATGTCTGGGTGTGTTTGGAATCTCTCCAGACAAGGAGACACCACAACCTCTCTGAGCAGCCTGCTCCAAGGCTCCAGCACTCTCAAAGCAAAGAAGTTTCTCCTCATGTCCTGATGGAGTCTCCTGGGTTCCATTTTGTGTCCATTGCCCCTTGTCCTGCCACTGGACATTGAGAAGAGTCTGACTGCATGCTCCTGATGCTCACCCTTTAGATATTTATAGTCATTAATGAAATTCCCCCTCAGTTTACTCTTCTCCAGGCTAAACAGCCCCAGGTCTTTCAGCTGTTCTAGCTTCCAGTCCCCTCAGCATCTTTGTGGATCTCCATTGGATTCTCCAGTAGTTCCCTGTCTCTCCTGAACTGAGAATCACATAACTGTGGAAGCAGTATTCCAGATGAGGCCTCACCAGGCCTCAGAAACAGGCTCCTTCACAGAACAGAAAGTAACTGATTGTGAACAAAACCTCTATCCTCAGTGAACCAAAGTCTTGCTAAAACCTTGCTATAAAGAGACCCTGAGTTAGCTTAATTCAGGTGACCACTTGTATGGCATTTAACAAATGTAGATCTTCTTGAAGTCATATTATTAATGTAAGGAGACCTTTTTTCTGAGGAATATGAATGTCATAAAATCGTAGAATGGTCCAGGCTGGAAGGGATCTCCAAAGGTCATCTAGGCTGACCTCCCCACAGTCAGCAGGGACATTCCTGACTAGACCAGCCTGTCCAGGTCACTCTGGATGACAAGATGAACAAAGATTTGAGGGCTTTGTTTTATTTACCTGGTTAATGGTTCATGTGCCAGAGCAGTGAAGCCAGTTGGTAAACCTTCATAGCCAGACGCTGTGGGTGTGAAAACAGCAAAGCCGGAGTGGTCAGCTGGCAGGGCAGTTCCTCATGGTTTGATAATAACTGTTGTTACCAGGTAGAGGATGAAACTGTTTTACATAACATTCCATACATGGGAGATGAAGTGCTTGACCAGGATGGTACATTTATTGAAGAACTGATCAAGAACTATGATGGGAAAGTGCATGGAGACAGAGGTGAGCCCAAACACTCAGGTATACTAATCACTTCTTCCTACTTAAATAATTGTTGTCACTGTTGCTTGATTGTTACAGTAGAATCTCTAGAATCCTTAAATTGTGTGAACATTGGGTATCAGAGACTTCCTTAGTTCCATAGATTACTTTGTGTTTTCATAAGCCTGCAGAGTGTGGTAGTACTGGAAAACTAAATGCATTAACTTGTTCCCTATGACCATACATTGATTCATCTTAGTGCCTAGGTGCAACCTTGATCTTCAATTTAATGTTCAGAGCTTGGAACGTAGTATTGTAATTTCCCTATGTGTGTCCTGGCTAGCAGAAAGTGGCAGGAGAAATGTGCAGGGCTCTGATAAATGATAACACTTGCAACTGTGATTTGATTTTGATGGAATAACCTCTTGTGGGTTTTCATTTGTTGTTTGGTGGTGGTAGGTTTTTATTTTGTTTTGGGAGTTAGTTTGTTTGGTTTGGTTTTGCTGGGTTTTGGGGTTTGTTTTTTGGGGTTTGTTTCTTTTTCTGATTTGTTTGGTTTGGGTTTGGGGTTTTTTTTGTGTGTGGGGTTTCTTTGGGGTTTTTTGTTATTTTGTTCTCTGTGGGTTTTTGGTTTTTTGCTTTCATTTGTTTTTTTTTTTCTCTAAGAAAATTATTAGCTATTTAAAAACATTCCTGTAAGTCAGCCCTGCAAGGTTGTATCCTTCTGTTGATACACTATAGCTATGTATTATGAGGTGTAGTTTGCCTTTTATTCTGTGTAGGAGCTGGACTACATGTCTTTTGGTTTGCTAAAGTCTCAGTGAGTCATCAACCTTCCGTGTCCTCTGTGTGCTCACTCAGAATTGGCTTCTACAAGCCTGAGCTACACAGTTGTTTTTCTGGCCTCTCTGTGTCCCCCTTCACAGAAATATTCCCAATCCCACCCCAAAATGGGCACTCATTTCCTAAAACTCATTACACTTCTGTTCATGCTGTCTGAGACAGAGAACTGCAATTTTTGAGTACATCATGTGTCACTCATGAAGGTTCAGGCTGCAGTTCAACAAGAAATGCTGCCTAGTCCTATACCAGCTTTGTTAATGTCCTCAGGGTATCTTGATATTTCGTGAGGAACATAAAATGTTCCATGGAGGATATTTTTACAGGTATGCTGAGTGTTGACATTATTGTCAGAAAACTGGTTATGGCAGGATGGTGACATTACTAGTAAATGTCTTCTGTTATTGTTTTAATTTATTATTAAGTGAGTCTAGCTTTAAAATTAATCTTGTTTCACTGTCTTGAGTACCAGGATTATGATGGCAATTGCTGTTATTATGGGTCATTCAAAAACTATGGATTGAAAACAGAAAGCTATTGTATTTTGTTTGCTCTCCCAATAACTGGTTTTCTTGAGTGACTGTAATTCAATGTAAAGGCTGTAGGAGTCTGTAAGCCAGAGGCATTCCCATGTAGGAGTCAGAATTGTGAACATCCCCTGCAATTGCACTCTTGGGGGAAAAATTCATATTTATATATATGTGCATGTTAAATGAGGCATCTGCCTAGGGATAGACTCATTAGTGCCCTTCAGCTTGCACTTTGGCCTCCAGCACAGCAGTTCCACATAGCTCACAGTTTAGTGAAAAAATCACAGAATCCCAGCATGATGGAGGTTGGAAGGGGCCTTTGGGGATCATGTAGTCCAACCCCTGCTGCTAGAGCAGGGGCACCCACAGCAGGTTGCCAGGTGGATTTGGAATCTCTCCAGAGAAGGAGACTCCACAGTCTCTCTGAGCAGCCTTCTCCAGGGCTCTAGCACCCTCACAGTAAAAAAGTTTTTTCTGTCAGTAAGAAGTGCTGAAAAGAGCCCAGCCCCATCCTCTTGGCCAACGCCCTTTGAGCATTGAGATCCCCTCTCAGGCTGCTCTTCTCCAGGCTAAACAGCCCCAGGGCTCTCAGCCTCTCCTCCTCACAGAGCTGCTCCGGTGCCCTCAGCATCTTTGTAGCCCCCACTGGACTCTCTGCAGTAGTTCTCTGCCTGTTTTGAACTGGGAAGCCTGCAACAGCACCCAGTACTCCAGATGTGGACTGACTAGGGCAGAGTAGATGGGGAAGAGAGCCTCTCTCAACCTGCTGGTCATACTCTTCTTAATGCACTCCAGGAGACTGTTGGCCTTCTTGGCCACAAGAGCACACTGCTGGCTCGTGGTTGGCAGCAGTCTCTGCCAGCACCAGCTCTGGTTTTCCCCTCTGCAGCAATGCTCTGTGGGTCTGTGCAGCCCTCTGAACATCACAGCAGACTAGAAGCCAAGAACCAGATCTGTACAGCTTTGTATCTTTAGTTTGCTCTTGAATTGTTTGTAAAATAACTTAATTCTTTTCTAGCACCCTGCCAGTGGGGATGTGGATGCTCTGGAATTACCTTCATACCTCTTCCTTAGCTCTCCAGAGGATAGCTTCATAGACTGTTTGCATGCATGTCCAGGCTGGCTTAATCAAGCCGTGCTGGAATTGGGATTCTGGCATAAAGTCTCTTCAATAGTCTAGCTAGGAAGTGGTTTTTATATTTTACAAGGAAGAGATTTATTTATGTCTACTGATATGAAGCACAGGGAGTCAGGAAAAGAATAACTCCACTAAGATTCCTTCACCCCTTCCCAGCTGTCTGCCCAAGAAACAGACACTGAGTGTTTTTTACCTCTTCTCAGTTCATCCATGGAGACAAAGAGGGGAAAAATCCCAAGCTGTTTTTCATAGATGACAACATTTGCCATAATTGAATTCAAATATAAGCAGGACTGAAAATACTTCATCTGTTCCTCGTGCTTTTCTGTTCACTCCAAATTTTGCTGAATTTCAGAATGTGGATTTATCAATGATGAAATATTTGTTGAGCTGGTCAATGCACTTGGTCAATATAGTGATGATGAAGATGATGATGATGGAGATGATAATCCTGAGGAAAGAGATGACAAGCAAAAAGATCGGGAAGGCAGCAGGATGGGTATGTCTGTCTGCAAACTTTAAAACCAAAAAAAAAGTCTTTTTCTTTAATCACTCAATAAATTTGTTCACCCCTTTCTACTTGATAGTTTCCAGCTCTAGCTCTAACATCATTTTCTTCAGCATTTCTTTTGACACCTACTTCAAGAGTTGTACAGACAACACGACAAAAGGTGCTTTTGCCAGTTTCTGGTTTATCTGTGTACTGAGACAGTCAAATGCACCCCAAATTAGTCATATTTCTGTCTGATAAATGCTTTGGTACTTCTCAGAAATGAAAATACAGTTCTGAAGTAGGTAGAGATCTGAACTGCCATCTCCATCTGCTGGTGGAACATACAGTTTCTCCAACATTTACTAGCAGGTTTTGTCTGTAATTTAGAAAGAAACCTCTTTTGCTTCCTCTGTTTTTTATTTTATTATTAGTATTTTGGTGAAGTCACCCTTTCTCTGAGCAGCATCTTGCAGCAGCCAAGGAGAAGAAACATAATTGCTTTTGTTTTCCCAATGTTGTGCTTCTTTGACAGAGAAAGAAAGCCACCCACCTCGCCGGTTTCCTTCTGACAAGATATTTGAAGCCATTTCCTCGATGTTTCCAGACAAGGGTACAGCAGAAGAACTGAAAGAGAAGTAAGAAAGTATTTCTTAGGATATATTACTGCATAGGTTTGTGAAACTTGACTTTGCAGTATTTGTTGATTAGGAATGGTCCACCTTCCTGCTCGGTGCTGCAACGGTTGTGCAACTTGAAGGTTGGAATTTATGATCTTAGAGGTCGTGTCCAACCTTAACGATTCTGTGAACTTCTACAAGTGATACTTGAAGGGAACTGGCTGCTCCCACCTAGTCAAACAACACAGAGGTGCACCTGCTTCATAGTTTGTGTTAATTTTTGAGATGGTAAAATTAGGGATGTGGTTTAGGGGTGGACTTGACAGCGTTGGGTTAACGGTTAAACTTGATGATCTTGGAGGTCTTTTCCAACCATAGTGACTCTATGAATTAAAGCTTAATAAAAAGGTCTCCTTTTTGGAGTTGGTGAGTAATATATATGAGGGGATGATGGTCCAGAAAACAAATGCATTCTTTCCCAACCCATTTTATAGTAAGGAATTAATTACTTGTCATGTTACTGACACAATGACCTTTCTAGCCGGCACCTCTTTCTTACATCTTTTTTAGTTTGTCACTGAAAATGCAGAGTGGTACTGGAATGAAAACCAACTTTTTTGTCATTATTGTTCTTATACTGAATAAATAACCCCTATTTCTTTCTTCTCAGATACAAAGAACTCACTGAGCAGCAGCTTCCTGGAGCTCTTCCTCCTGAATGCACACCAAACATAGATGGACCAAATGCCAAATCTGTTCAGAGGGAGCAAAGCCTGCACTCTTTTCACACACTCTTCTGTAGACGCTGTTTTAAATACGATTGCTTCCTACATCGTAAGTACAGTCAGTCTTCTTGTCTAGCTCTTATTTTCTTGCAAGCCAGGAACACTTTAAAGTACTGCAAGATGCCATGCAGACAGAAAGAAAGAAAGGGCAGCTAAAAATTGCAGCAGTAATATTGCTGAAACTCATCAAAACAACTTAGAGGATTGTGGAATTGTTTTGTTGGAAAATAACTAAGATCATCGAGTCCGACCACCAACCCAACACCACCATGGCCATTAAAACATGTCCCCAAGTGCCATGTCCACACGTTTCTTGAACACCTATGTCCACACATTTCTTGAGCACCTGATGGAAACCATGAACCTGGGGACATTGGCATTGATGTGGCCAAGAGACAAGGGAGGGTAGTGCTGGATGATGCTGGACCAGAGAGCATCAGCTGGGAATGCAGCCCCCTGAAATGGCCCCAGCTCAAACTGTCCTCGGTTTCAAGCTGATTTTTTTGGTTAAATTCTGAATTTACACTTGGTGTGGAGCAAAAATTTTAACCAAAAGTCTGGATACCACCAGTCCAAAATGCAGCCCAAGAAAAGCAGGGAATAAATGATACCCTTCCATCAGTCCTTGAAGGGATTTGGCTGAAGTCTGGGAGGAGCTGGTTTACAAAGAGGTTCCTCTGCATCTCTGACATCATTTTGTAGTGAAAACGAGACCTCAAAACACTGAATGCACCCATGTTGGGATTGTTTGTGTCCCCTTTTTATGAGTTCATACAGAATTTGTGGCTTGGACTAACCTGTAACATTACTTCTCTTTTTATATCTTCATGAAAAACTCATAGTTTCCTACCACTATTTCTGTGTTAGACTTTCTCAGTTTGTGCATGGAATATATTTGTCCATAAAAATACCACCTGGTTCAGAGGTGACTTCATTTTCCAACAGGGAGAATGAATATCTCTGAAGAGTTTTATCTTTTATTCTCTCAGGTTACTTTCTAGCCACATTACTTTGATGGGAAGAATAATTTCACAACTGAGTCTGAGAACTTGCGATGTCCTTCCCACTGAGTGGCTTTCCTGTTGCCCCATTCTGTTGAGGGAAGGATTTAACAGTGATGTGAGTTATGATGCCAGTTAGCAGCGATGTTAGTTTCCATGGAGAAAGAGGGGGATCCTGAAGTGCTTCTTGAAACAATTCTTTCTCTAAGAATGGAGCTAAACGTAAAGGGGAACCTAACAGTCCAAGCTGAAGTGGTTTGAGCTTGCAGTTGAATATTGTGATGCCCTCTGTTTCCAATTAACTTCCTCTTTTGACTCAACTTCACTTGCATGTTCCACCCTGAGTGTGCATGCATGGGGGCTGTTTAATCTGGAGAAGAGGCTGCTCTCTACAACTCTCTGAAAGGAGCTTGGAGTGAGGTGGGGGTTGTTCTCTTCTCCCTAGTATCAGGTGATAGAATGAGAGGAAATGGCTTGAAATTGTGCCAGGGGAGGTTTAGGTTGGAGATTAGGAAAAATTTCTTTCCAGCAAGAGTGATCAGGCAGTGGAACAAGCTGCCCAGGGAGAGGTGGTGGAGTCAGCATCCCTGGAGGCGTTCAAAAAATGCACGTGTTTTAGTGGTGGATTTGGCAATTTTGGGTTAATGGTTGGATTTGATGATCTCAGAGATATTTTCCAACCCTAATGATTCTATGATTCCATCTGAATTTGTTGAGTGTCTAGCTGCAGCTTTTCCAGATTTCAGTTAAGGAAGGTGTGTTTGGAAAAGTTTCTAAGACTTCCAGCACAACCAGACAGGTCAGTCTCTCTGAAAACATCCTGCTGGGAGGCAGGGACTGCACGGGAGGAGAGCTGGTAGAGATGAGCTCTGGCCAGTTGAGTGGGTAGGAAACTGCCATTCTCTGTGTGCTTAAGTGGCAAATCTGACGTCACTAGATAAGGTGTGTTGGGCTTTTTTATATTTACTATCATTTTTATTCTGGCTTAGGCAGAGGCTTTGTCCACTTTGTGTTCTTGGTGCTGTTTGATGTCTTGTTTCACATTCAGCCTTCGAAATGTGATGTTTTGATCCAACAGCATTCCACGCAACTCCCAACACCTACAAACGGAAGAATACCGAAACAGCGTTAGACAATAAACCCTGTGGACCTCACTGCTATCAGCATCTGGTAAGATAATGTCATCTGGTGGGATTCCCTAAGTGGAATTATTAAGCAAACTACACTTAGAGTAAGGACATGATAGGTCTGTGAGCCGTGTGTGCTCCAGTGTGTTGTCTTCAGTCTGTGCGAAAGAGTCAACTTCCAATCATCAAAGTCTGAAGTAGAAATAACTTTTAGCTGTACAAGATGTAGCCTGAGGTACTTGTGGGAAAGAAAGATTATCCTGCATCAAAAGCAGTGTGCACAGCAGGTCAAGGGAGGTGATTCTGCCCCTCTACTCCATTCTCTTGAGACCCCACCTGGAGTACTGTGTCCAGTTCTGGAGTCCCCAGCACAAGATGATGTTAAACTGTTAGAGCGGGTCCAGAGGAGGCCGCGAAGGTGATCAGAGGGCTGGAGCATCCTCTGCTGTGAGGACAGGCTGAGGGAGTTGGGATTATTCAACCTGGAGAAGAGAAGGCTCTGGGAAGGCCTTAGGGCAGCCTTTCAATATTTGAAGGGGGCTACAGGAGAGCTGGAGAGGGACTTTTGACAAAGGCATGGAGTGACAGGATGAGGAGTAATGGCTTCAAACTGGAAGAAGTTGGTTTGAGATGAGACACTGCGAGGAAATTCTTACTTACGAAGTGGAGAGGTACTGAAACAGATTGCCCAGAGAAGCTGTGGAGGCTTCAAGTCTGGCAGTGTTGAAAGGCAGGTTGGATGGGGACTTGAGTAGATTGGTCTAATGAAAGGTATCCCTGCCCATGGCAGGGAGGTGGGAACTAGATGATCTTTAAGGTCCTTCCCAACCCAAACCGTTCTGCAATTCTGTGGCTTGTAGGATAATGCAAAGTTAGTGGTAGAGTATGCAAGCAGAGCATGTTCTCCACCTAGTGCCTGACCACAGAAAAAACACTTTTTAACTCTTCTGCTGACAATTGTGGTGGTTTGTGTTCAGGAAGGGGCAAAGGAGTTTGCAGCTGCCTTGACTGCTGAGCGCATCAAGACACCGCCAAAGCGCCCAGGTGGCCGCCGAAGGGGAAGGCTTCCAAACAACACAAGCAGACCCAGCACACCAACAATAAATGTCTTGGAATCAAAGGACACAGACAGCGATAGAGAAGCTGGAACTGAAACTGGAGGGGAAAACAACGATAAGGAAGAAGAAGAAAAGAAAGATGAAACATCCAGTTCATCTGGTAAGGCCAGGTGGTGCTGCTTTGTTCAGTTAGCTGCAGTGCTTGAGAGGAGAGAAAAAAAAAACAAACAGTAGAGCAAGGAGATCCTAGAAACCAAGTATTGGAATGTCAGGAATGGAGTGAAAAGCTAGAGTGCTGCTGTGGGTTAAATCAAATAGAGCCTTGGAAGGAGATTTCCAGATTGTCTCTGTTTCTGTGCAGAGGTGAGATCTAGCAAGCAAAGAGTCATTTCCATAGCTACTGTGACCTAATTCTTCATTTCTTTAAGAGGGATGTGAAGAGGTTAGAGGTTGACCTACTGGAAAGCCACTCCATGCAGAAGGACCTGGGAATGCTGGTGGACAGCAAGTTCACCACGAGCCAGCAGTGTGCTCTGGTGGCCAAGAAGGCCAACGGTCTGCTGGGGTGCTTTAAAAAGACTGTGGCCAGCAGGTCAAGGGAGGTTCTCCTGCCTCTGTACTCTGCCCTACTCAGGCCACATCTGGAGTATTGTGTCCAATTGTGGGCTCCCCAGTTCAAGAGAGTCCAGTAGGGGCTTCAAAGATGCTGAAGGGACTGAAGCATCTCTGTGATGAGGAGAGGCTGAGAGCCCTGGGGCTGTTAAGCTAGAGAAGAGCATCCTGAGGGGGGATCTTCTCAGTGCTCAGCAAGAGCTGAAGGGTGGGGGGCAAGAGGAAGGGGCTGGGTTCCTTTCAGTGGTGCCCAGTGACAGGACAAGAGGCAGTGGGCACAAATGGGAACACAGGAAATTTCATCTAAACAGGAGATAAAACTTCTTTGCTGTGAGGGTGCTGGAGCCCTGGAGCAGACTGCCCAGAGAGGTTGCAGAGTCTCTTTCTCTGGAGAGTTTCTAAACCCACCTGGATATTGTGATCCTGGGCAACCTGCTGGGGATGCCCCTGCCTCAGCAGAGGGGCTGTACTACATGATCTCCAGAGGTCCCTTCCAACCCCCACCACGCTGGCATTCTGTGAAAAGTGCTGTTTTGTTATGACATATAGGTGAGGAAACAACTACAAAACCCTGGAATATTTTTAACTACAGTTAATAATTTGACATTTTATGGTCTCCATAAACATCCTGCATCAGCCTCACACTGAACCACACTCTCAATTGTTTTTCACAGAAGCAAATTCTAGGTGTCAAACACCAATAAAGATGAAGCCAAATATTGAGCCTCCAGAGAATGTGGAATGGAGTGGTGCAGAAGCCTCCATGTTTCGAGTTCTTATTGGCACTTACTATGACAACTTCTGTGCAATTGCCAGACTGATTGGGACCAAAACATGCAGGCAGGTAAGAAGGGAAACTGCTTACTAAGGGTGGTAGTGCTTGACTTTTAAAATTGAAGTAGAGAGATGATAGTATTGATTAGGACAAGGGAAAATGATGTCATTTTCTTGGTTTGCCCAGGGATGAATGCTGTCATCCAAAATTTGTGCCACAAACCTGTAAAAGTTAGCTTTGAAGTGTTTTTTAAAATCAAATTTACAGGAAGTTTTAAGTTAAACTGTCCTTAAATGACAAAAATAATCAACTTCAGGCATACTGAAAAGAGCCTATGACTGGGTATGATCTGTGAGTTGTTGGTTGGAGGAAACCATACTAACTTAGCAAATGAGCAGCTTTCTACTGGTGAGAGATTTATTGTGGATGTATTATGGTATCTCTTGTTGTTAGGTGTATGAGTTTAGAGTAAAGGAATCTAGTATTATTGCTCCAGTCCCTGCTGAAGATGTTGATACTCCTCCCAGAAAGAAGAAAAGGAAACACAGGTAAATCTGTTACTAAATTACCTTAGCCTAACAGTAAATTGGAGATACAGGGGATCAAACCAAAAAGTGTTTTGGAGGAAAAGTCATGCAACTCTTTTTCTTTTTTGCTTCCAACAAAAAAAAAAATTTGCAGGAAATAAAAGAAAATGGTGTTTGGTCACTTTTCTTCCTCTGTCCTTTATTTTGTTTCCCAGCTCTTTAACAGCCAGATTCATATTTGCAGGTTCTTGTAGGTGTTTTGCTGCAAGTAGTCAGACTAAGTTTAAATTAGAAATACTCTCACACAGCTAGCTGTTAACACTCAAGGCATTGTGGTCTAATTCTGTTTGCAGCAGTAAACAGGAAATTTACAATCATAATGGGATTCAATAATGATTAGGTAGTGTTTTGTAAAATAAAACTCCTGGGGTTTTTATAGTGAAGTGTGTTCTATTAATAGCAATAAGCAAAAATGTAGCAAACCAGGGGCATTGCCTAATTTTTTCTTTAAGAGAGACTATTCCTTTGTAGTACTCCAGTTTCATTAGCAGCTAGAACTTTAAAAACTGAACTTAACCATTTATTATTTTAATTTGCTGCAGTGAAGAACAAATTTCAGCTTTTTGCTGGAGCCCCAAAGTCCACCTGAAACAATTTCTGTTGAAATTATAAACTTGATGGCTACCATCTGTCAGTGAAATGCATTTTGCTTTGGGTAGGCTGAACGTTTGAAGAGTGTGACTCTGCACTGATTATTTTTATTCCCAGGGAAAAGAACATATGAGACAAAAAAAAAAAAATGACTGAAAATTAGCAAGAACAGGTTTGTTTTTTTTTTCCTTCTGCAAGGAACAAGTACACTTTTTTTTTAATAAAGTTTCCTATTTCTGTCTATATTTCCTCATTTTCCCCCCAAGTTTGTTGTTCTCCAATCAGTTCTTGATTCTCTCAAGCATATTACTATTTCCAGGCTTAGTGACATTCCTGATACAGGCTCCAAGATACTGCTGACATGGAGTAGAATGTTTCAGCTTTGTGGTACAGAGGCAGCCAACATGAGCTAGGAGGAGATTTTGTGAGCATCTGGAAGTGCTTCTAGCAAAACCTGTTGATTTTTTTTTTTTTTAATGCTTTTGGCACAGTTTTGAAACTGTTTTGGGTATGTGGTGGGTTTGGCTGCTTAGATCTGCAATTATTAGCCACAGTGCAGGTTTGGAATGTGCCAGATGGGAATCAGCTTGCTTTCAGATTCCAGCAGCTGGCCACAAAAATGATGCCACCACATCTATTTGGAAAGAGCAGCTGAAGGGCTCAACTGTATTCTGAAGCTGAAATGCATTGTGTTGTGAGCAGGTTGAAACATCATTGTGGAGGAGCTTAGAGATGGTTTTGCTTCGAGTTCTTTTTCCAAATTACTAAAAGCATGTACTCTTACAGAGAACCATAGACCTTAAAGGTCATTGAATCCACCAAGTCTGGTGTTGAAGTCCACCAAAGAGGTGTTTCCAAGAGGCAGAGATGTGGTGCTGAGGGACATGGTTTAGCACCAGCCTTGATAGTGTTAGAGAATGGTTGGACCTGATGATCTTAAAGGCCTTTTCCAACTGAAATGATTCTATGATTCTGTGGTATTAGGTCCTTATTCTGGTGGACTGAGAGACATGCTTCTGTGAAAGAATTCTTCAAAACCAGGTGTTACGTTTGCTGAATGCCAGCTAGACCAAACAAAAATTATTGTGATGTGCATTAGAGTAACTCAAGTCACAGCTGCACTACTTTCACTTCTGTGGGAGCTGTCTTCTTGTGAAGCATCAGCATCTCAGAATTCATAAACAGATGTTGGTAGCCTTTCTTCTGGACTCTTTAATAGGAATTTATTCTATTTATGACAGCCCTGATGGTCTTGGGGTTCTCCTGAATCTCACTGACTTGGACGAGTCTCCCTCTGGCTTTGTAACTCCAGTGGGTTCCTTCAGATGCTCATGAGAAATGCTGTTGAGCACTTAACATTGAGTCTGAGAGTAAAGTTCTGAGAGGCCAGTTGCACAGAGGATCTTGCTCATCAAAAGCTGCTGGGTGTGGTGGGTGGCCAGCAGGAGTAGTAGCAGCTAAAAAGTCCTACTGAAGTAGTTACAGAGATAAATCTTTCGGAGTGCAAACTTCTGAGTGTTGTGTCCACTGGATGGCAGGCAGCTCTCCAAGTTGCTGGGACCTTTTAAGTCCCTGTGTTCACCAGTGTTTTGGCCTGCCAAGTAAATCTGCACAGAAAGCTGCCTGCATGAATCAGAGAATCACAGAGCTGCTGAGGTTGGAAGAGATCTTTGAAATCATCAAGTCCAACTGCTCACCTAGAGCTCACAATCCCACCACTACTGCTAAACCACTACCACTAAACCACATCAGTCAGCACCACATCCATGCCTCTTTTAAATACTTCCAGGAATGGTGAATTCACCACCTCCCTGGGCAACCTGTTCCCAGGGCCTGGGAACTCTTTGTCTGAAGGATTTTTTTCCCAATATCCAACCTGAACCTTCCCTGACACAAGCCGAGGCTGTTTCTTCTTGTCCTGTCACTTGCTGCTTGAGAAAAGAACCAACTTTCACCTGGCTCCAACCTCTTTTGAGGGAGTTGTAGAGAGCAGTGAGGTGAAATATGGGTATTATTTGGCCAGGAAATGAGGCTTCTCCCATATTCTCCTAATGTTGCTCTAGGATGTACTAAGAAAGCCCAAGAAGTACAAACTTTGAAAACCATTCATCTAATTTTTGTTTGTTCGCTGTAATTCAATTGCTGGCTAAAGCACATAGAATTGGGAAAAAACCTAAAAAACATTGATTTCTCCTTTAATTTTATGGCTAGTAAAATTTAAGTCTGGTTTTCCTTCTGCTACCTAAGGTCCAGACTGGTGGTTTTGCTGCATTGCTTCTGCCACAGCTATTCATGGGATAATAGACATTTCCTGCCCAAAGAGTTCCAGTCTGAAACAGATACTTAAAAGGGGTAGTTGTAACCTGGAAGAACTTTTAATGCATGATGACTCAACCTGGTGACAACCAAAAGCATGATGTGCTTAAAGGAATCCACCACCTCCACACCACCAAACCATCACTTCTTGCAAAGGCAGTGCTTAGCTGAGCTGAGAAAGAGAATGCTGAAGGAAAGCTGCAAGAACATAAGAAAAAGGCATCTAGAATGTGATGGAGGAGGGAAAAGGCTTAGCACAGTGAAACCAGTGAGAACAGGGGAAAACCCTGTCCAGCCAGAAGAAACAGTGAGACCCACATGGCTGTGCCAGATGTGATCTCCTCTTGTTGAATACTTGGAGCTCAGATGAAGAGTAGCACCTGGCTGTGATCCCTAGATCACCAGTGTGGTACTGAGGCCAAGTCCAGTGAAGACATTAGATTGGATATTAGAAGAAACTTCTTGACTGGAAGGGTTCTCAGACACTGGAACAGGCTACCTAGAGAGGTGATTGAGTCTCCATCACTGGAGGTGTTTCCAAGAGGCAGAGATTTGGTGCTGGAGGACATAGTTTAGCACCAGACGTGGTAGAGTTAGGCAGTGGTTGGACTTGATGATCTTGAAGGTCTTCCAGCTGAACTGATTCTGTGATTCTATTCTATGATCCTAAGCAGGTGACAGACCTTCACCCCCTACCTAGACGTGTCCCTCCATCTCTGCAGTGCTGTATCCTTCCTCCAGCTGCTGCCTCAGCCTGCTAGAAGCAGCTCCAGCAGCCTCCTCTTCGCAGACTTTCCTTTGAGGCCACCTGAATTGAAACCTCTCTGTAGCCTGGACTGGGTGGGGGCTGCTGGGCCAAGAGGAATGGCATGGGGAGGGGGAGGGAGCAGCCCTCAGAGCTTGTCAGCTCCAGGAGCCTGGGCCAGGGTGGTTCTGCTGCAGGCACTCCTGACGTGCAGGCGGTCAGGCTGCCAAATCCTGCCCCGTTTTCGGTCAGCCTGGGTGCCGGACGCGGCCGCCTCTCGCAGCCCCACTGCAGGAGGAGTTCCTGTCAACCTTCTTCTGTTCTGTGTTTTTTGCAGGTTGTGGGCTGCTCATTGCAGAAAGATACAGCTGAAAAAGGGTTAGCATCTTTCCATTCCATTTATGTCCTCAACTTCTAAGATCCTGCCATTGCCTTTTTTTTTTTTTTCTCTTATTTTTTTGGTTGGTTTTCTGTTTTGGGTTTTTTTTGTAATGTCAGGCCATGCTCTGCCTGCTTTGGGGAGCTTGAAATCAGAGGGGGAATAAAAAGACACAAAGTAAGCTCTCACTGTAGGTGCTGCAGGGACAGAAGGTGCTGTTTGATTTACCTGGCTGGATGAGCTCCTCAATGAAAAGAGGAGGTTGGATTTGTAGTCTTCTCAGTATGGCCTCATGGAAGTACAGCACAAAATTGCATTTACAAGAGCTGCAGTGAAGAACAGCATTTGGGTGGGTTAAAACCAGCTTATTTTAGCCTATTGTCATCTGAAAATTGGTTGAGGGTGCTTGGGACTTGTAGCAACATAAATAATTGGTCAGTTTGTGTCTCTCTCTCTCTCCTTTTTGGTTGCCCCTTGCTAACTTGAGCATTGTAAGGAAGCCAAGCAAACCCAACACGAGCTCAGGAGGCTTAGCAATAAATACAGTGTACATAACACCAAGTTCTCCTAGCTGCTCTGCAGGTCAAGCTCAAAGCTTATCCCTCAGAGTCTCTCCTTGCCTACAAGATGTTGGTGTTGTCCTTGTTGGAAAATTGACCTGGGAGAGCACAGTGGTATAATGACCAGCTGTTATTTTGCCAGCCTTATCTGCTTGAAAGCTGACTGTTGCTCCAGAGTATAAATGACTTTGGGTGTTTGAGCAGATGTGACTTTGCTGATTGACACCAGTGATGCTCCAGAGGATGCTCAGACAGGAAATTATACCATTGCTGTCTCGTTCCTCAGTTTTCCACAGTACAGTGTCCAGCTCTGAATGCTCCAAGCAGTGAAGCACACCAGGGAGGAGGAGGCAGCTCATGCTGACCAACACCTAACTGATGTTACAGCCCTGCTTTGGTGCCTGTGGAGCTTTTCACCCCACTCATCATAGCTTTGGGGGTTTTTTGAGTCATTCTTGGGGCTTTCTTAAGTTAACTGACAACAAGGGAATTTCTGATGTAAAGAGAGAACTGGGCATGGTTTGTTTGTGCCTTTCAGCTTGACAAAATGTTGCTCTTTTCACTCAGATGGTTCATCCAATCACGTTTACAACTACCAGCCTTGTGATCATCCCCGGCAGCCTTGTGACAGCTCCTGCCCATGTGTCATTGCCCAGAACTTCTGTGAGAAGTTCTGTCAGTGCAGCTCAGAGTGTAAGTAAAACACTTAGAAGCTATCTCATAAGTTTCTTTTGCTGCCCCAACCCCCAGCTCTGTACTAGCAGCCTGTGTGTGCTGCTGGCAGTGTTTGCAGCAGGAGTAAATGGTGTTGGAGTGAGGAAGGAGAACACATTCGGTTTAAGTGTCAGATGGTGTGAGAACCAGCACTGTGCCCAGGTGACCAAGAAGGCCACCAGCATCCTAGCCTGTATCAGCAATAGTGTGACCAGCAGGAGTAAGGAAGGGATTGTCCCCCTGGACTCAGCACTGGTGAGGCCACACCTTGAATCCTGGAGTCAGTTCTGGGGCCCTCAATCCAGGAAAGACATCAAAATGCTGGAGAGGTTTCTGAGAAGGGCAACAAAGCTGGTGAAGGGTCTGCAGAACAGGCCTGGTGAGGAGTGGCTGAGGGAACTGGGGTTGTTTAGCCTGGAGAAAAGGAGGCTGAGGGGAGACCTCATTGCTCTCTACAACTCCCTGAAAGGAGGTTGGAGCCAGGGCTGGGATGGTCTGTTCTCCCCAGTGACCAGTGATGGGATGAGAAGAAATAGCTCAAGTTGTACCAGAACAGGTTTAGGTTGGACATTAGAAGAAAGTTTGACTGAAAGGGTTCTCAAAGGCTGGAACAGACTCCCCAGGGAAGTGGCTGAATCCCCATCCCTGGAGGTCTTTCAGAGATGTGGTCAGGGACATGGTCTAGACCCAGACTTGGTGGAGTTGGATAACAGCTGGACTGGATGATGTTGAAGGTCTTTTCCAATCAAAACAAGCCTGTGAGCAGGGAGTGCATGCTCAGCTGAGTTGTTGACTCTTCTCTAGCCATTAAATGAAGCCAGGTTTGAAGCTGCAGCAGACCAGAGTAAAGCCAGCAAAGAATTCCCACACAGTGCTTCCAAACACAGACACCAGCTACTCTGCTGTGCTAACACCTGCACTGGCTCAGTTTTGCAGCCTGCTGTTCTCACCCTGGCCTGTTCTGTTCTCCCCCTGTCCCTGTGCAGGCCAGAACAGGTTCCCTGGCTGCCGCTGCAAGGCGCAGTGCAACACCAAGCAGTGCCCCTGCTACCTGGCCGTGCGCGAGTGCGACCCTGACCTCTGCCTCACCTGTGGAGCTGCTGACCACTGGGACAGCAAAAATGTTTCTTGCAAGAACTGCAGCATTCAGAGGGGATCCAAAAAGGTAGGTGGGCAGTTACACCATCACACGCCTGCTGCCTTGGGGTGTGAGGTGGGAATTGCATTTTCCCACCGGGGAAAGGAATTTCCTGGCCTTGGTGCTGTCGAACAGCACAAGAGCAGACAGGGAAGTCATTGTCAGGCTGGTTGTGTCCAGGTGCTGCTAAGCTCTGTGGGGTCATGCCCATGCAGCTGGCATTTGCTTTGGAGCACTGCAGTAGAACAGCTCTTTGCCCACTCTGCTCACAGCCCACACCTGCAGCACTGTGTGCAGTTTTGGTCCATGCTGTACAAATAAGATGTAGACAGGTTGGAAAGTGTCCAAAGAAGGGCCACAAGAACAATGAGAGGGCTGGAAGAGCTGCCATAGGAGGAAAGGCTGAGAGAGCTGGGTCTGTTCAGCCTTGAGAAGACAAGGCTTAATGGAGACTTTATTACCATGTACCAGTGCATTAAGAGTGGCTACCGGGACCATGGAGTCTCCCTTTTTACAAGTAATCCCATGGAAAAGATAAGGGGTGATGGGTACAGGTTACTGCTGGAGAGATTCCCATTAGACTTCAGAAGAAAATGTTTCCTCGTGAGAACAGCCCAAACCATTGGAATCATCTCCCAAAGGGAAGCAGTGGTTTCCCTACACTGGACAGTTTTAAGGCTTAGCTTGGCAGGGTGCTGGGCCATCTCATTTCAACTACACTACCAGCTAGAAAGCTTGGACCAGATGATCCTTGGGGTCCCTTTCAAGGGATTTCCCTGATCAGGCTTTGCTTGTGATCTGCACACAGGCTGCTCCTTTAAAGTACTCAGCCTTCCCCTACATCAGCATAAGCAGGTTTGGCTCAGGCACAGGCACTGGTTTTCCCTTCAGGTGTTGATTCTAAACATGCAAGCTTGTGCAGGGTCTGCTTAAGGGATCTCCAAAGCCCATCCAACAGTTAAATAAACAAGCCAACCTACCAAGGGTCATTTCAGCTCTAGAATCTCTTCTGGCTGACTATTCTCAGCCAAGCACTGAGCTGATCAACACTGATCTGCAGCCCTTCAGGTTTGAAATCCCCAGTGTGTGTTTTTACATAACACCCTGTTCTGGTTTCAGCTGGAGCAGAGTTAACTTTCTCCCTGGCAGCTGGTTCAGTGCCATGTTTTGGGGTTTGTGTGAGAAGAACATTGATAACAGACTGATGTTTGGGTTGTTGCTGAGCAGCACTTATCCCAAGTTAAGGGGGGCAGGGTTCAGTTTCCCATGCTCTGCCAGCCAGGAGGTGCCCAAGAAGCTGGGAGGGAGCATGGCCAGGACAGCTGTCCCCAACTAGCAAAGGGGATATTCCATACAGTATATAAACTGGGAGGGGCAGATCAGTGGCTGGTGAGAACTGCTTGTCTTGGGTTTTATTTCTCTTTCTTCTTGTTCTCTTCATGATGGTGATGATTGTATTTTACTTCAGAACAGAAACTGTGCTTGAGAAGAAATTCTTTACAGTGAGAGTGGTGAGACACTGGAAAAGGTTGCCCAGGGAAATTGTGGATGCAAGGTCAGGTTGGATGAGGCCTCGAGCAAGCTGGGCTAGTGTCTGTGCCCATAGCAGGGCAGCTGGAACTAGATGATCTTTAAGGTCCCTTCCAATCCAAACCATTCTGTGATTCTCATCTCAACTTGTTTTGGATTCTCCTCCCCTTCCCACTGGGAGCAGAGGAGCAAGCAGCTGCATGGTGCTTGGCTGTGGGCTGGGGTTAAATCAGGACACACTCTTATTTCAAGGTTGAACTAAAACTTGTGTTAGGTTGCAAGTGCTGCTGACCCACAAGGTGGGATTTTAGTGGGTGTTTGAAGAAGAGAAGAGTTGGTGTTTGCACATTTCATTAAGTGAGGCAATTAAAACTCAACCAACCAACAAAACAACCCACCCCAAATCTAAGTCAGGTATGTCTCAATGGTTCTTTTTTTTCTCCCCTAGCACTTGCTGTTGGCACCTTCAGATGTGGCAGGCTGGGGAATTTTCATCAAAGATCCTGTGCAGAAGAATGAATTCATCTCTGAGTACTGTGGAGAGGTAAGGGTGGAGAGCACTGTTCAGCTGAATTGGTGAAGTTGTGTGTTGGGGCCAAGAGATTGCCTGCAACTCTGTGTCATGTTGAGGCAGAGAGATGTGACCAAGGTATGGCTGCTGCTGGCAGATGCTCCAAACCCAGCAGCCAGACAGCTGAAGTGCCACCAAAAATTAGGATCTCTGTGAGAGCAGGAGGCTGGAATGGTCGTTTGGTCCTGGAGATGACTTCAGTGCAGGCATGCCTAGAATTCTGTGCAGAACCATTTAGGAGGGCACTGAAATTCAGTAGGCTTCCACCAAGTTAAATTCTGTCACAGTAAACCCCTGAGTTAGTATGCAGCCTCTGTTTTGAGAACTGACTCCTGCTTTCCTTCTGCTCTGCAAGAGCTTCTTTATGCTCAGAGCAAACCAGAGTTGGTTGATGAGCACAGGAGGCTCCCTGAAAACGGAATTTACCCTGAATATTTTCAGTCCCAGAGAACAAAAAGCCTACCTTTCTTTCAGAGTTCATAGAATCATAGAACTGTTTGGGTTGGAAAAGCTCTCTGAGATCATCAAGTCCAACCATCAACCATGGCCATTAAACCATGTCCCATGCCCAAGTGCCTTGTCCAAACATTTCTTGGAACACCTCCAGGGATCATGACTCCACCACCTCCCTGGGCAGCCTGTTCCAATGCCTCAATGCCTGACCACTCTTGCAGGAAAGAAATTTTCCTAATCTCCAATCTAAACCTCCCCTGGCAAAATTTCAGGCCATTCCCTCTCATTCTGTCACCTGATACTAGGGAGAAGATTCTGACCTCCACCTCACTCCAACCTCCTTTCAGGGGATTGTAGAGGGCAGTGAGGTCTCCCCTGGGGTTTGGGACCTTAAGCTGCTATGGACAGAAGAGGGAAGAGGATCTCTCTTGCTCTCTTTCACAAGTGCTCTTTCTTGCAGATTATTTCTCAGGATGAGGCAGACAGAAGAGGCAAAGTGTACGACAAATACATGTGCAGCTTTCTCTTCAACTTGAATAACGGTACGGACGGACAGCTCAGCGCCCTGCACCAGCAGCAGCACAGAGCCCAGTTAACATGGTGGGGCTGGAAGGGACCTCTGGGCATCTTCCAGTCCAACACCCCTGAGAAAGCAGGCTCCCACAGCACTCTGCCCAGCTTGCCAGTGTCCAGATGGGTTTGAAATCTCTCCATCTCTCTGGGTAGCCTGCTCCAGGGCTCTGGCAGGTTTGGGCAGCCCTCTTCGTTTGCAGGCTGCAGGGAAGGGTTAGGGATTTTCCTCTGCTCCTCCTTTCCCAGCAGCCTGTGGATTCCCAGACTTGAGAGCTGGTGCTTTTTTTGTTCCCTAAGTGCCAGTCAGCTAGATAGCAGCCACAGAGCCTGCGACCAGCCATGATGAGCTGAGTAGAAGTAGAATTAATGGGGTAAAATGCTGTGCAAGCACTAAGTAAAGCAGCCCGAAGAACGTAAAAGGCTCACTGGGAATTGTCTGGAAAGGTTTTATTATTTATTTACTCATTATCTATCTATCTGTTATTTATTTTACTTAAATTAGCAGTGATGTCTGCTGGTAGTTTTGTGGGGGGTGAGAGAGAAATGCAAGCACAGAGATGTGGCAAAGAAAAAAGCCCAACCTGCAGCCTGTCAAGTGTGGAGCATCAGGAAAGATTGGAAAGGAGTTAAAAAAAGCTGTTCTGTGAGCATTACCCTTGGTGTGTTTATGGAGCTTGTCCCTGGGAAACAAAGGCAGGGAAGCTCCAAAGGAGAAGGCAGGGCAGTGCTGCTGTGGCAGGAGGTAAATGCAAGGTCAGTGTGGGGCAGCAGGAGTACTTGGAGTCCTCCAGAAAATAAAGCCAGCCCTTCCTTGGGGGTAGCTGGGCAGTTACCTCTGTCAGCCGATCCAACCCAAGCCCACTGGGGGTTAAACACAAAAGCTGTTTCCTAGGTGACCTCTCCATCACCTGTGGGGTTTGTTGTTGTTTTTTTTTTGTTCCTTTAGATTTTGTGGTTGATGCAACACGCAAGGGCAACAAAATCAGATTTGCAAACCATTCAGTAAATCCCAACTGCTATGCAAAAGGTAAGTTCTGCACTGGTGGGTTTGGTGGGACATGAGGTGGTGCAGGGCTGGAGCAGCCTCTTGCTAACACAAGTTCTTCCCAACAGTGATGATGGTTAACGGCGACCACAGAATAGGAATCTTTGCTAAAAGAGCCATTCAGACTGGTGAAGAACTGTTCTTTGACTACAGGTGGGCAGATGGCTTTTGTCACCTCTCCGTGGCATGGTCTGGTTAGCTGTCAGCTCAGGGCTGTGCCTGTCTCCTTCCCCACAGCTGAGGAGCTCAGAGCCCCTGGCATTTGGGTTTTAAGCCATAGTCAGACTGACTATGCAAAGCAGCAGGGTAAGGACCATGCGAACTTAGAACTGCAGCTTGTAGAGGGGAGGTTTAGTAACAGCTGGGGCCAGGCCTGCCTGTTAAACTTTTATCTGGTGGGGTTCCATAGCGACCAGGGTGGGTTGTCTCACCCATCACTGTTCCTGTGTTACTACAGAGAAGGGCTTGTAAGGCTGTGTTGATGCTGTTCTCTCAGATCAATCTTTCACCTCAAGTGAAAAAAGGCAGCTGTCTGGTGAGGACACTGCCTCAGCCAGCCCTGGGAAGTGCAGCTGCCTTCCTCGAGTTAAGCTGAACCTCAGCATTGTGAAAGCCAAGGCAAAACAAAGGAGCTCTCAGCATTTTCCTCCCTCTTGCTCACTCCCCTACAGGCAGCTTTTGGGGCAGTCAGTGTTGTTCTATGGTTCCCACAAGGACTAAAGGCCCCAGCTTGTGAGGAAACACTGGGGAAACAAGTCTGAGAGCGCTGCCCTGTTAGAGCAGGCTGCCAGGGCCAGCAGCACTGCTTCTCACTTGTCTTCTGCTTTTAATTTCAGATATAGCCAAGCTGATGCCCTCAAGTACGTGGGCATTGAAAGAGAAATGGAAATCCCTTGACACCAGCTACCTCCTCTTTTAAAAAAAGAAACAAACAGCTGCCTTATCTTCAGGAATTTCTAGTACTGTGGGCAAGTTCGGAGCGCTGACGAGCGATGCAATTTGAAATCCTGTATTTGCAAAGTACTGTAACAGTTAATTTATAGTAACAAGTTTGACAAGAAACAAACCAACTTTTTATTGCCTTCTCACCAGCTGCAAAGTGTTTTGTACCAATGAACTTTTGCAATAAGGGTGTGGTACATTTTTCAACCTTGAATAAAGGATACTTGAACTTCTTCATTTATACTGTGAGCAAGCTGGGGGTTTGTGTCACCCACTGGAGGAAGCAACTCCACACTCATCCCCTTCCCTTGGTTCAGGTCACATCTAAGATTCATGTGAAGGTGTAAACAGGGTAGGAAACCTCAAGCATAAAGTAAAGAGTAAAACTCTTGGTCTTGCAGCTCTCATGAATCATAGAACCATAGAACTGTTGAGGCTGGACAAGCCCTCTGAGATCATACAGTCCAACTGTCACCCACCACCACCATGGCCATTAAGCCATGTCCCCATGTGCCATGCCCACAGGTTTCTTGAACACCTCCAGGGATGGTGACTCTGCCACCTCCCCTGGGCAGCCTGCTCCAGTGCCTAACAACTTTTGCAGGGAAGAAAGTTTTCCTAATAAACCCTTGGCATGAGGCCACAGGCACCCTCACTAAAGCAGTGGCTGCAGTTTAGAATCTCTGCACCCAAACTCATGTCTGCATCAACTGCACTGAACTTGTATTTCTGTCCATTAGCATTCAATGGGAGGGGAAGAGGGTCTCCCCTCAAAAAAAACCCAGAACAGCTGCAATTTCTGGCACAAACCTGACTGTCAGGACAGCTGTGGTATGAGGCACCACGCCAGGAAGTGTTCAAGGCCAGGTTGGATGAGGCTTGAGCAACCTGGTCTAGTGGAAGGTGTCCCTGCCCATGGCAGAGGGTGTTGGAACTAGATGATCTTTAAGGTCCCTTCCAACCTAAACCATTCTGCAAATCTCTAAGATTTGCTTCTAGCTGCCCGTTAGCTTCAGGAGCCAAAGATCTCTTCACTGTTCACTCAGTGTGGAAATAAGACAGACAAGGACAAAATTCCAACATGGTGGGGGGTGGAAGAGACCTCTGGAGATCATCCAGTCCAACATCCCCCACCTGCTAAAGCAGGGTCATCCACAGCAGGTTGCCCAGGATCACAGTGCCCAGGTGGGTTTGGAATCTCTCCTGAGAAGGAGGCTCCACAACCTCTCTGGGCAGCCTGCTCCAGGGCTCCAGCATCCTCACAGCAAAGAAGTTCTTCCTCATGTTGAGGTGGAACCTCCTGGGTTCCAGGTTGTGACCACTGCCCCTTGTCCTGCCACTGGGCCCTATCCTCTTGCCCCCTGCCCTTTAGTATCTAAAGGGATTGGACAGGATTTGAATAATTTTCTCAAGCAGCCAGCACTGGTAGCCCAATGAACTGGAACCTTCAATGGCAGCTTCTCTAAAGCAATAAACTGCCCGAGGACAACACGCCGATTACAGAAACGTTTCTCTCCTGCATCTTCTCTCTGTAAGCAATCACCACTGTGCTTATTACTGCCAGTTACTGTTCCTCACTACAAAATTTGCCAGCTGAGGGTGAGCTCTGCAACCCCCTTCATACCACTCATCTTGCTCAGAGTCCAAAAGTCAAAACTTGAGTAGTGGCACTGGTCTGAAGCTGGACCTCCCTCCAGGGGTTTAGAAGAGACAGTACAGAAAGCAACAGCACTGGGTTAAGGCTTTGAGAGGCCCCTTCTGCATGTGAACATTCAGCCTGCTTCTTACCCCATCCCTTGCATCCTCCATGAAGGGTTTACAAATACAACACACAAACCAGCACCTCGCCACAGGCTCCATTCTGCTAAACTTCAGAAGCAGTTTGAAAGCTGAGCAGCAGCCTTTACTGCAGTTAAAGTTCTTCCAGCACAGTGCACATAGAAGCTCAAGTGGGGCTGAGACTTTTCCCCTCTTTTCCAATCCAGCTGGGATCATAGCTAACACCACTCCATCAGTCTTCATGGAGTTAAACCCAGACCTTTGTGTAAGTCAAAGCTCAAGTATAACCACAAAAAAACAAACAAACAAACAAACAAAAAAAACAAACCCCAAAACCCCCAACCAATCAACAACAACAAAACAGTTTTCCTCAGAGAGCAGCAGTATCAACATGAAACCTGGCTCCCTTTCTTCATGCCAGAACAAACACTGAACATATCATGAATTCTAAGGGGAAAAAAGGGGGTTGGGTTCTTCCCACCATCAAGAACAGAGTATTTAACAGGGTGAGATAAGGACAGCCCTTCTAGTGTGGAAAGCCAAGGCTCATTTCACATGTGTAATGAACACCAAAGACCCTGAGAACAGAACCAAACCTGGTCAAGCACTATAGACGTCAAGCACTATAGACATAGCAACACTCAAGAGCTTTAATTCCCATCACAGGTCACATTCCATGGGAGCTCATCTTTAGGAACACACTCAATTTTCTCTTCCAATCAAAGAAAAGGGCAACCCAAGCCCAAGTTAGTCAGGGCAGCCCTTAAGTAAAGGTGATGAATTTTATAGTGCACCATTAAAACCAGCTCCAGTTTCAGCTGACCAAACACTGCCAGATCTATTCCAAGTATTTTCCAGTGTGTCTCTGGTGCAATCATCCTGGATTTCTGCTCAGAGCACAGCCACTGCCTCCAGCCAAAGCAGTAACCTGCACTCACCGTGGTGATGCTCACTCACTGTCCAGGTGATGATTTCTTCAGCCTGCTGGAGCCAGGGAGAAAGAGGCAAAGCAAAACGAGTTTCTTTGGCTCTCATAACCATTATACCTTTTTATTTACATTTAGAAAGGTTAAAGTCGTGAAACTTAAAACGATAAAACCAGAAGCGACTTGTACAGAAACCTTTTTAATTCCTTTATTTATCACACATTAAAAAATGAAACACACTATACAAATGGGTTTTCATAGCAGAGTACACATGGCTCCATTCAGACTCGCTCTCCAAGTGCTGCCAAACATTTCAGCTATAGCCAATGTATTGATTTAGATGCAGTAGCATGCAACCCTGGGAGGAGAAGGGTTTGGTTCCTCTCTCTTCTTAAATTAGGTTAAATGGCATCGGTGTCCGTATTTACATACTTGAAATGTATCAATCCTGAGCAGTTCTGATGTAAGCCTGAGACTGGCTGATGGGAGTCCTGGTCTCAGTCAGTAAAAAGGGAGGTCCAAATGGCAGCAGGTGGCTGCTATGAAGTTCGGCTGCGTTGGTTCTTCCCGTCACATACCTAGTCGCTGGGTGTCACACAGTCAAGTCATTGCTAAGGAAAACGTTAAGCCAGGTAACTGTAGGTGTCCTTCTCCCCATCCACGCGCTCCAAGTACTCCTTCTCGATCAGAATGTCGATGCACTTCTGTGGGACAAACACAGGTGAGTGGGAGGATGCTGGCACAAAAGCCCCCCCGAGGGCTGCCAGTGATCTGGGAGGATTTTGGCCACCCAAGATCCAGGGCAGGTAGAGGATGGGATCAGGTGAGGGGCACAGACCATCGCAGTTTGCTCCCCCGTTTCTGACCACATCCACCTGGATGTGTTCCTGTGTGACCTGTCCTAGATGATCCTGCTCTGATGGGGGGGTTGGACTAGATGATTTCCAGAGGTCCCTTCCAGCTCCTAACATTCTATGATACCCCACCAAACTGCACCATACTTGATGCCATTGTAGGGCAGAGACTGGGAGATCAACTGCTCACCAGTATGCTGAGCAACTCCATAGTAGTCCAATAAAGAACTAAACCAAGCTGCTTACTGTAAGGTTACTAATGACAGTAACTGGCTGCCTGCTTCACAATTTGACTGGGAGCATCACTTCCATCACTGGTGCCAGTTCTATGCAGTTGCTCTCCACTGCCCAGTGAATGTAAAAGTCACCAATAAGACCACTTAGAAGTGATGAGTTCTGTACAATGCCCCCCATCCCAACACTGCTCTTCTAGGAGGGAGGAGGAAACTGTTCTAGTGAGGGAGGCAGCTCACAAGCAGTGGTACTCCCACAGCTGGAAAACAAGGAACAAGAGGGGAGCCTGAGCAGAGGCTGCTGTGAGCTGGCACACTGCCAACACTATGAAACATGCATATTACTCTACAGCAGTATCGGTGATTAAAGTATTTCTTAGTTATTTACGAGCCCTCCTTACCCATCCCACCTCCTCAGCTTCCCTTTTGAATTCAGAAGTGTGTTTTTTGTCTCTCACCTTCTGCAACATGGGTTCAGAGATGTGGCTCACACATACCTTAATGACTGGAACTCGTGGCTTGAACCTTGAGGACAGCTGTGTTAGCACTTCTCCGAGCAGTTGCTGGTGTTTTAGAACCTTCCTCATTTTCATGATTCTCACAATAGCAGCCTGCACAGCAAAGCCAGAGAGGTGTGCCTTAGGAGCTGACTCCTTGTCCTTCTGGATAAAGCCATTTTATTGCCCTGGCAGATGAGGTCTGCTGGTGCAAAAGCATCACTGCAGCAGACCTGAGAAGCAGGTGGGCAGAAGCCTGCCTACAAATGGCAACTACTGCACAGCTCTCAGAGCTCCAGTTCTATGTAGCAGCAGTACTGCCATGCTCTCCTGGTAGAACATTTGAATTTCCTTCCCTGCTCCTTTGCTTCTCAAGTAGATTTGAAATGACATCACTAAAAGACTTGGTAATAAAATTCTAAAGCTGACAGGAAAGCCTGGGATGCATACAGAAGACTGTGACCAACAGCTGAGGGAGGTTCTCCTCCCATGCTACTCTGCCGTGAGTGACACTACGTCTGATGTATTGTGTCCAGTTCTGGGCTCCCCAGTTCAAAAGGGACAGGGAACTATTGGAGACAGTCATGGAGAGACCACAAAGATGCTGAGGGCCCTGGAGTCTCTGTGAGGAGGAAAGGCTGAGAGCCCAGGGGCTGTTTAGCCTGGAGAAGAGCAGCCTGAGAGGGGATCTGATCAATGCTCAGCAAGAGCTAAAGGGTTGGGGCAAGAGGATGGGGCCAGACTCTTCTCAGCATTGTCCAGTGATAGGACATGGGGCAGAACCCAGAAAGTTTCACCTAAGCACAAGAAAACACTTCTTTGGTGTGAGGCTGCTGGAGCCCTGGAGCAGGCTGCCCAGAGCAGTAGTGGAGTCTCCTTCTCTGGAGAGATTCCAAACTCGCCAGGACATTGCGGATCCTGGGCAGCTTTCTGCAGGTGACCCTGCCCATGGCAGAGGGCTAGAGCTAGATGATCTCCAGAGTTCCTTTTAACCCTAGTCTGTGATTCTGTGTAAGCACTGCTGATTTCATGCTACCCAGTCTTCACTCAGGAACTGCTGAGTTGTGCATCCATGAAAGGCAAACGGCCATCTGCATGATGTTAGAACAGGATGAACAGTGCCACAGACTCACAGAACGGTTAAAGAGCATCTAATTCCAACCCCCTGCCATAGGTAGGGACATCTTCCACTAGAACAGGTTGCTTCAGGCCCCATCCAACCTGGCCTTGAACACTTCTCCAGGCTCGGAGCCTCCACAACTCCACATCCTAACACGCCTTCCTCCCTGTCCTGCTTCAGAGTCCAAACACCTTTAAGAACGCTGTAGACACATTTTAGCTCCCCCAGAGCATGCTGCAATGGCATGTTGGCTTTTGATAGAAATTAAGACAACCCCAGGGAAGGGTCACATTGAAGGGTCACAAAGCTGCAGGTCTAAGTTGATAGCCCAGCAGCGTTCTGCTAGACAAGTCACCTGGATCAGTAGTTTCCTATCTTCCTCTATATTTTTATGTGTAGTTTCCTGCTCCTGCTTCTGTTCAGTCTTCATTGGCACATTGATGTTTACCCTTAATTTTTTGCTGTAAAGAGGAACAGAAGTTATTTTTAATCAATTGTTTATTAATAAAGCAATGAGCCTGCTTAAAAAAGAAAACAACCAACAAACCTTCCCCTGCCCCCCTGCAAACAGCAAACTAAACCCAAGGCCAGAGTAAATGCCACCCCACCACAGCCATCCACAACTAGTATAGGTGAGTGCTCTCAAGACCAGGTGCTGTGTCACCTCTGCACTGGGTGCCCAGCCTGCTGGCCCCACTGGGAAATGCTGCAGTGGAGAGGGGATCTGTTATTTTTTTCCTCAGTTCTGTGTGTTACAAATTGGGATGTATCAAGCCACACAGTGCAGTGACACTGAGCTCTTTCCACCCCCACATTAACCTCACCAACCATGAATTCTCAAACCTCTAATTATTGGTCAAGGAGGGGAGAAAGCAGGTAAAGAGTGAGGTACAGGGAAAGGTTTTTAAATATTTCTTGAGATGTTATCTTCAGGAAGCACTGAACTCCTCACTGGATTTATCTGTGTTTATGTCCATGCTCTGGTAAGCTTGATAAAGAGTCACCACGACTTGAAACACACTAGTGCTGAAAGCAGTGCTGGCTAAAGTAGACAATAAAGCTACTGAAAATCATGCTGATTAACTTCTGCAATCCCCACACACTCTGAAGTGCTAAAGTGAGCCTGCTGATCTTCTCCACCTTGTCTCCAGTGGATGAACATTTAAAGCTTTGACTTTTGATGGCCACTCTGCACTCCTGTAGCCTTATAAAAGGTGCAAGTCACACACCTCACTCAAGGCCAGCACAATTGCTTACCAGAAATAAACTATAAAAGAACAAAACAAGAACCAAGGAACAAAAGGACACAGAAAAGTATGTCTAGGCCTTGACAGACTTCATGACAAAGTCAGAGAGCTGACCAGTAACCAACCCACTCCTTTAGCTGAGACACGTCGGATCTACGCTTGAACTGGCACTGAAACCCTGGAGCTTTCACACCAGATAGAGTAGATTTTACCCAGCTTCTGAGAGCAGAGGAGGAGGCTGCTACCCCTCAGACACAAGTGATGTATGCTGCTGAAGGGTCTCCTTACTTTTTATAACCCAGATACAGTTTTATTAAGGTATCTGGTTTTAACTCCACCTCATCAACGTTTGCATTTTCATCTTCCAAAACCTGCAAGAAACAGACAAAAATAAATATTAACTGACACCTTTTGCTGAGGGTGAAGCAGGCCATAATAAAAAACAACAACAAAAGAGTACTCACAAGCAATTTTGATTTCAGCAGGATCTGAAGAACTTGTGCCAAGATATCCTACAAGTATAGAAAACATGATCAGCACAGGCAGACAGCACCTTTCTCCAGCTCCAAACACCTCAACAAAAATACATTCATTATTTAAGACTAAGGACTAATAAGTGCAGAACACTGCAAAAACAGAGAGCTAAAAATAAAAGGGCAGTAAAAATAGAGTTGACAAAATGGAATAAAGACCTTGTTGGATGTTAGGCCAGCTCCCTCAGCCTTTCCTCAGAAGGGAGATGTTCCACTCCCTTCATCATCTTTGTGGCTCTGCGCTGGACTCCTTCAAGCAGTTCCCTGAGGTCCTTCTTGAAGTGAGTGGTCCAGAACTGTACACAATATTCCAGATGTGGCCTCACCAGGGCAGAATAGAGGGGGAGGAGAACCTACTAATCACACCCTTTCTAATACGCTAGGATGTCGTCAGCCTTCTTGGCCACAAGGGCACATTGCTGCTCACGGTCATCCTGCTATCCACCAGGACTTCCAGGTCCTTTATACCAGAGTTGCTCTCCAACAGATCAGCCCCCAGCCTACACTGCTCCATGGGGATGTTCCTTCCCAGATGCGAGACTCTACACCTACCCTTGCTCAGTGATCTAACTCTACCAAGTCCAGGGCTAAACCATGTCCCTTAGCACCACGTCTCTGCCTCCTGGAAACACCCCCAGGGACAGGGATTCAACCACTGTCCTGGGAAACCTGCTCCTGAGAACTCTGTCAGCCAAGAAGTTTCTTCTAATATCCAACCTAAACCTCCCCTGGTGTAACCTGAGGCCCCTTCCTCTCCTCCTATCACTTGTTACTAGGGAGAAGAGACCAATCCCCACCTGGCTCCAACCTCCTTTCAGGGAATTGTAGATAGCGTGAAGGTTTCCCCTCTACCTGCATACACATATATACAGATGTACATATATATATATATATATGTGTGTATATATACACACAGAGAGATATATGTACATATAAATACACAGATACATATATACACACACATATATATGTATGTAAACAAACACCTGTAACAAATGGCACCACCACGGATCAACCATTTAGGCAAAATGTTGGATTTCCTACAAATTTGTCTTTTAACATCCAAATGTATGTAGTGGAACACTGAAAACTTCCTACCAGAGGTCAGCAGGACATGAGAGAACTCATTTGCCATGCTCAGAGGTGTATATATATACTAAGACTCATCAGAAGACTAGACAGTTGTGATTAGGATCACAGAATTATTTCTGTTGGAAAAGACCTCTAAGACCATCAAGTCCAGCCATCAACCTAACACCACCATGGCCACATGTTTCTTGAACACCTCCAGGGATGGTGACTCCACAACGTCCCTGGGCAGCCTGTTCCAGAGCCTGACCACTCTTGCAGTACAGAAATTGCTCCTAATATTCAATGACAGGAAAGTAAACCAGGAGAGCGAGTTGAGCAAGAGCTGTCCTTCAGGACAGAATGAACTCTGGCTATCCAATTGTCTAATCCCAATGTCTTATGTGAGCATGAAGAGCCCTGAAGACCAACAGCCTTGTTCACAAGGAGGTGGTAGTAAAATGTGCCATGCCAGTACCATTTTGATTTGAGTGCTGTCTGTCAGCTGCTGCACGGTGTAGGCGTCTTCTGTGTTGTACTGCAGCAAAATTGCCATCTGGAATGTGGATGCCTAATGGACCACAAAAAGAAAAACAAAACAGAGAAGGAAGAGAGGGGAGTGGAGAAGGCAGTGAGAATGAACAGGTTCATGAACAACCTGAAATTCACCAGTTAAACACAT
Organism: Indicator indicator; assembly: GCF_027791375.1. Taxonomy (NCBI): domain Eukaryota; kingdom Metazoa; phylum Chordata; class Aves; order Piciformes; family Indicatoridae; genus Indicator; species Indicator indicator. The sequence continues at coordinate 10,348,689 of NC_072020.1, forward strand.
ACACTGGAGTATTTGGGCAACAGAGAGTACCCAGCTGGTGCTGGTCATGACATAATACAGAAAAATCTGATGCTCCTTACACAGCCAGAACTTGACCTTCCAGCGTTAGCTAAACATAAACCCTGAGATGATGATCATTTAAGACACTTCATCAAGTCATCTATTACGGTGTCAAAGCCTTAGCTTTCTACTTGCTAATGCAATTTAAATATTTTCCTGTCACCACCTGACCCTCACCCATTTAATCTTCATTAAAACCTACAGAGTCTACTGACATCATCCTCCCAACTGCAGCAGAATAATGAACCCCATTTATAATCTGGGCAGATACCAGTGGCTTATTCTTGTCTGTCACCAGATGGTTAACATCTGCTGATGACAAGTTCAGAGAGCCTGAGATGATCTTGTTTCTTCTCCCTGTTCTGAGCTTCCCTCTATCTATTCTAGGAGGGAAAGTGAGAAGGAAGCCTCAATATGTTAATGAATGTTCTGACATACAAATAACGTCACAGAATCATAGAATGCTTTGGGTTGCACCTTAAAGTTCCAACCTCCCTGCCACGGGAATCTCCTACAAGACCTCCTAGAACACTTGCTTGCTACTAGAACAGGTTGCTCAACACTCCATCCAACCTGCCTTTCAACATCTCTAGGCTTGGAGTCTCCACAAATTCCCTGGGCAACCTGTTCCAGTGCCTCACCACCCTCGTGGGGAAGAATTTCTTCTTAATGTCACACTTAAATCCAGCTTCTTCCAGTTTGAAGCCATTACCCCTAGTCCTGTCGCTCCACACCTTTGGTCAGAAGTCCCTCTCCACCTCTCCTGTAGCCCCCTTCAGGTACTGGAAGGCTGCTCTAAGTTTTCCCCAGAGCCTTCTCTTCTCCAGGCCTGAACAACCCCAACTCTCTCAGCCTATCTCCATAGCAGAGGTTCTCCAGCCCTCTGATCATCTTTGTGGCCTCCTCTGGACCCATTCTTAACAGTTGCATATTCTTCTCATGTTGGGGGCTCCAAAGCTGGACACAGGACTACAGGTGAGGTCTCAGCAGAGCAGAGGCACAGAATCCTCTCCCTCCACCTGCTGCCCACACTGCTTTTGATGCAGCCCAGGACACGGTTGGCTCTGGGCTGCAGGCTCACATTGCTGTCTCATGTTGAGCTTCTCATGATTCAGCATCACCGAGTCCTTCTCCCTCAGCACTGCTCTCCATCCATTCTCCACACATCCAGGATTTGTGCTTGGGATTGCCCCACGCAAGGTGCAGGACCTTGTACTTGGCCTTGTTAAACTTCATGAGGCTGGCATGGGCCCACCTCTCAAGCCTGTCCAGGTTCCTCTGGATGGCCATCCCTTCCCTCCAGCGTGTCAGCTGAGCCCCATCTTGGTGCTGTTGGCAAACATGCTGAGGGTGCCTCACTCCCTCTGTCCCTGCCACCACCACAGGCCCATTTCACTGTGTAACGGATGACAACCAGGCAGTGTGTGGGCAGAGGTATTCCCATGAACTCCACTGCAACACAGACACGGCGTTCATCCTCTGAATGCAACCATAGGCCAGCCTGTCTCCTGGCCCCAGGCCCAGCTCACCTGTAAGGTGTATCTGTTTTTGAAGCAGTTGGTAACCAGTTCCCCTTTGGACAGCTGGTACAACCATGTTAGTTTTCTTCCACTGTGGCGACTGGCATAAAACGCAGTAAATCTCTGATAGCTGCGCTCTAACTGCACGGAAGCAACAACAACAGAGATTATTATTTACCTTCATTTACCATGCTCTGGAAGACAGAAAGAATTAAATCTCATCACCCTTACTTGTCTGAGTAAGGCAAACAGAAATACAAAGTATTCAAATTCTTCAGACCAAGTGAAAATTTCCCTTTGCTACAAGTTGTCTTCTCTTTTAAGAGTCATTGACAGCACAAACCTAAATGCTTGTTTAGGTTCCATTCTTCCTTTGATGATGTGACAGAACTATTTGGCTTGGAAGGCACCTTAAAGATCATCTAGTTCCAACCTCCCTGCCATAAACAGGGACACCTTCCACTAGTCATGAAATAGGTGAAGAGGGCCTACAAGAAACCTGGGGAGGGACTTTTTACAAGGGCTTGCAGTGATAGGACAAGAGGGAATGGATTGAAGCTGGAAGAGGGGAGATTTGGACTGGATGTTAGCAAGAAATTCTTTACAGTGACAGTGTTGAGACACTGGAACAGGTTGCTCAGAGAATTAGTGGATGCCCCTCCCAGGAGGTATTCAAGGCCAGGTTAGACAGGACCTTGAGTAACCTGGTCTAGTGGCAGGTGTCCCTGCCCACAGCAGGAGGGTTGGAACTAGATGATCTTTAAGGTCCCTCCCAACCCAAACCATTCTGTGACTTTATGACAGAGCAGTTATTCATTAAGCAAGGACAGAAAGGCAATTTCTTTTAACCACCTTCTTCCTCCAGGTAAGACCAGTTAGAACCTAACTCTCCTGTGAAGTATTCATGTCTTGTCTATTCTGGTTAAACGCTCAACAGAAAATGAGTTATTACAATAGTTAAAGGTTTTACTGGATGGAGCTGAAGTGACAGCAAGAGAAATGTTTCTTCAATACAAGTGTACACAGAAAAATACACTGACAAAGATTTGTTTCAGCTACCCTTGAATGTTCTGAAGAAAGATCCATTATCCAGGCTCTTTCCACAGAAGAAAACAGTTTTGTATTTCAGACAATTCCCTCCTGCTACCTTACTCCCTGATCTTGCTCCAAACATCCTCCAGCCAAAGAGGCAAACACCAGAGACCGTTTCAGACCTCCCCAACACACACCAGAACAGGAGGAGACACCAGCCTTGTAAAACAAATTTCTCACATGATCATTCTATGTTGGGATGAAGCAAGTGCAAGCTCCTCACCTCAGATGGCAGAGCAAACGTGCAGGATTGCTGGAACGGCCATGATCCAGAACTCAGCACCTGGATGCTGAAATCCACTGTAAGAGAGGTGGAAAGGCTGAGCTGCATTATTCCCCATGCAGCCACTCCCTCCCCAAACACTTAGTCTCAGTTCTAATACCGACAAGAAAAGGTTCTGCCTTTTGCTCAAACTAACACAATGAAAAAACATGAAGCAATCTGTACTTTTTTCACCCAGACAACAAAACAAACAAATTCATGCAAGATGTTGCTGCATGTGGAAGGCTTCAGATTGACTGAGACAGACACTCCATGTTCTCTTGTTTGTAGAAGTTATTGTCTGGTTTCTATCTCCACAGGGAATTTCTCTTTTAACATGCAAGTTAAAAAGTAAAAAAAATGGAAATGTTCCTTTTCATGTATCTCAAACTCATCACTCCACAGCACACAACTGCAGGAGTAAGCATTTCTTGTTTATACTTGTAAGGTATTTTGGGCTGGCCTCTAAAAATAAAGCAAAACTAAGTAGAAATGAAGGCTGACAATTGATAGGTGTAACTCTAATCCCACAAATTGACAATTCTTTAAAGAGTTTGTTTCAACATGCTTCAATGTAAACAACATTTCTTTATAAAGAAGGGGTGGGGATGTCTAACAACACAACACAGATTTAGCAGCACATTTGTTACATTATGGTTGGGCTTGATCATCTTGAAGTTTTTTTTCCGAACAAAACAATTCTACGATTCTATCCCTTTTTAACTTCATGTTCTACATAAATATGAACTTGAACCAAGGAATCATTAAGGTTGGAAAAGGCCTCTAAGACCATCAAGTCCAACCTTCAACCCCACACCTCCATGACCACTGGAGACCATGTCCCAAAGTGCCACATCTACTCTTTTTTTTTCTTTTTTTAAACACTTCCAGGGATGGTGACTCCAGCAGGTTGTGCTCAAAGTCTAAACTGTTTAAAGAAAACTGTCTTTTCAGTCACAAAAAAAGGAATAAAGACAGAATTCAAATGATTACAGTTACAGAGATAAACATGAGGTTCAAAATCAGGAGGAGGCTACTCAGAGGATATGAAGTGCTATTAGAAGACAAAGTCAAGAACTACAAGGTTGATTTAAAAATCCTAGCTAGCTATCTTGGTCAAAGTAATACCAACTTCTGCTGGGGGCATGATGTCTAAATTTGACATTTCCTTCATTCAGTCAGTTCTGTAGAAGAGGAAGTCAACTACTCAACAGCAGCTTAGGTAAAGGTATTACTTACAATCTAAGGGTTCTGAGTTGGTCAGGTGCTTCTTAAATTGTTCATTCAAGTCCTTGCTTACACCAATATCTTGGAACATCCGCTGCAGCTTGGAGGTATACTCAAAACCACAAGCTTGCTGTATTTTAAAAGCACAGATAAGTCATTAAGACATGCTTTTGACACTGGAGACTGAACAAAAACTAAGTATGGGAGCTTATTTCTTTAAAACGTGATGGAAAAGGTTCAATATTTCCCTTAGTCAAAGTGTTGATCCCTGAGACATGTCGTCAGAAAAAAAGCGAAGGAAATTTTGGTTAAGAATGAAGCAAAATACCCAAAGAAAGAGAAAACCAAAGGAGTATTAGATTATATTTTGCTTGACCCTGAATGAACAAGGCTTAAGGAAATCAAGCAACTTTCCAGCAGTCACCCCACTGGATCATAGAATCATAGAATCGGTCTGGATTGGAAGGCACCACAAGGCTCATCCAGTTCCAACCCCCCTGCCATGGGCAGGGACACCTCACACTACATCAGGCTGGCCAGAGCCTCATCCAGCCTGGCCTTAAACACCTCCAGGGATGGAGCCTCAACCACCTCCCTGGACAACCCATTCCAGGCTCTCACCACTCTCATGGGGAAGAACTTCTTCCTCACATCCAGCCTGAATCTCCCCACTTCCAGCTTTATTCCATTCCCCCCAGTCCTATCACTACCTGATATCCTAAAAGGTCCCTTCCCAGCTTTCTTGTAGCCCCCTTCAGATACTGGAAGGCCACAAGAAGGTCACCTCGGAGCCTTCTCTTCTCCAGACTGAACAGCCCCAACTCTTTCAGTCTGTCCTCATAGGATAATTACATCCACTTCATTCACTGGGATAAGAATAATGAAGCTTAACTCCCTCAGACAGACAAGCTCCTGGGAGGTTAAATGAAAGGGTTAAGGTCTACCTTTTGTGCTTTTCTACTGGACATAAGATCACAAAATGAAAAGAAGCACCCCCCTGAAAGAAGCCCCACCAATGCTGACCCAAGGTTGGCTGAAGGCTTGCAACATGGTAGGTGATGGGACAGTCATGGAATACTCACTTTTAGTTTAGAGATCATGCTTGCCTCAGCATCATCACTGGCACTGTTCTGATGCACAAGTCGTTTGGCCAACATTTTCGCGTAGAATTTTTGAAAGACGTCTTTGTCCTCGATGTACTTGAAGACAACCATCTGGAAAAGATCAGACAATTTGTAAGGGGGGAAAAAAAAAAGTCCCAAACAACTTAGAGACCAATGTATTTAAATGCCTAAATTGGAAAGGCAGGGATGTGGTGGGTGGAACACTCAGTGAATAAGGAATTGGCTGGATGGCTGCACTCAGAGAGCTGTGACCAATGGCTCAATGTCCAAATGGAGACCAGTGACAAGTGGTGTCCCTCAGGCATTGGTACTGGGACCAGTGCTGTTTAACACCTGTCAGCAACATGGACCTTGGGATTGAAGCACCCTCAGCAAGTTTGCTGATGACACCAAGGTCTGTGGTTGACATGTTGGAGGGAAGGGATGTCATCCAGAGAGATCAGGAGGCAACCATGTCCTGGGCTGCATCAAAACCATGTGGGCAGCAGGTCAAAGAATAGGTTAGAACAGGTCTAGAGAAGGACTATGAAGATGATCCGAGGGCTGGAGGACTTCTGCTATGAAGACAGGCTGAGAGAGTTGGGGTTTTTCAGCCTGGAGAAGAGAAAGCTCCAGGAGAAATTAACAACAGCCTTAGAGTATTTGAAGGGGCCTAGAGGAGACCTAGAGAGGGACTTCTGACAAAGGCATGAAGTGACAGGACAAGGGGTAATGGCTTCAAACTGAAAGAAGCTGGATTGAGATGACATATGAGGAGGAAGTTCTTCCCCATGAGGCTGGTGAGGCACTGGAACAGGATGCAGAGAGTACCTGTAGAGGCTCCAAGCCTGGAAGTGTTGTAAGCCAGGCTGGATGAGGCCTAGAGCAACCTGGTTTAGCAGGCATCCCTGCCTATGGCAGGGGGTTGGAACTAGATGTTCTTTAAGGTCCCTTCCAACATAAAACAATTTGAGATTCTATGAATTTTCTTGGAAAAAACCCAAAACAAAACAAAACTATTTGAGGTAGCTGTAGCTACTTCATTTAAACTTAGATTTTAAAGAAACAAGGTTCTGGGCTTTTAATTTTTTTTTTTCTTTGGAGCAGAGAGTGGTGGCATGGGTTTGTTTTAAATACAGATACTATCTTGAACACATGAAGTGCATGTTCCTCATCTATATTGATATGTAAGGTGTACATGTCATGTGTCTATGTAATTAAAATATACTATCAAAGTGATATATATCTATATGTACAGAAAAATGAAGTGAAAGCATAAATTCCATGTAGCCATTTCACATCTGCTGCAACAGGCTTTTTTCCATTAAAAAAAGAAAAAAATACAACTACCCAGCCACAGAGAGGGCAAGGTTATTACTGAAAAAACAATATTAGAAATGCCATAAAAAAACCCCAACAAATAAAAGTTTTGTTCTTGTCTGACTTGTGTGAGTTGAAACCATGTCCTGAGCTTCATCAAGAGGAAATGTGTTCAGCAGATTAAGAGAGGTGACGCTGCCCTTTTACTCTGATCTTTTGAGACCCCACTGTGTCCATTTCTGGTGTCCCCATCGTAAGGGCAGAGAGCTCTTGGACTGAGCACAGAGGACGGCCACAAAGACGTTTCAAGGGCTGGAGCACCTCTGCTCTGAGGGTAGGCTGAGGGAGCTGGGGTTGTTCAGCCTGGAGAAGACCCCAGGGCAACCTTACAGCTGCCTTCCAATACCTGAAGGGATCCTACAGGAAGGCTGGAGAGGGACTTTTCATAAGGGTGTTTGGCAACAGGACTAGAAGGAAATGGTTTTAAGCTGAGGGAGAGTAGGTTTAGACTGGATCTTAGGAAGAAGTTCTTCAGTAGTAGCAGGGTGGTGAGACTCTGGAATAGGTTGCCCAGGGTGGTTGTGGATGCCCCCTCCCCAGAGGTGTTTAAGGCCAGGCTGGATGAGGCCTTGGGTAACCAAGTCTAGTTAGAGAGATGTCCCTGCCCATGGCAGGGTTGTTGGAGTAAATGATCTCTGAGGTCCCTTCCAACCTAAGGCATTCTATGATTCTGTGAATGTTCCTAACTTGTCAAAGCTTACAGAGAACTGTATTCATAGACAACTTACCACTTGATTGAGGGTATCTTCCAATTCTGCTTCTTCTGGATTCTTTGAGCTGCAATTCAAGAAGTGTATTTTTAACAAGTCCTAAGCCTGCTGAATTAAAACAACATATGGATGTATAGGGAGAAGTTTATAAATAGAAGGGACAAAGATTGAGTAGCTCTGCTATCAAAGACTCTTTAGAGAGAAAACAGGGTCATGAAATGAACACTTTACTACCCCACATATAAGCAATTCTGAAGTATTTTGGAACAGTAAGGTGAAGTTCTGGACTACGACCACCAGCCTTGGTAGAGTTAGATAATGGTTGGACTTAATGATCTTAAAGGTCTTTTCCAACCAAAATGGTTCTATGAATTGCTCAGGATTTCCTGCTAGCCTGATACTTCTCAGCATTTATGGGCTTGAACATGAATGTCTCTCTTCCTGCCTTTTCTTCTGCTGCTAAATGCTATCAGATTTCTTATCTTAGACAGTACAGCTCAGAGAGCTTGACTGTATGAGAGTTCAGAGGGTACCACATAGGTTTTCTCCGTAACAAGCTTGTGCATCAGGCCTGCCCCGAGTCTCCCCTGTGGAAGAGGAAAAGTAAATCCTTTGTGGAAGGAAAGAGGGAATGGGGAAGGGAAAAGTTAGCAAGTTCTGGTTTTGGGTTGCTTGATGGTGAGTTGTTTCCTCCCCTAAACCAGCTACAAAAGCTGCCAGTGACAAAACTGACACCAGTCCAGTAAGAACTGAACTGATGCCAACACCAACTCAACATGCAAGCTGCCAAATCATTTGAAACCATACATCTTAGGTTGGAATTAAGATATCTTTAAGGTTTCTTCCATCCCAAACCATTCTATGACCTTCCCTAACAATGAACCATGAGAGGTTAGAAAGCACTTCTTGTCCTCCTCAATTGCTGCCCAGGAGGAAGAAGATAATAGAAAACAACAGGAAGAAAGCAAGATATCTCACAGAAAAAGAGAATGCATGTCTCCTCTTTACAACATACCTCAAATTTTTGTGGAAAAAACCAAACCAAACTAAAACCCCCCTTCTGTTTTATTGAAAACATGTAACTTGGCTTCCAAGATCTTTTATTATCTCCACTCTATCATACAAGAAAGAAAAGTAGCCTCCATACAGTCTTCAGGAACGGGCCTACTGAATTTTTTGCATTCAGAATGTGGTACAAACCATTTTTCTTGGAAGGTTAAGTTCTGTTCCTGAAGACTTCTATAAAACTTCATGTGCTAAACCCTTTGAAAGGCAAAAGCCAACCTGAATCAGTAACTTTGGCTTTGAGGACATACCTCTTCTTTAGTAAAGAGTCACAGTATCGTGCCAGGAGCTCTGGGGATTTACTGGATGACTGAGCCATTTTTGTCACTGCATTATTGTTTATAAATCGACCACAAGCCTGTAAATCACAAAAGACAGTGAAATTTTAAGAGACAAAACACTGAGTAGAGGGGGGGGGGGGGGAAAGTGCTCACCTTATGCCACTACATGTACTTACCTTGTCTAGTGCAGCCACAAAGCCAGCATCATTGTTGAATGCAGACATGACTAAAGCATTGTATTTCTTATGGACATCCAACACTGTCTGTACATACATTTTTGGATCCTGCAAGAAAAAAGAGATTGCTTTGGGAACCCATCAACATTCTGCTACTTCCTCTACAATGAAGCTAGTAAATTTTTATGGGCAACATCAGTGAACCATTAGAAATATTTTAAAGGTAAAATAAAAACCAGACTAGCTTAGGGCATGGGTTCAGGACTGACTTAATTAGCACAAGGTTTCATTTACACCAACCAGAGTGCAGTGTGCTACGCTATGTAGTACAACAAGACAATAAAAGCAGTTACTCAGCCACTGCCACCACTTCCTATGAGCACCTCTCCCATGAGAGAATTCTGGCTGTTCAGCCTTGAAAACAGAAGGCTCTGGGAAGACCTGAGAGCAGAATTTTAATATCTGAATAGGACCTAGAGGAAGGCTGAGGAAGGACTGTTTAGAAGGGCTTGTAGTGATAGGATGAGGGGCAATGGTTTGAAACTGGAGCAGGGGAGATTTAGGTTGGGCATAAGGAGGAAGTTCTTCACAGTGAGAGTGCTGAAATACTGGAACAGGTTGCTCAGGGATGTGTTTGAGGCCCCATCCCTGGAGACATTCAAGATCAGACTCAATGTGGCCCTTGGGCAACCTGATCTAGTTGGAGGTGTCCCTGCTGACTGCAGCAGGGTTGGACAAGATGACCTTTGAGGGTCCCTTCCAACCCAGTGCATCCTGTGAATCTGTCAGAAGCTGAAAATGAAATAAAATACAGGCCACTGGAGATAATGCTTCTTGAAAGAGTGGACCTGTGCAAGTGTAAGGTACTCTGTTTGCACAGCCATCCTTCCAAGCAGCATGACACCCTGACAGAGAGCAAACCCACAAGGGGAAAACCAACCAGCCAAACAGCAGCAACACCAAAACCCCAAAGAAACAAATCCCAAACCCCAAAGCTCAATGCACAGTAACACAGGGGTGTGACTTGTTTTAAAATGATGATCAACCCCAGATTAGGACTGCCTGGGCCTCAAAAATTTAATCAGAGAGAGGGAAAACACAGTGGAACAAATAAAGTGGAAATGGTATCAGGAAGAGTTCCCCCTCATGTGAAAGTGGCAAAAACCACACACAGCCTTATTTTGGTGGGATACTTGCATTTAGAGCAGCTTCTCCACACTTCTCAATTGCAGCTAGACCCTGGTTATGAATGTGGGTTTCCAAAAGCTTTTTCAGCTCTCCAAGGCCATCCTGGATTCGAGATACAAGGTTATACATGCGTCCCAAGTCTGAAAAAAACACAAGAGAAAAGCCAACATCTCCCATTTGTACCAGGTACAACTCCAGTTTCTTGTTTGCCACTTGTCAATAGGAGTTAACATCCATCACCAACAAAAACATACCTGCAGCTGCCTCTGCAACAACCTAGAAAACACTACAGGAGGAGAAAAGCAAAACAAAACAAAACCAACAATAACCCCAAAGCAAACAAACAAAAGCCCCACCACAGCAGCATAGCAAGTCTTTGCAGTAAGCTTGAAAGTTAAGACTGGTTAAAGAGAAAACAAGTTAACATCTGATTTACCTACACAATGCTGCATAAATCTCAAAAAAGCCCAGCCTGATATGCAGAAATCTATTTACTTTTGATTTCTAGGATTCAGCAATTTAAAGAGATGAAATGGTTTAAAAATGGAGTTAAAAATCTCTCAAGTAGATGAACTTTTCAAGTGTTACAACAAATTAGGACTGTTATTATACATAGAATCATTTTGGTTGGAAAAGACCTTTAAGATCATTGAGTCCAACCAGTATCTAACTCCACCAAGGCTGGTGCTAAACCCCCTGCCTCTTGGAAACACCTCCAGGGATGGGAATTCAATCATCTCCCTGGGCAGCCTGTCCCAGTATTTGAGAACCCTTTCAGGGATGAAGTTTCTCCTAATATCCAACCTAAACCTCCCCTGGTACAACTTGAGGCCATTTCCTTTCATTCTATCGTTTGTTGACCCACCTTGTTCTATCCTTTCAGAGAATTGTAGAGAGCAGTGAGGTCTCCCCTCAGCCTCCTTTACTCCAAACTGAAGAAGCCAAATTCCCTCAGCTGCTCCTCACCAGACCTGTTCTCCAGATCCTTCATGAGCTTTGTTGCCCTCCTCTGGACCTGCTTCAGCATCTCAATGTCTGTTTTGTAGTGAGAGACCCAAAACTGAACCCAGTACTCAATCTGGGACAGCCTCACCAGTGCTGAGCCCAGGAGTACAATCACTTCACTACTCCTGCTGGATACACTATTGCCCATCCAGACCAGGATGCTGGTGGCCTTCTTGGCCACATGCTGGCTCATGTTCAGCCAGTTGTTTATCCAGTTCTTTCCCTGCTGGGCAGTTTTGTGTATTTTAAATATTTTGATTTAGAAGCTCCTTATTTGCTTCTACTCATCTTTTAACTTCCTATATGCACTTGTGGAAAACTTGGACTTTCAAATTCTCCCTGCTGACTCAGAATCACGGATGAAACTGAAACAGATGGTAAGACTACTGGTCTGGCATTCGTCTCACACCTCCCTCATGCGAGCTTCAGCTCCTGTGGGAAGGGCAGTTCTTGGAAGTTCTTCCAGCCATGCATGGAGAAATCAAAGTTGGTGCTGTTTTGCCTTTATTTTGGGGATAAGAATAGATTTGAGACAGCACCCTAAACCATCTCACTTCGATCAAAAGCTGCTTGTCAGTTCAGTGTCTATCTTCTCTCTCCATTTAATTTCTGAGCAAACCAGGCCTAGGTATCACCAGGATTTCCAGTAGTCACCAACTACCATGGAGGAGCTCTAAGCCTAAACCCAACGTCTCAATCTCCTTACCTTCATTTTTGTCAGCATCCAGCAGATTCTGGAACTCTGTGTGGAATATCTCCAGGTGCTTTTCAATAAGTACCTGCTCACATTTTCGTGCTAGCTCATCTTGTGTGCTCTCGTGGAGGTACACCTGAACTCTACGCTGCTCCTCCAGCAGGCGAGCTTCAGCCTACAGAAGAGAGAGAGAAGCATGAAACCTGTGTGGAAGGCACAAGAGAAACCCAACAGCAGGCAACAGGTGACTATTTGGTGAGGTCAGCTAGAAAGCAACAACAAAACTCTCACTAATGTGCTGTGGAGCCAGTGTTTATGACGATGGTTAACGTTATACAATGTTGGAATGGAGAGGAGAATCACAGCAAGATTGCTGTCCCATTGCTTCTGAGCAATGGGGGGAAAAAAGTTTACAGATGGAAATCTGCTGTCATGAGAGGCTGGCTGTTTTAGCACCAGCAAGCTCTCCAGCTACAGAGGTAGTTTTAAGACAAGCATGAACCTATCTCAGACCTCCACAAAAGTAAAAAGCAGAAAACTCCAATTTCACAGTGTGCCTGTGAAAAATTTATCATGGAATCACAGAATGCACTGGGTTGGAAGGGACCCTCAAGGATGATCTTTGTCCAAGCCCCACTGCAGTCAGTACAAGCACTGCCAATTAGTTCAGGTTCCTCAGGACCCCAGTAAGTTTGACTTTGAATGCCTCCAGGGATGGGACCTTAACCACCTCTCTGGGCAATCCCATCTCCATCTGGACATCAAAAATGTGAATGCTCTCATCTACATTCTTACACAGAACAGCTTTTCAATAATTTACAACCATTTACATCACACCAGCATTTCATCTGGCACATGTAATGCTACATATGTCTGTCTTTCTGGCAAAGCAGAATGCTAAATGCCACTGAAGAAACCCTGCTTACACCAAAATGTAAACCTGGAGTTGTTTACGTAACAATGACCTCCAGCTTGTTTCCAAAAACCTTGAAGATTCACTTTATTGTTAGGAATAAAGTGCCCAGGTCTCCTTCTCAATCCTAATTATTTAAATTATTACCACACCAAGGGAAGGAAATTAAGTTAGTGCACTCTCCTAGTATTTTAGAATACTGAGCACACATGAAAGGTCGTATCATGGCCAGCAACAACAGCACAATGACACTGCAAGTACACACAGGGGCCTTAAATCATGGAATATCAGAAAGGCTGGGGCTGGAAGGAACCTCCAGAAATCCAACCCCCCTGCCAAAGCAGGGTCACTTAGGGCAGGTCACACAGGAGCACATTCAGGCAGGTTTTGAAAGTCTCCAGAGACTGAGACTCCACATCCTCTCTGGGCAGCCTGCTCCAGGGCTCCAGCACCACTCTCTGGGCCTGGCCACCCATGCATTTTTTCACCCAGGGAAGTGTCCACCCATTCAAGCAGCCAGTTTCTTCAGGAGGGTGCTGTGGGAGACAGTGCCAAAGGCTTTACTAAAGCCCAAGTAAACAACATCCACAGCCTTTCCCTCATCCCCTGAGCAAGTCACCCTGTCACAGAAGGAGATGAGGTCTGTGAAGAAGGACCTGTCAATTCATGAACCCACGCTGAGTAGGCCTGATCCCCTGGCTGCCCTGCCTATGTTGTGTAATGACACTGAGGATGATCTTCCCTGGCACCAAGGTCAGACTGACAGATCTGTAGTTCCCCAGATCCTCCTTCCAGCCCTTTTTCGTAGGTGGGCATCACATCTGCAATCTCCAGTCCTCTGGGACCTCCCCAGTTAGCCAGGACTCACTGTTCTACAGGATACAACACACTGGTGTGCAAGAAGGTGCTCCAATAGGTTTCTTTTGGGGGTTTTGGGGTGTGTGTGTGTTTGGATTTTTTCCTTAAGTCTGTACCATTTGTGAGTTATGGTCACAGTTACTGCATAGTCTAATGCACATCTTGTCCAGTTTCACCAGTTAGATCCCAGGAAGTATGTAACAAAACCAGTTTCTTGTTCAGTTTGATTTCAGTATCTCCATGTTATCCATGAGGAGATGCCAAGATAGCCCAACCAGCTCACGTACATCTCTAGTATAGTAATTTGAGCAGAGACTCAAGGCTACACCCTTTGTTGATGAAGATTCCTCCTGCCTTCTGCTACCTTTAGATGTGTTTTCAGCTTCGGCATCAGGTTCAAGCAAAGTGAGTTGCCCTTCTGTGGATTTCTGAAGTCTTGAGGACTGCTTAGAGTAAAAACTAAGTTCTTTGTACTTGCCACTAATCTCTAGTTCTTGAAATAGCAATGACCTTCAGACAGCTTTTTACTGTCCTGCACCAAGGAAGCCTGGATTAGCCCAGTCATTAGCTGACCGAAATTCCCTTACTCTGGTTTTAGATATATTTTAAGATTGAAGACAAGCAATTGAAAGAGAAGTAGCAAAAATAAAAAAAAATCATTAATTCAATAAGAGAGAAGCAAACACAGGTAGATCTGAGCTTTGCTGGACAACTACCTCAATGCAGGGTTCATTTTACTGTGCAATTTCTAGGACTTCTTTTGTTTTGTTTTGGGTAAATCAAACTTTAATTCCAGCACTCAGACAGGATGTGTTCTGTGGCAAAAGAGTTCCCAAAAATAAACACAAAGATCCTGCAGGGAGGGACATGTATCTGCTTATTGCATACTCAAAAAGCTCACTCTCTGCCTTTTTTTTTTTTCAATTGAACTGAAAAGGAAAAAAAAAAAAAAAACAACAACCAAGCAGCAATTCAGAAAGTGAGGAAATGTACTGAGAAAGATACATAAAGCAGCACTTGTCCAGGGTAGAAGATGATCTGTCTGTTGCACATTAGTAAGACTGACCCAACAACCAGGCTAGAGTCAGTGTTTATCCAGCCTGCTCTTACATTGCTCTTCCTGATCCCCTAAACCAGAGACTAAGAATATAAAAATCTGATCAAAAACATTGTCTGGGGTTCATTACATTACAATATTCTGTGGGAATTAAAGCTAATTAACAATCTATTTCCCTGGCCAGCTTGATCAGGAAGAGATTTCAATAAATGTGCTGACACACAATTGTATAGGAAGAGTAAACTTCTAGATCAGAATTAGAACAACTATTTTGGTGTCTTGAAGTCAAATAAAATCTGAATTTATTTTAAGATTCTCTTCTGGTTTGCCTAATACAAAGTTTCAAGCTTTCATGGTACTTCCTGAAACAGAATCATAGAATGGTTTGGGTTGGAAGGGACCTTAAAGATCATTTAGTTCCAAACCCCATGCCACGGACAGGGACGCCACCTATGAAACCAGGTTGCTCAAGGCCCCATCCAACCTGGTTTTCAACATTTCTGGGCTTGAAGCCTCCACAGCTTCTCTGTGCAACCTGTTCCAGTGCCTCTACACCCTCATGAGGAAGAATTTCTACCTCATGTCTCATCTAAATTGAGCTTCTTTCAGTTTGAAGCCATCACCCCTCATCCTGTCACTCCATGCCTCTGTCAAAAAGTCCCTCTCCAGCTCTCCTGGAGGTCTCCTTCAAATGCTAGAAGGCTGTTCTAAGGTCTCCCTTGAGTCTTCTCCAGGCTGAACAACCCCAACTATCTTATCCCATCAACACACTAAGGAGACAAATACCAGACCAGATTAATACAGAAGCAAATCACCACCGGGAAAACCAGTTAATTTTCTCTGTAAAATCATTAGCATTTTAAAAAACTGATAATAAAAGCCAAGAGTTTTTTAATTCCTTTACCTCTAAAAAAACCACCCATATCCAGAAAATAATGACAAAGCTTATTAAATAACTCACCTTCTTCATGTACTCTGTGACTGGGTTCTGTTGCAAGAATTCAGTACTTTCTCGTGTATAAAATCTCTCTGTGTCAGCAAGAAACTGAGATTCAAAGGATTCTTTATAGACAGTTAGTGTAGGTCCTTTTGCAAAGGCATCATCTTCATTCAGTCCCAGCTCCACTACAAAAAGAACAAGTAATGACACAATTATCTTTTATCATAGAATAACTGAATGGTCTGGGTTGTAAGGGACCTTAAATGATCATCTAGTTTGAACTCCCCTGCCATGGGCAGGGACACCTTCCACTGGACCAGACTGCTCAAGGCCCCATTCAACCTGGCCAAGAACTCTTCCAGGGAGGGGGAATTTATGAAGTGGTCTCTTGCAAATGAACAGGTACCCTCCTCCCAAATTACACAAAGGTGATCAATTGTGACAGCATGATCACCCCTTCTTTAAAGCTTTGAGAAGAATCCATTTATTTTGCAGTTAAAAAATAAGCAGCACAAGACATTACTCCTGCAAACTGTACTTTTTGATACATGGATGACAGGATTTGGAACACATCACTCAACATTGTTAGTTCAAATTGCCCTTCCTTTTTTTTTTTTCCACAGATTCACAGATTGCATTGGGAGGGAAGGGACCCTCAACAGTCATCTTGTCTGACCCCACTGCAGTCAGCCCAGACACTGCAACTAGATCAGGCTGCTCAGGGCCACATCAAGTCTGATCTTGAATGATTCCAGGGACAGGGCCTCAAACACATCCCTGGGCAACCTGTTCCAGTATTTTACCACTCTCTCATTGTAAAGAACTTCCTCCTACTGTCCAACCTACATCTAACCTGCTCCAGTTTCAAACTGTTGCCCCTCGTCCTATCACTACAAGCCCTTCTAAACAGTCCTTCCCCAGCCTTCCTGAAGGTCCCCTTCAGACAGTGAAATGTAGCCATAAGGTCTTCCTGGATCCTTCTCCTATCCAGGCTGAACAGCCACATCTCTCTCAGCCTGTCTTCATAGGAGAGGAGCTCCAGCCCTCAGATCCTCATTTTGTCCCTCTGGAGCAGATCCATGTCTGTCATGTTGGTTGTCCCAGAGCTGGACACAGTACTCCCGGTGAGGTCTCACCAGAGCCAAGCAGAGTTTTCCTCTTGCAGTTTTAAATTAAATGCTGATTCTTCTTCTTATTATTGTTAATGACCACTTTCAACAGTAATAATAGTAATCAGAATGACAAACTCTCAGTTTCATGTAAGGGGGAAAACCCAGTCCCACTCCACTTTGAAAACTGCTATGCTTTCCCTCTTCCAGATTTAGCTCCTACATGACTGAGTCCTAAACAATGAATGCTCTTGTCAGTTGCACATTCAAGCCTTACAAATGTAACCAACTAATTGCATCCAGTGCCTCTACAAACATGAAGTTAAAACAGTATATAAATGTGTTTATTCTACTGAAAATCTTTACTGGGCATCCAAGGCAGTGCTCTGATAGAGGATATGTTTTTACTTTTTTTTTTTTTTTTAAAGAAAGTAACAAAACCTTAAAGCAAGTTTATTTATTTATTTATTTATTACACTTACCATAAGATTGTACAACTCCACTGATCAGCCTTGTATTGATAGTTTCCCCATTTCTCTCCTTTTCAATCAGTTTCAAAACAGCATTTGTTACCTTGGAAAACAGGCATTAAAAGTAAATCAGGCACAGAGAAAGCACCTAGTAGTCAAGCACAGTAGTCAAGCAGAATTGTATTCCTCTATTCAAGGCAAGTCAAGCCTCTTGAGAACAAAACTGAAGGCCAACTGAGCATACAAAAATTCCTACACAGTATGCTGCACCTTTAAATTCTACAATGTAATTCCAGTCCAATTAATGGTCAGCTGTAAAAGACTATGAAAGTGCTTGGTTGTTTCTTGTTTGGTTGGTTGTTTTAATTTCAAAAAGCACCTTCTAAACAAAATTTGGTTTACACCTGAAATACAAGAAAATTTTGCACTGAGAGCTGAGCTAACCATCTGTACTTCACACAAACAAAGCTATTGGTTCATGCTGAAAAATATGTTACAGCTACTGTTCCTCTCCACTGCAACCTAGCTTTGTAATAGAACGGTGTTTTCAGCATAAAGTACTGAAAAATAAGAGTGAAATCAACATACATAAATAGACTATTCTGTTGTGATGGAACATTTTGTTTTATGTTGTGCTGATTTGCTACTTAAAAATACTTGTCTGAGCTGAATATTCAAGGCATCAATGTAATGATTCACAGTAATATTAGAAGAGACCAAAATCCCAGGCCTTCCACCATCTGTTCCCACACAATCTTGACCCTCAAACCTTAAGACATGACCTGTAACTCCTGCCTGGCTTGGAAACAGCTGAAGTTGCTACTTCATTTAAGACAAGTCCTCTTAGCATTTAAAAGAAGCCAAGGGTCCTGTGTGCAAATCAGTAACAGGGCAGTTTTGGTGTAAAAGTTCAACCACAAACCCCGAGAAAAGCTCATTCCCCCATGAAAGTTTATCTTTTTAGCATCACAAAGGAAGGCTCCTGCTTCTTTTCTGGGTCTTCCTCTGCCAGCCTCCAAACTCTCCTTGGAATAATTAATAACAATATATAAAATTAACTTTATAAAATAACACTACAGCTGTAGCACATACAATACATACCTGCTTATTTAATGGCCTGAATAAGCAGTCCCTCCAGGTCACCAAGGCAAGCTGGAAGTAAAGGGAGGGAGATGAAAGAGGGAATTAAGAAAATATATTTTATATACATATGTACACAGACATATTCATGCAGGTAACTCCTTAAGGATGGCTCATATAGCATGCTAAATACTCAGAAATCCTTTAATGATTATGTTTTGACACACATATTTCTCATGCAACAAGAAAAATCACCATTTGCTTCATTACTACCTCTACCTAAGGTAACAGAGGCACCTCTACTACCCTTTTCTGACAGTGATTCACTGCCAACTCTGAAAATTAACAAACCCTGTGATTTACTTTGACAACAGAGCTTTTTTTTGTTGCCCATTTTTTCAGGCCAACACTGACCCTTAGCATTAGGTAGTGAAGTTAGGAGGGAAGGAGGTAAAGGAAGGAAGTTTATTTTAGTGAAGTGGTAAAATAATAGAATGCTCTCCTAGAGATTCATCAGTAAGGACAGTAATTATCCTATATATAAAAAAAAAAATCTTTTAGTTATCTGAGACACAGAACTTCTGCTATCCTTCCCTTTACATTACAATAAAAAACATCAATCATCAATCTTTCACAACTGTACCAAAATAACTTCTACTGCCAAACAAATGTTGACTGAATCTCAGCAGCTTGCACATTGTAGAGATGTATCAAAGTTGATGTAAAAATAAAACGCAATTTACTTCATTCTCTATTTGAAACACTTGACTGAATTCTAATTGGGAAGACGAGGCCACACTGCTCCCAGAAACAGACTACCCTCTCCAGTCTGATACTGGTAATCCCAGTACAAGGCAGCTGAATATCTCACAAGTTTAGATCCAGGGGATTTTTATGAATACACTGGAGATGAAGCATGGAAAGCTGGGAGATGTCCACTTTGCCCACTTCTTTAAAACTTCTGGGAACTTCCTACAAGTTTCAAAGAGCAATCTGCAGGATGAGAATGCAAACATGACAGAAGAAATGGGTAAGTCCCTTCCAAAAACTACTTACTGAATAAATTTCGTAGATTCCTTTACGACCTTCATCGCACTCACGCCGAACCCAGTGTCGATTGAGGTAGGCACATATCCCATTCAATACTTTGCTTGAAAACCTATAATCTTCCCACTGCTGAGTGTAGAACTTCAGCACGCTCTCATCCATCAAATCTTCACCATCCTGAAACAACAACAGGTTGCCAGTACCGTTGGGTAGTTTGAATGCACAACCGAGGTAGGTGAGGGTGTGCAAATTCACTGTGTAATCAATCTCCACCATGCCCCCTGTTTCTGGGAAACACAGCACTGCTACATTTGCTTCTACACTAAGAAAGCACAAGGCCAGATTGGACAAGGCTGCTGAGCAACCTGGGCTAGTGGA
The DNA here is from genome assembly GCF_027791375.1 of Indicator indicator. Classification (NCBI taxonomy): domain Eukaryota; kingdom Metazoa; phylum Chordata; class Aves; order Piciformes; family Indicatoridae; genus Indicator; species Indicator indicator. The sequence goes on from NC_072020.1 coordinate 10,368,304, forward strand.
AGCTATCCCCGCCCATGGCAGGGAGGTTGAAACTAGATGATCTTTAAAGTCCCCTCCAATCCAAACCATTCTATGATTCTGTGATTCAGAAATTAAAGCACTGTTAAACAAGAAATGCACAGCATGGATTAAGCTCTAGAAGACACTCCCATCCTTCCCATGGGTGAGACCAAGAGGGCACCACATTACAATTAGGCAGCAAACACCAATGAGTGTGCTAGGTAAAACATGCCAGTGCCATGGCAGTGCATTCAACAAGGAGGATCTTCCTAAAACATAGCGCCCACTCCCACTGCTGCTGCCTATGTGGCTGAAACACCAGCATGGACAAGGTCTTCTCTAGGAGCCTATCAGGTAGGAAATGGAACCCTGTGTTGTTAGAAAAAGGAATGGTATTATAGAAGCAGAAAATGGTTTGGGTTGGAAGGGTCCTTAAAGATCATCTAGTTCCAACCTCCTGCTGTGGGCAGGAACACCTTCCACTAGACCAGATTGCCCAAGGCCTTATCCAACCTGGCCTTGAACACTTCCAGGTAAGGGACATTCACAACCCCTGGGCAACATGTTCCAGAGTCTCCCCACCCTCACTGGAAAGAATTTCTTCCTAATATCCGGTCTAAATCTCCCTTCTTCCAGCTAAAAGCCATTCCCCCTCATCCTATCACTACAAGCCATTGTAAAAAGTCCCTCCCCAGATCTCCTGTAGCTCCTTCAGGTACTAAAGGCTATGCTAAGGACTCCCCAGAGCCTTCTCTTTTCCAGGCTGAACAGCCCCAAATAGAGCTTTGACTTATAATCCCTTCTTACCTTAAGGAGATTTGTCAAGTAGTTCTTCAGGAATTCTTTTAGCCGTTTGTACAATTCCAAGCCAACAAACTGAGCACCCCCAGGTGCCTGGCCCTTTTTGGATTTGGAAGGGGGCACTCCAGCTCCCCGTGCTTGGTTGGACTGGTGGACGCTAGTACAGTAGTTATAAACATGACTGACAGGGGAATTAAGGAACAGGTCAGCTTGAGACTTGAAAAACACAGTGAACAACGAGATTTTCATTTCTATCAGCTATCTTTGTGTGACTGTACATGACTGAGCCATGATACAAGATGCATTAGTCCACACAAAACCATAGAATCATTTAAGTTGCAAAAGACTAAGATCATCAGGTCCAACCATTCTCTAACTCTACCAAGGCTGGTGCTAAACCATGTCCCTCAGCACCACACCTCTGCCTCCTGGAAACACCTCCAGGGATGGGGATTCAATCACCTTCCTGCCTTTGAGAACCTTTTCAGTCAAGAAATTTCTAATATCCAACCTAAATCTCCCCTGGTACAACTTCAGGCCATTGCCCCTCATCCCATTACTTGTTACCTGCAAGAAGTGATTTATCCCCATCCGGCCACAACCTCCTTTCAGGGAGCTGTAGAGAGCAATGAGGTCTCCCCTCAGCATCCTCTTCTCTAGACTAAATAACCCCAGGTCCCTCAGCAGCTCCTCACCAGACCTGTTCTCCACACCTTCCAACAGCTTCCTTGCCCTTTTCTAGACCCACTCCAGCACCTCAATTTTCCTGGTATTGCCTGCTACTTCAGCCACCTACACGATGACTTCAGAATTCCCTGGTCACGTAGGGAAAGCCACACGGCGTAATGATTTTTCTATAGAGAGACAAGTTACTTGCTTTCACAACCAAGAAAAGCAGGGCTTACCTCAGAGTTGAACTTCAAAATAGTTACTATAACGTCCTCTGAATTGTGCAGGGAGAAGTCTCTCCATCACAATCCACGGAATTTAGGGCCAATTCAGAAATACCCAGTTGGCAGCCTTGATTCCTTGTTCACCTACCTCTCCTATCCCAAGTGGCTCTGAACCAACCTGAAAACACAAGTATTGTCCAGATCATGGGTAATTATTGCAGTGCTGTGAATATTTGCCTGGTTACAATATCCCTGGAGAAGAACAGAAAGAATAACCATAATAGACCTGAAGAAGATAAAAGCCCAGATTTAGAAGAGAAAAGCCTGTTAAAACCAAGATTCCTTCATTGAGAGAGACTGAGAGTAATCAGCTCAGAGCTGGATTAAAAATACACCAGTAAAGCCCATCCTTACTTGTTACTCCAACTTGAGTCTTGCTAGCCAAAACATCCAAGGCAGCACTGTTTGAAATGCTCAGGTTTTGTTGTGCTACCCAAGTCCAGCTGCCTCTGCAGAAGTGAGCTAGCAAATGTGAATTATTCCTTGACACATTATACACACAAGAGCACCCTCTCACACTGCTGACAATCTGTGTCCCCACCGACATACTCCAAACAAACTCAAAACTTGTGTACAGGGAAGTACAGGGCACTCCAGCTGAGAATCATAAGAGGAACACTGTGAGAAGAATTCTTGGTTGCAGAAGGCAAACCAATCCCCTCAACTGCTTCCTATGCTGGGAGCCATGCATGTACCCAAACAGCTCTTAGCAAACTGGTCTGAGGGGATCTGTGCTATTCTGCAGAGCAATCTGCATTCTACAACAAGCAGAGAAGTTAATTCATCAGGTGAACAGGTTGCACTACAGCAAAGCCATGCTGCTTCCCAAGTATCTGGCTGATGAACTTTGCCATTTGTCCCAGAGGATCAGGAAGAGATCACCCTTCTCTAACTTCTTCACTTTCTTTAGGGTGAAAAAGTGATAGAAGGACAGGAAATGGCCTGAAATTGTGCCAGGGAGGTTTAGGTTGAATATGAGGAAACATTTCTTTCCTGCAAGAGTGGCCAGGCATTGGAACAGGCTGCCCAGTGGTGGAGTCACATCCCTGGAGGTGTTCAAAGAACATGTAGACATGGCACCTGGGGACATGGTTTAATGGCCATGGTGGTGCTGGGTTGAAGGTTGGACTTGATGATCTTAAAGGTCTCTTCCAAGCAAAACAATTCTGTGATTCAAAGTTATATTTGCTTCTCTAAATTAAAAACTTGAGGTAGAAGACAGCAAGGAAGTTTATAAATTGTTTCAGAATTGTGCTGTTCAAGGTGAAAAAAAACTTTTCCAGAACTTTATTCTTATCTGGAACTCTTCAAAATGGGTTACAAGAAGCAGCCAATGACTAATTCACAACCATTGTCTTCAATATAATTAATGCTACTTTTGACAGCCTTTCTAAAGCTGGGAAATGCAAAGGATTAAAAACAAAAACCTTGGATGATGCCACACCATAATGTATTTATTGCCTTGTAGGAGATCGTTTCTACTGAAGGCACCGATCCTGACACATGATGCACCTGGAGGGCCACTTGTTCTTCCAGTAGCCTGGGAGTTCATGCAGGCAACAAGCAATTTGGACTGGGGAAGTGACTAACCACTGTCCCTGTTCCTAGATCCTTCACTGTGCAGGTCTGAACTTCAGTGTCCACATCGTGGCAGCAAAAGAGGCTCTTTCAGTCATGGTGCATATGCTTTTTGAGCAAGTACTCCATCAAAACACAGGCTTGAACATGCCATGGTCACCTCTGATCTACTCTCCCATTCCAAGAAGTACCACAGTACTTCACTCTTCCTCTAGAAATTGCACAAGACAATTACCAGTTTTGTAGTTCAACACACAACAGGCAAACACTCATGCTTTCAACCAATGGGTGCAATTATTCAATTTTGCATGAGTCCCTGCTCTTCAATTTTGTACAAAGAAAACATTTCTGCTGAACCACAGAACGGTAGGGGTTGGAAGGGACCTCCAGAGATCAAAGTCCAACATCCCTGCTAAAGTAGAGTCACCTAAAGGTCACACAGGAGTACCTCCAGACAGGTTTTGAATGTCTCCAGAGATGGAGACTCCACCACTTCTTTGGGCACCCTGTTCCAGTGCTCCATCACCCTTACATTTATGACGTTCCTCCTCATGTTTAGATGGAACTTCTTATGTTTGTGCCTGTTATCCCTTGTCCTGCAACTGGACACCACTGAAAAAAGACTGGTCCCATCCTCCTGACACTCACCCTTTAAGTATTGATCAGAATTGAAGAGATCCCCCACCGAGTCTGCTCTTTTCCAGATGTCTAAATTCTAAATGTCAAAATGTCTAAATTGTCTCAGTCTTTCCTCATAAGAGAGATGCTCCAGTTCCCTCAGCATTTTGTAGCCCTTTCTTGTTCCCTTTCAAGCAGTTCCTTGTCCTTCTTGAACTGGGAAGCCCAGAACTGGACACAATACTCCGGATGTGGCCCCACCAGCGCAGAGTAGATGGGAGAAGGACCTCCCTTGACCTGAAGTAGTAACTTATTTCCCTTCTAGCAGTACAATTATGTTCCCAGAGTTTTAAGGAACTGAAAGGGAAGGAGAGTTCAAGTGTAGCACAAAACTACAGGGCAGGGAGAAATGACAAGGAAGCTTTTGCAAAGGAGGAACACACAACAACAAAAGATGAACAAGTCTAACAGAACTTCTCTCTCCTCACTCCTAGCCTCTGCAATAAAGACCAGGTTTAGGTATAAATTTACTCTTTCACAGATCACAGAACGGTAGAGGTTGGAAGAGACCTCAGGAGATCATTCAGTCCAACCTTCCTCCTAAAGCAGAATCACCTAGGACAGGTCACACAGGAATGCATCCAGGCAGGTTTTGAAGGTCTCCAGAGAAGGAGACTCCACAACCACTCTGGGTAGCCTGCTCCAGAGCTCCAGCACCCTCACACCAAAGAAGTTTCTCTTCATGTTGAGGTGGAACCTCCTGTGTTCCAGCTTGTACCCAATGGCTCCTTGTCCTATTACTGTGCACCACTGAAAACAGACTGGCCCCTTCTTCAGACACCCACCCCTCAGATATTTATAGACACTAATAAGATCTCTTCTCAGCCTTTCCTCATCAGACAGATGCTCAAGTCCCTAAATCATCCTCATTGCCTTCCATTGGACTCTCTCCAGTATATCCCTGTCCCTCTTGAACCGGTGAGGCCAGAACTGGACACAGTACTCCGGATGTGGTCCCAACAGGGCAGAGTAGAGGAGGAGGAAAACCTCCCTCGACCTGCAGGCCACACTTTTCTTAATACACCCCAGGAGACCATTGGCCTTCTTGGCCACAAGGGCACCTTGCCATCCCATGAATAATTTTTTGTCCACCAGGACTCCAAGGCCCTTCCCCATGGAGCTACTTCCCAGCAAGTCAACCCCTAACCTGTACTGGTGCAGAGGGTTATTCCTCCCCAGGTGCAGGACTGTTCAACTCTAGAGAGTCCCAGATCTTAAGCAGTAATGAACTTGTTATGCTGAGTGCTGTGTCACCTCAACAGCTGGCCTGCAGGAACAAGTTGAGGTGAGTTTCCCTGCTCTCACAGGTTCCTGTTTTCCCAGATTACACCAAAGGCAAAGAACAACATAGAGAAACTCACTGAAAATACCGATAGGAAAATTGCCAGGAGGGAGTATGGAAGTTTTGTACTCTTGTAAAAGCACTTGTAATGCAAACAATACAGCCTACTGTATTTGCTGGAGAAATGTTGTCTTTCATATCATTAAAACCTCTTCAGCTCCTGTGTCATCCAGAAGACACAGATCTAACCAACCAGCACTTAACCACACACTCACAAGGGTGAACACCAGCCCAGCACCTTGTAACAATTCCCTGAGAGGGTAGATGCTGGAAAATTTTCACGGCTCTCTGATGCAAGCTAGGAATTCAAGAGAAATCCACTGGGAGTATTCCATTCCAGATGGAAAAGCATAAACACAACTCACAAGTACCACCCTGAAACTGACAAGAGTTAAAAAGCTTCCAGTGAGACCTGCAGCATAACACCCAAGACAGAAAAATAATTTCTGTGTTCTTCTGTTGTGTTGTGGACTCAAAATTTACCTATTAACAAAATCATTTTAAATATCTCTGCTCTGTCAATTGCAATCCAGCCTGAATTCAAGGGTAGCCATAATTATGAAGACAGTTTGTATCAGAAAACAGAATGTTCCTGCTTATTTGCCAGCAAGACTAAACAGAAAAAGCTGCTCTTCAAAATAAAGATGTATTCTTAAAAGGCACTAAGTCAAACAGTGATGAAGCAATTCTGAGTTTAGAAAAGTAAAAGTTTCTTTCTAATGTACTATTAGTGAAAGTACTAACTGGCTTAGGCATTAGGATACGTGTAGAGTTCCATGTATCTGGATTTTGCCATGCTTTGTCTGGTGTAAACCTGCTGAATTCCAGCTCTTAGGTCATCCCATATCTGGTCAAGACCGATCTGCTTAAGTCCATGTGGGTTCTGACTCCTATTGGATGACATTTTGTCCTTCCTGTAAAGTCTTCCAGCACAGCAGCCCAAGATCTGGTTATTCCTCCATCAGAATCTCCAGTAACATTCTAAACTCAGTTGCAGCAACACAGCAAGATATTCTCTACATACGAAGAGTGATGATTCCTAGGAAGGTAATCTGCAAAAAGGAAAAGAAAACATGTTAGGGAACAGTGCAAACTCATTCCCACCAGGGAAAAATGAACAAAATTAATGATTTCACTGAAACATTTTCAATTGCACATTTAGTAAGCAGTCCTTCCTTCCCATACAACAGTAAAACTCCAGAATTTCCAATCAGCTCAGGGTTCTGTGGTAACTCACTGTTGATCAAGCATCCTGATGGATATTCAAAATTAACCAGAACTAAAAATTACTATTTTCCTTTGGTTACCAATAACTCTTCCAGTCTTGAGATTTTATTCCAGGTAACCTGAAAGCCCAAGGTATTCTGGAGCAGGGAATCTTTCTCTCTGGAAACACCTGCTCGCAGCTGGGGCTGTTCAGCCTGGAGAAGGCTGCAGGGAGACCTTAGAGTGGCCTTCCAGTACCTGAAGGGTACAGGAGAGGGACTTTTTACAAGGGCTTGAAATGATAGAATAAGGTGGAATGGCTTTGAGCTGGAAGAGGGGAGATTTGGACTAGGTATTAGGAAGAGATTCTTTACAATGAGGGTGGTGAGACACTGGAACAGGTTGCCCAAGGAAGCTGTGGATGACCCTCCCTGGAAGTGTTCAAGGCCAGGTTGGAGGAGGCTTTGAGCAACCTGGTCTAGTGGAAGGTGTCCCTGCCCATGGCAGGCAAGTTGGAATGAGATGATCTTCAAGGTCACTTCCAACCCAAACCATTCTATGATTCTATAAATGTCTGTGATAACTAGATGGACACCATTTCCTCCAACACCATTATGATAAACCTGTCCTCTAATGGAGCCTGCCATCCAAAACTCTTATGACCCCTTCCATAACGTCAAGGACAGTACAGGCAGAGACCTGATAAATCCTACTATTTGGTTTTGACCTTTTGTGATGGTTTGAAATTGCCTTTTTAATTTTTTTCCTTGCAAAGTTCAAAACAGAGCAAGTGAAAGAGTGTAAATAAGTCACTATTGGGTGTAAGAAAGCAAAATACTGATTGTTCTAAACACTTCCATTGGATAGATAGAAATGTTTAAGAACTATTACCCAAAACAAAGTGGGCACTCTGCACATTCTGCGTTCTGCAGTGGGGGCAGTTGCTGGGCTGTCTGGCTGCTGTTTCTTCTCTTCTGGCTGAAGATAACACGTACTGACCTTGGCAGCTAAGTTAACAACTTTCTGCTTAACTAACTCTGCTTCTGTGTCCAGGGGGGTCTGGGAGGAAGCTCCTGGGAGAGAGAGAGAGGCCCCTTTGGGAAGGGTCCCCTTGGGGGGAAGCAAAGGGAGATCGGTTGTGCTTTTTCTGTTGATTGTATATATTTGTAAATGCTGTGAATTTTGTATATTTGTACATATTCATTGCATTTCATCGTAGATTGTAGACTCTGCTTGTAAATACAGCCTTCATTTGCTTCCAGACTGGGCTAGCCTGGTTATTGTCGGTGGTGGTGGGGAATTTCAGCTTACACCGACACACCTTTGAGCAGTGGAAAATAAAGATAGTCCTCAGGATTTACAGGATCTTACAGGCACTTCTACCCTACTGCAAGCTCCATTTCAGGCTTCACTCAGTTTTAAAGTTTTGTGTAATAGCGTGCCCATTTATTTGCAGGGCTTCTCTCCTGCCTTTATCCTTGACCCTAAGAACACCAGCAAAACCAGAGATATTTCTTCAGTTCTTTTAGTCAATGACTGTCTTAAAGCAGTAACATAGAAGTTATCAATGCTCATAGTTTATCTACTATTCATCCATACATAGTCCAGCTAGTATCCCTCACCCATAACCATTTTAAATCTCAGTCTCTAAGTACAGAGCAGAACTATGTTCATTATGTCAATCTCAGCAACAAGGACTGTCTCATGGCCATCAGGCAAACTGCTTCTGTAGTTGATTTTTCTTTTTCTATGAGCAACAACTTGAACGACCAGGCTGAAAAACAAGAATTCAAAACATATCTTAAAAAACACACTTAAAATTCAACCTTTCCATTCTGTTTCTATAATTACAGCAAACTGGTTCGTAAAGACACAGAGGAATAATGCTGGAGTGCAATATATACTATACTTTGGTTGTATTTAAACTGCTGTCAGTTCTGAAAACCAAACCTGCTGCAGCACTAACAGTGACAGACTTTCATGCCTGAGCAACGAAATCCAGAAGGAACAAAGGTTCACTAGCAGCCCCTCTGTGGGCAACACTATGCAGGCTACACACCCACAATCTTGGACTATGATCTTAAGTTAGCACTGTGGGACAAAGCAAGAAAATTCATTCCGCAATGACAATCCAGAAGGGAAGGAATCTTCTGGTTCCTTAAATCAGGTGCTATTTGAATTTTCCACAGATGCAAAAGAAGACACAGGAATCTACAATTCTACTACACCTACGTATGTGTAAAAAGTAACTATTCCTCTCTTATTAACCTGCAAAAAAGCAAGGAGCCTAGAATTATCACACCCCTCACTAAAGATGTTTGGTGTAACTAACACAAACTTCTCAGTGCTCTACAGAAGTTCGTAACAGAAGGCCAAGCCCATGCTAGCTGGCAGAAAGCACAACCATTACAGTAGCTCACAACTGGGCCAAGGTCCTTTCCCTGGCGCTCCACAGAGAGGAGGAACAGCCACAGCTTTTACTCAGTCACCCCTCCATGTGCCTCACTAGAGGCAACCACCCTTCCATTATAGAACCACAGAATCATTTTGGTTGGAAAAGACATTTAAGATCACCCAGTCCAACCATTATCTAACACTACCAAGCCTGGTGCTAAACCATGTCCCTCGGCACCACATCTCTGCCTCTTGGAAACACCGCCAGGGATGGGGATTCACCCACTTCCCTGGGCAGCCTGTGCCAGTCTTTGAGAACACTTTCAGTCAAAAAGTTTCTTCTAATCTCCAATCTAAACCTCACTGAGCTTTCTCACTAAACAGATGAAACCTGCTGGCGACCTGCTTCAATGGTCAGGACTACCTGTCACTCTAGCTCTGGACCAGAGAACCCAGACTTCGTTTTATCCTCAGGGCCAGTTATACTTTCATGAAGTAAGTCAGGCCTGCAGTTTCCAGTGATAGGCAATTTGATGCAGTGTGCAACACCACCTGCTTTCAACCCTGCAATTACAACTGTCAAGCAGCAAAACTGTAATTTTGTCAAATGTCATTAGAACAGCCTTGAAGGACAGAGGGAAATGCTGTTTTCACTACTGAGAAGGACACAGCCTGACACACCTCATATGCAAAGAAACACATCACATTGGAAAGCAGTGGCTTTGCTTTTACTGTCTAATAAAAATTGGTATTTGCATTTGATATCCCTTTCAAGGAAAATTATGTGTATCCTAGAATTGTTTGGGTTGGAAGGGACCTTAAAGATCATCTAGTTCCCATGGAAAGGGACACCTTCCACTAGACCAGGTTGCTCAAGGCCCCATCCAACCTGCATTTAAACACTTCCAGGCTTGGAGCCTCCACAATTCCTCTGGGCAGCTCATCCCAGTGCCTCCAAGTGCATGTCAAATCAGGCCTAGAAGAAAATCTGGAAGTTAACAAAACCCATCAGATTTAGCCACCATCAGACCATTTCATGTTCTAACACAACAGAACTGTCAACTTCAACAACCACTTTTTAAACTTCTGATTTCAGGACAGATGACTTCAAATTCTCTGCTATTACTGAAGCTGTCAGCTCCTTGGCCCAGTAAGAACTTCTAGGTCCAGAGCAAGGATTTCCAGATGACCCAAAAGCCATTTTTCATATACCTTTTTTTTTTAATATTCAAGATACCACTTTTTAAAAGACATAGCAGAGAGGCACAGGACCTAGACACAGGAATTTCCAAGTATTTTATCCCTTGTCTAATTTCAAACATTAGGAAAACATTCTTGACACTCCCAACAGCATGAACTAAGGTGAACAGACTTAACCATACTGAAAACAAACATGTTCAGGAAGAGAAGGAAATTTTACTAACAAGCTATGGTGGAGTGAATGCCATTAAAAATAAGCTTAAAGACCTTTAGACTGACAAGTTTTCCAAAGTTTACAAGTGAGTATTCAAAGTCAGAATTTCACCTCTGTACTCTGCCTCAAACCCGTTTGCTAAAATTGAATCCAAGTTTTCTAGTCTATAGAAGAAAAAAGCAGCACCAAAAAACCCCAGTACAAGCTCATCTAGACACTGGCTGTAGTTTGACATCTGCAAAGACTGGTGCAGTGACCATGTTCACTTAGATGGCCATTACAAGCATCTGTGCTGAAAAGATAAAGCATAAAAAGATCAAGGTCTAGAGAATAGATCTTATGAAGAGTGGCTTGAGGGAACTGGGATTGTTCAGTCTGGTGAAGAGGAGGCTGAAGTTAGACCTCATTGCTCTCTACAACTCCCTGACAGGAGGGTATGAAGTGAGGCTTGGTTTCTTCTCCCTAGTATCAGGTGATAGGAGAGGAAAACTGCCTGATATTGTGCCAGGGGAGGTTTAGGTCAGGTATTAGGAGAAATGCCTTTCCAGTAAGAGTGGTCAGGCACTGTAACAGGCTGCCCAGGGAGGTGGTGGAGTCACTCTTCCTGGAGGTATTCAAGAAAGGTTTGGACATGGCACTTTGGGACATGGTCTAACGGCCACAGTGGTGCTAAGCTGACAGTTGGTCTTGTTAATCTTCAAGGTATTTTCCAACCCAAACAAGTTTATGACTCTGTAACAAACATTTAACCTTTGGCTTCGAAAGGCAAGAAAAAAAGAGTAAGTTTCATATAGCCACAGATTTTAAAATGGAAGATGAATTTCCTCTTGCCAAACTCTTCCCTCTCCATTTTTCCAGCTTGACTCCTCTAATTTATTTCCTCCTGTTGCTGTATTTCAGGAAGCTCAATCCAGAAAATGAACAGATGCTCCTGTATTCAGCAAACAGCAACACTTCCCAGGTTCCCAACCAGTTTTATTCCCTCGAAGTCACTACCTCCACACTAAGCCAAGGCAACCATTAAGGTTTATTCACCCAAGATATGCCACACTGACTGAACCAACACCACGTGAGTACATTCAGAGAACTAAACCAGAAGCAGATAAAATGCTACCTTCCTTCTCACACAATCTGTTTGCTTGGCTTTATACTATTTTTAAAACCAATTAAGATACTGGATGCTGGTTTATATTCAATCTCACAGAAACTTCCAAATTGCTGTAGCTGAAGTCGCCCTCAAGTACTATCATATCAAAATCTGTGATAAATTTTGGCCTCACAATAAACATCCCAAGGCTCATCTATCTTTGTGCTAGGTTTGATACAAAACATATTAAAAAATAAAATAGTGCAAACCCCTCTCCTAACCAAATATTCAATTTATTATTCATATATTCTCTCTTGCCTAGCATGGACAGTTTCACAGATGATCCACCCTACAAGCCAAGCTTAAGATGGCTCTTGAAATCATGTGTTCAAACACAAACCTCTTGAAAAGGCAGGTACATCTGAGAACACACCTGCCTCCACTGCTGGTTAGTCTGCAAGATACAATCTATAGACAAAAGCACTGCTTTTGGCTTTGCTTCCACTTGACAATTTACAAGCTGTTTCTTGGAAATGTTTATTGCAGGTTAAAAAACACCTCTTGAATCCTGAAGGACACACCTTCCATTCCAATACACACTCATGTCTGATGGAGTGGAAAAGAGCCAAGAGAAATAATTCTCTTTTGTTCCTATAATCACTTGCACTCACAATTTATCATTTCAGAGGGACTTTATATCCACGCTTCCACAAATAATTAATTTGTGCTTACTTGACTTCAGTTGAGGTTACCATTATGAGCTCAAAAACATAACATAGTTCAGTCACAGTCCTGCACCCAATGTTTTGTACTGACATTTCTGTCCAGAAGTATTTTAGGTCACTAAATCCACAGACTATAAACTAGGCAGACAATCTATGGATGTAAACTGATCCAATCCTTGGAGCAAGCACAATGCCTGTAGCATTCCTTGTGCTCCAAGTGTGGAATTAACTGACACCTGGAGAATCTCTCCACAGTAGATATTTCTACTGTGGCCCAGCAAATGAAATGGTCAGGTTGCCTTGGAGGTTTTGGGTAGAAGGTTGGACTTAATGATCTTAGAGGTCTTTTCCAACCTCAGTGATGCTATGATTCTGTTGTAAAACAGTTATTCCAAAAATCGTAACAGAACCTGGAGAGAAATATTTGAATATTTTCTTCTTTTTCAAATTTATTTAAGGGACAAATTATGCAGACTACAACATTCACTTCTTCTGTATTCTTACAACATCCTGACTTAGATGTAGCAGAAAAAGCTTTATTTTCCAGAGAGTTAAATTCAGCTCATTTCATTATAATTAAAAGGCAGATGTATACATGCATACACTCCTCCCATCCAAAACTTGTCTTCTTGCAGCAGCTACCTTCCCTCCTGGACAATGCCTTCATTGAGGGCTCCAGTGTTCTTCCCACATCTCCTCTTCAATCATACTACAGCTCTAATCAATACCTACAGCACTGCAAGGAACACATCCCTACATTACCTCATGTGCCAATGACACAGCTGCCAGCTGAAGAAAAATAGAAGCCTGGATGGAGAGTTGCATGGAGGGGAAGCTCATGAAGTTCAGCAAGGGTTAAGTGTAGGGTACTGCACCTGGGGAGACACAACCCCCTGCACCACTACAGGAAAGGGGCTGTCCTGATGGATAGCAGCTCCATGGAGGACCCTGGAGTGCTGGTGAAGAACAAGTTCACCATTAGCCAGAAGTGTGTTCTTGTGGCCAAGAAGGGCAATGGTGTCCTGGGATGCACAAAGAAGAGTGTGACCAGCAAGCTGACAGAGGTTCTCTTTCCCCTCTACTCTGCCCAAGTGAGGCTGCATCTGGCGCACTCTGGCCAGTTCTGTGATGTATTCTTTACAGCTAGAAAGACACTTTAAATTCAGCCTTATTTTCTAATTTAGATAGAAGTAACTTGGAATTGCAGTTTGTACACCTTTACCTAAATTATGCGTGACCAGGTTCACTACAAGCCTTTTTAAGTGACATGGCTTCAATTTGGATGCCTGATTACATGGATTTTTCCAAAACATGAATGACTCTTCCTAAGAAGAGCACCAAGCAAATCTGAGTGTGCCACTTTTTCATTTCCCTTCACCCATTCTTTTATTAGTTCTTTAACATTCTCCCTTACTTCTTGATTCCAGCTTTATCCTCACCTTCTTGGAACAAATAGCTCCTGCAGCCTCTGACAGAAATCTCACTACACTAACACAAATACAATATGTTAATACAAAACAGAAATAAAAAAACATATCCCTGAGCCTAGGTTTGGACTAGACAAGGTTGCTGATGTGGCTGTACAACAATCTCTCCCTTCTGGGCTGGCATCAATATTGACAGTCCTGCCAACAAGAAAAGTTTCATGGTACTCTCACTGCATCAACCTCACAAATGAAATTGTTTTGGTTGGAAAAGACTCTTAAGATTGAGTCCAACCATCAACCTAAGACCACCATAGCCATTAAACTGCATCCCGGAGTGCCATGTCCACATGTTTCCTAAACGCCTCCAGAGATGGTGACTCCATACCCTCAGTAAGTTGGAGATGACATTAAATTGGGTGAAAGTGTTGATTTCCTTGAGGATTGGAAGGCTCTGCAAAAAGATCTGGACAGACTGAACCAATGGGCTGGGGTCAGCTGTATGAGGTTTAACAAGGTCAAGTGCTAGGTCCTGCACATGAGTCACAACAATCCCACAAACGCCCCAGACTTGGGGTAGAGTGGCTGGAAAGCTGCAGAGCAGAAAAAAAAAAAATGGAGGTGCTGGTTGACAGCTGGCTGAACATGAGCCAGCATGTGCCCAGGTGGCCAAGAAGGCCAACAGCATCCTGGCCTGGATCAGAAAGTGTGGCCAGCAGGACCAGTACAGTGATTGTCCCCCTGGATTCAGCACTAGTGAGGCTGCACATTGAATACTGGGTTCAGTTTTGGGCCCCTCACTCTAAGAAAGACATTGAGGCACTGCAGCAGGTCCAAAGAAATGCAATGAAGCTGGTGAAGGGTCTGGAGAACAGATCTGGTAAGCAGTGGCTGAGGGAGCTGGGGTTGTTCAGTTTGGAGAGAAGGAGGCTCAGGGGAGACCTCATTGCTCTCTACAATTTCCAGAAACGAGGTAGGAGTGAGGTGGGGCTTAGTTTCTTCTCACTAGTATCAGGCGATAGAATGAGAAGATATGGCCTGATATTGTGCCAGGGGAGCTTTAGGTTGGATATAGGAGAAATGCCTTTCTGGCAAGAGTGGTCAGGCATTGGAGCAGGCTGCCCAGGGAGGTGATGGAGTCACCATCCCTGGAGGTGTGTAAGGAACTATATCCTTAAGTCTACTCTACAGGTAAAACTTTTCAGGTTTTCTTTGGTCACCTTTAAGAGAGTTCTCTTTTCTACAAAGCTTGTAGACTACTCCTGAACTGAAGTGTCCTAACCTGGGCTCTCAAGTTTTCCTGGGGGGGATGCAGATCCCAGAGTGTATTTTAACTGTGCCTGAAGTAATAAGCTTCACAGCTTCTTAGAACTCTGATTACGCTCAACTCTTACACCTTGGAAAAGGAAGGGTGCAAACTAGGAAATGAGCAAGGCTGTTAGTAGAGAGAATCAAGTCAAGATAGAAGTGCTTTGAAGAGGAGGAAGAAAGAGTTAGAGAAGACAAAGGGCCTTGAGTGTTCTCTTTCTGGCTTAAATCATATAGAGATAGAACCTGCATTCAAGCCCTCAAAACAGCAGCTAAAAACAAATACACATACGAAGATGCATTTCTTGACTCAGCCAAGAAAAGGAAAATGAGAGAGGACAAGCTGTGAAAGCACGATGTTAGGTACCCAACATGCTAAGTAGAACACAGAACACCACAACTTTTTGGTAGGGAGTTTTTTAGAGGGGAGTCAGACCAAACACAATTTAGCAAGAATAAACACAGAAGGCTCTAAAATACCTTGGGTCACCTTAGAGACCTTGATGCTCCTGCAGACAATTCTTAAACATAACTGCTTCCTGAAAAGCTCTTACCACCATCAAAACTGTAACAAAATCCAATTTAGCAAGGTGAACTGCTGTGATCCTACTGATCTCCAACAAGAAAATCTTGCTATGGTCTTCATAGCCTGCTTCAGACACAGCATGACCTTCACCAGACCCACAGGGCAAGCCTCTGAGATCTGACATAAATCCTCCTGAGGAGAAGTACTAAGGAGAAGCTGCTGTATGATGACAAGTACAGGATTGAGCCAGCAATGTGTGCTTGCAGCCCAGAAAGCCAACCATACCTGGGCTACATCAAAAGCAGCAAGAGAAGCAGGTCAAGAGAGGGGTTTCTGCCCCTCTGCTCTCTTGAGACCCCACCTGGAGTACTATGCCCTGCTATGGAGCCCCCAACATAAGGAGGGCATGGAACTGCTAGAGCAGGTCCAGTGGAGGGCCACGAAGATGATCAGAAAGCTGGAGCACCTCTCCCATAAAGACAGGCTGGGAGAGTTGCAGTTGTTGAGCCTGGAGAAGACAAGGCTCCTGGGAGACCTCAGAGCAGCCTTCCAGCATTTGAAGGAGGCTACAGAACAGCTGGAGAGGGACTTTTTACAAAAGCATGGAATGACGGGACAAGGGGTAATGGCTTCAAACCAGAAGAAGCTGGATTTAGATGAGGTCTTAGGAGGAAATTCTTCCCCAAGAGAGTGGTGAGGTACTGAAACAGGTTGCCCAGAGAAACTGTTGAGGCTCTGAACCTGGAAGTGTTCAAGGCCAGGTTGAATGAGGCCTTGAGCAACCTCATCTAGAAAAATGTGTCCCTGCCCATTGCAGGGGTTTGGAACTAAATGATCTTCGAGGTTCCTTCCAACCCAAACCATTCTATGATTCTATGACTTCGTAAACGACAAAGCTGATGCACATCCCTAAGAGCCACACTTAAATCCTGCTTATTGCTTGATTTGGCTTGCACCATTCAGCTTTAAAGCTAAGTTTCCACTGAAATCTTACAAAATAAATTTCATTCCTTAAGCATATACATTTGATTTTATACTACATCTGTTAGTGGTGGCACCCTTGCAAGGGCATGCTTTCAGAGATAACACAACTTTTCCAAAGATATCTTTGAAAGAAACACACTGAGGGAACAGTTTGTTTTCTTAAGAACACAGGGACATTCTTAAAAAGCATTTTCAACTTCAGAGTGAAAACCTTCTCCTTTGGCTACCCAGAAGCAAGCAGAACATTTGACCATGACATTATTAGAAGCAAGATGAAAAGACTAACAGCTAACAAAACAAGAACTACTCCTATAAGCCCCTTTTTTTCCCCTCAAAACCTTTCAGAACTCCAAATACAAGCTAAGAATTACACAAGACAGTCTCCACTGCTGTCAGCCTAGAGGAGCACGCAAATCTACATATGAAATTAAGTTTAAATTACAGAGCTAAACAGGGTGAACCAAGGTCATCGCAGCAGCCTTACTTCTGAACTCTTAATCCACATTAAAATATCGTCCCCACCTTAAACAGAGAGTTAGGAAGAGCCAAGTTACATCAGATGCAAATTGAAAATACAATGTTTGCAAGTGTAGCTATGGCTGAAATTGCATTCCCAGTAACTCAAATTCTTGTAGCTGCCTGTTTGAACTCAAAAAATTAACTTGGGTCTACTTAGTACATCTGGGTCCCACCAGCACCTCCATGAACATGGGTGAAGTGTGTACATGTCTTCAAAAGAGCTGTAAGTAGCCAGATCAGAGTGAGAAGCTCCCCACACTGCAAAAACAGTCAACAGCATTGAACCAATATTCAAATCTAGTGCAGAACTACAAAGACCTCAGATGATCCTTTATTCATAGCACTTATGTCAAGCAATGTGTCCTACCTTCTAAGCCAGGATACATCAGGGAACCTTCTGAGTCCAAAATCAGAATAATCAAAAGGCAGATCCAATTATCCAAATTCATTTGGATAGTTTCCATTTGGACATTTTACAAAGGCATGGAGTCATAAGATGAGAGGTAATGCCTTCAAACTGGAAGAAGCTGGATTTACACGAGGTATTACAAAGAAATTCTTCCCCATGAGGCTGGTGAGACACAGGAACAGGTTGACCAGAGGAGCTGTGCAGGTTCCAAGCCTGGAACTGATCAAAGCCAGGTTGGAAGTGGCCTTGAGCAATCCAGTCCAGTGGCAGGTATCCCTGCTTATGGCAGGGGAGTTGAAACTAGATGATCTTTAAGGTCCCTTCCAACCCTAACCATTCTATGATTCTACGAACATTAACTTTTCCTAAGTTTTTAGAAAAACATCACATCAAAGTTATACTGTTTATTCAAGAATCACAGAATGGTTTAGGTTGAAAGTGACCTTTAAAGATCATCAAGTCCAAATTCTGCCACAGGCAGGGGCAGCTTTCACTAGATCAGGCTACTCAAAGCCCCATCCAATCTGACTTTGAACACTTCCAGATATGGGCTATCCACAAGTTCTCTGGGCAATCTCCAGAAGTGTCTCACCACCCTTGTAATACAGAACGTTGTCCTTACATCCAATCTAAATCTACCCTCTTTCTGTCTAAAACAGTTGCCGCTTGTCCTGTTCCCACATACCCTGGAGAAAAGTCTCTTACCATCTTTCTTATAAATCCCCCTTTGACTACTGAAAGCCCCCAACACAGTCTCCCTGAAGCCTTCTCTTCTCCAGGCTGAACAACCCCAATTCTCCCAGCCTGTCCCAATAGCTGAGGTGGTGCTTCAGCCCTCTGATCATTTTTGCAGCCTCCTCTGGACTTCAGGAGGCCATTGGCCTTCTTACCAGTTCAGGACAACTTCATTACCAGTCCTTTAGTCATGTCTGCAACACATCAGAACTGCAGTGTTGTAGAAACACTGCTAGTCAACCCGTACTAGTTCCTCCACTGAAAAAGCTACCACTCTTCTAATACAATAGCAAATTATTTCTTATGTAGACAAGCTCAACAGCCCTCTATAATTTTCCAGTCATTAGATAAAAAAAATTAGTTTAAGTTTGCACACTGTATAGGTGATAACGCTTACCTACACCTCTAAATGTTATTTCCAACATACAGTTTTTCACACGAAGACTACCTTGAAAAACACAGTAAAGTTTTTATTAGTATACTCAACAGGAAGTGAATCCTAGCTTCTAAGTACTCCCTTTACAGCAAGTTCACACATTGCTAAAGCACAGGCAGAACTTCCAAGACCAAATTTTCCATGTTCCTCTTTCTTCCAGCTCTATGCAGCAGAAAGACTGTCTCAGCCTACCAGCTGCTGGGACTGCCTGTGCATGTTCTCCTGGCATGCCCATCCAAGTGAGACACCTACTCGTTTTCTTCCTAATGTACACAGACAGTCCATGTTGGACAGCCACACTGATCTGGCCACCTTACACAATTATCTAATTGTGCCCTCAGCAAGGGACAAAATCCTGGTTGCAAAGTGTAGTACACGTGACATTGGTATCCACCTGTGAGACTGACAGCCTTTTAACTGGACAACCCTCCTCACTTCAGTGATGCCACCAATTTTTCATTTGGAGAGAAGTACAAGTAGAAGTGGTACATCTGCAAAGCTGTTTCATTCACTAGGATAAAAAAAAAAAATATCTCCAACACCACAAACTTCAATGTCAAGAGAGAAGACTCCAGGTATTCCCAATTCAGGCAACCTCTGACTCCCAAGATGTGACTCCTCTCTAAGCTGGGCCATACTGGAAAAATTGTGACTGCACAAAACCAGGTACTATTTGAGACACGCAAGGGATGAAAAGATCTTCACATCGCTAACTCAAGAGGTCTTAATGTGTAAGTTGAAAGAAAATGCAAACGCTTTTAAATTGAACATCTGAGATAACTTTCTGAAAGGACTCTACTGTTTTCAAAACAAAACACAGAATGGTAGAGGATGAAAGGGACTCCAAAGACCATTCAGTTCAATGCCCCTGACAAGGCAGGTTCACCTAGAAAAGGTCATACAGGAACATGTCCAAACAGGTTTGAGATCTCTCCAGAGATGGAGACTCCACCACCTCTCTGGGCAGCCTGGTCCAGGGGCTCCATCACTCTATAAATTAAAGATGTTCATCCTCATGTTTATATGGAATTTCATATGTTCAAGTTTGTGTCTGCTATCCCTTGTCCTGTCACCGGCCAGCTCTGAAAACACAGAATTTAAGACCGTGCATCAACACTAATCTAGATTAAAAAAAAGCGAACCCCCAAATCAGTATCCAAGTAAGGGGATGCATCAAGTTGTAAAGTAAGGATGTAAAGTAAAGCAACGTGATTTTCTCATGCTAACAGTCTAAGTAACAGGCCCAAGTTGCAAGGCAAGTTCAAACAACTAAAGCAGTTGAATCGTTTAGTTAACTCAGCATAGCTATTTTTGCCATCCACGAAGCAGGGTGCATATGCCTAGTTTAGGTACCAAAACTAAGAAATTGTTCTCTACATGATCCCTGGAGAGGCGCTGGAAAGTCTCCTCCAGACGGCTACTTCAGAGCAGAAGCCCAGTTCTGCTGCCCGTAGTTGTTGCTGAGTTATTAGGATTTGTGCACAGTCAGCTGAGAAAATAAGAAGCTGTTAACACCAGGCACCAAACCTGAATTCTAGAGCTGGGCACATAAACCACTCCCTAGACCAAGCAACTCCATGCTCCCTACAACTCCATATCCAACTGCACCCCAAATATACAGGGATGATAGGACTCTGAAATGTCCTTAAGAACAAAAATAAACAAAGGCATAGCATAAGAAGTTGGGCAACAAGTACTGAGAAACAAAGAAAAGCGGCAAAGCAGAGGGAAGACTTCTTCCTGGTAGAACCACCAGCAGAGAGGGTGCCAGTCCAACACAGCCACCTAACAACATCAAGGTCTACACACTGCGGTACCCGTGAAATACCTTATGACATCCCCAACCCCCTCCATATCAACCTCACAACATGGTATTACAAACAATATTTGACCTAATTGAAGTTAAAAGGCCACGTGGTGTTTCTTTTCTCCACAGACCACTCCTACTCCTGCCAAAAGACATCAAAGACAGACTTTTTTTTTTCCCCATGGTAGGTACACCAAGGGGGTGTGTGTGTATGATTATCTAAAAACACTTAGGCGAGGGGGAAAGTTGTTGAGGAAGTTGAGAAAACAAAGTAAGATAAACCAAGTAATTTCTGTCTCCTTCACATTGACTGACCAGCATACAGGGTTAAATTCCTTTCTTCTCAAAGGCACAGCTGGAGGATTTAGAGACAAAGTAGGGAAGACAGCATGTCAGCCTACAAAGGAAAGGAGTGTGTGGAAAGAGTATTAGATGAGCTCACAGGGAAGATTTTAATGACAGGAAAAGAAGGGCAAAAAATCACGGTAAGGGAAATAGTTACTGTGAGGAAAACTGAAAAGGGAAAGGTAATAAAGGGATAATAATAGTGATCGAATGCAATTTGAAGAAACGAGGATGAGAAAAGGATCGCTGTAAGGACACAGCTTTCAGTAGCAAAGTTACTGGGAAACAAATGAGGTGATAATTTGCAATGACAAAGAACTGCAGGAGTAGTCATCTGGATGGAAGCAATGAAAGCACAAACAGATAAAAGGTTACAGGGGGCACCTTCTCTGTTAAGGCCACAACAGTAGGTGGTAACAAGGGGAAATCTGGTGCACAGTCCTTGACAGTGAGAGAAACCTGGAGAAGGTGACAAGGAGGAGCTGGGGGAAATATCCCCCAACAGCCACGACAGCACTGGCGATAAAGGGGAATTTCTCGTGGAACAGCCAAGCAGCTCCTAGACAGACCCAAGTGTCACTATGGCTCTGGGCACGGCTGGAACACACGAGAGTGAAAAGAGGCAGCAGAAAGATGGGCAAGGAGGCCATAAAGCAGGTGAGCACCCAAAACCAGTGCCCAGTGAGAATATGCAAAGAAGCTCATGGGGAGGCAAGAATAGAGGCCTAGCAGGAGCAAGGCTGGCTGGGCAGTCCCGAGGACGGGGGCGGTAAGCAGAGCGAGGGCCCGGGAGGGCGGACCGGAGGTACCCGTGGCGGGGGGGGCGGGGGAGAAGGCAGGAGCAGCCACCGAGACGGCCCCGGCCATGCGAGGGCCGCGGTCACGGAGGGCAGAAAGGCGGAAGGGAAGGCCAGCCGAGCCAGCACGGGGAGGGAGCGGGCAGGGGGCAGGGGGCCGGTCGGCAGATCCGGCTGCACCGGGGTAGCCGGCCAGCCGGCGGGGGGGGGTCCGGCGCCCCAAAGGGGGCGATGCATTATGAGTGCGCACTTCGGTGGCCTTCTCACTCCGACCCGCGCTCCTGGGGCCGGATACGCGAGCGGATCCCACAGTAGCACCCGCTGCCTCCTCCGCTCCGCAGCCAGGTGCGCGCCCGGGAGAAGAAAGGCGGGCAGGCGGCAGGCCGGGGCCCGGCCTCCCCTTCCCCCGCTCCCCACGGCGTGACTCGGTTGCCGGGCCTCGTTCCGCCAGGACCATGAAGCCTCGGCCCAGCGGGGCCCGCACCGCCGCCGCCTCCCGGGCCGAGCCCAGCCCAGCCTCACTGCGACACAACGCCGCGGCCTCCCCGCACTCACCAGCATCGCGCGTCCCGCAGAGTCAGGCCGCGTCCGCCCGCCCCTTCCGCCTCCGCCAGGCCCGGATCTGCTGCCGCCGTCGCCTCCCGCCCCCCCCGCCCAGCGCGGCCCGAAGAGTGCGGACGCGCCGCCCCTTCGCTGCCCGCCCCGCCTCGGCTCTCGGAGCGGGGAGGCCCCGCGGGAGCGGGGCGGGTTCGGGTGAGAGTCTAGGAGAACGTCCGCTCCCTCCTTCCTGTGCCCTGAAGGCGGGCAGGGCCTGTCCTCACCCGCTCCGCTGGCAGAGCGCGGGATGACCCGGGCCTGACCGCCTCCTCTGCCTGTCCTTCCATTGGAGAAGAGCTGGTGTAGGTCGGGGCCTGGCCCTGCAACCGCTTTTGCTGCGGATAGCGGGAGGCCTGGGCGCGGGGTCCCGCGGGTGTTAGCGGGGCTGGGGGCTTCTGTGCTAAGCGGCTGCTAGTCTATTGAGAAATACGGGTTTCCAGCGTGTTCTGGACGAACCCAGCTGCAGCGTGCCCAGTTCCGGAGCCCAAGTGGATGGCACAGCGGTGCGCTACACCAGCTTGTCCTTGTCCACCAAGCGTTGAACTGCAAGGCTCTCTTTAGAAGCCTTCTCTGAATCGCATTATTTAGATTGGATGTTGGAAGGAACTTCTTGACTGAGACAGTTCTCAAAGGCTGAATCAGGCTTCCCAGGGAGGTGGCTGAATCCCCAGCCCCTGAGGTGTTTCCAAGAGGCAGAGATGTGCTGAGGAGCATGGTTTAGCCCCAGCCTTGGTAGACTTAAGGAATGGTTGAACTGGATAATCTTAAAGGCATTTTCCAACAAAAAACACCTATGATTCCATGAATTATTCCCATCAAAAGGCATTATCTCGAAGTGAACATTACATTTAAAATTTGTGATAGCAATCAAAGTGTGGCTGTTGTGAGAACATAGTTATAAATGTGTTTATAATCGTGAATTGCAGATTAAAAGGGAAATAGAGAACAACAGTGAAGAGAGAACCAGGTAGAAACAGAATGAAGGGCTGTTTTATTCTTCACCTGTGAGCTGGCTGGAAGATGTTTGAAGGTAGTTGGTCTGACTGATTTGGGGATGTGCAGTTACGTGAACTTTTTGGCAATCTATGAACAAATATAAGCCAAAATACCTAATTGCAGGTAGTTTTATGATAATAAAATCTAAACTTCCTGGCATGTTTGCATTGCTTTTATATGGGTCACAAGCGGCCAATTAATTTTTCATTGTAACAGCATGAAATTGATGACAGAAAGTCATACCAAAATTGAGACAGGTTTCAGAAAATGAATGTTTTTGCAGTCAGTCCTGTCTTGTTTACTCCTGGGGAGTGTGGGATTCTGTTGCTGGAGCAATGCTGCAAAGGAAAAGAACAAGGTTTGCATAGCCTTTATAATCTGCTCTTGCTGATTTTCCCTGCCAAGCTGAATAATTCAGGTTCTGATCCAAATTATACCAGAAGGCATTTAAAGTAACACAAATGAGGTCATTAAAAAGTTCGTATCTTTAATATGAAGAGTTAAACACTGAAAATGCAGAAACTTCATAGGAAAGAGAGAAGAAACAGGGAAGCAATAGGAAGAAACCGATTTTTGGTTTTTTTTGTCTCCAAAATTCACTTGCATTCTGGTTCTGCCAGCTCTACACCATGTTTGAAAGTTGCTCTTCTCAAAGCTAATGGCCCTTAGTCATCTAAGTGCTTGAAAAGTGGTTTCCCTGTATAATGATGCCTTACCATGGCACAGCCTGCTGAAGGGGACACAAGCAAAGTTCTTCTTAGGGAACAGTGCTGACCAATCACCCAAGAATCGCAGAACGAGAGGGGTTGGAACGGACCTCCAGAGATCAGACCTCCAAGGCAGGTTTACCTGGAGAAGGTCACACAGGAACGTGTCCAGGTGGGTTTTGAATGTCTGGTCCAGAGAGGGAGACTCCACCATTTCTCTGGGCAGCCTGGTTCAGAGCTCAATCACCCTTAAATTAAAGAAGTTCCTCTTCATGTTTAGATGGAACTTTCTATGTTCAAGTTTGTGCCTGTTACCCCTTGTCCTGTTCCTGGGCACCACTGAAAAAAATGACTGGTCGCACCCTCCTGACAGCCACCCTTTATTGATTAGCATTGATGAGATCCCCCTCAGTCTGCTCCTTTCCAGACTGAAAAGCCTAAATTCTCTCAGTCTTAAAATAGATGTTCCAGTCCCCTCAGCACCTTTGTAGTCCTTTCCTGTACCCTCTCCAGCATGTCCCTGTCCTTGAACTGGGGAGCCAGGAACCGGACACAGTATTCTAGATGTGGCCTCACCAGGGGAAAGCAGAGGAGGAGAACCTCTCTCCACCTGCTAGCTTCACTCTTCTTGATGCACCCCAGGATACCATTTGCCTTCTTGGCCATAAGAGCACATTGCTGGCTCATGGTCATCCAATTGTCCATCAGGAGTCCCAGATCCTTTTACCCAGAGCTGCTGCCCAACAGATCAGCCCTCAACCTGTATGGATCCATGGTGTTGTTCTTCCCCAGATGCAGGACTCTTAGTGAATTTCATTAGATTTCTCCCCACCCAGCTCTTCAGCCTGTCTAGGTCAAGAAGCACTGTCAGATGAGCTGGTTAATGTGTAGCAGGGCCACTGACTCAGTCAGCTGGTTGGCATCACAACCCTTTTATTAATACTGCCCCTGTAGACGTGCTTCATGAATACTGTTCCTAGGCATGACTGAATTCCTGGCTGACTGAAGTACATGAGTTGTACTAGGGGAGGGTTTGTGTGAGTCAAGCTGGATGCTGCATCAGCATGGCCAGCCTGTGTAGGTTGTTAAAGCCAGGGCAGAGTAAGGCCAAATAAAAGAGTATCTGAGAGACAGAAACTCAAAGGAGGGTGAGCAGATCATAAAAAAGAAGGATTGATTTTTCAGTAAGTTTTAATGATGTGTTTTACGGCACTTATATTTACACAGAGGTAAAGCCATCATTGCTTTTAAATCCTAAACCAAGGGGACAATAGAGCCATGGATAAGCAAGGAAAGTGGAGAGAAATGACAGGAAGGGAAGAAAGTATGGGGAGAAGGAAGGTCTAAATTAGCATCATCCAGCACTAGCCTGGGTAATTTGCAGGTAAATTGCTTTTGTAATTTTCTGTGGTACAAGTTTGAGATCTCACAGTTTGGAATGATGAGTGGGGTTTTTTGTGAGGTGTTTTGTTTTTTAATTTTTTTTTCCATAAGAATGGTTTGTATAGACTTCAAAAAAGCAAGGCACAGAATGGTGGGTGTTAGAAGGGTCCTCTGGGGATCATTTGGTCCAACCACCCACAGCAGGATGCCCAGGATCACAATGTCCAGGTGGGTTTGGAATCTCTCCAGAGGAGACTCCATAAGTTCTCTGAGTGGCATGCTCCATAGCTCCCACATCCTCACAACAAAGAAGTTTCTCCTTAAGTTCAAGTGAAACCTCCTGTGTTTCAGTTTGTGCTCATTGCTCCTGGTCCTATCACTGGGCACCACTGAAAAGAGCCCAGCCCCTTCCTCTTGCCCCCACCCTTTAGCTCTTGCTGAGTGTTGAGAAGACTCCTTCTCAGGCTGCTCTTCTCCAGGCTAAACAGCCCCAGGGCTCTCAGCCTCTCCTTGTCAGAGAAATGCTTCAGGCCCCTTAGCATCTTTGGAGATTCTGTCAGACTCTCTCCAGTAGTTCCCTGACTCTCTTGAACTGGAGAACCAGCAGCTGGATACTGTAATCCAGATGTGGCCCCACTAGGACATAGTAGAGTAGGAGGAGAACCTACCTCAACCTGATGACCACGTTCTTCTTCGTGCACTCCAAGATGCAATTGGCCTTCTTGACCAAAAGAGCACGCTACTGGCTTGTGGTACACTTCTTGTCCACCAGCATTCTCAGGGCCTTCTCCAGAGAGCTGCTTTCCAGCAGGTCAGCCCCTAAATTATTTAAACTTCTTGGATTTTATTCATGGTGGCAGTAGCTCAGTTGGCACTCTGAAAAGGTAGGCCCTGAAGGAGTCCTCACCAGACAATGTAGACATGGTGCACAACATGACTCACTGATAAACCCACTGAAAGAATTCCCAAATCAGGATAAGTGGTTATCAAATTTCTCTGAGTAGGATGGCTAATACATTTTGAATCACTTTGCATGAAATAAGTTTTCCCTTGGTGCTGAGGCAGCCAAAATTTTAAGCACAGATGTCAGGGGACACTCCAACTCCACTCATTTTACTGAAGAGGCTTTGCAGAGCTGCTGAGAGAAGCCTGTCTTGAAACTAACTTGCAGGCTTGACACTTGTTGCATCAGCAATGAATCAGCACACACCAAGCAAGGAAATTATCATTACAGTGTTTCCTGCTGGAGCAAGTAGAAAGCTGGGTTGGCAAAGAGGGAAAAGCCTGAATCATTCAAAGACACAGAGGTGCAGTGGCTGCTGGTTTATTGCTGCTGTCAGGAAGCTGTGGGATGGGGAGGGGTATTTTCTTGCTAGTTATATCCACAGTGGTTTTCTGGAACAGGAATTGTGTTACGCCCTCACTGCAGCCAGGAGGACAGAGTAAATGTAGAAGATAACCAGATTTTTTGCCATATTCATATCAGAGTTCTGTGGTGCTGGCAGTGCACCAGTGACTGAGGCTGGCAAAAACCAACCAACCAAAACAGAACCCAACCAACCAACCAAAAACCCCACAAAAAACCAAAAAACCACAACTGAACCACACCCCAACCCAAATACAGAAAAGAACCAAAACCCCCAAACAAAACAAAAACCAAAATAAAAAACAAACAACAACAACAACAAACTCACACAGAGAGATAGAGGCAATGATATTGCAGAAGTATTTAACCAAACAATGTAACCCATCTGCTTTTCGGAATCTACTGACTCCATAAGATGTGCAAAAGTAGCAAACACAGGCAAACCCACCACATGATGATGTCTTCTACAAACCACAGCCAGCTTGAATATAAACAAATACTTCTTTGATTATGATGCTGACCCAAAAGCAAACAAACAAAATCCCACACCACTGTATAAGACCTCAGCTTGTAAGTAATAGTTTTGAAAAAATAGATAAAGAAAATTCTTATATGACTGTAACTAGCTTGGATGCAAAGTTCTGGAAGGAGTGGTTGACACACCATGAGGCTGTGATGCAATTAAGCAAGATCTGGACAGGATGAAGAGTTGGGCAGAGGGAAAGCTCATGAAGTTCATCAAGGGCAAATGTAGGTTCCTGCACCCGGGGAGGGACAACTGCCTGCACCAGTACAGGTGAAGAGCTGACCTTCTGGAAAGCAGCTGTCCAGAGAAGGACCTGGGAATGCTGGTGGACAAGAAGTTCACCATGAGCCAGCAGTGTGCTCTTGTGGCCAAGAAAGCCAATGGTCTGTTGGGGTGCCTGAAGAAGAGTGTGACCAGCAGGTTGAGGGAGGTTGTCTTCCCATGCTACTCTGCCCTAGGCAAGTCACATCTGGAGTACTGAATCCAGTTGTGAGCTCCCCAGTTCAAGAGACACAGGGAATTACTGGAGAGAGTCCAACAGAAGCTCCAAAGATGCTGAGGGTCCTGCCACATCTCTGTGAGGAGAAAAGGCTGAGGGGTCTGAGGCTGTTTACCCTGGGAGAACAGTGTCAGGAAGGCTGACATAAGGAGCTGCTTCTGATCTTTGTTGTTCATATGCATTGCCTTTCTTTGACCACAGAACATCATTTTCTCATGTCTTTTCATTTGTGTTCCTGAGATCAGACAGAGAGTCTCAAAATAAAGCCAAGCTGAGATTAAGTGGGATCAGCTACTTCTGTGCTTGTTTGTTGGTTGTAATGAGTAGCATCAAATCTGCCAGTTACTGGCCACTTTTGACAGCATGGTGTTAAGGGAGTAGTACAATTGCTGCTAGTAATGCCTAGTTACAGAATCATGGAACGATTTGGGTTAAGAAAGACCTTTGAGATCATCCAGTCTGACCATTATCTAACTCTGCCAAGGCTGGTGCTAAACCATGTCTGTCAGCACCACATCTCTGCCTCTTTTCAACATCTCCAGGGATGGAGATTCAACCACCTCCCTGGGGACCCTGTTTCAGTGTCTGGGAACTTTTTCAGGGAAGAACTTTCTTCTAATATCCACCCTAAACCTCCCCTGGTGCAACTTGAGGCCATTTCTTCTCCTCCTGTCACTTGTTGCTAGGAAAAAGACCAACACCCATCTGGCTCCAGCCTCCTGTAGGACTGTAGAGCTGTAGAACTGCAGGGTAGTAGTCGTGTGGCTGTAGGGCTGTAGAGCTATAGAGCTATAGGAACTCAGCCTATTCTGATGGCTACCATCAACTGACTCCACACCACTGTGAGGAAAAAGTGGTAGACTTACACCCAGAAGCACAACTGATCAGTCTTACCCTGATGTTTTCTCATAACCAAGAACTAAACTCAGATAGTGGCAGATGATGTAAATATTTTTTTTCTTTCTGTAAAAAGGAAGCTAATTTGCAAGTGGAATGAAAATTGCCACTGCTAAAATAAACTTAGTACATTGTGTTATTTGCAAGGGATGCTTTTGGTGATTTGTTTGCTTGCTTTGTTGAGCAATTTGCAGTGGGTCTCCTGCATATTTGTGCAAATTACTTTGATGGATAACAACCCCTTTTATCTCTTCACTAAACAAAAGAGTGCATAAAACAACCAACAGGAACATTAGTAAGTGAAAAAGCACAAGTTCCGTAAAGCCATTCTGAGTACACTTGAGCAATAATTACAGGGAACAATGCCTCCACTCCTTGAAACTTGTCATAGAACTTGAGATAGTTCCTACTAGCTTCATTTTTTTTCTGCTGAAGACACAAAATAGCATAAACTTGCATCCTATACATAGACTTCTCTGTCTGCTTGGGAAGGAGGATTACTTCTGTTTAATATCATGGCAATTTTTTAAAAATCAAGAGTATCAGACTGATGGTCACACAGCACACCCCACCCCCACCTCTGCACCATTTAAGGCTATCTGTCAAGATCATGCTATGCCAGTAGGGAAAGTAATGTTAAATAACACAAGTGATTCCCAAGGAAACTAATCCCTAATGTGAACAACATAGAAAAACATCTGAAAAGAATTCTAATGCCATGAAGGTCAGCAAATCACATAGATGCATTGTACACCCTCCCAGCACACACTGGAATGGTTAATTCACAGCCTATAATGGCAGAGGCTGAGCACAGACCAAGTGGTAGACAAGAGACATCTAATTTTTCATCTGTTCTTACACCAAAAGATGCTCCTTTTCGATTCCTTGTCATGTAAGATGATAAAACTGGGACTTACCAATATAATTAAAGAATGTGTACTGAACTAACTGCTCAGATGTTGTTTGTTTGTTTTTTTAACCTTGCCATGTGCAGGAAAGCACTTGAAAGCAAGCAGATAAAAGTCTGTGTCCAATAGATTGCATAAACTGGAAGAGAAAAGGAGGCTGAGGAGAGACCTTCTTGCTCTTTACAACTCCCTGAAAGGAGGTTGGAGTGAGGTGGCTGTTGGTCTCTTCTCCCAAGTGACAAGTGATAGTAGGAGAGGAAATGGCCTCAAGTTGCACCAGGGGAGGTTTTGTTTGGATATCGGAAGAAACTTCTTCCCTGAAAGGGTTCTCAAAAGGCTGGGACAGGCTGCCCAGGGAGTTGGTTGAATTCCCATCCCTGGAGGAGTCTCCAAGAGGCAGAGATGTGGTGCTGAGAGACATGGTTAATTCCAGGCTTGATAGTGTAGATAATAGTTGGACTGCATGATCTTTAAAGTCTTTTCCAATTGAAATGCTTCTATGGTATTTTCCCCTAAGTCCCAGGTCAGCTAACCAGTTGTGATGCAACCTGTAAGTTCGGGATGACTGTAAAGCTTTGATAAACTCTAAAATTACTAAATTATCATAGTTATTACATTATTACAATGCTTTTATGGAGGCTGGTGTGTATTTATCTCTTGCCATATGAAGGAACGTGCTTTCATTAACTCTCAGTCCTGTATACTTAACCAAGGCCACTGAACTCTGACTGCATTCTTATCATTTTTGTTGGTGTTAATAGCCATGCTCTGGACCAAACAGCCTGCAGCTACACCCAGACACCTTTGCTTTCTATGTCAGCTTTGCAAACACCCTGATTGAACCTCCACTTGGACAATTGCTTTCAATTTTCCTGAGAAAGTTACTGCCAAAGCTTAACTTTGCCCTTAAAAGGTACTGGAATATGTGCCAGGAGCAGAGCAGTTGCTGAAAAGGGGCTTGTTTTACATGGTCAAACACAGGGTTTTACCACAATTTCAGACAACTTTCTGGTGTTGCCATCATCAGCTCTCACTGCTCTGCTTATGGAAAGCAGCCATTGCAACCAGTTCAGCCAGTCCCTTGAGAAATGCCTTTGCATACCAAAGCAAGGAGCTGTTGGTTCATTTCCACATCACTTAGATCATGCTCTGGTCGGTCTCATAAGTCACCTGCTGTGGCTGTCACCTACCATGGCTGCCTTGCTCTGCAGCCTTGTAGGATAAAACAAAGTTCATTTCAAGTTGAACCAGGACTGCAGCTTGGTAATACTGTGCAAGCCAAGCATGGGTCCACAGAAGACCATAAAAATGGTCAGGGGGCTGGAACCCCTCTGCTGTGAGGACAGGCTGAGAGAGTTGGGGTTGTTCAGCCTGGATAAGGCTTCAGGGAGACCTTCTTGTGGCCTTTCTATACTTAAACAGGCCTATAAGAAAGCTGGGGACAGATTTAGTCCTGTTGTGACAGGACAAGGGGCGATAGTTTAAATAAAAAGAGCGAGATTTAGACTAGAGAGTAGGAAGAAATCGTTTATACTGAAGGTGGTGAAACACTGGCCCAGGTTACTCAGGGAGATGGTAGATGGCCCATCCCTGGAACTGTTCCAGGTCAGGTAGCACGGGGCTCTGAGCAGCCTGCTCTAGTGGAAGTTGTCCCTGCTGACTGCAGGGAGTTAGACTAGATGATGTCAGAGGTCTGTTCCAGCCCCAAACGTTCTGTGGTTCTATCATAAAACCGGTTTCATACAGGAAGCCACATCCAGCGCCCAACTTCTCTGTGCTTACACCTGCGGCTTGTCCGCATGGGCAGCAGATGGCGCTCCTTAGATGAGCTTGCTGCAAGTATTTGCTTCTCAGCAAAATGTGTCAGCCAGGATCAAAGAGTAAGGACAAAGTCTCATCTTGAGTTCCCGGGACTGTGTGATTGCACTGCACTTCTTCCAACATTCCCATCACTGTTTTTGTCTCTCTGGTGTGAACAGATGCCTGCTTTCTCCATATTACCCTCCAAAAGCACTTTGTAAGTCTGCTGAATGACCTACACAGGTGGACACCCAGTACCAAAACAAGAACTAGCCTTTCCCACAGCTTCTCCCCAACATGGTCCTAGTATAATAATGAGATGGGACAATAAATTTCCCCCTGCGCTTTTTTTGAAGTGGGAAGGCACAAACTCACAGAAGGACCACTTGCACTAAGCCTCTCCTTCTGCCTGGCCTCTGCTTTCCCACCTCCTGTTTTATCTTCCTTCTCTGGCCTCTCCAATATGCTCCGTGGAGGCTCTGGTGTTGTGCTTTATTTTGCTTAGGTCCAAAGAAAATCCAAAATCGAGTCCTGGCTGTCAACACTCACACAGGAGCTTTGTGACAGAACTCACACCACAGCTGGGAAAGCAAGCCTGTGCTGCTTTCACCTGGCTTTACTGGGGTGTCGTTGTGGGCTGGACTTGCACCCCAACAAATTGGAAATTTACCCCTGGAGTAAATTTACCACACTAACTCAGAATTTTGGAAGCAAAATGAAATTATATTTACAAAAATGGCCTAAATATAAAAGTATAAAAGGCAACAAACATAGACGAGGTATACTTAGGTATATTTTCAGTTCAACACCATCAGAATATTCTGGAAAGAAATTGTAGAATCACAGAATAGTTGAGGTTTGAAGGGACCTGCCAACAAAAAACTTCTTTGGCAGTGGTTCACTGTGACGGGCATTGCACACACCCACCTTCTGCCCCTCCTTGGAGATGGAGGCAGGACAGCCCATGGAAGTGGATCCAGTGCCATCAAGTCTCCTGGGGCACTCCTCCATCGTGAGCACCATGGGGCCCAAAGCGTCCGAGGACGGCCGGGGGCTCCCGGGGATGCTCCAACCCCCGGCTGCAAACAAGCGGCACCGGCCCCGCCGCCGGCGGCGGCAGTAAAGGAGCTGTCCACAGCGGCACCGGGCGGCTCCTCAGAACTCGCCCGGCCAGAGAGACGCAGCTGAGCCCTGCTGTGCCGCCCCCGAGCCCGCTCCTCATGAAGGGCATTGGGCATCTCCTCTGCCCGGAGCCATCGGCAAGAGGCGGAGAGCGGCTGCCACCTGCTGCCCGCAGCCGCACAGCAGCGGCAGGAGCCCCTTGGAGGGCGCCGGGAACATCCGAGAGCGAAGGGGAGAGTCAGAGACCACCAGAGGGCGTCAGGGACCATCGAATACCAGTGGAGAACGTGGGAGACCATTCGAGGGACCATGGTCGGGGACCGTGGAATACCGCCGGAGGACGTCGAAGAGCTTCGGAGGGCGACGGAGACCGTCGGAACCCGCCGGAGCCTGTTGGACTCCCCTGCAGCTCCGCACAGGCTGTTGGAGAAAGAGCCCCAGAATGAGCAGGAGCCCTAAACATAAGGGTCTTGGATCTATGCTGAGATCGGGCTGGAGTGCAGAAAGAAGCAGTTCTCCCTTACCCTTGCTGCCCTTGCTGGATGTTTCAATTTAAGCTATTTGAAGTGCAGCATAGTTGTTCCACCAGTGAAACAGATAGAAGTATGAGGAATGTCCAGCAGGTTAGACACCAACTTTTAGTCTAGTTCCTGGTTCTCTCATTTACCATGAACTGCTTGGTGCTCTGCTTCCCTGGACTCCATCCACAAGGCAATTCTTGCTGCAGTGCCTGGGAACTTAATTCAGCAGAGGCGAGGCAGTCCAGAAGGTTCCTAGAGTGTATGGAGGACAGCTTTCTAATGCAGCTGCTAAGTGAGCCTACCAGGGGTCAGGCTCTTCTTGATCTGCTGCTCTCAAATAGAGAAGGGCTGGTGGGAGATGTGATGGTAGGAGGCTGTCTAGGGTGCAGTGATCACGAGATAGTGGAGTTTTCAATATGCAGGGAGATAGGGAGGAGCAGTAACAGAACCCTCACCTTGGACTTCCGGAGGGCAAACTTCAGCTTCTTTAAGCAACTTATTAGGAAAGTTCCCTGGGTAACATCCCTTAAGAACAGAGGGGTCCAGGAGGGTTGGACCTACTTCAAGCAGGAGCTCCTAAAGGCACAGGAACTGGCAATTCCCACGTGCCGAAAGAAGAGCCAGTGGGGAAAGCGACCGGCCTGGATGAGCAAGCAGCTCCTGAAGGAACTAAGGGAAAAAAAGAGGGTGTATCACCTTTGGAAAGGGGGGAGGCAACTCAAGATATGTTTAAGGATGTTGTTAGATCATGTCGGAGAAAAATTAGAGAGGCGAAAGCCCAGTTAGAACTTAAACTGGCCACTGCTGTGAAAGATAATAAAAAGCATTTTTATAAATATATTAATGCTGAAAAGAGGGGCAAGTAGAACCTCCACTCTTTATTGGACCTGGAGGGAAACACTGTAACTAAAGATGAGGAAAAAGCTGAGGTTCTAAATACCTTCTTTGCCTCAATTTCAACAGTAAGGCAGGAGGACTACAGGATAACTGGCCTCCTGAATTGGTGGATGGGGTCAGGGCGCAGTGTAGTACCCCTGACTTCCATGAGGAATTGGTTTGGGACTTGCTGAGCCACTTGGATCCTCACAAGTCCATGGGACCTGATGGGATTCATCCTAGGGTGCTGAAAGAGCTGGCAGATGAGCTGGCCAAGCCTCTCTCCATCATTTTCCACCAGTCCTGGCTCACTGGAGAGGTCCCAGAAGACTGGAAACTGGCCAATGTGACGCCCATCCGCAAGAAGGGACGAACAGAAGAACCTGGGAACTCCAGGCCTGTCAGCCTGACCTCAGTGTCAGGGAAAATCATGGAGCAGATTGTCTTGGGGGCAATCACTGCGCACCTGAAGGATAGCCAAGGAATCAGGCCCAGCCAACATAGATTTAGGAAGGGCAGGTCCTGCCTCACCAACCTGATATCCTTCTATGATCAGGTGACCTGCCTGGTGGACATGGGAAAGGCTGTGGATGTAGTCTACCTGGACTTCAGCAAGGCCTTTGACACTGTACCCCACAGCAAACTCCTGGCCAAGCTGTCAGCCTGTGGCTTGGACAGCAGCACTCTGCTGGGTTAGGAACTGGCTGGAGGGCCGAGCCCAGAGAGTGGTGGTGAATGGTGCCACATCCAGCTGGCAGCCTGTCACTAGTGGTGTCCCCCAGGGATCAGTGCTGGGCCCCATCCTGTTCAATATCTTTATTGATGATCTGGATGAGGGGATTGAGTCCATCATCAGTAAATTTGCAGATGACACCAAGCTGGGAGCAGGTGTTGATCTGTTAGAAGGTAGAAGGGCTCTGCAGAGGGACCTTGACAGGCTGGACAGATGGGCAGAGTCCAACATGATGGCATTCAACAAGTCCAAGTGCCGGGTGCTGCACTTTGGCCACAACAACCCCATGCAGAGCTATAGGCTGGGGTCAGAGTGGCTGGAGAGCAGCCAGGTGGAAAGGGACCTGGGGGTACTGGTTAACAGGCACCTGAACATGAGCCAGCAGTGTGCCCAGGTGGCCAAGAAGGCCAATGGCATCCTGGCCTGCATCAGGAATAGTGTGGCCAGCAGGAACAGGGAAGTCATTGTGCCCTGTGCTCAGCTCTGGTTAGGCCACACCTTGAGTACTGTGTCCAGTTCTGGGCCCCTCAGTTTGAGAAGGACATTGAGATATTTGAATATGTCCAGAGAAGGGCAATGAGGCTGGGGAGAGACCTGGAACACAAACCCTACGAGGAGAGGCTGAGGGAGCTGGGGGTGTTTAGCCTGGAGAAGAGGAGGCTCAGGGGTGACCTCATTGCTGTCTACAACTACCTGAAGGGAGGTTGTAGCCAGGAGGGGTTTGGTCTCTTCTCCCAGGCAACCAGCACCAGAACAAGAGGACACAGTCTCAAGCTGCACCAGGGGAAGTTTAGGCTCAAGGTGAGGAGAAAGTTCTTCACGGAGAGAGTTGTTAGCCATTGGAATGTGCTGCCCAGGGAGGTGGTGGAGTCACCATCACTGGAGGTGTTCAAGAGGGGATTGGATGTGGCACTTGGTGACATGGTTTAGTAGTCATGAGGTCTTGGGTGAGAGGTTGGACTTGATGATCCTTGAGGTCTTTTCCAACCTTATTGATTCTGTGGTTCTGTAATATTTAGACATGTGCATTATAATTTGGCCATGGTGAACTTCCCTGTGCTGCTTACCCCTCTGCCAGAATATGCACAGCTTTGGCATGCCATATCATTTGCCAATCAAATCACTCATTTCCCCTATTTAAGATTTTAAGGAAACACAAACTGTTGGACACCTTTCTTGAAAGAAGAGCTTACATTTTATATAGCTCAGTTTTCTCACTACCTTCCTCCTGGTTGTTTTGTGGGTTTTTTTTTGTTTGTTTGTTTGGTTGGTTGGTTGGGTTTTTTTTTTGGTTTTGCGTGTGTATGGCCTTGGAGCTAATTTCACCTTTGTTAAACTAGTGATCTAAGCAGTGCACATGGGGACATGCATTGTTCCATGTTTCCAGCCACCCTGCTGCTGGGCTCTTGTATTAGTCACAGAATCACAGAATCATCACAGAATGGTAGGGGTTGGAAGGGACCTCTGCAGATCATCAAGTCCAACCCCCCCTGCCTAAAGCGTATCACACAGGAACACATCCAGGTGGGCCTTGAATCACTCCAGAGATGGACACTACCACCTCTGTGGGCAGCCTGTTCCAGTGCTGTGCCACCCTCAAAGTAAAGAAGTTCCTTCTCATGTTTAGATGGAACTTCCTACATTAAAGTTTATGTCCATTAGCTCTTCTCCCTCCACATTTTTCAGTAAATGGATGAATGCAGGGCAGGAGCTAAGCAATAGACTCAGGGTTTCCTCCATTTTAAATCTGAAATCCTGGGCTGGCATAATTCCTGCTCTGTTCCTCATTTTCCACAAAGCAAAATATGAAGCCCATCCTCAAGATCTGGTGAACAACTTGGAGCAAATCACTTTCATCATTTAGTCTTCAAGAGAGTCAATAAACACGGAGGACTCTCTGTACCTTGTTGACCTTTTGTTTCCAGTTTGTATTTTCCTTTGAAGAAAAGGACATTGTGCTTTTTGTGAAATTCAGCTCCTGCAAAAGGGCTCTTTGTGTCTGCACAGCTCCAGCAGCAGCAATATGCAATGCTAATAGCAATGATAAGCTCATGCTGAGGAGGGGCCTCCATTTGCTCACCCAGAGATTTGTGTATCCAATTTTTTCCTCTTTCTGATCAGCTGCAAAGCCAGTGGCAGCGTATAGAAGCAGAGGTCTGATGCATCACTCATTATGATGAGACTAATACTGCTTTATATTTTATTTCAGCCTCAGAAGAAGTCCTGAGGCCATGGGGGATTATCAGAAAAGCAGCAGTATGGAAACATGCATAGGGGGGGAAGGGGAGTGAGCAGTTGTAGAACAGTCAGTGCTGGTACTCTACAAGGAAAGCAGAGATCAAATCAGAAATGCTGAGATATCTTTGGAAGTACATTGATCTTGTAGGGTCATGCAAAGGAAACATGGATTGTTAGTTGTGGATCACTGCTGGCAGAATGACAGAATCCCAGCATGGTGAGGGTTGGAAGGGACCTGGGGAGATCCTTTAGTACACTCCCCTGCTAAAGTGGTATCACAATGAGCAGATTGCCCAGGATCACAATATCCAGGGCTTTTTTTTTAAAGTCTCTGGAGAAAGAGACTCCACAACCTCTCTGGGCAGCCTGCTCCAAGGCTCCAGCACCCTCACAGGAAAGAAGTTTTTTCCTTTTGTTCAAGTGAAACCTCCCGTATTCTGGTTGGTACCTGTTGCCCCTTGTCCTATCACTGGGCACCACTGAAAAGAGCCCAGCCCTGTCTTCTTGACAACCATCCTTTAGATATTGATAATCATTGTTAAGCTCCCCTCTCAGTCTCCTCTTTTCCAGGCTAAAGAGCCCCAGGTGTCTCAGCTTCTCCTTGTAAGAGAGACGTTCCAGTCCCATCATCTTCATGGCCCTTCGCTGGACTCTCTCCAGTGGTTCCCTGTCCTTCTTGAGCTCAAGATCCCAGAACTGCACACCACACTCCAGTTATGGCTCACCTAAGGAGAGTAGAGGGAGAGGAGAACATTCTTTGTCCTGCTGGTCACACACTTCTTAAGGAACCCCAGAATACCAGTGGCCCTCTTGGCCACAAGGGCACATTGCTGGCTCCATAATGACCAGCATGGTTTTGATTCACTTGCCATGCAGAGTATCTGTCTGCAATAATTTTGACTGATTTAGGCACTGGTTTTCTCAAAGCCATCATCAGAAAGCCAAGTTTGGTAATTAATTTTGGTTTGAATATTGTATCAATGTATGAGAAGCTCTTTAATTACCCCACCACTTTCCTTGGGGGTAAGGTTTTTTTTTTTATACTACTGATTCACACAAATTCCATATGTTCTCCTAAGCAGGCAAAAATTGTCTTAAATATTAAGAACTGTTATTGGCTAAACAAGTTCTCTAACAGAGAAATTAATTACTTCATTCCCTTGCTCAGAAATTCTTTTCAAGTAGAAGACCTTGTCACAAGTTAATAACCAGAAATGTGGATCAGTGTGGGAGGATAGATGCAAACTTGGCAGCTGAAAAAAAGCTTCAGTAAGGACAGTTAAATATCATGTTTAAAAGTGCCATTTTCCTTTCTCTCTGCCAGTTCCAGTTTAATCCCAAATCCATCCTCCCTCTTGCTTTCCATGTTCCTGTGTTTCAAGTGAAGCTATCAGCTTTGTTTCGCTATTCCCACATCTCACACCCATCTGTCAGATGTTCCTTCTTCCTATATTTTCTCCTAAGGATTTATCTTTTTCATCTCTAGCTACTGTATGAAACCCTTATCTTTACCCTACCTTACACTCTTCCCTAGCTCCTGAAAACAAACCTTTCCTTGTTCTTTTAGGTCTCACCCTGAAGCGTGTTTGGGACCTGACGTTTCCATCCAACATTTAAAATGGCAGTCACTTTACTGGGGAAGCCACAAGGACACCCAAAAGCTTCGTTCAGGAAACATGATGGGAGCTGTCAACAAGAAGGAATCCCACAAATGCAGAGAGGGAGGGAAACAGGACAGGAAGGAGGGAAGTCCTGTGGGTTTTGAAGATGTGAGATTAAGGTCAGCTAGAGAATCACTCTGGGACTCACTTTCCCAGATGCTGTGTGTGCCCAGCTCTAGCTGCATTCCTAGAGTTCTCTGTCCCACAGGCTCACCTGTGGCTTTTCCCACTCTTCTACTTAATGATTTAAGAAGGAAGAGAGAGCAACTGCTGCCCGAATAATTGAAGGTGCAATTAAACTGGCAAGAGTTGAGGGGAGCATGCAAGCATTTGTTTAGTAAAAAACCTCCAGTTTCAGTATGAAATGAAATGTCCAGCTAAATTTGGTTGCTACCTAGAACCTGCTCTCACTGTCTCCATTAAAGAGCTGATGCACCAGCAGAGTAGCTGTGAATATGGGCAGTGAGTCTTCAGCAAAACCACCCAGCTCTTTGAAAAGTGGCCAACTTCTGACACTATCAGGGGTAACAAAAGCTTTTCTCTTCCACCTCTTCATCTTCTGGAGTAGCACTGGTGAGCTCCTGTTTAATGGCAAGGTCATGCCCTTACATGCAGCTCTGGGTAAATATTGAGCTATCCTATGCAATCATTTAGCAGCCTCTAGGCTGCAAAGATTAATACAGACAGTGAAACTGCTGCCTGGTTGTCTGGAGTTTCTCTAAGGTAGAGACAAGGAGCTCACCGTTTGTCCTATGTGTAGCAGAGTTCTTCTGGGGTGTGACTTCAATTGTTGCAAAAATATAATTTAGTTTGGTAAGATTAGTCCTGATAATGAAGCAAAGGTTGTTTTGGGTGAGCTTTTTTTTTTTACATACTTTGGCTAATCATAACTGTCTTGCTGTGGCAATCAGGTTTGATAGGATTTTATTTAGTGAATGCTTGCTTTAATTCTGGGATTTAATCATTCTACAGCAGGAGAGCTATGCTGTGATGAAGTTGAGAGAGGTGTCTCTATTGTTCCAGATATTCCAGCTTCTATGGGACAAAACCTTAAACTAAAAATGTATCTTTTCCTGCATTGCCTCCTTCAATTTGATTTTATATGACTATGGTTAACAGGAGATGGCATGTCTCAGTGCATTACCTCTGCCCCCACCCCCCAGTCACATTTTGCTGCTTATCAGATTTTAGTTGAATCTCTTTGGTTTTGCCATCTTTTTTTTCCTTTGGAGAGGAAGAAAGATTGCATTAATAAGGTACTGTTGGTATAACCTTCCCTTCACAAAAGATTGGGTCAGGGATACAGACTGAGGACCAGCCATTCTGCCTCCCCTTGCTACAGTACAGAAGTAGCCTTCTCTCTGCTGGTGTGATTGAAGCAGAGTGCAAGCAGCATTTGCTCTGGGGTCAGAGTGTGGCTGCTCAAAGTCACAGGGTAGCTCCTAGTTTTATTTAATAGCCAAAGAAACCCCTGTGTTGGGCAGAACCCACAGGGAAACCTGTTGTCGTGGGAGGGAGGCAGAAGGAGGGTATGTGAAAAAGTTGGGAGAACTTAATGACACTAAATACTTTGGAGTTTAAACCAAACCCCAGCCTAAACACATTCAAATAAACAGGAATGTCTTTTTGTAGGCATAGGCTGTTTAGAAATGTCACTTATTTCATTTTTTTTCCTTTGATCTGACTTAACTTTTTTTGAACAGTTTATGACAACTCAGCATCCAACAGATTTTTTTATGTCCAGTCCAGATCCTCTTGGGAAAATGAAGTTAATTTATTCAGCAATTATCCCACGGCCTGAGATATGCCAGCTTGATAATGAAAAAATAAGTGTTGTCAGAAATAGTTAAAAGGCAGGTGAAATATGGTTTATTTTGTGATTGTGTGAGTTGGCAAGGAATGGGACAGGTGAATTAAGGAGAAGTTAAACTTCCCCCTCCCCCCCAAGGTATATAAAGACAAACATCATATTGTCTATGCTAGCAAGAGTTCTGGGAACTTCTTTAAACAGAGACTAAACTAGAAAATTAATCTCATCTCAGATACTTTAGGTCATTTCTGACCAATTGGCAGAGCTAAATTTGCCTCTGCAGAGGAAACCTGACCTCTAACAGTCTTGTAATTAAATGTCTCAGGCAGTTAGACAGACTATATGATTTCCTCAACAGTTTCCCTTTCAAAAGTCTTTAACCTCTCCTGCTGGTGGCAAAACAGAGGGAAACTTGCATTTACACAGGGCACTGTGCTAGGTTATGATCCAGCTAGTTACTGTCCTGCTGACCTTCCCCTCAAAACTGGACCAAACTTCTCCAGTGGAATCATGTACAAGCCTGTTCTGAGCCAGCTTCCAAATCTACTGCAGGTCACAAAGGCTGCCAGACTCGGGAGGAAAACAAGCGCTAGGAGTAGGAAGACTTGTTTGGCTCACCCATTCTTCATGATTCATCACAAGGATGCTGAACAAAACAAAACAGGGTGGATGAAGGCAGAGACTGATGGTGATCCAAGTCACTTCCCACTGAGCCAAGCTCACATCTAGCAGCCTTCCCGTGTGAAGGCTGGGAAGGTTCCCTTCTGCTGTCATCGAGGCTGGGGAGCAAGCACCTCAAGCATGGTTGCCAAACTGCACACAGGCAGATTGTGCAGGAGACATGCAGCATTTTGAGGGAAATGCTTAAAAGAAGCAGCAGCTCCCACTGAGAGACAAACTTGGCAGAAGAGAGGAGTGCTGTTCATCACAGAGGCACATCACACCAGCAGCACATCTCCCACTGAGCTTTTGTTAGCATGCTCGTTTGGGAAAGACAGACATGGTCTGGCACACCAGCCTGGCAAGCTGCTGAACCCTGGATGAAACTGTTGCCAGGCGTAGTGAAACAAGCTTCCAAAGTTTTTCCTTTTATCCAGGTTGCAGCCATCCCACAGGTGCAGCCCCAGATCACATTTTGCCTCATTTCATCTCCTGTGGTGTGCTTTCAAGACACAGATCTCTGTCTATCACAAGTTTGCCAGTAGGCCCCCAGCTGCTTTCTCCCCTTGCAGGCATTTCTGCAGACACTTGCTAGGTTTTCAGTTGTGGCTGTATTGAGGTTCTTAGCCCAATTGTCATTTGGGTAGAAAAAGCCAATAACAACTGTCTTGGCTTTTGTAGGATGCCAGCTTTTGTCTCCATCTCTCTCAATGTCTCCTCAGCATTGCTTTTGCATTCTGCAGACCATGAAGCGAGAAGGATGTGATGCAGATGATCACCCCAGATGCAAGAGGAAAAGCCCCTACAGGTTTGAGAGAAGTCTCTTCTAGTGATCTGTTAGAAAACAAACAGGAAAGCATGCTTATATAAATGAGTGCTTCTAAACTGGAGCCTCAAACAAATGTCTGACAGCTGGTGGTGAAAAACAGAAACAGATCCCACAGCCAATGTGACTTTCACATCTACTAGAAACCAGTTGCTCAGGACAAAGATAGTAACACCCACTCATCTTGGATGAGGAAAGTAAGCAGATTCTTTGCATGTAATTTCAAATATCCAGGGTGGTCTTTCTGTTGCATCCAGTTTGTGGGTGCTTCCAAAAATATTCATTTAAACCCAAACTTTCTCTTCCTAGAGGAAATAATCCAAAAGAAAACATCTGGCTTCTCTCCCTCTTCGCCTATCCTGCTCAATGGAGATGTATGATGAGTGAGAATACAGAACACAGTCCTTCATCTCTGTTCCTCCTGTTCTTACAGCAATATTTTCAAGTATTAAGTCTCCACTGAGGTTTTGCTCTGGGTTTTTTTTTTTAATGGTAAAAAGGGAAAACAAAACATATCTTCCAGCCAGCCCTTTTTTCAACACACCAAAGTAGATCTTATCTCTTATCAAAGTGTGTCTTATCTCTTATCCAGATTCAGTGAACTTTTCCCACAAGTGCCAGCATCACAAGAACTCAGAAATGCGAAATCAGAACAACTGAGTCAAGTTATATGTATGGCTTGCACAGGAAATTTACCTTCTTTAGAAGAAGGATGAAGGATTTGGGTGGAGAAGCTAGAGGACAGAAAATAAAACAGACATCTTTGCTCTTAGAAAATTCTGTTGTCAGATTTTCACATTTGCAAAGACAAGGAAGTAACGTGGTGTTCTGCATCCCTGGTTTAATAATTTTTTGTGCTGTGTTTTGTGTTGGGAAAGCAAAATGTTCCTTAGGAGGAAACCAGGATGATGTGCATATCTTTTAGTTATGGGATTCATGCCACGTCTTCTATGCTGCCATTTTCCTTGGATCCCAGGAAAGTATGCTGTGGTGGTGCAGGCTTGTCCCTCACAGTCTTGGGAATAGCTTGAGTTTGAGGCAAGAAACTCCTCAAAGGGTGAGAAAAAAGTTCATCTTCCAGGCCACACAAGCAGTACCCTCTCCACTAAATCATAGAGTCTTAGGATAGTTTGGGTTGGAAGGCACCTTAAAGATCATCTAGCTCCAAGCCTCCTGCCATGGGCGGGGACACCTTCCACTAGACCAGGTTCCTCGAGGCTCTGTCCATCCTGGCCCCAACAGAAGCACTAGTAAGCACAATATGGGTTATAACAGCAGATCTGCTAGAAGGAAAGGGAGACCCTGGCTTCTTTGCAGGGTACCCTCCTGCAAGGGACTGACTTGTCCAAATGGCTGGGTGCCCTGGTGGTAACTTCCACAGGAGGCAGAGTGCTGGCAGCACGCATGATACTGCAACGGGAGATCCCCTTCTGAACTTGAGAAGCTCTGGGTGTCCATCAAGAGGACTGCCTTGTGCTCGTTTATAGGTAAAGCATGAAGATTTATTCAAGAAGTGACCTGCTTACCAAGAATGCTGCATGTGAAGGAGGACAGGTTAAGCCACAATGGCAGTGAAGATGGTGAAACACTGGCACAGGTTGCCCAGAGAAGTTGTGGAAGCCCCATCCCTGGAAACATTCAAGTTCAGGCTGGATGGGGTTGGATGATCCCTTAAAGGTCCCTTAAAAGTTCTTCCTTAAAGGTCCCTTCCAATCTAAACCATTCTGTGGTTCTGAGACTTTTATTCCTCTCTTGCAGTGCCCCAGGAGCATTTTCCTGTGGAGATGAGTAACAGAACTGTGAAAATGTACACTCTTACTGGAAATAATAGGAAGCCATTTTAGGAAGGCCTTGTTCTCTGATCTCCAGGTGCTGCTTTACAGAAGTTTCCTGATGCTACAGGAAATGTCAGTTTGGGTTGCAGCTGCCTAAGGACTTCTCCAGCTGAGAGGCATCCTCACATAGTGCATGTTACAGCAGCTGTAGTGACTCCTGTGCCAGGGCTGCGCTGGGTTTCTGGATGATATATATTCCAAAGAGCATGAAAAAGCTAAGAAGAAATAAGCAGTGAGATTAGGAAAGAGACTGTTAGATTTGCTAGGCTTTGTGTGGTGACCTTAGGCTGTGCTGCAGACCTGAACAGTCCTGGCTTTGATGCGATGCTCCTTAGAATCATAGAGTCGTTTTGTTTGGAAAAGACCTTGAAGATCATCAAGTGCCACCATCAACCCAATGCCACGATACCCACTAAACCATGTCCTGAAGCGATGTGAAGTGCCATGAAGTGCTACAGGTTCTTTGAACACCTCCAGAGATAGGTGACTCCATCACTTCCCTGGGCAGCTTGCTCCAATTCCTGACCACTCTTTCAGTAAATAAATTTTCCTAATATCCAAACTAAGCCTCCCCTGGTGGAACTCAAGTCCCACCATTTCCTCTCATCCTATTGCTAGTCACCTGGGAGGAGATCAACACCCACCTCACTCCAACCTCCTTTCAGGTAGCTGTGGAGAGTGAGAAGGTGTCCCCTCAGCCTCTGCTTCTCCAGGCTAAACAACCCCATTTTCCTCAGCTGCTCCTCACAAGACTTCTCTAGGGCCTTCACCAGCTTTGTTGCCCTTCTCTGGACATTCTCCAGCAACTCACTGTCCTTCTCAAGGTCCCTGGAGTCCCCAGCCTTCAGCCTTCTAGCAGTGCAGGTGAAAGGAGTGCTGGCACATCAGCTGGCTTTTCTGGAGAAGGTCAGGACTTCTGCAGCACCCATCAGAGGAGAAATGCCCCCAGCACCTCTCTGTAGCTTGAGGCCATCCTAGTGAGCAGCATCCATGGGTACTGCATCCCCATCAGGCACTGGTTTCCACAGGGCATGAAGCAAACAGGAATTATTGTTGTGCGGAAAACGGTTTACCCAAGCGCTCTTAACGCCGCAATCTGGGAAGCCACTCTTTGCTGGGCTGAAGAAAGAGGCATTCAGTTAATAAATTATGAGCAGGGGCCTGGCTCAACACACAGCT
The DNA here is from genome assembly GCF_027791375.1 of Indicator indicator. Lineage (NCBI taxonomy): Eukaryota > Metazoa > Chordata > Aves > Piciformes > Indicatoridae > Indicator > Indicator indicator. The sequence goes on from NC_072020.1 coordinate 10,412,912, forward strand.
TCTTAATAGCCCTTGGCAGTGCTCCTGCTTGTGATGATACCCTTAATGCGCCTGCTACTGAATAAGTAATAGATTTTCCCTGATGCGACTGCACATTTCTGCTCAACTCATTTTTTCTCTTGACTGTTCAGGCGCTGGCTGTCAGACAGTAGGGTTGTTTTGTAGCCTGTATTTCTTTCTGGTTTCTAGTCATCACCAGGCTGCTGTGTGCTTGCAAGAGGAAAATTTAGTCCGTGAGCTGGAGAAGCATTTGTGTTATGTTAAGCGTGAGCAAAGTCACATTGATCCTTACAGATATTTGTGTGTGTGTAAGGGCTGTGCTAGAGGAGTCACAGAATGATAGGTTGTGGTGGGTTGAAAATTCCACCCCCCCAGCATTAAATTTGCCAGACCAGCCCAGTTGGAAGCAAATGAAGCTGTATTGACAAGCAAAACTACAATCTACAATGAAGTGCAATGAATATGTACAAAAATAGACAGTATTTACAGTATTTACAGATATTTACAAGTGATAAGCAGCACAAGAACCTCCCTGGCCAAAAACCAGGGGAACTGCAACAGCTTGTCCCTCCCCCAGCTCCCCTCCTTCCTCCTTTGGACACAAAACGGACAAGAGAAAGAGCAGAGAATTTGTTGTTAATACCACTCACAACAAAAGCAGTGCAGTTAAGGTCAGTAAAGCCAGGAGAAGCATCAGCCAGAGGCAAGAAGTGCAAAGAGAGAAAGGTTGTTTTCATTACTAGCTTATGTTTGTTATCTGTCCAATGGGTTGTTTAGAACTTATCATTATTTTCCTTTTTACACCCAATAGTGACTTATTTACATTTTACCACTTTCTGTTCAAGATCTGTGGAAAATTATAAAGGTACAGCCTAAAACTACCACATAGGTGTTGTAAGGGACCTCTGCAGATCATTCAGTCCAACCCCCCTGCCAGACCAGGTTTACCTACAGCAGGTTGCACAGGACAGTGTCCAGGCAAGTTTTGAATGACTCCAGAGATGGAGACTTCACCTCCCTATGCAGCCCATTCTGCTATTCTACCACACTCAAAGTAAAGAAGTTCCTCCTCATGTTTAGGTGGAACTTTCTGTCTTCCAGTTTGTGCCTGTTACCTCTTGTCCTGTCACTGGGCACCACTGATCCTTGCACATTAGCTTGCTAGTTTAAGAGGGACTTTTTTAACTCTTGGAGTGCATTTTTTTTGTGTGGAGCCAGTTCTGCTTGATTCTGTGTATTACAAAGGAAATTCTGGTCCTTGGTCCTTGTACAAATTAGAGTTGCAGCACCTCTTTTTCTTTTTTTTTTCATTGTAAACAACTAGTTCCATTTGAGTATACATCAAAAGTCAGTTTCTGAGTAAGGTTCACCTCAGTACCTAGCCAGAGAAGGAATCACTGTTGGATCTACTCCTTGTAGCCAACAGGTTGTTAGCAAGTGTACTCACTGATATAGGGGACCTCTGTTCAAAACTTGCCTTTGTCTGAAAAACTTGACTTATGTTTCCCAAAGCCCAAGACACTGCACTAATTTCTGGAACCTACCAGGTGAGTCACTGAGTCACTGAGCAGTAGGTGCTGGTGGTGTCCTCTGCACACTTCCTTGGCAGCACAGGGTGATCAGTGCATGGAGAGAGCACACTCCTTGGTTTGAACCTGGCAGATGATATTGGCAGATTCACAGTATTTTCATGGAATCATAGAATGGTTTGGGACCTTAAAGATCATCTAGTTCCAACCCCCCTGCCATTTGCAGGGACACCTTCCTCTAGACCAAGTTACTCAAGGCCTCATCCAACCTGGTCTTGTATGCTTTCAGGGAGGGGGCATCCACAACCTCCCTGGCCAACCTATTTACATGTCTCACCACTCTCACTGTAAAGAATTTCTTTCTAATATCCAGTCTAAATCTTCCCTCTTCCAGCTTAAATCCATTCCCTCTTGTCCTGTCACTACAAGCCATTGTAAGAAGTTCAACCACAGCCTTCTCGTAGCCTCCTTCATTTACTGGAAGGCTTCTATGAGGTCTTCTCAGAGCCTTCTTTTCTCCTGACTGCACAGCCCCAACTCTCATAGCCTATTTTGAGGGTCTTGATGGGGCCCAGACATGTACTAGATACCTAGTGACTGGGTGCTTTTGGACAGTGGTATTATGTGAAGCCACCTGAGCCATTGCTGAATACATTTCCTAGTTCTTGGAAGCAGCCTAGACAGGTCACTGTGGTGTTTCACTCTGCTACTGTTTTGCTTTTTGGACAGGCATCATCTAATGGGATGTCCCCAAACTTTGCTGTGCATCTTCCATTTTCCAGGCTTACCTTACATACAGATAGCTCTTGCAAAACAGCATGTGGCATTACTGTAGCATGCCCTTACACAGCAACAGGGTGAGCTGTCACTTGAGAGGTGGTTTTCTGAGTGTTAGTGACATCTCAGCAGTGTATCTAAACATCCAACCCCCTTGGAAAACCATTTTTCCTGCTGCTTAACCTCTTTCATTCATTCTGTAAGTAAGAAATATTATTTGCACTGTACGAGCAAGAAGTTCGCATTTGCCAAAGTCAGCTTTAAAATCAGGAAAGTTTCAGTCCCTTGTGTAAAAGCACAGACAAAACTACTCCCTTTGATGCTGTGCTCTTCTATTGCTCTTTCCTTTCTTTAGAGCTGCCTGATGTCTACATGGAAATGCATTCAGCTAACTTGGGCTTGAAGAGTTAGCAAGGGAGATGCTCACGTTTGGTATAAATGTGCATCCTATTTGCCTGCTGATGAATTATTTAAGCCCCTGCTATTTCTGGAAGCTGCCAGCAAGCTTTGCTCTGCTGCTTTGACAGGAGAAGCAAAGGAATCTGGGGGAAGTGACCAAGGAAGAGTTAAAATTAATTTTTAATAGTCAGGCTGCACTGGGTTGTGTTGTGCTTGGTATTTGGCAGTCCTCAGAGATGTCACCTGTTACTATAAACAACATTCATGCTGCCAGGATAACTGTTCTTCACTTGTCTGGCAAAATGAGTCACTTTTTATTTGACTTTCAAAATCTGCATTATTAAGGCTGCTGTGTGTATTTGGGCTCTCAGCACAGGCAGCTTTCACACTAGCCTCATGTTGCTGTTCCTCCATGTGGTATTTGTACTCAGAGATGAATTTCACATAGTATATGCTGGAAGCTCCCACGCACCACAGAGAAATGCAGATTGGGCTGCTACTGTGCTGGCTGGCAGAGCTGGGGCTGCTCAGAAGCTGGTGAGCAGAGGAGGGGTAGGAAATGGTTGGTGTGCTATTTCGGTGACTCCAGGTCTCCTGAGCCTTGCTTCATGACCTCTCTCCTAGTCCTGAATCTATCACAGATGTTAGCTCATGAGATAAACTTAGGGTCCATGTGCAGCCTTACTTTTCAAGCAGTTCTGCTGCCATGCAGCCACACCACAGGAACAGATCTGGCTGTAAAACATCCATGGGAAGGGAGAAAATAAAGAGGTTTCAAAGTGCACAGGCATTACTGCCAGCACAGGGGTGCATGTAGGAAAATATGGCAGGGGAGAGGATGAAGCTACGGGGGTTTTTGGTGGTAGAAGCCTGCATTAAGCCAGTTTAAAGTGGTCATGGAACTGACCCACTGAGAGATGATACAGGTGCCTTTTAGGTTGTCTTCATGCAGCTTGAAAGTGATCCTGTAGATAAAAGTATGCTTAAATGTATTGCTTTTTATTAATAAAAACATATATACCATTAAACCCCAACATCAATAATTTATGTGGCAGGGAGAAAATACCTACATATATAGAGAGATATATCAATATCTCTCTATCCATATATATCACTGAATGTGTGCAACAAGCATCAAGCAGTCTTGCCAAAGGATAAGAAGGTGTTTTATGAAGACTAATCAGCTTGTTCATAGGAGTATTCAGCATCTCACTTCTACAACTGAGCTTGCACAGTGTATGTTTAAGAGTCTCACCCAAAGACAATTGGGTCAGAGAAACTTCTTGTCTCATTTCCCTGGGCTTGCCTACGGCCAAAAAATGTCAAGAGCAGAGCAAAGGACTGAGTGAATTGTCCAGATGACCCATTTCTATTTTCTGCTGCCTAGGCACCTCCCTTCTGTGTGTGCCATTAGTAGAATGATGGTGTTACAGTGTCTGTTACTTCTGGTGAAGGTTATCTTAGCTTCTTATAAAAGCCTTTCTCCCCCTCCTTTTTTTTTTTTCTTTTTCTTTTTTTCCAAAAGGCACATAACAATACTAACTACTCCCTGGAATGAAATTCAGTCTGAGGATGGTTACAACGACCCTAAATGAGCACAGCCATTTCTTCCTGAGTTAAAGAATGCCAAAAGAGCACTTTTGTGGTTTCACATTGGGCACTTAGTGCTTCTCTCAAATAACATAAAGTGGCTTTGAAAATGTAATTGATAGCATGAACTCAGCTTTTCTATCTGAAATAATGCAGTCTGCAAGTGAATCCAGAAGGAACATTTTCTGCTGGGAAACCACCCCCGGCACAAGTTGAAGGTGCCCATGGACTGCAACATGGGGCTCTCCAGGCAGCATTAAGCAACCACTGCAGCATGTTGCAATGGGCTCTCTTAAACCCTTCAGTGCTGATTGTGGTATTTGCTGTGGTGGGAAGAGTATTTGTGAGCAGGTCGCAGCCCAACAGTTTGCAGAGGTCATTGGCTTCCACACTCCCATTTGAAGATGGTGAGCACAGGTGTTAGGCTTCCAATATCCAACCAAGGGGCAAAGCTATCACAGCACTGCACCACAGTGCAAAGATGGATGTGTGTAACACCGCCCTGCTTTTGCTGGCACAGAATCGCAGGGCAGTCATGGACTGCAGGACATTAGCAGTTTTGAGTCAGGCAGGAGAGCTGACTGGAGTTGGCTTCAGGTGTGTCCCAGGCTGTCAGCATCATGCTCAGTGTAAAGAGGAAGGTTTGGTGAGGAGAGGTTCCTGCTAAAGCCTCCTGCTTGGGCCTCTTCTAGCTCTATTCCTCTTCCTTCTGCTGGTCTCCATCACTGCCTTCCTGTTTGGTGTGACTGCTGTACCTTGGCTGAGTATAACTTTATATACTTTGGATTGACATTGGTAGCAGTTTGGTTAGTTCATTATATTCATTTTCATTTCAACCTGTGAGTCTCCTTTTCCCAGTCCCTTCCCAGCAGAGAAGGGCAGTCATCATATGATAGAGCAGCTGCTGTAGTTTAACCCCAGAGATGGGATAAATGTAGACAAAGACTTGCACACCTTGGTGTACCATGTTGTGTGATTGCATAGGAACACACCTCAGCACCTGTGTGAGTATCTCTGCAGTCTGGAAAACGTTTCTCCCAGTCAGTTCTTACCTGATATCTTGCCTTCTGTATGGGATCCTCACTCTTGCCCTAAGTGTTGTGGTGGGCTGAAATTCCCCTCCCACATTGACAACTCCAGACTAACTCAGTTTGGAAGCAAAAAAGATAATTTGGTCTACGAAGAAAACCCCCAAAAAACAAAACCAAAACAACAACAGAAGAACCAAACCACCACCACCAAACCCACCAACCAAACAAAACCAAAGCCCCCAACCAAACAACAATATAAACCCAACCCAACCAACCAACCAAAAAACCCTGAAAAAACCCCAACCCAAACAACCCCCACAACCCCCAAAAAGCCACTTTAAACCCAAACTGCAGAACAATGTAAATCAGAGGTTTCACTCACTGATCTGCACCAAGCTACTGCTCTGTGACAGTGAGACAAGGAGCTGGAAGAACAGACTCTTCAGCTTTTTTCCTGACTTCTCCAGTGACAATTTGTATGACCCTTAGAGACCCCTTAGTATTTACCAGTCTGCCTGACTGAAGTTTTGTCCAACAGGAGTCGAGTCAGGGCTTAGTGATAGGAAAGAAACAGTTCCTGTGAGCTTCAGTGGGTGATGAAGCAGCAGCAGGTCCTGGATGAGTTTTCAGATTACTTTCTTTTCATTATTTGTGAAGTGCAAGCTGAAGACAGTGGTCCTGTGTGACCTCTGCTGGATTCTATGGTCCTGCTCTGGCAGGAGGGGTTGGACTCGATGATCTTCAGAGGTCCCTTCTAACCCCTAACCTCCTGTGATCCTGTGACAGAAAAGAGAGCACATATTTTTGTGCCTACCTGCAGGTGAAGGCATTTAACTTCCACTAGATAAATCCAAGAACAAAATGTTTGAGGTTTTAATATAATTTTTGTATAATTTATATAATCTTATTTTAAGCAAAAATTATCTGAGGCACTTGTGGGATTGAATGATGTGAATCTAGAATGTCACTTGCTTATATGTTTGATCTCACAGAAACTGGTAGTGTCTCATATCTTCAGGGGACTTGCTTCTGATTCATTCTGGCAGTAGATGAAGAGCAGAATTGTCAGAGTATGTGGAAAGTGCTAATTTGGGTCCCACTGTGAAAAAAGGGGCAGAATGTGGTAATTGATCTGGTAATTGATAACTTCATTTGCATGATGCCATTTCTCAGTGCTATGGCAGTTTTAAAGTACCTTATAGTCATAGCTACCCTCGATTTCAAGTCTTAATGTAACCAGAATGTCCCTCTCAGCTGCTTTTGGAAAGCAGCTGGGACTCTCTGAGATGGAAATATTAGAAAAGTGAGAGTTTTGAACAGGGTCAGGAAACAATTGGTGTCAAAAAGAAGCTTCTGGGTTCCTTACCATTGCTTTGCATGCCCAGTGTGGGATGATCACCTCACATTTGGGCCAGGTTTGCAAGCAAACTATACAGAGACAGGAAATAACGGCACAGACTGTGCTCCTACCTGTCAGCAAAGCCTGGGGGTATGACTGCAGTGACAAAGGAGGGTGACAAAAGTTGTAATAGTAAAGTGAGGCAGTGGGGGAAAGCCAGAACAAAACATGTGACAGACCCCTAGCAAAATAAGCTGATCGTCTGGGGGAAGTGAATGGATGTATTTGGGGATGGAGGAGGGTGTGCTAAGTGATGAGAGAGGGAGGGAGAACCCATATATTCCAGGTCAAGCTTGATGGGGCTCTGAGCAACCCCATCTGGTTAAGGATGGCCCTGCTTACCACAGGGGGGCTTGGACTAGATGACCTTTAAAGGTCCCTTCCAATCCGAACCATTCTGTGATTTCATGATCCTCCCAGCTCTCTTTTGCCCCTTGCCCCCAATTCACCTGAATAGAGGGAAGTGATAATGAAGCTTTCTGGCCCCTTTCACGCACAGGATCTGCTTTTCCTTTCCTTTCCTTTCCTTTCCTTTCCTTTCCTTTCCTTTCCTTTCCTTTCCTTTCCTTTCCTTTCCTTTCCTTTCCCTTTCCCTTTCCCTTTCCCTTTCCCTTTCCCTTTCCCTTTCCCTTTCCCTTTCCCTTTCCCTTTCCCTTTCCCTTTCCCTTTCCCTTTCCCTTTCCCTTTCCCTTTCCCTTTCCTCATAATAGATGTTGAAGAGTCTGTTAACAACAGAGATTTGTGCACCTAATTACTTCTGCACCACACTAAGTGTTTGCCCACAGTGTCAATGCCTCCCCTGACCTGTATTCTAAACCAAACTCACGCTCTTTGTGTGCGCAGAGCTTTTGCGAGCCTCTTCCCTCCTCCAGCCCTCTCCTTCCCAAGTTCTCTGTCGTTTGTATGGAACAAGAGCTCAGGAAGCAGTGACACCAAGCACATTAAGTACTGCCATGCCCTAGCTCTCTGGGGAGCACAGATGGGGGCTTCAGCTGCAGCAGGTGCTGAGAAGGCAGATCCCAAGTCAGGCAGAGAATGATTGTGCATCCTCTCTATGGGCCTATTGTTCAGAGGCGTCCAGCTCGGTCACACGCTGCACGGGGCAGCGGTGATGCTGAGGGGGGGTGAATTCAATTGCTGCTTTTAATTTAGGAAATGAAAAGGATGTTCTCCCATTTCTCCCTTCCCAGAATGCAGCACATACGGGTTTCACGACAGGCTCCACAGTTAGGCTGTGTTTGCAGGAGCTGGGGGAAGGGGGAAAGGGGGGGGGATGACAAGCTGATTATTATGCTTACAAATAGATTTTTCTATCCTCTTTCTAAGGGAGCTCTGTTCATTTTGTTGTGGTTAAAGAAAAGGGTCAGGCACTAAGGTTAAAACTACTGCTCCACAAGCTGTAATCCAAACTGCATTTTTGGCTGTGTTGAGTGCAGAGCTGGCCAGCCATGCACTAGGCACAGCAAACAGCAGAGATGGGGGGTTTCAGCTGTAACAGACACTTCCTTGGACAGGCTGTGAAAATAGGCTGCAGTGAGTGTGTCCTGCAGTCCTCAGGGCATCTGGGGGTGTTACAGTTGTGCTCCTGGCCCTGAGCGAATGATTTTGGTTCAAGCCAGAGGTTCTCCCATCATCTCTTTCATTGGCAAATTTATCTGTACAATAAGAGACAAGTCAACTCAGAATCACTAAGGTTGGAAAAGACCTCTAAGGTTCGAGTCCAACTGTCACCCCCATGCCACCATGGCCATTAAACCATGTCCCAAACCGCCACGTCCAACCTCCAGCAATGGTGACTCCAGCACCTCCCTGGGCAGCCTGTTCCAATGGCTGACAGCTCTTGCAGGAAAGAATTTTTTCTTGATATCCAACCTAAACCTTCCCTGGTGCAACTGGAGACCATTTCCCCTTGTCCTATCAGTAGTTACTTGGGAGAAGAGATCAATCCCACCCTCCTTTGAGGGAGGTGTAGAGAGCCAGAAGGTCTCCCCTCAACCTCCTTCTGCATCTCTGGTGGTGCACGTGCACTTTGTCTTTTAGAAGGTCCTCACAAGAGCAGTGTTCTCAGTCTGCTCAGTGGCCAAACACTGAGTGGACAATAGAACACATGCTTTCTAGACCAAACTTCAGGTTCCAGGATTCATATTGGTACAGGCTGGAAAAGCAAGCCAAATAGATGATACTGCCTCATTGTGACCTTTTTTGTGTGAGATGAGGGAAAGGGGGTTAAAAAATTCTGAAGCTTGACAGAGAGGGTGGTGCTGCCAGCATGGTGGGGAAAGAGATGGGGCAGCAGGGCAGGTGACTGACATTCCTGCTGGAAAAGGAATCACAAGTGCCCAGGGGAAAACAACAGAAGGTGGGGGGGAGGGAGGGGGAGAAATCAGGTGAAGATGTAGATATGAAAAGTCAGTACAGAGGCTCTGTTTCAGAGGTGGTAATGGTAACATTGCTATGCATTTAATGCTTATTGGTTATATACTTGCTGTTCTTTATTCACATTTTATTTTATATACTTTATTACATTAAGTAGTTATTTACTGAAAGCTTCCAGGACAGGTGAACAGTGGGGAGAGTGAAGACACCAGTAAATCAGTGCTTCTGAAAAAGTGTCTTACACACTCGGCTGGCCCACACTCTAGTAGGAAATGGGGGTGTAGTTAACTAGGCACATAGGGATGTGCCAGAGGATTGTAAGCTGCTCAAGTATTAGAGTATTTTATATAGGTTTTAGGATACTGTTTTAGATAGTTTGCTTAATCTTGTGACTTTTTTTTTAACCCTGGGCTGCTATTCTTTTATGGGTTTGAGGCATCAAAGTAATAGCACCTGGCCTATTTTAAGATGATGTTAAGATGTTAAACCTTCCACTTCCTACTGGCATTGCCCTAATTATAGCTGCTAAAGCATTTGGGGAAGAAAGGGGAGAGGAAGCAAGAGGGAAAGAATTAAGTGCTTTAGCTGAATTTATGCTGAATTTATGCCACGAGCACTTGTGGCCCCGTGGCTCTCTCAGCACTGGAGGAGGGAGGTAAGTTAGCCTGGGCAGGGGAGGATAGTCCCTGCCTCTCTGCTGCCCAGCTGCAGCTGTTGGCTGAGGTGTGGCTGCAGGGCTGCTGATGCTGTGATTCTTCTGGCAATGTTCTCTTTATTTGCAGACATTCATGCCTCACCTCACACACTTGGGTATAGCCTTCTCTGCCATAGGATTCATTACAGAATCACAGAATGTTAAGGGTTGAAATGGACTTCTAGAGATCACTTAGTCCAGCGCCCTACCAAAGCAGGACCTTAGAGCAAGTCATACAGGAATGCATCCAGATAAGTTTTGAAAGCCTTCAGAGAAGGAGACTCCACAACCTCTCTGGGCAGCCTACTCCAGGGCTCCATCACCCTCACAGCAAAGAAGTTTCTCCTCGTGTTGGGGTAGAACCTCCTGTGTTGCAGCTTGTACCCATTGTCCTTTGTCCTATCAGCGGCCACCACTGAAAGGAGACTATCATCTTCATCCTGACACCCACCCCTCAAATATTTATAGATGTTGATAAGATCCCCTCAGCCTTCTCAAGAATAAACAGGACCAGTTCTCTCAGTCTTTCTTCTTAGGAGAGATGTTAAAGTCATCATCCTCATAGTTCTCCATTGGATTCTCTCCAGTAGATCCCTGTCTCTCTTGAACTGGGGAGCCCAAACCTGGGCACAGTATTGCAGGTGTGATCTCACCAGGGCAGAGTAGAGGGGAAACAGAACCTCCCTACACCTGCTAGATACATTTTGCTTAATGCACCCCTGGGTGCCATTTGCTCTCTTGGCCACAAGAGCATGTTGCTGTCCCATGGATAACTTGCTGTCCACTAGGACTCCAAGGTCTTTCTTCATGGGCCTGCTTCCCAGCAGGACAACCCCTAGTCTGCAGTGGTGCCTGGTGTTACTCCTCTCCAGATGCAGGACTCTGGACTTCTCCTTACTGAACATCATGAGATTCACTTTTGCCCATCTCTCCAGTCTGTCCAGATCTTGATGGCTGTACAGCTTGACAGGGTGCTAATGCATAGTCTTATTCATGGGTCTGGCAAAGTGTCACTTCGATCTGCTTCTATATATTTACAACCAAAACCTCTAAGCAGTTTAAGAAAAGCCTAACAAAATCATTGTAATGAGAAGTGTACATTTCACATACCTTGGAATGCTATGAATTAACCAGGAGCTTGGCCAGGAGGAGATGAAACCCAGTTAAGAAATCTTTATGGGATTGAGAGTGACTATCTGGTAGAGTAAAACTGACAGGAGCAAAGCCTCACACCCATCTAGGGGGATGGGGTACTGGTGGATGAGAAGCTGGACATGAGCCAACCATGGACACTTGCAGCCCAGAAGGCAAATCACATCCTGGGCTGCATCAAAAGAATCCTGGCCAGCAGGTCAAGAGAGGTGATTCTGCCACTCTGCCCTGCTCTGGTGAGACCTTACCTGGAGTACTGTGTCCAGCTCAGGGGCCACCAACCAAGAGAGAGTCAAACACAGCCATTCTGGCAGAAATCATCCTATGTCAAACATATTACTTGGGATTGTGTACATGGCAGCACATTTTGGTTTTTAAAACTGAGTTGCCTGAGTCTTTTTTTCAATAATCATCTGAACTTGAAGGACAGTTCTTTTTGCACTGCAAAAGCTATGGACTTGCTATGTAGTGAATTAGCAATGGAGTTGCTGTATGGCAAATTAGCTGAGTGAAACTGTTGTATATAAAAGTATCATTGAAGGGTCCTCATGCAGAGAGATGGAGAATCAAGAGTTTCAAAGGGCTGGGCTTGTTGCTGCAATAGATAATTTGATCAGACTTAAGCAAAATCATGTGTAGTGGCTCAAATGAAGGAGTTTGTAGAAACAGTTTCAAAAATAATCACACCTCTCCACCATCAGAGCAAGAGCTTTCAGCTGATCTCATGCCATAATCTATAAATGAATCATTTGTCTGTCTAAGAAGTAACATACAAAAAGTTTGTGGAGGCAGAAGTGGGTTACCAAACACTTGATATAAAGTGGGAAAAGTGATTCAGTCGGCTCTCCAGTGTGAGTTTTGTTGTTGGTTGTGCTCTTAAGGTGCAGGGTGGAAAAACTTTTACAGATTCACAGATTGCATTGGATTGGAAGAAACCCTCAAACATCATCTTGTCCAACCCCCCTTCAGCGAGCAGGGACACTTCCTGCTACATCAGGGTGCCCAGGGCCACATCAAATCTGACCTTGAACTTCTTAAAAAGGTGAGACAGACTAAAATATCAGTGTTGTATGGAGTCTCCAAGTGGGCATATTAGGCCTAAAAGTGGTGCTGGAAGACAGAAAAAGTGAGCTGCAATTCCTGATGTAATACATCTTTATGGTGAACCCTGCCCAGAAGGGGTTGGCATTGTTGTCAGCTTTAGCAGTATGGCAAGAAAAATGGGTGCATGCCTAAGAGGTTTTATTACTGTAGCACCTAGAAATCAAGAGGTGGAACTTTTTATCTTAGTTTAAGACAGCTCTTGCCTCTAATAATTTGCCATGTGGACATACATAGAAAATGCTTGGTAGACCTTGACTGAAAAGTCTTAACATGCTTCAAAGGCATCGTCTAAATCAGAGTCATAATAAACCAGGTGATAATGTAGCAAAACTACAAGGAGACTTTGCTCTGTGAGGAATGCTGCAGGCACTTTGGCCAGCTGCAGCAAACCTGACTTCTGGAACAGAGAAGTGAGATTTGTCAGGGGATGGCACATCCTTCACAGTCCCTGGAAATCCATCCAAACTCAGTCAAATTCTGAGCAAAAGTAATCCAAGGACTTGTTTCCTGATTTCTCATTCCTCTTATCAGTCTCAGTGCAGTTTCTGATCCACCCTTCTCCTCCTTCTGCCAAGCAACTGCAGCCACATGGATCTGCTGTGCTCTCACAGCCCCACTCAGTCAAGTTTTCCCTGCTGCTTTGAACCCTGCTTTGTATTCCCACACCTTATTTTAGTGCACTCCTTCACTTTCCACCTGAGCTGGTTTGTTAACTGCATTTGGACCAGACAGTTCTCTCCTCCCAGCACCTGGGATGGTGGCCACACACCCCTGAGAGACATGTCCTGCCCAGACTCTGCTCCACTGCTTGCCTCTGCACTAAGCTGGGTTTGTGGGAAAGATCAAATCTGCCCTGGTAACCCTCTGGAATGATGGCACTCAGGCAGCTTGGCTGTACACTGGGGTGTCAGTCAGGAGTGTAATTTTTAGCAACCCACATTTCTGAAATGTTATTTCATTTGTCTGAAACCTGGCCGGGTTGTCCTCTTTGCCTGACTCAGAATTGATCTCTGCCAAACTTCTCTTTTCCCCTCTTCTTTCGAAATAGCAAGGCACCTTAACATTTCAAAGGAAAAAAAAAAAAAGAACAAATTCCTCCAATGTCCAAACCAGTATTTTTTCTAGTATTTTATTTAAAAAGAGTTGAACCTTTTTTTTTTTTTTAATATTTTTTTTTCATTAATCAGCCTGAGGCAAACGTTCAGCAGAGGCAATATGACTCCAAATGGATAATGTTTGGCAAAGCCAAAAGCAACTATATCCCATAATGCAAAGTGTCAGTCAACCTTACTGGGCAATGCTAGAAGCTGTTTTTAAAGGACAAGCCTGAAGAAACAAATTAATACAGTTCAGCATCTTAAGGGGCTGTACAAAGAAGGAGAGATGAACATTATGGCAGTTGAACTGCAAAAAAAAAATATATATAAAAAATTAAAAACTGCAAATCCATGATGCTTTGTATCTGCTTTGTTCTTATTTTATAGGAGCAGCTTAGAATTTCAAAGCTATCCTGCCTGTGACTTCTTAAAATCTTTTTATTTCCTGAGGCGATTTAGCTACTGAAACTGAGTCTGAGGTGCTGTGAGAGAGCTCATGGCTTTCAAAAAAAAAAAAAAAAAAAGGAAGAGAGAAAAAGTTGTCAATTTTCAGGTTTTAATTAGATAAATTACTTTGCTCTCTCTCTTTAGACACTTGTATGAAAGCCTGCCCGTTTGGTTAGCAGGTTAACACCACCTCCAGTGTTCACAGCACAATCCACAGTGGTGTGCAGTGGGGTTTGCTGTTGCATTCCCTCCTCCCCTCGTTTTGTATGAAGCCTTGCAGGAAGAGCAGTGTTCAGCACCTCATACCTTTCAATTTGTTGGAATTTTTTTCAAAGCACAGCTGTGCTTAAGCTCACCTTCCTACCCCCCAACTGGGGCTATTTCCCCTGCTTGAAATACCCTTCTCACCTGAATCATCCTCTGACATGTGACCCTTAGTAATTGAAATGGTGGAGGCCTTCATGGAGTACACATGAGAATCTGATACTCTAATTAGAGGGGATGCATTTTTAGTAGGGTTTTATGCACAGCTACTAAACTCATTGCAAAGCCATTATTTGCTCCAGTAGACCTTACACTCCTCATTTCCCAGTGCAACATTTGCTGTTACAGAGGCCATTGCCCTTGCACTCAAAGCAAACCACTTCCACCAGTTTGGGCTGTGTCCTTTTAGAAAAATGACCAGATCATTGGCCATGCAGATCAATAATCCTGACCAGCTGTCCTAGATTTTGCTGTTGTGGCCATAAAACTGCAGGCTGTGTGTCACACCCCTGTCCTACTGCATGATTTTCACAGCCCTGGGGACTCAGAAGGGATGGCCTATGCCATGAACTTCATTATTCAGGAGCTTGTTTGGGTTTTCCTCCACCCAGTATTAGCCCTCTTGTATCTTTAGACCATTGTTTTTGCCATGCTGGGTGCTATGACCATGCATGTGTTACTGCTGCTGCCTTCCCCTGTGCCACAGCTTAGCCACACAGCATCAAAACACAACTGATGTGGAGAACAAGATCTAAAAGCATCTCGGCCAATCTTTGCTGTCACAGTCCCAGAGAATCATAGATGGCTTTCCATTTTCATATACTTCTCCCAAAGAGCAGTTTGCTCTGGTTTAGCACTGGCAGTTGAAATCACAGACAGTGTTTTTAAACCACATGTTTAAATACAGCTTTGGCAACCCTCTCCCTTTTCCTGGAAGCCACATCACTTTAGTGTGGTGGCAAGTTTCCCCTCCCCATCCCTGGTCATGTAAGCTCAGGCTTACCAGCTCTGGTCTCCTGGCTCCTTCTCCTTGGGATTTTAGTTCTAATATGTGTGAAATTCCCTGTTGTCTTCCCCACACAGTGAAAAAGAGAAGTAGCATCCATGTTGTTCCAGAGAGAGAGAGTTCATAGCTAGCTTCTCCCAGTACATGCAGAAAGTCAGTGGGCCAAGGATTGTATCAGCCCAGGTCCCAGGCCAGTAGCATGTTTTCAAAGTTGAACTTCCTACCTTTCTGTGAATCTGCCATGACTTCCTTTCAGAAAAATGCAGCAGCACCAGTACTGATATTTTACAATGTTAAGATCTGCCTCTGTTCTCATCCGCATCCTTATCTTAAAACCTGACACTATTTGCTTAAACTGGATCTGATGCAAGGAAATCACAGAAATCACAGAATGTGATTTGGAAGAGACCTTCAAAATCATCCAGTCCAACTTTCAACCCAGCACTGAAGGGTCAACACTAGACATATCCCTAAGTGCCAGATCCACACACCAATTAAACACTTCCAGAGATTGTGACTCCATTGCCCTGGGCAGACCATTCTGATGTTTGAGAACCCTTCCAGTGAAGAAATATTTCCTAATACCTAGCCTGAACCTCCCCTGGTGCAGCTTGTAGCCATTCCTTAACCACCAAGGAGAAGAGGCTGGCCCCTCCCCCACCCCTAGCTCTAACCTCCCTTCAGATACAGTTTCCTCCTCCTCCTTCTTTTCTCCCATCTGGTATTTCTGGACACCTGGTAATTCTCAGTTTAAAACATGACAAAAATGCTCTAAAATTAACATTTATTTTTTTTTAGGGCCTAATCCAGCAATCATTTGCTACCAGGTGTACTGCTTAAAACCTTGACAAATCTCATTTCAGGAATAAACCCATCACTTGCAAATGTCTCATAGTTCCATTTTTTTCTGGTGACTCAAAGTGGCACTCGTCTTTGAACATGCAGTCACCAACAAAAAAACTGTTCTCCTTTCAAATCACCTTCATGTCAGCCTGGAAGGTGGGCTTCTGAGAAATACCATCAGATCTCATTCCTTATATTGTGAAACTGATGCAAATGCACTTGTAACAAAGATAACTTGCATGGTATATCCATAAGGGAAGAGTCAGGGCATCCCTGCACATGGATGTGCATTCCCACCCAGTGCATTCCTTCACAGCCTGTACACCGTGCGAAATGAAAGGCTACCTTGCCAAAATGACCTGCTATAAATAGAGAGTCTGTGACAGCAGCCAGTTTGGAGAATCATGGAATCATCATAGAATCATCCTAGTATTGTTGCAGAATCCTCATAGAAAGCATTTTGGGTTGGAAGGGACCTTTAAAGTTCATCTAGACAAAGTAAGCCAGGACATAACTAGATCAGGAGAAGTGTGGATGGCCTCTTTGTCTCTTTCTCCCCAGTTTTACTGTGGACTGCAAGTGTGGAGGAAATAGGTCTTCTCCTTGTACCTGCATTGCCTTTTTTTTTTTTTATGTAGAAAATGTTCTTATCCATCACAGTCTGCACATCACTTTTCTGTTTGTAAATTCCACACTGGCAGCTTCCCTGCTAGTAAGAATTCATGTCTATACACCAAAGTAGCACCAGTGGTTAAACATATGGATGTTAAGATGTATACTCAGAGAATGAGCAGTGTTTGGGTGGTGGGACTGAGCTGGATGTACCTCAAGAGCACGTCCTACTTCATGTCAGCCCCAAACAGGCTCAGTTAAGGAAGCCACTTGGCCAGTGTATGCCATTCCAAAGCATAAAGCCAGACTCCTTCTGCCATTCAAAATCTGTGAGTCACTGTCTGGTAAAGAACAGCAGGGTTTGCTAGCAGATGCTCAAGCCCCCAGGGCCTCAGACTGGCATCTGAAGCTGCCCCAGGGGAACAAACTACCCCAACCTCACTCAAACCTCCAGCAACCTGTGTCCTGAGGAGTGAAGCCCCAAAACATGCCCTCACCCAGACAATGGGCTAAGCACCTGTGAATGTCCTAACCTGGTCAGTTGCTGGAGTCCAGATGGTCCAGGCAAAATGTATGGCACATGTAATTAACCTTGTAAGCAGCTGTGAATGTGCAAACCTGGACACTTCCTGAGGTCCAGACAAACAGGTACCAGGTGTAACTAGCTTTGTAACACAGCTGTGAACTGTGTATGCCCCGGCCACGTTTGGGTATGCCCCATCCTATAGGTCCAGTTGTCAGGGTTCTGTGTTACCAAAGGGCACTAATTGTCTTGGGACAGTATTTAAACCAGCCGAGAAGTCAGGCAATTTGCCTTGCTCTCACCCAGGCAGCAGTCAGAACCAAATGCTGGCCAAGTAGCAGCTGAAGGGTCTGCTCTAGCAGACTGACTGCACCTGTGCCTTGTTCTTACCACAAAAGAGACAAGAGCCAAATGCTGCCCGAGTGGCAGCTGAAGAATTTGTCCTAACAGGCAAGACTACACCCAGGCCTTGCACCTGGACCAAGGTAGAAAGGGGAAAAGCTCCAGAGAACTGAATCCTAGAAGAAGCTACAGCCTGGCAAGGGAGCACCCAAGAGAGAGGTCCCTAGTGCTTTCTGAGCCAAGGACTGCTCGAATTACAGCCACAGCATCTGGGAAGATACCGGACAGAGGAGCAAGTCATGAGTACCCAGGTAATCTGCCAGGGAATCCCGTTTGTGGGAAAGCCACAGGTCACAGCACCTCTATTTCCAATTTGAATTGCTGTATTGGAAATGTTAGAGCTGTGCTTAAATCATTTAACTGTCTTTATATGTGGAATGTAATACCCACAACTGAAGAGAAGCTGTAAATATGTTACAGTGGTGTTTGAAGATACCACTGCCCAAGATATTAAGCTATAAAATATATAAAAATATACACTTTATTATAACCTGTGCCAAGGCAGCCTGTATGTGCAGGTCATAAAGATGCAGCTTGGTAACTCTGCAGTTAAAGGCTTCTGTAGCTACCTACAGAAAAAAGGATTTATCTCAGAGCTTTTTCTCTCAAGGGGAAATAGTTTTTAATCAGTTTCTGTGTTGGTTTTCTTTCTTTGTGTTTTTTTTTTTCTCTTTCATTTTTAGTTGCTTCTTGCACAAAAATTAGTCAAAGTAAATGTATATATTTAAGAGTAATCTCAAGTGAAAGAAATTCTTTGTTTTTCACCATTGTGCAAGAAATGAATGTGGGGACCCTTCCATATTCCTCATCTCAACCCCTTCTCCTCACTTAACATTTCTCTTGCATTTTGCAATAATCTCCTTTTCAGATTTTCCCATGTATTTGGTTCTTGATGCTGTAGTGAAATCTGTGTGAGCAGCCCCTGAAAAGAGTCAGTTTAAAATCAACAAAGCTGTATGTGAGAACAAGAGCACATCTGTGCAGGCTAACACATGAGGTGGGGACCTTCTTTACTTTGATATCTCACAGATCAGTGGGCAAGGTTGTGTCTGCTTCTGTCATATCTTCTCCAGACAACTGATTTTTTTTTTTTTTGCAAGAAACAGTACATTAGTCTCCTTACTACAAGGCAGGTGGGCTAACTCATTCCTGGAGGTGCTCAAGAAGCGTGTGGATGTGGCATGGCAGGATATAGTTCAGTGGTCATGGTAGTTGGGTTACAATTGGACTCAATGATCTTAAAGGTCTCTTCCAACCTTAACAATTCTATGATTCTATGTCAAGATATGTTGGAATGGAGGGTTCAATTGAATGGTGAAGGACAATGATACATGGTTTGTGTTTCTGCCAGATTATGGGGTTTGCTGCTAGGTATTGTACAAGTTTGTGTGTTCCTAGTTGAATGTAGGGACAGGGAGAGAAGAGAGCTGGTTGTTGTCATGGCACATAGCCAAGACAATTAGGTAAAGAAAGTGACATATTTAGATCAATAGGGAAGAAGGGACAGAGCAATCAAAATTCTTGCTTAGGATAATGCAGAAAGCTTTGCAACAGGAACTGAAAACAAATCTCCTGTTTCACAGTTTAAAACCTTTTGAAGTTCAGTTAATTTCTAAGCAAAATAGAAACTAAATTATATTTTAATAGTCTGTAATACCATAGCTTTATGAGTGTATTAAAACACTCACAAAATTGCAAACCGTGAAAGGAAAGGCAGAAGGGGAAAGACATCTTCAAATGTCTCTGTTAAAAGCACCTGAATCTACAAAATTGAAAAGTAATGAGATTTAAACGGGGCATATAATATGAAACTTGCTCTTTGAGGCTGCCATTTTGAATGGAGCTTCTGATGGTATTAGTTAAAAACTGTTAGTCTAATGAGCTGGGAAGAATTGAGGATTACCTTCTTGTTTCCAGTGGTGTAGCAACTCTGTAGGACAGGAATTGGAAGCATGCTTTTCTTACTCTGGTAAGTGAGATACTGTTGGTCTCCCAGACTGGCAGTATATTACTTTACTGGGTACTCTGATCAGTCCCAGGAGACACAGGACAAAAAAGAGCTTGGCTTTTTGATTAGAAAATAATCTTCAGTATGGAAATCTGTATTGGGTTTGGCTGAGCTAGAGTTAAATCTCCCCAGAGCATCTTTCCAGTGCTGTGTTTTGCAGTGCTGTAGCTGGATGTTGATAACACACCAGTGTTTTGGCTACTGCTGAACTGGGCACCCAGGCTGTGCCTTTCCAGCATTCCCACTTCCCAAGAGTATGCTGAGGGATGGGCAAGACCTTGGAGGGAATGCAGCCAGGCCACCTGACCCAAACTGACCAAAGGGGCGTTCCATGCCATATGACATCAGCTCAGTTATAAAAGCCAAGTGAAAGAAGTAAGCTGGGGGACATTTGTTAATGGCATTTGTCCTCCAGACCAACCACTGTGCGTGTGGGGGCCCTGTGTCCAGGGAGTGACCAGAAACATCCTCTGCTGATGGGAAGTAGAGAATAACTTATTTTTTTGCTTTTACTTCTGTACATGGCCTTTGCATCTTACTAAATTGCTTCTATCTTGACTCCTGCAATTTTGTTATTGTTTTCCTCTCCCCTGCCCATCTAAGAAGGGGAGGGAGAGAGTGGCTTTGGTGGGCAGGGCCAAACCACCACAAAATCATTGCATATCTCTTGAGATAATCATGGAATGTTAGGGATTGGGAAGAACCTCTGAAGATCAGGTCCAACCTCCCTGCCAAAGTAGGATCACCTGGGTCACACAGGAACGAATCCAGATGGGTCTTGAAAGTCTCCAGAGAAGGAGTCTCTACAACCTCTCTGGGCAGCCTTTTCCAGCTCTTTGTCACACTTACACTGAAGAAGTTTTACCTCATGTTGAGGTGGCACTTCCTGTGTTCTAGTTTGTATCCATTGCCCCTTATCCTATTACAGAGCACCACTGAAAAGAGACTGGAACCTTTTCCTTGACACCCAGCCTTCAGATGTTTATAGATATTAATAAGATCCCCTCTCAGTCTTCTCTCCTCTAGGCTGAACAGTCTCAGGTCTCTCAGCCTTTCCTCATCAGCACGGATGTTCCAGATAATGCCAAGCTTTCATGCTTAACCAGCCCTTCACACTTTCCTCTCCATTAGTTTTCCTGACTGCATCTGCCTCAGCATAAAGGCAAATAACAATATGTAGCAAGTGTCTGTGACCTGATGGCAAGTCCATATTTTTTTTTTCTGAATTGAGCACAGTACTAATTTATCCACAAGCTGGGATGTTTCTGTCTTTAGCTGAAATAGCCATGTAGAAAATGGGGAATGAGTCTTCACTGTTTCACTTGAAGACTGAAGAGAAATGAGTCCTCTGATGAGCACAAATTCACTTCTGTGACTGATTCAGGAAGTCTTGTGCTACATATTTTTTTGATCTTGAAAACAAAGGGTAAATTTGCAAGTGTTCATGTCACAATTAATCTGACTGAATTCAACATGAATTGGTTGAGTCAAAAGAACTTGCTGGACCACAAAGCATCCAGAAATGCCTCATTGGTATACTTGACATTTAAATCCCGAGGCTTGTTTGTGTTTTAATGCTTACAGGGGCACTGTCAGTACAGCCTTGAAAAGTTCAAAGGAATTGCATAAATTTTTTTAAGCATTGGGCAAATATTTACCATTTTTCAGATATCTTTAGTCAGTCTGAGGAGCTAGATATTTTTAGGACAGTCCTATGGAGGCTATTTTGGGATTCCTGCATTGAAGTCCAGCTCTAGATCTAGTCAAGTTTAATTTGAAAGCATTAAAAAAAGATACTTTCATTTTGCCATGAGTTATAACCAACAAGACTCAGTTTTGGACACAACATTCTCCACATCTTCATTTTGACACCCCTGATGGACAGTTTTCATGGCATTTTCCATCCCACAGGAATAAACTTATGTCTTTTTCTAGTATCCTGAGGTAGCATCTCCTCCTCTCCCCACCACAAAACCTACTTGGGAGAAGTTCATGTAGGACAGCAGTGATAATGAAGGTGCTCAACATGTCTTTTTGCCTTCCAAGCAGGATTGTGCTCATAGATAGAGAGCAGTCTTTGCTTAGAGAAGCAGTGAAGTCTCTCAGCAGCTTGTACAGTCTCTGCTGCATTCCTTTACTATCCTGATACTGACTCACAGAACCACCTTTATCTTCTGTATCAGTTAAACAGGGTAGGCTTTTTGCAACCTGTGGTGAAAAGGAAACAGACTGTTTGCTGGGACTGAGGAGGAAAAAGAGCTGACCTAGGCAAAAGAATGAGAACTCCAAGAAGCCCGAGAGCAAATGAGAGCTATAAGGGAGTGGAAGGATTTGTTCTTTTTCTTTTTCTTGTGCCCACCTTCAAAGACATGGGAAGCCTAGGAGGGGATGATAATCACTCCTGAAATAGCAATAAAGAAGCCTGGAGTGCTGCAGGAGTGCTACAGGGACAACAGAAATGGCTGGGAGCTGGAGCTGTAGGTGTTTTGTTGCTTGAAGGGAACTACCCATGGGTAAATCCTCCACTGGCAAAGAAGATGTGAAAATTTAGAGGGGAGGCCTTGTGTATTCACACTGATACCTAGAAGAGATGGTGAGCTGCCTATACAAGCTAAAACTTGTAAATGCCTGTTAGATGGCACAGCAAAGAGACTGATGTGTGGAAACAAGGACTGAAAGAAATCAGGAAAGAAAGGGAAAGGATGGATGAGAATGAGAGATGTGAGACAGGCTTTCTCCAGGGTAAAGCCTACAGCCAAAAAAGTTTTCAAGTAAGGAGGTGTGATGTATGCATCTATGCATTATACCCTGGGAACTGCATTGCTTCCAAGCTTTTCTCTCTTCCCTTGTTGCAGGAAAATTGCTCCTGGGATAGAGATTATTAGCAACAGTTACTCAGACTTGTGCTATGTATAGCAGAGCTCAAAAATGTCACCTTCCTACACCTCTGCCTGCCAGCCAGACACATCATTTCTGTTGAAATGGTGGCAATACAGAACTGGGTTAATACAGCATGGGGAGAAGGTACCAGAGTCTTTTAGGAGTACCCTAGTCAGTACCTGCTCTGTGTCATGTCACAGTATACTGGGCTGCCCACAAGCCCAGTATGAGGCTAGGACAGTTTGTATCCATTGCCCCTTGTCCTGTCACTGGACAACTCTGAGAAGAGTCTGGTTCCATCCTCCTGATACCCTTTAGATATTGATCAGCACTAATGAGATCCCCCCCTCAATCTCCTCTTCTCCAGGCTAAACAGCTCCAGCTCTTCCAGCCTGAGATAGGTGTTTCAGTCCCCTCTCATGCCCTGTATAAATCTGTGGTATCCCTTTATCCAGAATATCACATGAAGTTCTGCTCTCCTTTCTTTACCTCAGGGAGGGTGTAGGGTTGGAGACCTCACCTGAAGTGCTGTGTCCAGCTCTGGGGCCACCAACACAAGAGAGACATGGGCCTGATGGAGTGGGTCCAGTGGAGTCCATCAGGATGATCTGATATCTGGAGGACCTCTCCTATTGGGAGAGATTGGGAGAGTTGGGGATGTTCAGCCTGGAGAGGGAAAGTTCCAGGGAGACCTTATAGCTGCATTTCAATATCTGAAGGGGACCTGCAGGAAGGCTGAGGAGGGACTGTTTAGAAGGGCTTGTAGTGATAGGATGAGGGGCAGTGGTTTGAAACTGGAGCAGGGGAGATTTATGTTGGACATAAGAAGGAAGTTCTTTACAATGAGAGTGGTAAAATACTGAAGCAGGCTGCCCACAGGGCTGTGGTTGAGGCCCTGTCTCTGGAGACATTCAGGATCAGACTTGATGTGGCCCTGGGCAGCCTGATCTAGTTGGAGATGTCCCTGCTGACTGCAGGGGGCTGGACATGATGACCTTTGAGGGTCCCTTGCAACCCAATGCAATCTGTGAATCTGTGGAGAGGACTCGGAGAGCAATGAGCAGGACAATCAAGCAGTTTCCATAGGAAGAAAGATTAGGTAGACTGTGAGTCTCTAGGTATTAGAAGAGGTGTCTTGGGAGAGGATAACAAAGATCTGCACTACAAGAAGTCAGTCACCAAAGGCAGCTGTTCCAGATCCAGCCTGGGCCATAGTAGAGAGGCAGCTCTCAGCACACAGCAGGTTCTCCTGAGGCTAGGAAATACCAGGGTCATGGAGACACCTCCCAGCAGCTGGCAGTTCTCACAAGAGATGCTTGAGCAGGCCTGGGTGCTGCCAGAGCAGCCCTCTTCAAGCCTATATGAAGTGGCCTGTGGAGTGCTGTGAGCAGCAGGTGGTGCAGCAGTTTGTGCCCAGGGAGGGGGCTGTCACCCTGCCAGCTCAAAAGTTCTCTGCCATAACACTGGGCACTCTCCTCAGAGTTAAAACCCAGGTTTTGACAGAGTAACATGTCTGATGCATCCACCCAGACAGAACTGGGAAGGGAGGAGACACCAGTAGAGATGGTGCCCAGACTCTTCTCCTGGAGAAAAGGCAAGTACCAGCAGGAGATGTGCACAGGAAACAGTTAAAAGGCTGTGCAGAATTAGAGGGACAGAGATGGAGAGAGAAGTTTTTTCAGAAACATGTCCCTGTGTAAGACACCACAAGGAATGAGACACCTTGGACTCTGGAGATGTACAAAAGCAGGACTCTGCTTCAGTTCCCACCCATGGGTGTTACAACCAAAACCAGAAGGTACTAATGTCACCCTCATATACAAGAAGGGATGCAGGAAAGAGGATCTAGGAAATTACACACCCATTAGTCTTCAATTCCTGGGAAAGTCATTGAACAACACTTTGTGGGGGCTATCACAAGTCAAATCAAGCACATGGTTGGGAAAAGCCAGCACAGATTCACCAAGGGCAAATTGTGCTGATCACCACCTACAACAAAGTAACCTGACTGGTTGATGTAGGGTGAGCAGTGGGCAGTGTCTACCTGGATTTCTGCAAGGCTTTTGATAGTGTTCCCCACAGCCTCCTCCTAGAGAAACTGAAGTATTATGGTCCAGGCAAGTGGTCTGTGTGGTGGTGGGGAATGGGCTGGTAGGCTACACCCAGCAGATGCTCGTAAATAACTTTTGTCAAGCTGGCAACTTGACACAACTGGGGTCCCCCAGAGATCAGGACCAGACCCAGCTGTGTTCAACATCTTCATAAGTCATCTGGATGATGGGATCAAGTCTGCTGCTGATGGTGTCAAACTGAGTGGGGAAGTGGCCCCTTTGGAAGGGAGACCCACCTTGCTGGAAAACCTGGACAGGCTGAAAGAAGGCTAACAAAAACCTTATGAAGTTCAGCAGGGACAAGTGTAAGGTTTGCTTCTGGGGAAACATAATCCAGGAGTGCAGCACAGGCTGGGATCTACCTGGTTGGAGAGCAGCTCTGTGGAAGGGAACCTGGGGTTCCTGGTGGACAGCAAGCTCAATATTCATGCACAGTGTGCTGTGGTAGCAAAATAAGGTGTTTACCAGCTTAGGCATTCTCTTTCAATACTGTAAAATGATACAAATGTTCCTTGTTTTGTCTGGGTTTTTGTTTGTGTGTGTTTGGGTTGGGTTTTGTTTTGTTTCATTTAATTTTGTTTTGTTTTATTTGGGTGTCAAACCTCCCTCAAGAAATAAAGGCTTTCTTGGCTGGGATAATGAAAGGTAATGGCCAGTCATGTGAAGAGCTAGTACACCAGGATGGGTTTTGCATAGTAGGACTAGATCCCCCCAGCTATCAGGCAGCACCAACAGGAAGAAGGAGAACCTACAATAATGATAGTTTGCCTCAGGCTCATTAAGAGAAAAATGACATTGTTTTCAGAACTGTGATAATCTGCATAATTGGGATTTACCATCTCTATTTTTTTGTTTTCTAAACAAGATTGAGCATCTATTTAGTATCTCTCTAATATATTCTATGTTGAAAGGTCTTGGAAGATTTTGAGTGATTGCTTTCCTTTCTTTGAACATACAGACTGCATTTTAAAGTAGGAGAGTGGATATCCGATGTGTGTTTTTTTTAACTCCCCAATTTAACCCAAATGAAGTAAAAAGTTTGCCTTATCAAAAGGATGTAGAGTTACACATTCCCAGAAGAATGTGTTTCCTTTTCTTGAGGTTTTAGAAGTTGAATCCTTGAGGGAAGGGAATACTACGTCAAGTTCCTTTCCCAGGAGACAAAATGCTGCCTTATCTTCTGCATTTTTCTTCAGATTTAAAAACAACCAGCTGCTGTCTTCATTTTTTTTTTTTTTTGCCACTTGAGCTAATGCTAAGTAGTTTAACTAAACCAATGAATCACTCACACTGTATTTTTTTTTCTTGAAAGTCTATAGTTATTTCATTAATTTCTGGATTTATTAATTTCAGAGTTGCTTCTCCTGCTACAAGTACCAATTTAAAAGATGTAGAGTTAAAGTGGGAGGTAGGGCCAGCCTGCTTTTCTTGGAGTTTGGTTGAGAAACCTGCCACCTTTAAGAACAAACTGGAGAAATGACTGTTGTAAAAGATAATTTGCTATAAGATTTTTTTTTTCAGTGTGGGTAATACAGTGAAAGGAGATTTAAATCAAAGTTAAATGGATGTAAAAACCAAGCTCCAGTGCTTTCAAGAAATCACTTTATAAGTCAGAAGTAGGCAACAGTGTGTCTTGCATAGATCATATAATCATAGAATCACAGAATCAAGAAGGCTGGAAGAGACCTCAAAGATCATCGAGTCCAACCTGTCACCCTAAACCTCATGACTATTAAACCATGGCACCAAGTGCCACGTCCAATCCCCTCTTGAACACCCCCAGGGATGGTGACTCCACCACCTCCCTGGGCAGCACATTCCAATGGCCAACCACTCTCTCTGTGAAGAACTTTCTCCTCACCTCCAGCCTAAACCTCCCCTGGCGCAGCTTGAGACTGTGTCCTCTTGTTCTGCTGCTGTTTGTGAAGAGAATACAAAACATGAAATGTCTGTAGATCATCTTATCTCAAAGATAAGCACCACTTGGGCTGTAGGAAACTCCATGGTTTGTTGAATAATGATATAGAATCTGACAGTTTTCAAGAATCTGGTCTGATGCCCCTCAGACCTGGTGGAAGTCTGCTAGAGCCCTCACTACAGGCAGGACTGGCCTAGAGGCAGTGTTTTCCTGTCTTACATAGTGTTATTTTACAATCTGCTAGTGCTTTAACATCTAACCTTTCCTAGCAAGGAGAAAATTGAGCTCTTATCCAGGGGTGTCTTTTAAAAGCTAAGCTTTGTTCAGGAGTTACATGTATTCCTGAAATCTCAGATATGAAAAATGCAGTGAAAGATGCTTGTTCACTGGAGATACTCTAAAGGTGAAGGCTCTGATCATTTGGTTTAGGCTTTTCCTGGGTTTTGCCCAGAAGTGGTAGCTGCTGCTCAGTGCTTCCTACGAGTGTACCTTTGTAGCTTGTTAGACAGGGAATGGCATGGCTTTCAAATCGAATCTCATTTTACTCATGAGCACACTCGGGCATGGAAAGACATAAGTGAGTTGCCTGAGGTCATGCAGAAAGTCTGATGGCCACAAACAGAGTTAGGATCTCAGATTTCTGTCCTAAAATGAATAGCAGCTCCTTATTCCACGGAAACAAGAAATGCTTTTATCACTGAGGGACAGGAGCATGTCCTCCCAGGCATTTTTTCCCTGCCCTTATTTTTTTTTTCTCCTAATGGTAGTAAAAGTGGATTGTGGGCTTACAGTTTAGTTTCTTCTCTGTGACATAAATATCTGTAGTCTAATCCTGCAAATGCTTGCTGACATGAGCAGGCCACAATCAAATCATTTTGCTGCCTATAAAGAGGGAATTTTGTATTTACCTGAATTCTTTAAGTCTTAAATTGTGACTAAATGTGCATCTCATTCCTGTTAGAGTGCCAGGAAGGCTCTGGATTGGAGAACAAGCAATGGTGACATCTAGGTTACACAACAGGGATGACTTGGACAAAAACCTGACTTACGTATGTGATCATACAGTGAGAATGGTCATTAAAAGCATCCATCCCTGGAGTGGAATTGAGGTGAGGATTTTGTATTTGCTAGTGTTAGGGCCACGGTGGTACACTTGGGGATGCTGCTGTAGGACTCGCTAAGATCTCGTTGCAGCTTTTTGTATTCCCATGGCTCTCCCTATTTTCAGCAGTGGCTGGAAGGGTTCAGCAGGTCTTGGAGAAGGATTCTAATGAATTTGGCATGGCTACTGTTATGTAGAGGGCCTCTAGCTTCTGAAACAGTGCTCCTGTTGAACTAGATGAGGCACTGTCACTGCTAGTAACTGGGCAGTTGATATGCAGCTGGCTGTTTGTTGGAACAAGGTATGCTTCTCCCCCTCTATTTTCATCCAGGTCCAAGACATTTTAGATGTATCCTTTCTAAAAGAGCCTTTGAAAACTTGACTTTATGAAGACAAGCTTAAAGCTGGGGGCTGAGAGTGCCTCAGTGGCAGGGGTTGATGAGGCCTGGCTGGATGTGGTACTTGCATAACTTTAGCTCTTTTGGGTCCAGTAGGTGCCTTATCTGTGTGACTACTAAGAAAGCTCTTATTTCAGAGCTATGTCATCAGAGACTAGTTTGCTGTGAAATGATCCTTGGGTTTGCTACAGATTCTGTGGCTTCTTTTGGCAATACCTGAGTTTTCTAATCTTTACAAATGATAAGTGCAAAAGTAGAAACTCTGACTGGACTGTATTCCTTGATTTCTTCATTCAGCTTTCTGTGATTCCTCATACTTCAAATTATTTTGCTGGTTTCTAGGGAAGGACAGCTTTTACTTTCCTTGCCATTCCAAGCCCAGCTCTTGCTGATTTATTTCCATTGCCAGGTTTCTGTATTCTGCTGGGTTTGCTGTGGCCTCAAATGTACTGTTTCTTTGTCTGCACTGCCTTCTGGTGAGAGTAGGAGCAGTTGTGTCCACCTCATTCTTCCACTCAAACTTAGCCTCTTAACGTGCATGCTAAATCTGCCAGTGCAGTTGTGCCTATGTCTGCAAGGGAGAGGTATCCTACTGGGCAGGGTGTTCTTTCTTTTGTGTTCTGTCACACCTGCTGCAGAGAGAGCAGGGCATTAATCCTCTGTTCTCTTGGGCACTCAGCATCTACACCTTCCCCCTCAAACCGCTCGAGGCTTTCTCAGCCAATGGTGCTACAGTGTAGTAGGTGTATGCATTATAGTATTGCCACAGAATTCCCTCATGGTTATGAAGGAAGAAAAGAACCTATTTGGATAAGTCTAATAACACTTAATGCTTGTTTAAAGCCTATGGCTGCTCTAGCTAGAGCTTGGTACATGAAATGTAATAACTCTGATTTTTTTCCTGGTTTGAAGCAAGCTAACACG
Organism: Indicator indicator; assembly: GCF_027791375.1. Lineage (NCBI taxonomy): Eukaryota > Metazoa > Chordata > Aves > Piciformes > Indicatoridae > Indicator > Indicator indicator. The sequence goes on from NC_072020.1 coordinate 10,441,498, forward strand.
AACATCTGTAACAGCACATCTCACACAACAAGAGAGCATGAATCTTCTGAATGCATCCCAGGGAAGCATTTCTCAGTATTACACATAAGCAATACCTGACTTAGGCAAAGCATATATCCTGTGCTTGAAAACTCCATGTCCTGCAGCCCGTGTTTGAAGAATGCTCGCATCAGGCATGCTGTTATCTCTGAACTCTTGGGACTGCTGTGATGTTAGTTCACCATTCTAAAATAGAATTCAGGTCTTAACAAAAGCAACTTACTAATTTCTGAATCCCATTCCCATATTCCAAGCAGATTTGTATGCCAACCCAGTTTGGAGCTGAGTATAGCTTTCTGTGACAGCCAAGGATAAAATTAAGTTTCACTCACCTTCAATAAATGGTATTGCTGTCTGGCCAGATGATACCTATCCCAGTGGATGTCTTTGTCTTATCTTTAAGTCAACAGTCTCTCTCACAAACATTAAATCTCATCTAAATGAGTTCTAGGAAGCCCTGGAGGGATGAACAGGAGGGAAGATGGTGTGTTGAAGTGGGATCTGTAGGAGTGACCACGGGGAGAAGCTGCTGATTCTATGATTAGCTCAGGTTTGATTTCCAATAAGAGTAGCCTGAGGTTAGATCTCACATCAAATACCACTTGACAAACCTTTAAGTGCTCCAGCAGCCAAGTGAAAGAACAGGCTGGCACAAAACTACCTGTGTGGTACTGGTGACTAATACAGTATGGATGATCATTTCTCTCTGGGTACCTATCTCTAAGCACAGGAACCAGTCTCCTTATGCTTTGCACTGTAGTAAAATTGACCCTTATTGACCCTTCAGTGGTTTTGTGCTAAAGATGGGCTTTGGGTGCCTGGCAAAATGAAGGGATTTCTTTTCACAGCACAATGATCCTAAATATTGGCCAGCACTTTAGCACAAGTTTGGAGATCTCTAAAACATTGCCTGCAAAGCTAGAAGGGCCAAGGGGAAGTGGAGAGATTCAGACTGGACGTGAGGAAGAAGTTCTTCCCCATGAGAGTGGTGAGAGCCTGGAATGGGTTGTCCAGGGAGGTGGTTGAGGCCCCATCCCTGGAGGTGTTTAAGGCCAGGCTGGATGAGGCTCTGGCCAGCCTGATGTAGTGTGAGGTGTCCCTGCCCATGGCAGGGGGGTTGGAACTGGATGATCCTTGTGGTCCCTTCCAACCCTGACTGATTCTATGATTCTAGGAACTGATGAAGAAGAGTTAGCATGGGGGAGGTTTTCTAATCAAGAAAATTAATCAGCACATCTCTACCTTACAGGCAGAGAAGGTAAAGAGCCTGACCTGGGATCTTCCTGAATTTGTAACTCTCAAGAAATGCTAATCTGAGTTGCCCCTTAAAGGAGAGGTACATTTCTACCTGCAAGGTAGAGAACAGAAGCATTTTATTTGAAGTTAGACATTTTAGCCACAAAAATGAATTTCTGAGTGATAGTTCAACTGAAAATAATACTGTGACTAAATTACAACTTGTTGGCTCTTCAGATGCACCTAGAATTTAATTACTAAGGGGGATTGCATGATTTCTTGGCTTTAACAGAATAACACTAAGCTGGCAACCTCTACCTTACTGTGAATTCTAGGAAGACAATAGTGAACACAGGCAAGAAGGGGACAACTTGATTTTTTTACAAATGAGCATGTTTCAAAGTCCATAACTTGCCACAACTCCTACAATTGCTAAGATGCTAGCTTCAGAGAGATATGAGCATGGCTAGCTTTAAACACAGGAGAGCTGATAATAGTAACAGCTCAAAAATCTAATCAGAGGTCATTAGGGAAACAGATAAAAGGTTTTTTTAGGATAAAAATATGGAATGGGGGAGACCCTAGCATCGATCTCTTCTCAGTATTTGAACTGGGTGGATATGCAGGTTTTTGGAAGCCTAAAAGTGCCCTGCTAATTTGCAGCAATCTCCATTTTGACTTGGTGACTGAAAAAGTGCTAGCTCTTGGCTGTCACCTCACACAGATCTGGCTTTATTTCTAATAACTGGATATTCTAAAGCAGCAGATTTGGTCTTATGCTCTACTTATCAGTTAAGATACACTCGGCCAAGATGACGGACAATTGGCAGAAGTATGCTTGTGGAGGAGGAACTTAAAAATGAATACGTTTCAAATAATAATCCAACATGCTTTAAGCTTTGGGAAGTGAAAAGACTTCCCTCTTGAGTGGTGTGATCAGGAATTTGCAGATGCTTATGTAGGCAATTTAATTTGATTTGTATTTTGAATGTCGTGATTTGTATTTTGAATGGCAGAGACCTCGTGAGTTCTACGCATCACTTAAGTAGGTCACCACTCTGTGGACATCACTGAGTCTTGTTGGAGATGATCCCTCCTTACTGCAGGAGACTCAAAATACCCATAGGAATTGCCATACCTGTGATTATAGTAGTCTGGTCATTCCTGGGAAAGCAATTGGATTATTTCCATTCGGAACTGTTCTCAGGTTTCTGATTTAAGAACATTAATCTGCTTGGAAGAAGAAAATACTGGTCCCCAGGACGTGAGGTGCATGGATATGTCTTACATGAAGTGTAAGGTGTGTAGGTGCTAAAACCCTGCATTTATTTCTTTTCCTCTAAATACTTAGATAAATAAGAGGAGACAGTCTCTGCCTAAGCAGAGTTCAGTAGTAAAAACCAGCTCTGACTCGGATTCCTCCATTTTATTTCAGATTCAGGGATTTTTAAATTTTTAATTTGTTTTCCCTAATGAAGCACTTGTATCAGCATCCAAAGATACCACTTCAGATCAGATGTGCTAAATCCTGTACAGCAGCTCATGGTACAATAATTTCTCAGATCTGAATTTATTGGAATAACTCATGCACAAAACTTGAAGTTGGGGCCCTGTTTCTCAGCTCTGTTAAGCAGTGTGACAGGCTGGCTTCAGTGGAGAAGCCTCAGGCTAAGCTCATTTGTGAGGGTTATCCTTGCTCACTTGGGCTGCCTGCACAGCTGCAGTGAGGGCTAATTCTGCAAGTGAAGTTGTGGCATCAACACAAAGGCAGGAGGATGTGAATAGAACATCCAGCACTGGTACAGAGAGGCTCCCACAGTGTCCCACTCAAAATGCAGGGGCACCCACTGTGAGTAACATAATTTATCAGGGCAGGGAAGCTCGATTGCTGCTTGCAGGAAAGAACCTGGAAGTGGACAGAGGTTTTTAAGTAGGCTGTGAAATGCTCCTGCTGGCCTTTTCGGCAAGGAGGCAGAGATGGGAAATCCCAGGAGTAGTCCTGGGACTGGGTAGGGAAGGGAGGTGGCAGCAGGGTTGGAAAGAGCCTAGTGTTTGTAATTTACTAAACGTTTCTGTGAAGGACTTGCTAATCTTTGAGGGAATGAAAGCTGTGCTTGAAAAAAATATTTTCTGCTGTAACAAGTGTAATGTCTAGAGTTGAGAAGAAAGGGGAAACACTTCCAGGAAATATAATTAAACACCAGAAGTCTCACCAGCAGTAGTTTCTCCATCTTCCATCCAGACAGTACTTTGATAATTGTATTTCAATTTCACTGCTAAATCAAGCATTTGTGAAAACTGAATCAGCCCCAGAAATCATGAGCGAGTTTAAAAATACACATGCTTTTTCTTTCTTTCCTTTTTTTTAATTTTAACTTTGGTTTTCAGACCATAAATCATGTTAATTTGGCTTGCGCTGCCTTCCCTCTTACAAATAAGGGCCAAAAAATAAAAATAGAAATCAAAATCCCTTAAACCCAGAAAGCTGATATTTTCCCAGCAAGAGCTGCCACTTCAGGAAAAACTTGCAAATATTACAGACTTTAAAAATGCAAGTGCTGGAACAAAAAACTGGTCATATCAGTTCATGGCTTCAAGTTAAGAATGGAAAAACTGTCCAGGTGAGTCAGCATGGGCACTGCATAGTTTGGGGCAGGATTAGCCTTTCCTAAACTTCTGTGCATGTGCAGTTCCACAGAAATGTAACCACCTCAGAAAGGAAATGGGCTGAAAGAAGGCAGTGTATTTTTTAGTTACCTTTGAAATAGAGGATATGTAGGAGTTGCACTCACTAGGCTTTTAAAATAGATCTTAGATCTCCTTAAAGGCAAGCTGCAAGGAGGTTTAGAAGCTATTTTTAAACCAAGCTTTTTCTTAGCATCTTATGAGCCATTTGCCACCTAGTCTCATACACTTCTGGGGCTTGGGAGAGGCTTCCTGAGGCTGCTGGCACTCTCCACACATCTACTTTCTACATTATCTGGATGCAAATTCAAGCTTTAAGAACAGAGATCTCAAATACCTGTGGGGCTTCATGTACCTAAATATCTTTACTCTTTTTCTCTTCATTGTTCTTTCAGAAACTTCTGAAGCTTATACTGGTTGCAAGGGCCTGGCTTTTATTCTTGAAGACTTCTGGCCATCATTTTTTGCCTGTTACACTTGCAGTTGAGAACGTCTCTTCAAGTTCATGTGCATGGATAATTTATAATGTGAATTTTCAGAATTCAGTCAATAATTCTCAAGTTTTGCCAGTGTTTGTGAATGTTTCATATGGAGATACTTTGATATGCTGTTTTATTAAATAGGCAATTTTCCCTGCTATTTTTTTCCCCTGTGATTCCTTTGATATCTGACTATTTTTCTGGAGTTCTTTTGAATCAAAGTGTGCACTTCTAATTTCTAAAATGCAGTGAGCTACACACATGTATTTCTTTTTCTCTCACCTTTTCCTGTTATCAACCTGGCCTCAAGCTGCTAAGTGAAGAGGGGTGCACGTTTGTTCTACATCCACTGTTATGACAACTGGAAGGCTTTGGTCATTATTTCATAAGGTCTTTTTCTGTCTGTTTGATGAAGCCTAATATGGTCTTTCACAGATGTAATAAAAACCCCAAGGATATAATCTTGATCTTTAATTCATATCCCTTTAAAAGGGTCTTTCCTCCTCTCTCTTGAATACAAAAGCCTGATAGACTGGATGCTGAGTGAAAGTGACAGACTGAGGTTTTCTGGTCCTGAGGGGCACCAGAAGGAATTTGCTAGAACTTCAGCAGTGCTGGACCATACTTTCTCTTCTCTGCTGAGATGTGTTTTGGTTTGCAGCCTCATGGTTTGCCTGGGTTGCCAAGACCTCTTGCTGACCTGTTGGCTCCAGCTATCCTGACTGATTTAAATTATTAATTTATAAATTAAAAAGAAATTACCCTAATTTAAAAATATGTCATCGTTTAAATATTTAATTAGAAAAATATAGGTAGAACAGAAATAACATTTGCATTTTAACCCATGACAAATATAACATCTCCAAGGACATTAGAGTGCTACTGGCAAGCTTGTGCAAGATTGGCCAATGTTACTTATTTTTCAGTTGCTGTTTTGGTCTGGGTTTCACTTTTTATATTGCTGATTGAAAACAAGAGAAGTAGATAAGGATTTCTGACAAAATCAGCATGCTCTTTTTAACTGGAGACAATCACAAGGTTTACAATCATTTATACGTTCAGAGCTATACTTGGTGAATCTCTGCAGAGGTCTCTTGCAAGAGCTGAGGCAGTCTACAAGAGAAATTTGTGGTGCTCAGAGCCAGCAGCAGCACTTTTGTGATCCAGAGTATCATGGCTGGACTCCTAGTACTCATCATGGTTTCATGTACGATTACCGTGTGCTCACTTTTCATGTGTTTCTCTTATCCATTCTCAAATAAAAATCATAATCATCATCATAATAAAAGATGATATTTCTGAGCAGCTAATAAATGTACTGATTTCCAATAACATCCTTACTGTAATGCTTCTTTCAGATTTAGGTCTGTGGTCGGTTGAAATTACCCCCCCAAAATAAAATTGCCAGACCAGCTCAGTGGAAGCAAATGAAGCTCTATTTACAAGCAAAACCACAATCAAGAAATATGGAATGCAACTACTATGTACAAAATATACAATATTTATAGTTTACAAACAGCACAAGAACCCCCTTGGACAAAACCAGGGGGCTACTGCTCCCTTCCCCCCTATACAAGGTAAAAGAGAGAGAAGAACAGAGAGTAGCTTGCTAGTACTCAGCCACAACAAAGAAACACAGCCAAGGTCAGTAACAGCTAAGCAGAAGCACCAGCCAGTATCTGCTAGAGCAAGGAAGCTGAAAAGAGAGTTGACACAACTACCTTGATGTTAGCAATCAGCCCAATGGGTTTATTTAGACCTTATCATTATTTTCCCTTTTCCATCCAATGGTAATTTATTTGCATTCTACCACTTTTCTACTGTGATACTCAATCTGTGGAAAATCTTCCTAGGCATCTGCCTAAAAGTACCACAAGGTCATGTAGCAAGCTTAGAACTACTCCAAGCTGATACACTTTCTGGCTTCATGTATGTCCAAGGCCAAGGGCAGCTTCATGCTGAAGCATCCTAAGCTCATTCAGGTGCTTCAATATAGTTTGCATAACTAATCTAGTAACATGTGAAGAATGTTGTTCAACTTTTACTATGTGTTGAAGGAGTATTTGCAAAACTAAGACTTGGATCAAAACAAAAGGCCAGTGTAGTGATTTTTTTTTTCTTTTTAGTAGCACTCTCAAGAAGTTTGTTCTCCTGTGGTTAATCTAACTGCTTTTTGAAGGCTGCAGGGTTCTGCTCAAGAAAACACTGAAATGCAATTTCCTTCTTTTGTTATATCATTGCAGTGTGTAGGTATTAATTTCAACCTAATGCATAAAATGTCACTTTAAAATATGTGTAAATTAATCTTAAATGGAGGGAAATAAAGATTTTAATTTCTCTTGCTCTGTACAGTAAAAAAAGTGAACTCTGTCTCTTGGCCATGTAGATAAGCTAAGCTGGCAGGAGCAGTCCCTGGCTCTGACAGTCACTGTGCTGGAAGTTGGTGGCAGTATCTTAGGATACTGCCAGGATCTCTTACTCCTTTCTAGGAATCAGTTATTGGTCAATAGAAGGTGGTCATTGGATTAGGTGACCCTAATGTCAGAGAGCAGGCACTGACCAGGGGGGACCTGACTGAATACACTGCAGCAGCCTAGAACTTAAGAGCTGCTGTTATGAAGGATATGAGGAAAGTTCAAGCAGCTGAATGCAAGCTCCAGCTGCCATTATCACAAGATCTTCTACAGCTCTACTTGGAAAGCAAGAGTAAAAGCAAGGACTGTTCAGTGAGGACAGAGCAACTGTGATGCTGGCAAGGATGGTCCTGCCATTTGTCAGAATGTAGGATGTCCATCCAAAGGATGCTGAGAAATTGGGAGACAGGAGAAGAGCAATGAGTGACAGGAGGGCTAGAGGTTAAGATTTATAGTCTTGGAGCTTAGTTTCTTCAGCTTAGTGAAGGTTAAGAGAGATCAAAAGTAGAATTGGAGGACTCTTAAGTGTAGCAAACAAGACTGTAAGAACTGTCAGCAGCAGCAGCTGCATGTATTCCAGTTCTGAATACTGCTGATGGGCAACCTGTTGTGAAATCTGTTGAGCATCTTTAAGTGAAGAATCAATGCTTGTCTGAAAGATTAAACTCTAATTTGAACATGAAACAATTCAATTAAGTCAAATGACCTATTATGCAGGAGGTTGGATAAGAGAATTAAGAAAGCTTGATATTATAATATACATATCAACGCACAGCTCTGCACAGGTAGACTCTGACCAGGTGAATATTCCTCATCTGTTTCACTGGCAGGTAAACTGAGCTGTGTGAAGCTGCCTTAAGCATTACTGATGGGAGATGGACAAGGAATTGCTACTACTCAGAACAGCTGAAAGCAGACTGAAGAGGTTATTATTTTCCCTCTCTGGTGTTTGTCTTATCCATGCTGTGCAGTGGCAGCCACTCCACTACTCTCCAGTAGTAGAGGCTGGACCTCCTCCTGAGCCTTTCTCTTAATATTCCTCTTCTGTTCCAAAATGACACCAAGTTAGAGTGCAGTGGTTTGAAGACACATGCTGGGGATCATGATCAGGCATAAAAATACTGATACTTGGCAGTATTTGTTTTATTGGGATAGGGAAGACAATAGGACAGGAGGAAGGAATCCCTAAGAAATCCCTCTAGTGTCTGCATTGCTTCCAATAATTATTGCTCAGGTATTACCCTGGAGATTTCTCTGCAAGAATCAGAAGTGGTTGAAAATCAAGTGCTAAAAATTGTTAGGAAAGGAGCTGTGAGCACACCCAGCAAATGTCACCAGGCCACTAGACAAACTGTGGTGTGCCTGCAGGCTGTGTGCAGAACTGCAGAGCTTGCCACTCCTCTCATCTGAGAAGACAGTTGTTGGAAAAGGTATGGGAAAGGCTCTTCAGGATTGCTACAGAATTGCTTTCGTTTGAGTGAGGTGCTAATTGAGATTCTTCAGTTTTCTCTCCCAAGATGAAGAAAGGATATGCTACAGGCTTAGTCGTGGATGGATTGGAAAGTCAGTGGTGAATGTCTACTGATTATGTGCTCACAAAGCTCTTCTGATAGAGAATGGCTTCGGAAAGGAAAGTACTTTACCAGGGAGGGCATAGGGAAGTGGTAGAACTTGTTGGTGGAGGATGCTGTAGAAGCCAGAAGTACAGAAAGGTGAAGGAAAAGGAGTGAGAGAACCAGAATAGCAGCAGCAGACATTGGACATAACTGTGTCAACACAGATTCTTCTTCTTTATTTTTATTTTTATTATTTTTTATTATTATTTTTTTTTTTTTAAACTCCAGAAGTCCTTGAGCTCATTACTGCTCAGGGGCCACACTAGGGAAAAGGTTACCGTGCATTTGCCCTGCTGCTTTCCTTTTTTCCCAAAGCAATGGTCTTAAGCTGCAATTGATGGGGAGGAGCTGCTCTCTGCTGCCCCTGTGAAGTCCCAGTGGGGGAAGGGAGCTGGTAGGTCAGGGAAGTAACATGGCTATCAGGGCACAGTGGGAGCAGTGGAAGATACTACCTTGCTCTGAGGTCTAAAGGAAGGATCTGTGGCCCTGCCTGAGTATCTACCACTGCTGAAAAAAACAGGATACAGGTGGATGTTTTTTGTCCCAATATGACTGTCCTTAGGACCTTTTCTCTAGCATGCTTGGGTGAAGTCAGTCTTGTAGGGCAGCTTCTGCCAGTGGGAGAAGCTGCAGTGGACCACTCTACCAGAGAGACAGTGTGAACTATTTCAGGAAAAGGGTGAGGTCAGAACCCCTCACATGTAAATCGGATACATGTTTCTCAAATACTCTGCCAATAAAAAGAATTTCTCCAACTGATTTGGTTTTCTTTTTCAAATGTGACTTTTAAATGAAATTAATTGTTCTTGAGTACAGATTTGGTCTGTATTGTCTCCAGCATCCAACCTGAAATCACCTTCCTGGAGATCCTTCTATTTAAATCAACATAAAAGGGCAGATCCTTGGCTAATACGGATTATTAATTCCATTAATGAATGAGTTGCAGAGCTGGCCTAATATGCACGGAGTATCATGGTGGTTTTCCAAGTAAATTGTCTGGATTTCTTGCTAAGATTTTTTTACCTTAGGGAGTTTCTTCTGCTTTTGAAGCACTGTATCCTCTTCTGGTAGTGGCAGCTTCCCATCTTCTGCATGTGTGGCTGGCTCAGTCTATTCGCTCCCCATCTCTGCTGATGTCATGAGCCATGCTTCTGTAAACTTGCATTATTTTGGGACAAAGGATGTTGGTCTCAGGAAAGGAAAATCACAGAATCAGTCAGAGTTGGAAGGGACCACAAGGATCATCTAGTTCCAACCCCCCTGCCATGGGCAGGGACACCCAACACTAGATCAGGCTGGCCAGAGCCTCATCCAGCCTGGCCTTAAACACCTCCTGGACAACCCATTCCAGGGTCTCACCACTCTCATGGTGAAGAGCTTCTTCCTCATATCCAGTCTGAATCTCCCCACTTCCAGCTTTATTCCATTCCCCCTAGTCCTATCACTACCTGATATCCTAAAAAGTCCCTCCCCAGCTTTCTTGTAGGTCCCCTTCAGATACTGAAATGGAGAACTAAATCTGAAAATATTTTTCTTGTAAGCTGCAGTTTATGTTCTGGATGTACGCTGCTCATGACGTGGAAAAACTAGCTGTTTCTGTTCCCACTCAAAAAGGGGACTTATTTCCAGCAGCAATTCTCCTTGGCTTGGTGACTAAATCTCCCTGCAAGCTCAGAAAGGACAAGATTTCCTGCACAACTGCATTCTGAACCAGCCTAGCCCATCACTGAGTTGCCCCTCGTGACAGCAAATGTCAGAATAAATCTCTTTCCCTTTCACTGGAAACAAATTCTGGCACAAAAATTCCAGAAACCAATTGCATAAGTGTCCATGTAAATCCTCTCTTTTTATTAATCAACCTCTTGCACCTAAAAGCTGAATTAGACTTCTTGAGCTACCAAAAAAACCTAACAACCACAAACCCAAAAACCCCCTTGGAAGCTTACAGCTACTGTCACTGCTGTGAAGGCCACGAAAAAAGGTCACTGGCTTGGCATAGCTGCTCTGCTCTTCCAGGAAGCCATGCTTTTGGGGCTGCATATTTTTAGACATGACCAGAAACAAAACCTTGTGCTACAGAAGAAAACAAGACTGCAGTAATGAGGGACAAACCAATGTGCTGCTCTAACCTTGCCTGTCGGTGCTTGTTAACCGCAACACTCAACTGCTGCTACAAGTTTTTAATCAGTGCTGAGTTCTAGGTGTAGGAATCTGTCCCAGGTTAATTAAATGCTTTGTTGCAATTCAGTGGCATGGTCCTTAGCTGCTCCAATGCTGCCACAAGTAATGTAGGACAGTGCTGGGCTAATGGAGGTGAGAATCTAATTATCTAAACCACACTTTTCCACCCAAGCTCTGTAAATGATGCCAAGAAAGGAACTGTCTAAGCTCACCTTTCCACAGAGCTAAGTAAATGGAATGATTTTTATTCTTCAAGATCTGCAAGATTAATTGCAGGCAATGAAGTAGCATTGCAAATCTATTGGTAATATATAGAAGTAAAGCTGAATGGTAACAGTTGTCTAAAGGAAATCACAGGATATATCATCAGCAAGTGATTAAGAGGGTGGGTGGTTCTTTCTGGTGACTTCTGTTTCCAAAACCTTGTATTCAGTGTCTTGGCTAAGAGGGATCCTTCAAAGTGCCTCACTTAGAGCATTCAAAGTGGTGACAGCTGAAAAGCTGGGTGCTGGGTTAGTGTTCAATGTCCTGACAGGACCAGGGGGTTTCAAAAACCAACACCACTATGTAAATCATTACAATGAGACGTTGCTATTCAGGCAGCTAGTGCCATTAAATCAAATCAAATCCAGATGTGGTGCCACATCCATCAAGAAGCTGGAGCAGGGTTCTTATAGGATAGTCCAAAAGTTTAAAGCACCACATGTTGTTTTTTAGTGTCAGTTGGACAGAACAGCTGCCCAGTGTGCAAGTATAGACATGTAGAGGAGGTGTAGGTTCTATTTAAGTGACTGCATGTCTTAGTCATGCAGTTGCCCATGAGAGGTCTTCAGAGACAGAGTTTTAAAATTAATCATCTTTTCAAAGAGGGACAGGAAACATCCTTTATTTTTGACAGGCAGCTAGGACTGCAGAGGTGTAGGCTGCATCTTACCAGTCTGAGAACAGTGTATCCTGGAGCTAATGGTATGGCTCAAAGGTGTGAAAGAACTTGTGACTTGTTACAGCAGCTCCTGTCAAACTACATTACTTGTGGTTCTCTTCTGTTGCTACATCTTCTGTAGGCAGTGAATGGGCAAAATTTACTTGAACTGCTGTAGGGAACAATAGACCTTAGAGTGCTAAGGCTGCATCCAGATTTATTCAGGCATAAACTAGAGCAGAGCTCCACCTCCAGAGCTTTGGAAGCTGTCACCCATTCAGGTCTCTCTCAAGCCTTCACATAACGTAGTGGTATAGAGCCTATTTTTCAAGAGGCTGCATGTGTTTGCTTTCCATGATCCAGAGGGAGCCTTTCCAAGGTGGAAAGGACAATTTAGTTCCCACACTCCTCAGTCTGGAGGAGGGCTTATGCAGAAGCCTGGTGCCTAATGTGTCAGTACTGGGGATGAGCTGTGGCATTGCATTAAAAGGTTCTGAGACTGTCAAAGACCTGAGGCTTTCTGCACTCTGAATGTGGTGGCAGGAGGTCTCTGTGCTTCTAGGTATCACTCAGTGAAGTAACTTATGTCCCTTTACATACCAGGCTTTGTTTGCACCAGTTCATTTTGAGATGGTGTGGGCAAATAGATCCAAATTTTGTCACAGTTTGAAGACACTTCTGATAATGGCATAAACAGATCAAAATGAAAGGCTATGACTGTGGAAATATTTGTCTTCTCAGGGGTCCTTCCCTTAAGGTTTTAAGTGAGAATCTGGCTCACAAATGGCACTTTTCAGCCCTGTATCTACAGCAGTTGCTACATATAACCTAGCTACCTTATGTCTGTACTGTGCTGTATCCTGGAATTGTGCATTACCTTCTTGTGCCTCCTGTGAGTTATGCTGGCATGATTTTTTTTTTTTAATAAGAATGTTTATAGCCTTCAAAACATTTCAGGATCACTAGAAGGATGAGGAGAGGCTCAGGAAGCATTGTTACAATACTTTTGGTGCATCCTGATACGAGTGGGGGTTGTGGACTGTGAAGAAGGGTTTGAAGAGACCAACACAAGCAAATTAGAAACTATTGCCCAAATCTGGAATGGGCCAGCTTGAGGTATGGGCAAAACCTACCTGCTGCATTTCTATCAGCCAGTGCTGTGATTGAGTATCCTTAACAAATCTGTGCCCTAAATATTGGACTCCTAGGTCTGAATGAAGTCTGTGCTTAAACTACATCAGGATGGATGGATAGCCAGATAAATAGAAAGGGCAATCTGTCTGCTTAGCCCTCTGCAGGCAGACTGAGATCTGCTCTACCTGTGCTCTAAACCATCTGGACATATCAAACTGATGCAAAGTCTCAGTGTTCCCAAGGCTGTCCAGTGCTTTGGCAGAATTTGTTATTGTGTTGTTTGACTTAACAGTAGCAGTGGGATTATGAGCTCAAGGCAAGTGGTTGGACTTGATGATCTCAAAGGTCTCTTCCAACCTCAATAGTTTTGTGATTCTGGCTTGGAGCTGGAGTGGAACATGGACTGGTCTGGGCAGCCCTGCTCCTCTGCTGAGCACCCTGCCAGACATGAGGAAGGGCAGATCTGAGCAGGAGAATCCAAACCTGTGTACCCTTTTCCACAGAAACACTCTGCATGCTGTGGGTTTTCAAAGCAGCTGTTGACATCCTCAGTTGTGTAGCTTGTGTATAAAGTACTGCACATGGGGGCTTTCAATCAGTGTTCCCAAACTCCAGAGCCAAACATGGCAGACTGTACTCTCAAATATGGTTGTCTCCTATTAAAGGAGGAAGAACAAGATAAGGAAATTTTGGATTTGCTTCCTGAAGAGTTGGGGTAAAGGCTGAAGAAGCTGAGGGCAGGGAGGGAGACTTGGGGCAAAAAAAGCTTAAACATAGGGATTTTTTTCCTAGCTATTAATGACAACAGCTACTGGAGGTTTTTAAAGCTGTCTGTATAAATGAGTAGCTGTGTAGGTTATGACAAATGTATTACAAAGTTGCCTTATGAGCCATTATTGGTCCATGTATGAGACATTATTGGTACGTTGCATTTTCATCAAAGAAGTAATAGAATGGACAAAAGTATCTGGTTATGGCTTGGACAATCTAGTGAGACAGCAAACTAACAGATATTGATGTGATGCATAACCTTATCTAGCAGAGATGAAGAACTGTAATTATAAATTGATTCCCACAGACAGTAGCTACAACATCTTAAAGTCCCAAAGAGGCTTCGCTTGTGGTCACAACCTGAAAAACAAAAGCAAGCCTGAAAGAGGTTTTTCCAACATGCTATCCATTCCTATGGCATTTTCGAGCCCCATCTGCTGTAGCAGTGCTGTTCTTCAGTGCATGTATACAGGGCTAAATCCCACTCCTCTTAATCACAACAGCAGTCCCACTGGTATCCACAAAGGATCTGCACCACTAAACTGGCATAGGAATTGTTCTGATTTCAGCAATTGTATGACCTCTTTGCAAACACTACATTGCAAGCTGGAAGGAACAGCAGATCTCCATATCCTGAGATATAGAAAGCACGTGCTGGAGGAAGAGGATGAGAAAGGAAGACAAGTGTCTGACTTGTATTTGTTTTGAAAAGACTAGGCAATAGTTTCAAAACTTTTTGGCTGTCTGACTTCAAATGCTATCTGAGGAAAATGAAATCTTTCTCAGAGGAATTGAAATTAGAATTTCTGTGCTCTTGTTCCAACTTGTTCTGCCAATTTTCTGTATGACCTTGGCTACAGTATGTTCTGCAGCACAGTCACTTACAGAAAGGATACTTAAACTGCTTGAGATGTTAACCAAAAGTCACATTACCATTTTTTTGCCCTCGCTTGACAGCTATCCATTACCTTAAAGCTCTGTGGGCTGGTTAGCACAGTATTCTCAATTTCTGTTCCAGCTTATCCAGCTGGAATGAACATGTACAAACTGATATCTTTGGATAAAAATGCTGACTTTGCCCTAAGTAGCTACTGAAATATTAAAGCCCTAACATTACATTTTGGGGAAATTTAGTTTTGGATAATGTGTATCAAAGCAACGAGAGTTTTGTACCCAGAGGCTACCTGGGCCATGAAATTTGTGAGAGGAAAAGGGCTAAAGAAGGTCTAAATGTCTTAAAATCTTACTTCAGCAACAGCACAGGGCAGGCAGCATTGTGACAAAGTTTTGCTTGGTTTGAAGGATGGCAGAACATGAAAAGGAAAACACAGATTCCTGATGTGATTGGCTGTCTTACTTTTTAAAGTCCAACCTAACCCCCACTTCAGTGGTTCCCCAGGTTTCTTGTAGGCCCTTTTCACCTATTTCCTGTAGTGTGAGGTGTCCCTGCCCATGGCAGGGGGGTTGGAACTAGATGATCCTTGAGGTCCCTTCCAACCCTAACAATTCTATGATTCTATGTCTAATGGAAGATGTCCCTGTCCACGGCAGGGGGGTTGGAACTACATGATCTTTAAGGTCTCTTCCAACCCAACCCATTCTATGATATCAGTGCTAACAGAATCCTTATTTTCCACATGAGTTTCCAAACATTTTTTGTCATTCCTGAATTCTCTAATCTCTCATTTTCATTTGGTATTCTTTTTAACACTAAAACTATGTGACTTTCCTCTTGGGACAATCAGAATGTGTATGCTGCTTACAGGGAATGGATTTGCAGAGGAGACACTCCAGAGGGAAATAGAGTAGATGCAGGACTACAGCAAAGCTGTTAATTTGCTCAGAGTGACATTCATGCAGTATTTCACAAGAAACACATTTAAACCACTAAGATACTAGAAGAAATTTTTGTAGTGCACACAGCAGCATGTACACTGCTGAGTCAGCAGGCTCAGTGACAATATCATCCAGCAGGTATTTCACAGAGCACTTTTATCCTTTGACAGGTTGCTTCCTGACCTGGTATAAGGCTGCTATAGAAGTACACTGGCCTTTCAGGCAGTGGATAGGGTTCCATGAACACTGTAGCATGCTGCCTGAGCACTGGCCGCTGCTTCTCCATAGCTATATCACTTACAATGTCATTTCCCAAGACTATGAACACTCTGCTCCTTCCTAAGTAACCTTTCCTTGCTGAGGTACATTGATTGATCCTTGAGTGAGTCAGTTCTTACTCACTCAGGATTGCTTAATTTATATTGGTTTGGCAAAGGGTTGCTCTGAGCTCTGTAGAACGAGATCCCCCTCCTGTTATAACACACCTGTTTTCTCAGGTATCCTACTGTCCCTGCCTTTAAGATATGGCATGACAGTCATATCTTAAAGGCAGCTCTTCACTGAGAGAACAGCTGCTACTTTAGTTCAATCTGAGTGCAAGAATTTTATGGATATGTGTACAGATGCAGGAAATGGCAGTGGCGTTCTCTACTGTGATCTGGAATTTGTCCATTAATGAAACATCAAGAACAGGATACAAACCTATTGAACAGACTGAAATCCAAGCTGTAGCCATAATGTGAGGTAATCAAGAAAATGATATAAAGGAAAGAGGATCAATAATTGGAAAACCTCTGTAGTCAATAAAATGTCACTGGTTTATACTTCACTTCATCAGCCCGTATTTAGGTGTAGAACTCCTGGCCTGGCTATCTCCATACGCTTAACAAAAGATTTTTTGACGTTAAGCCATCAAACAGTAAGCTTATCCCAAACTTAAATATTTTCTTTAGGGCTGAAGAAAGCTTTCAAATTCTTTAAATACAAAGAAATGCTACCAGCTTCTCTTCTTTATTACCACATCTCTTCCTAATGGATTAAGAGTTGTGAAACAGGCGTTGAAGTAATCGGATGGCATAATCCAAAATGTACGCCACAAACCAAAATAAAGCTAGAGGCAAAGCCATGAGAAAGTTAGCCATGTAGAAGCTAATCTTGAACCTGAAGTTTGTTCACTTCCATATCTTGATGGTGATATACTTTTAAAAATGTTTTGAGGAAGGAATAGAATAGAATGTACTTCAGAGCCAACACTTCTAAATATCTCCTGTGGATTAATCATAAAATAGGACACTTCCTGATTAGGAAAGTATTATGAGACATAGCAGATTGGGGGAGTAACAACAACAATGGATTACACAGTATGACTCTGTTGAGGGAGAACACACACACAAAATAATTCCTGGGCAGTAAACAGCACTTCAAGTATTTTAGATGTCTGTAGATTTGTTCTGTAATATCCTAAGCTAAGAAAATACTTTAATCTCTACACACGCACAGGCA
This sequence comes from Indicator indicator, assembly GCF_027791375.1. NCBI lineage: Eukaryota > Metazoa > Chordata > Aves > Piciformes > Indicatoridae > Indicator > Indicator indicator. Next base: position 10,458,314 of record NC_072020.1, read on the forward strand.
AACTGAAAACTAAACCACTATGTGGGAAAGTCAGGTTTCTGTTCAGAATGTGGTGCATTAAAATGAGCAGGGTTGGACTGACAGCCTTTTCCCCCTCTCACTCCTAGAAATAGCTTAGTTACTGTGCCCTTTTCAGCTAATGTTTTGTGATGTCTCAGACATCCCCTAAATCCAAACGATTCCTGGTAATTTGAGTCTCTTAAATCTTTGTTGTAAAGCTTTCTCTGTTAGAAATTCTATAGGATCCTGTCTCAGGGACAGTGGAAATGAAGAATCAGGTGGGGGTTTTATCTATTCTGTTTAGAAACTTTTGTCTGTGCACTTTTAGAGAAATAGCAAGAAAGCATCAGGTAGGTCATAGAATCATGGAATCAACAAGGTTGTAAAAGACCTCAGAGATCATCAAGTCCAGCCTGTCACCCAGCACCTCATGACTAACTAAACCATGGCTTCAAGTCCACGTCCAATCCTCTTTTGAACACCTCCAGGGATGGTGACTCCACCACCTCCCTGGGCAGCACATTCCAATGGCAGATCATTCTTTCTGTGAAGAACTTCCTCCCCACCTCGAGCCTAAACTTCCCCTGGCGCAGCTTGAGACTGTGTCCTCTTGTTCTGGTGCTGGTTGCCTGGGTCCTTGTATATTCTCCACAAAACACTAGAAGAATGTCTAAAAGAAGAAGGGAATCATGGCAATACCCACGTCCATGCAGGAGGCATGCATATATTTACAGAGACTGGATTGAAGAGGAATAAGCACAACTATCTACAGACTTCAGCACTTTTATCCAAATAATCTATTTCATATCAGTTGGTCATGAAGTGTAAGTGGCATTTCCCCTCTTTGCTCTGCTCTTGCCTCTCTGTTCCTGACAGTCAAGAAGCAGGTGCCTGGCTAGCTGGTCTTTGGTCTGATCCTTGCTGGTTCTGTTTTCTATATGGATGGTAATCACAAATCATAGAATCATAGAACTGTTTCTGTTGGATAAGACTTCTAAGATCGTCAAGTCCAACCATCAACCTGACACCACCATGGCCACTGAACCATGTCCCAAAGTGCCATGTTTACACATTTTTTAATACCTCCAGAGATGGTGACTCCACCACCTCCCTGGGCAGCCTGTTCTAATGCCTGACCACTCTTTTGTAAAAGAAAATCTTCCTAATATCTAATTTAAACCTCCCTTGGCACAACAACTGCTGAGTAGAAGTAGGAGCATCAGAGTTAACAGAAAAAACCCAAACCAAGCCAAACAAACCAAACCCAAAACAAACAAAAAAGGCAAGACAACAACAAAACCAAACCCAAACAAAAAAATCCCACCCAATAAAAACAAATCTCAAAAAAGAACAAAGAACCAAAAGAAAGAAAATAAAAACACCAAGTAACAACAACAAAAAAAAAACCCTCAAGCCCAAAATAAACAACAAACCCCAAACACAACAAATAAAGCAGCCAACCAAAGGAAAAAAAAAAAAGGCAAACCCAACCCAAAATCTCAAAGTGCAAAGGGGATACATTCTCTGCCACTGACAATGTTGTTTTACTACAAGCAGCAGAGCTTCTGAAGGATACTTATCTGGTCATCTAGTGATAACAGATTAGAAATAACAGGACAAAGTAAAAATCTACCATTATTTAACTTGCCTAGCTTAGTGAGGTTGCACTAGTTGTCTGCTCTGTCCAAGAGAAAACTTCCAGTATCAAGATCTCTACCTCAGTGACTCTAAGTTTGCATCCACCTTTGAGGGGTTTTGATATTTGTAGATCTTTAGCAATTGAAAGAGCTTAAACACTGCAATAAAACCCAAGGATTGGACAGCTCAATCTCTGTCCTTCACTTCTGCCTGAGGAATTTCTATGTACTCATTGTTCTTGCCCTCAAATACAGCTGGGTGCACCTGGGATAACTCCAACAAATGAAGAGGGTTTAAGATAGTAAAATACAAATTACCCAGTCAGTTAACAAGGGGTCTGCCAGTGGAGGACTGAGAATTCAGTGATGCTTATTTTCTGATTGCAGTTCTGCAGCTTGTGCCTTCATTTCTTTCATATTCAAGATACTTGGAAATATGAGAGGTCATGAAGCAAGCCTCTCCCTGGAATACTTCATATATTTTTACCTTAAGAGTACTGGAAAATAAAAAAAAAACTCCTTCAGTACACAATGATCTGTTCCTGTGTTATGTCAAAATTGATTTAACCGTGGAGAATCAGACCTGAAGTTGGCTTCAGTCTGCAAATAATTGGCTAATTTTCAGACCTTGAAAAGCAAGGTCTTCCCCACAAAAGGAGCTACCCTGTTTACCTTATTAATACCCTTCAAAAAATGTTAATTTCCTGTACTATTGTGCACATCAGTCTGTGTCCTGTCTGTCCAAACACTTCTGCGATCTTCGCTGTTGATAACATGCATCTGACCTGACACTCTCATGGTCCTTTCAGGTTTATTGCTTAGTGACATTTCCCTGGGTAAAACAATATTCTCCTCTTTACACAGAAGGAACAGACACAGCAGGTAGACTGAAGTATTTACCCAAGGCTCTATGGGAAGTCTGACAGAACTAGGATCTGACTCCAGCTACTTGGAGCTGCAGCATGGTCACCAGACATCCACTGTCATATGCTTGTAGCAGTATCTTCTACTGTATTCCAACAATAGCTGAAACAGTAATTTTCCCTACAGGATCAAAATATGCTGCTGAAGAAAGACAACAATTCTGTTACTTATGCTGGGTACTGTCCAAAATCAGGATGGGATTCTTTTGCAAGCATCTTTCTTTCCCTTCATATATTCCTGATCGTATTTAGTTTGCTTGCTTTGACCTATATTAGGTGTCATAAGTCATATTATTTTGGATAACAGCTGAAGATTATCGGAAACACTGATCAAATGAGAAATTTGAGAAGGCTAATTGGATACACAGTATATTTTGTCTAAACCATCAGATTTACACCACTACTGTGTGAAGTTTAACTCAATTATCCTTTCACAGCATGGAACCTGGTACTGCAAGGCTATTTTAAAATAATACAATTTTAAACAGTATAAAAGTACAGTAAAACTAAAAATATCACCCCACTATTTAAAGCAGATAGCTGTGAAAAAGTAACTCCTGTCCTCAGGCACTTTTACCCAGCAGTGCCTGAACATCAGGCCGGGTGTCTTGGTGAGCTTTAGAAACAAAAGAAAAGGGATGTTGCATTATGAATTTTATTTCTGCTAGCATGTTATTTTTAGTAGGAGTCGTTTTCCAAGAGAAACGTTAGAGCTTTCTGTAGGTCAGTCAGATTTAGGGTTTGATCAGCTTGGCAAAAATAAAAAAAGTTAATCTGCCAGTGGGATAAAATTTTCCAGGAAAAGTTGTGTCCTCATTAGCTGACTCAGGATTCCCAGGAGTGGCAACTTGCACTGGTAGCAAGAAATCTGAGAGTCTGTAAAGTGAGGACAACGTGTGGCAGAGCAGTGCTCTAGGCTCTGGACTGCAGCCGAATAATTGTCAGAGGATAAATTCTTGTCATACGACAGCACAGCTGAGAAGACCTTTGTGCCACCATAAACACTGGACAGTTTTGATATGAGACAAAGCTGAGCTGGTAAAGTCCACAAGGAACAGCAGAGATGTTATCCAGACAGCTCTGGCTAACTCTGAGGGAAACTGTATTTGCCCTCTCTTTAAATACGTTTATTATATAAACACCAATCCATCTATGGCCAGATGTGTAGAAGGTCTGTTGAAAATCATTGGATTATGGTGAAGCCAGACATCCTCCTTTCAACTGCTTCCTTATCCCTGTTCTGAAGTATGAAGCCTGGGAGATATTAATCACAAGGAAATTAACTTTTTTTGGTCAGCTTTTTAAAAGCATTAAAAACCATTTAAGAAATGTTATGTGAGTGCTTATCTCAAATATTAGAAGTGAAAGCAGCAATAGTTTACAAGCTGGCTGGGAAGTGTAAGAGCACCAGAATGGGTGCTCATGTAGGAATTAAGATTTTATTCCTTTGTGTACTTATCTCAAACAAGGTAATGCTGAATTTTGATAATTTTTTCATAATAATCAGGATCAGATCCTGGCCTCAATAATGAATTCTTCTGTCTATAAAGCAGTGTGATATAGCTATAAGGTGATATAACCTATAGGGTTAATGCTTATTTCAACTGCAGGCCAACATGCTTACAAGACTGGAAGGCATCAAAGGCAGAAGCACACTTGAATGTACTCAAGCTCTGGGTGTTCAGTGCCTCTTAGAATAACATTTTTCCTGTTCATGTGTCAGTTGTCCTCTAATACCACTTCTGATTCACATCTCCTTTTCCTGCCAGATGTCATTTTTACCTTGGGTTCAGACCCTGCTTCTGGCATTTACTTTCGCCCTTTCTGTGGAAGTTCTTATGTTGGCAGGAAACTGCCAGCACTCTGCATCATTAGCCTTGCAGGAAGGACCACTGCCATGCAACTTCCTTCTTGCACCAAAGTGAGTTGTGATGGGGAGATGGGACTGCAGTATAGACCACTTCTTCCCTTTATGCAACAAAAGGAAGAAGAAATCCAGGGACAGGAGAACCTGGGAACAGCCTCTTTACAACTGCACATCATGAAAGGCCACTTACTTTCTGACATCTGATGACTATTCACTAGTGTCTTGCTAGCACATAGAGACACTTATACCGCTCATACTGACTAACAGGGCTCAGAAATCAGTCCTAGATGTTTGCCCTGTACACAAGGCTCGTAGGACTTCAGCTGCTGCTGTGTATGACTTGTCTATAATTCTGTCCCTGCTCCTGTATCCTTCAACTGTAGGATGTACCATGTGCAACTCCGTAGGAGAGCGTGTAGTCAGTCACATATGCTAACAGTGTCAAAACATTCTTCTGTTGCTTTTTCCTCCTGTTAGCTTTGCAGAGACAATACGGCTGAACTGCAGGGCTGGTGCATTATCAACAGCTCATTTGCTGAGCTTCTCACAGAGAACAGTCCCTGCTAGCACTGTGCAAGCCAGATGTGCACTTTCACTGACTCCCTGATGTTGAACTGGATGCAGAGCTGCTGGGCAAGGAGTGGTTTCTCCTAAAATTTACCTCGGATGTGAACTACAGTCATGACTATGGACTTTCTCAGTGCTGTGCCTCAGAGAACAGATAGGATTAAAGATGCCCAGCTTAAATACAGAAGGAATTCCCAGGTGTATCTCAAGTTGCACAGAGCTTCTGAGGCCTACCTACATTATGCTGCTATTTGACACATACTCATGAGAAGATAGTTTTGTGTTGCAGTTATGTACATGCAGTAGACTTGGTGTTTCTCTCATATCAATGTACTTTCCAGGGGTACATAACACACATCCCTGTTTTATATATGGATAGAAGTTGCTCTATTTCCTAGTCATTAAATTTTTACTAAGACTGATTACACCTTTTTAAAGACAAGCTGCTGAAAGCAAAGGAATTCATTGTACCTCTGAGCATAAAAGCATGGCTTGTGAATTTTTGCAGGTTAACCTTCAAGTTTAAAACTACTGGAATGTTTGCTGGGGTTAATGAGCATGCCTGATGTACTTCTTGCAACTTACACGAAGAGAGCTGTGCCTGAGAACTTAAAAACTTCTCTGCAGCAACAAATGTCTTGAATGGTGGTTGTAACTGGAGATCTGAAATTGTGTCAGCATTTAAAGGTTGGAAAAGGTGCTCTATAAACCGAGCAGGTGATAAAGTGCCCCTGCAAGATGGTATATCAGCCTTCCTACCTAAGAGCTGTCACAGTTACATCCCTTGCATTTCAAAGGCAGAGGTAGGCAAATTATGCACCTGGAATACTAGTTTCTCAACATCCAGCAGGGATGGTGATGTGGTGTAAATTAAAGTTTGTTTACATGATCCTAGATGTCATTCTGGGGGTTGAGGACTAATTGGAATGGCTATGTCTGCTGAGACCACAGTAGGGAGATCTTGGGGCTGAAATGCTGATAGTAAAGAGCAGCAGCTACAAGCAAAGCTTTCACAATTAGCTACAAGAGCAAGACGAGCAAGGGCAGAGCTGAAGGAGCAGGCAGGGCTCAAACAGGGGTGGTGCAAGGTTCAACCAGAAAAGCAGGTAGCACTTATGGCCAGGAGGAGCAGCTAATGCTGTAGGGCCAATAACAGCTTGGATAAAGCTTTGTTATCCTGCTGTTCAGCTAACAAAGCCCTGGGACCTGCTGACTGCAGAAGATGGGGAAGCAGCCAGATGGCTACACCAGTGTGCTAGGATGAGGAAGGTTGTAAAGAATTATAACTGTTTGGGGAGTGGTGGTGTACCTTACTGTTTTTGTCTTCCTGCTGTCTTTTTCTTCCATTCAGGCAAGTGACAGCACACAGTTTAGTTTAATCTTGCCAGCTTTGGGGTGGGAATTCAAGCTGGTGTTTTATTGGCCACTAAAGTTTAAACCTAGTATGGTTGATACCAATGAAAGGCTGTCAGAAAGGTTGCAGAGGGCTGTGTATAAACTCAGGACATCTCTCCTGACTGATTAAGACATCTCATGATAGGTTATTTTGGCTACAATTGGAAGAGAGATGCTATTTAAAAGCATATCTACTCCTTTTTCCATTTATTAGTAGGACAGATTGACAGATGAGGGAAGACAGTGGCAACTAAACCCATGCCAGACTTATCTTGACAGTATTTGAATGGGGAGTTGGATGAGACATTGCAGAACTACTGAGGGTGGCAGTGCATCTGTGCTTCTATAGCTGTATTCATACTATTGTGATTATACATATTTGTAAAAACAACACAGGTACTCACACCACACAGAATGGTGTGGGGGGTGTTGTTTGGTTAGCCTCTTGAAGCATTGCCTGCACAAAAAAACCCACCCTGAAAATCTCAGAAGAAAACAATAGATAAGTTATGAAGCACTGTGACAATCAAACAACAAGGGCAGAAAAAAATGTTTAGAAGAGACATATGGCTTAACATGCTGGCCCATTTTTGGTTGATCTTTTTCCAATCCTTCTGCTCTCTCAGCATAACCTCTCTCTGAGTCCCTCCCTATTCCATAAACCCATCTGCCTTCAGCTGTTAATTCAGCCCTCTGTTACTATTGAATTGTTTATCAGCCAAATGAGTGTGGATGATGGGCTCCTCTATTCCCTCCAACCTAGTTAAAACAGGCTTGCTACTCAGTGGTGGGCCAGTGTTGAGAAAAAATGTAAATTACTAATGATTTGTCTGGCAGCCTTTAAGAGGGGAGGCCAGAACAACTGAGCATTTGGCAACCCCCAAAAATTTTCAAAGGCCTGGATGCAGGCAGCAACAATCTCATCTTCACCACCCTACTGAGTACACAGAATGTTGGCTTAGTGTGCTTTCTTAAGGTAAGAGGAATACCCCTGCTTGTCTTGGGCTTGATTCTCTTCCAGTTTGGTCTGGGAGAGATCTCATGAGAAGTCTCAGCTGATCCAACAGCCTTGATTGCCCCATAAAGGGGAAATCTCATTTTTTCCCCGCTCCTGCTGTCCAAGTGATTTCAACTCTCTCTTCAGTGTAGTATGGAAGGTGTTGTTCTGACTCCACTTCAGCTAGCAGAAAATTAAACCAGCAAAACAGTGGCTACCAAAGAACTAGGTGAAAGCCTCAGCAGAAAAGTGTGGGACTAGATCAGGAATTGGGTGCAGAGCTAAACTAGAAGCACTGCCCTTCAGTAGGGATTCTTTCATTGCTTTTGAATACCCTTTCTCTCATCAGGAGAAGAAAAACTTCTCTCTGGCTCTGTTCTAGCAGAATGTTAAATTGTGTCTAAGCACATGAATAGTTGTCTGCTCAGTTGTACAGCAGTGCTGCCTGTGTGAAAGCTGAATTTGGTCAGTCTTCATCAGAGTTATTCCTGTTGGGGGGGGCTACCTTCAAAACCGACTCCAGTAACTAGAGATCTTCTCACTCTGCCCCTCCAGAGGAGGCCTCCTGTTGAGATTAAAACTAAATATATGTTAATTAAGCCAAATCAGTCTGGTGCTATGACTCTCCAGGGATTTCCTGTTCTCTCTCCTAGCTTCACTGTTGCAGTTATGCCATAGACCCCTGATGTTTTCATAGACAATAAGACAATTATCCCCTTTTAGAGTGAATTCCTAAGAAAATAAGACTTTCAGAATTACTTTCAATGTCCAACTATATGCCATCCACATAACTTTTAAACTGGCTGAGACCTCATGCCCATGACATGGAGGCTTACCAAATATACTAAATTCTCATAAGGTTTGTGTCAGCCAGGTAGAGAAGAGACAATGATAATTTGTATTCCCACTCCCACTTCCTAGTGTGGGAGAAAAAACAGTGGTGTGAGCTCACCATAGTGCACCTGATATTAAAAGAGCTACAGGAACATGCATCTAAGTAATTTCATTGATGGTTGAGCCCATATCCCTAAAAGTTGTTCAATCTTTGCATCATTGAACATGCTTTATGAATTGTTTTTTTTTAGGTGGAGCCTTGATAGTAAAAATAGTTGGTCTCTTAACAGGATTATAGAATCATAGATCATCCAGTTCCAACCCCCCTGCCATGGGTAGGGACACCTCACCTCACACTAGATCAAGTTGCTCAGAGCCACATCCAGCCTGGCCTTAAAAACTGCCAGGGATGGGACTTCTACCATCTCCCTGGGCAACCTGTTCCAGTGTCTCACCACCCTCATGGCGAAGAATTTCTTTCTAACATCCAATCTGACTCTACCCAATTCTATTTTTATTCAATTGCCCCTGGTCCTATTACTACCTGACACCCTAAAAAGTTGCTCCCCAGCTTTCTTGCAGGCCCCCTTCAGATAAAATAAGGTCAGGCCACAATAAGGTCTCCTCGGAGCCTTCTCTTCTCCAGACTGAACAGCCCCAACTCTCTCAATCTGTCTTCATATGAGAGGTGCTCCAGCCCTCTGATCATCCTCATGGCCCTTCTCTGGGCACGTTCCAGCAAGCACATCCAGATCTTTCCTGTAATAGGGGCTCCATAACTGGACACAGTACTCCAGGTGGGGTCTCACCAGAGAGGAGCAGAGGTAGAGAATCACCTCCCTCAACCTGCTGGCTATGCTTCTCTTGATGCAGCCCAGGAGGCTTTATGCAGGAAAGTACATGTAGTATGTTTGCCTATATAGAAGAAGGTTTCATAATCACAGTGTATCCCTTCAGCCAGGGGTGGTAATGTTTAACCTCCTTCTATTTTGAAGCTGGTTAGCATTTGCTCCAGAAAGAGTCAAGGCAGAGGAAAATGAACCGCACAGGGACAAACGTCAAACCGGTGTGTATCTACATGTAAAGGAATTAAGTGGAACTGCAAAAATCAGGCCATGCAAATGATTCCAGCCAAAGGGCTGGAATTCTTTTGATCAAGTTGGGTAAATGCTCCAGTATTTCAGTACCTGTGTAAAGAAATTCCTCTGTACACTTAAGATGAAACAGGAATGGAGTTAAAGCTGTTGCCTAGCATGCTGCCCACTCCTGCAAGGAAGAGGATTGGTAGCTAGAGGGGTTGCAATCCTGCTAGGGCAGAAATCGCTCTTGGATCTGTCCCATGTCATTCTTCATCAATTAGAATCCTTTGTCATCTATTCTAAAAGAGTGTCTGTCATAGCCTCCCCAAACATTCAGATCTGGATATAGTGTCTATGAAAAAGGCAGTTTGTGCCCAAGTGCTGCTTAAAGCTCTCTGACAGAGCCTGAAGTCCTAGCACCTACATTAGACATGTACCTACTGCTAGGCATAAACATCACATTCAGCTGAGAGATGAGCAATCCCATCTGTGTAAGGCAAAGTACAGTAAAAGACATTAGACAGCATTAGCCAAGTGCCTTTTTAAAGACAGTCTGTGTGTGTTGGTGTCATTAACAGAGTCCTGAGTCCCAACAGAACAAATAAGCCAAAATGAGAAGACACAGGAGCCAGGTATGAGAATATTACTTGTGCATAAATAAATCTAGTGTCCAGCAATGCTGTTCTATATCACTGAGTGGCAATCTCTTTATCAGGAAAAAAATGGTGTCTATTGGTAAAATTTGATTAATACTATGTTGTACTTACATGACATGTAGCCCAGCTGGAGATGAATCAAGCATAAAGACTTAGGATATGCCCAAATGTACCTCTGAACTGTTAAAAGGACCTCAGTGTGGTGTCTTCTGCCAGTTCTGCCAAGGTGGTTGATTTCTGTTTATCAGTTATCCAATCTATTGCTAACAAAATGGCCACCCAGGGCCAGTGGCAAGATAAAGGCTGTGGTCTTGTTTGACAGATTAAAAGGTCAATATAAAGAAGTTAATCACAGGCAGGATTTAAGGCAGGAACATGTTTAATAAAGAAGAAATAGTCACTCCCTAACTTTTTTTTTGCAGAAAAGCTCTTTGAGGCATGTTTGGTCTGTTTGCCCCTGGCCTCCTGCAAAGGCAAGATAAGAGTAAACCCTTACTGAGTCCTTCCATCATCACCCAAGTCAGCTCAAGTCAAAGTCTTACAGAAAAGACATCAGTAGCATTTTTTTTACTGGCTGTAACACAACAGCCACCCTATCTGTTTGGGTTTTTTTTCAGAGGAAGGTGTGCCTGACATTCATAAAGAATAACTGAAATTTCCCACTTTCCACTTATTTGATCAAAGTATTTTAAAGTAGCTACAATCTGTTCAAAATACAATGCTGTATGAAGAAGTTCCTCTGACGTATCAGGCATGAAGGACCCACCAGCATGACATAGTTTGGAAATGCAATGGGATCCATTATGTGCCAGCTCAGGAGTATAGGTTACTCAGAAATATTTGGTGTGGAAACACACAGTCTATTCATCTTGCCTTTTCCACTTTCTCAAGCCAATTTTTTATTGTTCCCATCACTTGCTTTTGCTGGACTACTCTCTGGCTGCCAAAATCCTTCCAAATTTCCAGCAAAACAGACATTCATTTTGGCTACTAGCTGCTCAAATGATCTTCACTTGCTGTTTGAGGACCTGTCCTGAGGCTTGAGTATGCCTTAGCTTATGGCTGAGAAGATAGCAGCAGCTGTTGACAGCCCTGTGGGACAGCAAACCTTGCCGGTTTGCCTAGTCTGTGGGAGGCTGGAGAGTGTATAATAGGTAGGCATATAAAATTCAGTGGTTTGTTTATAACATAGATAAGCATCTGAACTGCCAAAGTTTAGTCTAATTTTAAATCTTATGCAACTCCTCCTCCTCCTCAGTGAAATGCAAAGTTACAATGGCAACCACTTTATTTCCAATGTGCATAATTTCCTTTTGAGGAACAAGAGGGCAAAATGTCCTCTTCAAAGCCTGGTTTATTTTCTGAATTGCTCACTACATTCATCTTCTGTTCACTATTTGAATGAATACCTACAGAAGGTGGGTATGCAGTTTGCCTCTTGATCTTAGTTTTAATCTCCCTGGTTTTATTCAGATTCCAAGAGGGTAAAATTCTCAACTTCCTTTTCCTGAAGGAGATTCAGGATATACTTTTCAGCCTGAAAAGAAAGCATAATTGGTATGTAGTGAAGAGAAAAGCACGTGCCCTTGAAGGAGTTCTTGCCAGGATTGCAGAGCTTTTAAGCCTCATGGTCTGGAAATGTGCTGTTGGGGGTTTTGTGGTCTCCTTGCAACCCCAAAATGTTAAGCTGCCTCTAATACTCAGAATCAAGCTTGAAGCTTGAGTTGCTGCATTTAGACTGCTCTTAGATCATATGTTTTCATTAAATTTTCTGGTTTAGATAACAATATCTTTATGGAATCAACATATGAGTCCACCTTTGAAGATGAGATGTCATTAACATAGTCCTGTTAATGACTCTGAGATTAATATGTGATGTAGAATTACACCAGTAACCGACATAAGCAGAAGCACTTGAGGAAACATTCAGAAAAGGGCAATGAATCAAGAGTGAGGGCACTTGGGCCAATTCTTTGCTTGCTTCCTTCCAGCAACCTATTGTGTGACTTTTGGGCAAGCCACTTCACCTTTCCATCCCTCTGGCTCCCTTTCCCAATCTTTTGTCTTTCTTATTTAGACTTTCCAAGTGAAAGGGGGAAAGCACATGCCTACCATGCACAGTTTTGGTGTAAGCATTGATACACAGCTTTAAAACAAGGAGGCTATTGCTTAGCATGGTCTACTGAAGTCTGTGATCACTATGTGAGGAATGGCAGTGTGGTTGTTCAAACATTAACTGAACTTCTCAAACACCTGCAGAAGAATGTTTACACATGGACATCTCCTTAGAGGCATATTAACTCATCTGGGTGGCCTTCAAGCCTGGTAGGTCTTTTGGTCTTTCTTGCTCCTGGAGAAGAGCTGGTGTGGCTTTGTGATGGGCCCCCCTTCTTTCCCACTTCGCACAAGGAACTAGCCCACTTATTGGTCTTGTGTACTGGTAATTCCAATTGTAGGTGTATTTTTTCCACTAACATAATAAAATACCAAGCCATACTCCATCCCAAATTAATTTTTTTTTTCTTCTGAGGTTTCTGCTGATACTAGGTTCTAATTCCTCCTGGTTTACCTCTTTATAAAAGAAATGAGATGATCAAGTGCAAATTTGAGGCCACAGTGTCCCTGAAAATATTTCTGAGTCCATCGATTAGAAAATGAGAATGTGGGTGCAGAGCCAGCATGTTGTTGGTGAAAAGCTGGAGTTTCCTGAAGCACTCCTGGTCTATTTTTTGGTGAGCAGATTTGCCCAGAGGTAGGACAAATACAAGACCTGTGAAAGAAATGAACGTAGAGCACCTCTGCCTAGATCCGAACTGCAGTTTGAAACCTGCTGCCTTCCTTCCTAGCTGCGGTACTGTGGCTTTCTCTGGCCGAGGGTGTAGTTCATAAAGCGGTGCCCAGGAGAAGAGACGGGGCAGGAGACATTGGAGCAAAGCGTGTATGCTCCCCAGGGAACGAGGCGCAGATGTTGAACTGGTTGTGTGTGGGCGGGGATAGGCATTAATGATCCCCTCGAGACGGGGCACAGCTGGGGGGTCGATGGGAGGGCTGCACACCTGAGAGCTGGATGGGCAAAATGGACAACAGGTTCGTTTTCCCGCTTCCACACGCAGTAAGCTCCGGCTGTGTGGGGTAAGCCGGCGCACCTGCGGGGCTGTGTATTGTGGTGTCCCTAAAAGCCAGGGTGCGGTGAGTAGGAGTGATGATCCCCGGGCAGGCAGCGTTGCGCCTGCCTGGCCGAAACGCAGTGAGGGTGGCCTAGGTGCTGGGGGGCCGGGGAACGCGGTGTCGGGGCTGCGGGCCGCCCACTGGCACTACCGCGACCAGAGCTCGACGCCCCGTCCCCAGGCTGCCGGCGACGCTGCCGTGCCGGGCGAGCGCCGGGCGGGAGGCGGGGCGCTGAGGAGTGGGCCGGGCCGGGCGGCGCTGCCGGGCTCCCGCCGCGGCGTGTGGGTGGCTCCAGGCGGCCGGTACCCAGCGACAGGCGGAGAGGTGGGAGGAGGCTGGCGGGGCGGAGGAGGAGGGAGCGCGGCGGCGTTGCGGGCGTATCAGCCGGTGCTGGACTATGGTGCGGCTCGGCGGGGGCTGACACGCCGGCGCTCCGTCCCTCCATCTGTCCTCCTTCCCTGTCGGCGGGCAGGCGGCGAGCCCTGAGCAGCAAGTGTGGGATGTGAGACCTGCCCTCGCCGGGGGAGTATGAGCTGTGCTCAGGCCGGCATTGTCCAGGTACGAGGGGCTATTGCTGTTGCTGCCTCCTGGCACCGGGTGAGGGCGGTGGGGGCGGAGGGGCACTGGCGTTGTTTCCCACCGGAGAAGTGCGAAGCGGGATGGGGCTGTCAGCGGCCTCGCCGCCGGGAAAGGCCCTTCCCGGGGCCGCTAGCCCCCGCCCGGCCGGCGAGATGCGGTGGTGGGTCGTGGGTGTGCGCTGTCATCTGTGCTGGGCTGAGCGGGTGCCCGCCTTTGTGCCCGGGAGCCGGTCGGGCTGTGCGGGAGTGGGACTCCCCGCCGCGTCCTCCAGCACTTCAGCGGGTGGCTGGGGGCGGGGGCTGCCCTCCGTGGGCCCCGGGGGGTTCCGGGCTTAGCCGGCGGCCTGTCAGCTGAATTCCATAGCCAGCAAATAGTGTAGAATTCTGATCAGCGACGTGCCGGCGGGGATTGACATCATTTGGGGGATGTGGATGCGCGCAGGCGGTGATGAAGAGTCCCGCGCTGAATTTTCGGTGCTTACATTCCTTCTCTGCAAGAGAAGAAGCCCCCAGATTTGGTTCTTGGCTCCTTGACAATGCAGCAAAATTCAAAGCACAAACTGCCTTTTTTCCCCCCGTATCTTCCTTGCTCTGTTGCTGTAAGCTAATATTGTGACTTCGTATTTTATTACCTGGTGTTATTATGTAACTGCATTTTTTTTGGTGTGTTAGCAATTAAATAAAATAACTTATAAGTATGTTAAGAACATTGCCCCAGCCCGTAGCCTCGTCAAATGCTGCTTTTCTCATTTCGCAGCCTGCATAGCTAATAGGTTTGTACTGACACACAGGCACATACAATTCATTTTGCTATCTTTTGCGTTGTTTCCTGGGTGTTTCTCTGTAGTTGCAGAAGAAATTACTTGGCATGGGTTTAGATTTTTGCATCCTGCTGTTTAGAGCTGCAGTAGTGCCTTTTTTTTTTTTTTTTTTTTTAAATGCTGCACTCAGCAGAAGTGCGTAGTGAGGCTGTACAACAGCCAGGCAGGATGTGCTCCTCTCCATGCCTTGACCAGCACTACCAGCTTGTTCTATGGGGCAGTATCTCTGGCTGAAGACAGCAGCAATTAGGGGAAGGGTGCTGCTGTGCCCAAAGTGCCACATAGCAGGTGGTCAGCTGCCCCTCTTCCGCTTAGTGCTCACACGAGGATTGTGGTTATTACGGTAATTCATTTTAGCTTGGGGATTCATTTTGAAAATTTGGATTTTCCACTAAGAAGGGATTATGACTTCTCTGTGTGGTACATGTGTTTTATGAAGAAGTGGAGTACAGCGTATATATCCTGACTGGGGCTCCTACTTCTTTTCTGTCTCTGAAGTGCAGGCCTGTTTGGACGGTTTTCATGCTGGAACCAGAAGTAGGTGTAAAACACAGCACATGCAGACAATGAACAACACTCATCTTGTGGATGCAGTCTCAGTTAAGTGTGGAGAGGGGATATGGGTATCTGCACTTACGCAGGGCAGGCTTAGTCTATTTCCTTGTCTGTTTCAGGAGCATGAGCAGCCTATTAGCTCAGAACAAAGGGTAGTTGGTCAGATGGTCAGTGCTTGCAAAGGGCCAGCGAGTTGCTGGTGGATGGCATGTCATATTGCTCCTGTGATACATATGCTAACATGTTGCTGACTTAATGTGACCTGAGCTTTGGACTCCTAACCTTATTAGTATCAATCAGCTCTTTCACATCAGCTTACTTGTTGGAAACCAGAGCAAGCCAGAGCATGAACTGATGCACTCAGTGACTTTATCAGGAACTGTCAATATCTGAATGTGGCAGTAATTTATTTGAAAGCAAACTGTGTGCACGTGTTCAGAACATCCCAAGGAACTGTTTTGAAATCCATATGCTCAGTATTTAAAATGCATTCTAATAAACAAGGGGGTATTTATTGTATTCCAATAAATAACTGTTTAAGACTTGTTTTTAAAGAGCATCTTCCTGTGGCTTTGTTTTGTGTATATGGCACCGGATCAAGCATATTTTGCTATCATGAGATAACCCCTGCAAAACTTTTTGGAGTTTTTCAGGTGCTGTGTCTGGCACTAAATAACTTCCATTCAAGGTAGTGCTAAACCCTTCTCCTGGCTTCCTTTTGAACAGTCTTCTTGCAAGCAATGTGGTTACTTGGAGAAATTGCATGAGCAGAACATAGTTTATTAGCTGCTTTATTAGCTTTAAAATACTGTGAGAGATGTGGTTGTGGCATAGTGGGGGGGATTCAAGTTGGGAGAGTTGATGGCATTGAATGGTTGGTGACGGGCCAGGAGATAACAAAGAGGTTGGGTTGCCTGTTCTTTAAAGTTGTTGGAAATCTGTTTTGTGGATGCAGTCATTAAGGTTGCCTAGATTGTGATGATGAACTTTGTCAGAGAATGTAGCTTGTCTTCACAATAACTTCCCTTTCTTCTTTCCAAGTGTCTCTCTGGTCCTAGGTCTTACCCACTTAGTTGCCTCCAAACATAGGGCTACCACAAAGGTCTGGCTTCAGCATGCATGGATTGTAGTCTTTGCAGGCCCCTATAGAGCCTTACAGAGGAGCTCTGTCTTGCTCTCCCTCCTGCCCTCTGGAAGGGATGCTTGTCAGCCTAAGCCAAGGTATACCTTTGTGCGTGCTACCCAGACCAGTTTCATTTGGTATCCAAACATGTATGTGGCTGCTGCACCTGTCACAGCTTTCCAACATCTATAACTAGGAACCAGCTCCCCTGGGAGTCACCAGCACCTCAGATGCTCCCTGGCCTCCAGTGGCACCTGCGCTGCTGAGAATGTCACTGTAGCATCGGCTGCTTCCTTCGGATCAGCTTGTGGGAGTAGCTGGAAGATGGTCCTGCTGATCCCAGTTTGTGTGTCTGCCTATTAGCGTGAGGAGGAATTGCAACGCCCTCTGTTCTTCAGGATGTCTGTTGTTTGTTTACGCTCAGTGGCTCGCTCCGTTTTGGCAATAAGGAGATGAGTCAGTTTTGCTTCTCTTTAAGGCTGCTTTTTTTTTTTTTTTTTTCCCCTACCCATTTCTCTTCTAACATTTCATGTGCTGTTGTGGTTCTGCAATGGCTGAGCGGCAAATGCTGCAGGGGTTTGGTTTAATTCCTTAGAAAGACAGACGTTTCTATTGGACTTTAGATACTATGAATGCTAATTCTAATAAGGTCTAAGCTAGGCTAGATCTTACATATTTATGTATTTGCCCTAAAACACTGCATTGTTTTGCTTTCTACTGATAATCTCAGGAGGGTGCAGCACAGTAAAAATAAAAGTAAAGCCAGTAGCAAAGTGCAGGTTGGGATGCCACCTATTCCAGTTGATGTTTTCCAGCTGAGATTTGAGGCCAGTAAGATGCTTAGAATTAATGAAGAAGAAATGGTAAGGTTCTTTGATGCAAGGAGCCCAGGGTCATTTCCCTTATAGTTAATGAATGGTGGCTAAGCAGCTGTATAATGGCTTGTGAGTCAATCTTGGACTTTTTTTTGATCAGCTATGCCATGGCTAGGGTATCCCATCACTAGCTCAGAAGTAGCTTTAGATTCTTCAGGCAGGACTCCTTAAGAGGTGCTGGGACTGTCCCTTGGCAAAGGGTCCTCATCTCAGATGTTTGTGAGTTTGCCAGAACATGTACCAGTAAGACTGGTCCAAGCTGCAGGGAAAACAGTCTGTTGTCATGGGCAGTAGACTGTTGGGGGCAAGAGGCATCTAGCCCCACATCCTTCTGTTTACTTTGGAAGGAGGGAGGAGTTGGGTTCAAGCAGGGCAGCAGCTGATCCTGAAGAGGGTTTCCCCTGCTGCAGTACCTGTTGCAGCTCCTGTTTGTCCCCTCCCTCCAGTGACAGCAGGAACAGAATCCTCAGCTCCTCAGGACTCTCCTTCCTCAGCTCTCCACTTACCTCAGTCTCCTTTTCCATGAGTTACCAGCCCAATCTTGGTCCCAGCTCTTCATCCTTTTGTCCAGAAGATTGCCTACAATGCAGAGAATCCTTGAGGTGGCCTGGGGTCTGGGGAGGAGTGATATGGCAAGGTGCTTCTTTTGGACTTTAAAAAGAGGGGAGAAATATGGAAGTAAAGGATGGGTGCTGTGCTACCCTGGGCATCGCCGTGCTCCATTGTATCGCAAAGCTCTTTGAGAAGGCAGCAGGGCAGGCAGCATTGCCTTGCTGCAGAGCAGAAGGTCTGTGGGAGAAGGCATGTGCACAGCAGTCAGGAAGGCTGGCTGTTATTGAGACCTTTGCTGAGGTTTCATTTTATGCATTTAGCAAAACAGGCTTGCTCTTTCACACTTCCCAGATATTTTTATATTTCTCTGCAGATGCCTGCAGAACACCAACATTTGTTTGGTTTGATGCCTGAATTAAAATTCCCAACCAATATCTAGAGGCAAAAGGGGAGTCCCCCCCAAGAAAAAAAAAAAAAGGAAAAAAGGAAAAAAAAAGAAAAAAATGGTGAGTGTTTGTCCCAGAATTAAAATCCATTTAAATCTGAGAGTTGTTAACCCGTAAAATAGTGATGGAGTATAGAATGTCTCTTGGACTGAATCACTCGTGTTTAAAATGGAACATGCTCTAAAAATAAATGGGTAATTGCTACAGTGTAGTCAATATGGAATGTAAAGATGACTGACAGTTGATTTGTCATCTGTCTCTGTAGCAGGAGTCATCTGGGAAGTCTGTGATGTTAAAGGCGTTTGTTTCTATTATCATCTTTTACAGTCATTTTGTTAATGAGCTCTTGAACACCAGGACTCAAATCTTTCATGTGGTATAATTTTTCCATACCATAGGAAAATGTGGGCCATGTGCATCTTCAATTACCAAATCAGGTTTCTCAGGTCCCGGAATGTGTGGTTCAGCAGGCTTATTGTTGTAGAGAAAGGAGGAGCATGTTGCTCTTCTGGTCCCAAAACAGTGCTTTCACACAGCTCCATGTGAAATTTAGAATGGCATCCTGCAAGCTTGGGAAGGTCTGGTGTGGTGTGCTACCTGCTGTATACTTTTTTTGCAGAGGGGAAGACTGGTGGATACCCCTCCCAGACATGTGTCAGCAGAAGTGAAGCAGGAAATGGGCTGTTTTTCCCAAGGCAGGGAGAGGAGCCCAAGAGACAGAGAATGTTTAATGTGATGGGCAAACAAGCAGTTCTTTACTGTACACTGGCAAAATGCCCGAGTGTTGGTTGTATGGATCAGATGGGTCAGGGAGCTGTCCTCTGGATCGGGAGTGTTGCTGTGACTCTTCTTCCTCCATGAAGCTATCCTGCTAAAGTCTGTCTCTTTGGCAGAGAGTATGTTGTATGCTGCAGAGACTTTGCTAAGGTAGTTGGGAAGCAATGAAGTTAGGGATAATCCAGCTCCACTTGGAGCTGGATGTCTGTTGTGAGACACTTCTTGAACCATTTGAACTGCAGTCCTTCTTCCAGCTGGACACAACAGATGTGTGTGAGGTTACCTGTCTGGGCATCTGTGGGCATGCTTAGGAGTGCTTGTCAAACTAGTGGGATGGTTGGGATCATTTGATGTCCCCAGCTGTTGTTTGGGCAGTTAGGTGCTTTCCTTTGAAATATGGGCCCATGAAGACTGATAGTGTTGTTAAAGTGGGAGTTATTGTCTTGTGCCTACATCTTAATGCAGCCTCAGGAAAATTTAAACTTAGAATTCATATTCTAATGCGGAACATCCATCAACTGTTGGGTCATTTGTCAAGTGTTTTTAATGGTGTGTGGAAAAAAAAAAGAAAAGGAGGAAAAAAAAAGAGAAAAAGGCTATGATATGAGAGAGGCCATAGGATTTTTTAATAGGAAAACCTATGCTTTTTGTTTGACATGGTACTTTTTCTGCGTGGCTGCCTGAAGACAAATATGACAACAGATTCACTCTGAAGCAGCATCCTGATTTAAATAGCAAGGTTTAGCTGCTCCATGCTGAACATGAGAAAGTGGATAAGTGGATGAAATGTTTAATCTTGGAGTCAGAACACTTGTTTCCAAGAGTCATGAAAGGCCCATTAGCCATTAGACTGCTGCTTTGGTTACAGGCCCATGGAAGCTGCCCAGATATTAGAAGCAACATCTTTTAATGAACTTTTAAGTTGCTTAATTTGACTGCACCATGTGCTCAGATGGTAGTGCATGTGAGGTCAATACCATGATTCAGAAGAACTACATACATACCATGAGTCATAGCAGAGCCCTGATGTGGAGAGAAAGCATTATTGAGCTAAACCCTTTGGTCTAAAAATGAATAATGCTTCCCCTAAAGTTATTTGAAACTTTGCTTGATGAAGGTTAGTGCTATCTGGCCCTTTGTGTAATTTTTTTTTTCCTTTTTTTTCCCCCCCACTTTTTGACAGAGCTGCATATCATAGGGGAGCTGGCTGTTTGCTGTGCCAGCGTGAAGCACTGACATTTCCTGCTCATTACTCTAGCAGCAGGCTAGAGCAGAAACAACCAGAGGTATTACTACCTAAGGGCTAATGAGCTGGACTATATTTTCTCCTCCTGTTCTTCTTAGGCTAGTAGAAGATTCCAAAATAGAAGCACCTGGTTCTGTGGTGGAACTCCTTTCAAGACCTATCACTATGGTGGCTTATTAGAGTCAGGCTACCTGATTTATTTCCTTTTTGGTTTCAGCTTCTTCACGTTCCTTAAGGGTTTTTATTTTGTGTGTGAAAGGAAATTACCATTTTTTTTTTAACTATGAGCCAAGCTCCTACTGAACAATAAGATTTCTCACCTAAGAGCAGAATTTCTTTGTTGGTCAAGAAGCTGCATGCTATTGTGGAACAATTCCCTGCTCCTGAAATTTGACTTTGTATTACTCCTTCATGCCCCTCAGAACTGTGACTCTCAAAGCATCCTCTTTGCAGAGATTCAAAGGTTCCCTCTCTTTGCATTCTCTTTGATAGTCTCTTCTCTTTCAGCCTTCCTGCTTCTCAAGAACTGACTGTCTGCAAAGTGCTGTTCTTTCCAATGCACTTTACTATGTGGATTGCTGTTCCTAGGCCATGCAGTTTTATATCTCAGACAATTAAAACATGGGTTAACTCAGGCTAAGTCTCTGTACCCAATAGCATGATGTAGGCTAAAACCTTAGTGTCTGTATTTGAGCAATTATATTAGGGCATGTCTAATTAAAAGCATGTGTCACCTAATTGTGAGTGTCTGAACTCTTAAATATCTGTCTTTTGCACTCAGCTGTGTATATAAAGCAGGAGCAGGTGCAGAGAAGGTACTTGCTTATCATAAAGTGCTTAGGGCAGTTTACAAACCTAGTGTTAGATTTCAGTGTTGCCTGAGGAGTGAATAAAGAACTTTAGGATGTGGGAGCAAAACAACAAGCAATCACACTGTAGGAAAATGCAGCAAAATTGTGGCAAAGGTGTGGGAAAATGTTCTGGGTGCTTCTGTACTTTTAACTTGCCAACTGTGCTGCTGAACCTTGGCTAGAGGTGGATACTACAGGAGGGTGCAGGTATACAGCATCTTCTAGAAATCCAATCTGAGGATCAGCTGCTTGATTTGCTTGTTGGAGCCACCTGGCATCTTGTAGGTGTGAACCATATTGTCCTACCCAACTAGGGGGATCATCACAAGCCCAGGGAAACTGCTGCAGAACTTCTAGGAAGGGGCAGACTGCCCTCATGCCCTCTGTTCTTTCCTTCTGTGTCTGCCTGGACCTGCCTGCCAAGGTGGCTCTTTGAAACTTGGAATAGGGGTGGTGGCCAGGCTCCCTGCAGGGGTGTCTCAACCCTGCACTCTCACTGGCTTTAAAACAACCAAACAAAACCCGCCAAACCCTGCCCAAGGCTGTAGTTGGGAATGGGTAAGGAACAGTTTCCCAAAAGATCGGACAAGAGGAGGATGCTTGATTATAGCAAAAGGATGGATGTGGAATTGTGATGGAGTGGTGGTGTCTTTAAACCTCTGCTTGGAGTGGGAATAGAAACATTTCTGGCAGAGCCTCTGCTCTGTAAAATGCTGTGATTGCTTCCTTCACATTAGAATGATTTCCTAACAGTTATCAAATATGGGTTTTGTGAGTGTGTGTATGAATTATTTGTTGGTAAGATATGATTCTGAGCCTTGGACTCCAAGTTAAATATATGCCTGTTTTGACCTATTTTTTCCAACCTGATTCTGCCAGCTCTGCATGGGCATGTGTGATGTTGCTTACTTAGGGAGTCCCACTGACTTCAGAAAGGACTACACACCTTAGGGTAGCTGGTATGCAAGTGGTGGGAGCAGGCTTAGGGTTTGCATGAGATGGGTTGTCAGGTGAGCTTGGCAAGGGGAAGACATGGAGTAGGATGTTTGAGGAGGAGTCTACTGACTTAACACTGTATCCTCTATTAGTTCAGGAAGGGTCATTGTGAATGATGTGTTTGACTGTCTTGTGACCTCCTAGTAATAGCTCTGAGAGATGGACAGGAGATCAATCTCCTTGACAGCCTTCTAATAACCTGCTGGAAAACCCAGTTCATCTCCTTTAGCTACCTGGACCAAAAGGGATAGAAATGCAGTATTGCTAATCCAAATAATCCCTGTGGGACCATGAGAGAGGGGCCACCTACATGCTGAAATGAAAGTGATAAGAGGGTGTTAAGCAAATGAAGATCTAAGCTGCTAAGTCTGTGTGGCATGCTGTGAGTTTACTAATTTGCATCCAGAATGCTATGGCTGTATTTTGTGCTGCACTGAAAAAAACAGAGGCATAAGAGGTTAGCTTGAGTTGGCTGCATACAACTGGTTTGTGTGCAGGGGTCCTGCTCTGTGTTCCTCAGGGCTTTTATTTTCTATGTAATGCAAGCAACAGCAGCTCGCTGCACCTCTGCCCCCTTGGTGGGCTCCTGCCCTGGTTTAGCTGCAAGGCTGGTTAGCAGTGCCTGAAGAAAGGCAAGTCCTCAGAAGCAGATGCTCCAAAACCTGTGTGTTGGGTAGGGCCTGTTGCTCAGGGACAGAAGAGCTGCCCTCTCCAGGAAGGGGCATTATTAATGTTCTTGCACCTAATTTAGATCAGACCTAGATCCGTGACTTTCCAGGAATGTGCCCTAGCAGGCAGGGAGCTCCTCTCAGTGTGTGTGAGTGTGGGATGTGATTTACACTCCTCTGGCCAAAGTCAGCATATTCTACATGGATGATTTGAAGATTCATTGAGCCAGAGAGCAAGAGGGAGCATAACTCTTGATTTAATGGGTAGAAGGGGGATTTCTGGGTTCCTTTGCCAAGGGCTGGTTTATATGCGTTATATGCAGAGTAACAAGTGGGCTGTTGAGACTGGTGTTTCTGGGATGCAGAGGAGCAGAACACTAGGTCCCTGAATACTGCTATGTTGAAAGCAGGGCTCAGTAGCAGCAAGTACCATTTCCAACTTTAATGCCTCAGTTCTGCCCAAGTCCTGTTCTTTTGATCTGGCCCCAAAAATGTCAGTGTTCAGTCTCAGTCTTCTGAACTGTTTTTATTCATGTCTCAGTGATGTGTCTGGGGGAATCCTTGTGTGTGTTTGGCTTGTTTCATGCAGTAGTTTTCTGAGCTGAATCCTGATAGCTAATGGTGAATATGAAAGCTTTCAGACACCAATTCCCATGTAAGAGGATGCCAGTGTAATTCAGTCAGAGCTTTGATAAGCAGCACATTTTATGTGCTAACCAGTTCACCAAGCCTCAGAGGACCTAGTATCGGAACTCAGAAAGTCGTTGGGCTCATGCCGAAGTTTAAGAGTGAACAGTTGGCAAGAGAGTACTGAAAAATGCTTCCCAGCTGCACCACTCTGGTTAAAACCATGGTCTTTCCATAACTGCTTCTCATGATGCTGTGTTCGTTGTCCTCCTGATGGTAGGGCAGGATGGAGACATTGTAGCCATAGAGGTCTGAACTGAACTTCATGCAAATCAAAGACTTCTTACTAGAGGAACTGACTTAACGCTGCAGTTCATGATCGAGGAATCAATGGTAGCTCCTTCTCAGACTTTTCAAGGCTTGGGGGTTTTTGTCCAGTTTGTAAAGGAAGTAGGGTGTAAAAAACCTTTTTTGTGCTTAAGTCAGCAGGTGAATTCTGCATCTGCTGGAAGTAGCAGGTCTTCTGTTTAGTGAGAACCATTTTTAGATAATCAGGGGTGTGCGTGTGTGAAAATCCTGTTTTAGACCAGAGACTGACAGACTTGTAGAGATATTTCTCCTCTTGCCACGTGTGCTCTGTGTCCCTGCAGTGCTATTGGACTTGTTTTAGTCCAGCTTCAAGTGCGGTTCAGGAGCTTGGACCAGCCCTTGGCAGCCCTGCTGAATGCTGAGTCACAGGGAAGAGCCAGATTTGCACAGCAGTGGTGGATTATTTGCTGAAAACTAGAAAGCCACTGCAAATCATGTATGCTCCCTCAGTTGTTGATCAAGATGGTTTGGTAGTATAATCATGATGGTCATTTTCATGTATCTGGCTGCCTAAGTAAGCTGAGTTTGTCTCTGTGTGAGCCATCCTGAGGCTACCAAGCCTCTCTTTTCTTAAAAAGACCAAACAAAAATAAGAACAACAACCACCAAAAAAAAAAAAAAAACCCTGACTTTTTTTTTTCTTGCATCTGTTTTTTGGGAATACATGTGTCATTCATGTGCAAACATTGAGTCACCTCCATTTTGATGTCTCCTTTCCTTGGCATCTCTCACTCCCAGCAAAGACAGGTGACCTGGCAGGAGCAAGCCAATGCACTGCAAACATGCAGCAGAATTATCTTTTCCAAGTAGTTCTGGTGCATGCGTGTGTGGGAGGAGGGGGAGGCATATTAAGTAGGGGAGCTGCGTGCAGATTTGCCTGTAGAACAGTTTTCTTGTCAAAGAAAAGAAGCTATTTTGAAACAGAATGAAGATGTTCCTCATGAGAATGTTTGTACTGCAGCTGGCAGCCTTTCAGAGGACCTGAAGCCCTGCAGCCTTGTCTAATGACCAAATCCAGTTGGGAGAGATCAGAGATGGAGGTGTGGCAAGGTGGTGGTGGTTGTTATGATTGAGCTGTAAGGAAAACTTCAAAATGCTTCGATTTCCCACAGTGAAGAAAATTAGACTTGACCTCCTCTGCTTCATACAACTGTTTCTTAAAAACTATCTCCTGTCTGCAGCACCCATCATCATTGTAGTATCATACTGTTGTGTTTACTTCATGGCAGCCTGGGCCCCATCTCATTGCTATGCTGAGTTGATTTGAATCACTGATCATCCTGCACTAGGGATGCATTGGGCTCGTGAGGTCTTAAAATAACTGGGGAAAGATTCACTGCATGTTTACGTGGGACAGCGACTGCACAGATTTTTCCAGCTTGCAGCTTTGTAACACTTGTGCACTGGAAAACAGAAGCACAGCAGTGAGGGAACCCACACACGTACAGGCTTGCTTTTTGGCTTCATTAGATCACCTTGAAGGGGGTCCAGGCTCCCTTTTTCAGTTCATTTTTTCCAGTTTGGGTATTCATGTTTTGCTTTGGCAAGGTTCTCTTATTGTCTATTTTATTATTATTTTTTTCAGTTTGTGGCAGTGCTAGGAGCAATGTTTGTTTGCTTGGTTGTTGTTGTGGTGTTTTTTTGACTACTTCTTCCCTTTCTATCTCTACTTCCTTCCACCTCACAAACATGTTTTATATAGCTATTTGAGACTAGCTATATAATAGCTATATGATTGGGACTAATATGTCTGTTCTCTCAGTAGCAAGCCTGCAAGATGTTTGGGCTACTAACCTAAGGTGGTGCAAACCAAGCATAGTGCTACTGCTTAGGTCCTTCTGGTTTCACTGGTTTTGGGACCTTTTTTATTTTTAGTTGCAGAAAGGTCTGTGTTTTGAGACTTGTGCTGTCTTATTTTACAGCAATGGCTGCAGTGTATTGCTCCAAAAGGAAAGAAATGTCACAGGATGACAGGATGTTAGGGGTTGGAAAGGACCTCTGGAGATGGGGTCCAACCCCCCTGCCAGAGCGGGACCATAGAATCTATCGCAGGTCACACAGGAACGCATCCAGCTGGCTCTTGAAAGTCTCCAGAGAAGGAGACTCCACAACCTCTCTGGGGAGCCTGTTCCAGTGCTCTCTGGCCCTTACAGTAAAGAAGTTCTTCCTTGTGTTGAGGTGGAACCTCCTGTGCTGTAGTTTGTATCCACTGCCCCTTGTTCTATCATGGGGTGCAAGTGAGCAGAGGCTGTCCCTTCCTTCCTGACACCCAGCCCTCAGATATTTATAGACATTCATTAGATTTCCTCTCAGTCTTCTCCTCTCCAGACTAACCCCCCCAGGTCTCTCAGCCTTTCCTCATAAGGCAGTGCTCCAGTCCCTTAATCATCCTTGTAGCCCTCTATTGGAGTCTCTCAAGTGGATTCCTGTCCTTCTTGAACTGGGGAGCCCAGAACTGGGTGCAATATTCCAGGTGAGGCCTCAGTAGGGTGGAGTTCTAGAGGGGGAGGAGAACCTGCCTCGATCTGCTGTCTGCACTCTTCTTAATGCACCCCAGGATACCATTTGCCCTCTTGGCCCCAAGGGCACATTGCTGTCCCATGGAGAACTGGTGGCAGTCAAGCCAGGCATTGCTGCAATGGACAGAAAAATAATGGCTTCAATTAAAGTCTTGACCTTTCCTAAGATTTTTCTTTCTCCCCTTTTGTGTCAATTTATCTTGCTCCTGCAAAGACCTTTTTTCACCCTTTACCCTTTGGGTTGCTCTGGTCTGTTGAAGACCATCTTCCAGGTGCTTAGTCTGCTGAAACATGAATGTGGAAAATGCATTTTTCTTAGTGTGAACACTCAACAGTGCATTTGTTCAACTGAGCAGTTCCTTGTTCGGAGCGTGCTGTGCAGCAATAACATAGCAGCTATGTCAGCTGCTAAGTAAGATGAAGAAAGAGGAGGTTAATGGTTTGCTCTTTTTTTATTATCCTGAGACCATTTCTCATCCTGTTTAGTTCCCCAGTTTCTTGTGCTTGGTGGCTAGCACTAGCCTTGCATCCTGCATATAGAGAGGACCTTCCTGTACCTGTCCTGCTGGATTAGAGTCTGGAGGGTGTTCCTGCTGTCACTGTTTCCCTGGCTCAAGGTATCCACATATCTGGAGGCACATCTGGGCTAGAAGTGTTCTATTACTTGGGCAAAATGTGGAGATGTGAAACTTTTCAAAGTCTGTCTGTGAACGAAGAAAGAGAGAAACAGCAGAAACTTTATCACTGTGCTTAATGTTTTCATAGACTGTGTGGATAGCCAAGGATGTATGAAAAGTACTTTCCCTCTTCCTTTAAGGTGTTCTGCTGTCTGTGGATGAAGGTGGGAATCTTTCAGAGAATCTTGTAATTCTCTGCCAGGAATGTATAGAGGTTTTCAGTTTATAGACCTTAAATGATGTTCTAGCAGGCATGTGAACCCTCTCATAGAAGTGTCATCCCATACCTACCATTCAGTTATCGAGGTATCCTGTCATCTTCACAGCTTTGTTTAAGAGTTGAGTGTCTGTTTTGTATTTCATTTTGTGCCTGTTGCCTCTGGTCCTGTCTCTAGGCACTGCTAAGAGCCTCACCCAATCTGCTGTACCCCATCCCAACAGCTATTTATGCACATCGATAAGATTCCCCCCAAGCCTTTTCTCCAGGCTGAATAGTCCCAGTGCCACCTCCTGCTTTTCTAGGCACTTCTTTCTGCACATTAGTCATTTCCTTCGGTCAGGATGTGCATTTCTGTGGCTGCATGGAGAGGTGTATCAGGGAAGTGGCCCAGGTTAGAAGCAGCCTGCTATTTTATGCCATGTGATTTTTAACCCAGGTGAGGTCTGCTCAGCTGTTCCCTGAAGGCTTATGGCAATGCAAGCAAACATGCAGCAAAGGCTGGGCATGAGGAGTGGGAGGAAGACAAGGTGTTTCTTTTTGCAAGTGTCACTTTATGCTGGCTTAGTGTTTTTGACAGCAGTCACCTGTGTGGACTGTGAACAGATGTGAAGACCTAAGGGCAAAAATCTTCGGTCTAGACTTATCAAGAAATCTAGGCAATGGAAATTGTGTTTTTGTTTGCTGTGAGAAAATTACTTCTATTGTTTCTCCAATTCTTTATTATAATTGTTTACTCCAACCTTTTCCTCTCAGGAACTTTCATGACCAATTGTTTCTGTGGATTTAATTCCCTTCAGTAGTAGACCTGTTCCATGGCACCTTCCCTGCTTTCCTTTGAACTTATCTACACTTCTATTGTAACATAAACATTAATTTCACAGCTCAACTACCTGTCACATTAAGAACCACCTCCTTCATGTTGTGACTCCTAGTGCCTTCTCTTCATGCCTCTCCTAAGGTGAATGTTCCTCCACTGTCTCTTCCACTCACAAGTCTGTGCTCCTCTGTTGTATCTTCCTACAGTTGTCTTTTATCCTTCCCTGAATCTTCTCCCCTGTCTTCATCTTTAGTACCTGCATATCCTTTCTCTCCTGGTTACCATTATACTATGCACTCCTATTTTTCAGATACTCCTTTTCTATTAGCTTCCAAACTAATCATCTTCTAACTCCAACTCCTTTGCAGAGAGATTTCATGCAAACTTAAGCAAAACAGCTGTAACTGGATGATGTAAATCTTTAATCTACTACAGGATTGCCTGTGATAATAGAGGACTGGAATTACTGGTCAGTGTTTCTGTGGTGGTTCCCATTAGCATTTTCTGGAACACAAGAAAATGTGTCGCTGACCTCATTCATGTCTGTCTGTCTGGAGAGTTTAGTTTTGCTTTAACAGAAGGGGCTGTGTCTCATCAAGGTCAGTGGAAGGTGTCACAAGTGGTAATAGTTGATTCATAACCACCAGCAGGTAACTGCACAGAGCAATGTGCTTAGGGAAGGTACAAAGGGCAGTTGTATATCCAGCCAATACTTCTGTCCATAAGGATTGAAAAATCAAAAGTGTAGGAATTTTCAAGGCTTTTGGTTCGGAGACTTATGGGATCTGGGTGCTTACAGGGTTCATGATTTGAAGACTTTCAGTGCGTGCTGGTTGAGGATTTATTTCTGGAAAGGAAGGCTTAGGTTTGTAGGTTTGCTTTTTAAAATTTCCCCCCCCTTGATCCTGTGCATACAGGTACTCTGTACATTAGGAAAAAGACTGTTTTTTATTAAATTCTCAACAGTGCTGCTCCTGCTGAAGGTGATGAGATTTGAGGATCTTTCTCCACTTTCTGCAAACAAACTCTGCTCACTAAAGTTTGCAGTGGCGAGAAACAACTCTTTCTTTTATTGATTTGTTTTGTTTTTAACTTGGTTATGCTTCCCTCTTACCATCTCCTAAGCCTTGTTAAATGGCCTTTTATATGTAATTTATTTAACAAACATGAATGTTACACACTTGAAAAATCCTCTCATCTTCTCTGAGGGTTAATCAAAGGAGAAACTTTCTAATCCTTGGAAACAGGGTGAGGCTGTGTCTTTATTCTGAAATATTAAATAAAGGAATCAAAGGGAAATAATACCCTGTGATGATACCTCAGAGAAGATTTAATTAAGGAAATGAAACTGTTTTAAGAATGACCTGTTGTGGACTACCAATGAAGGAGAAAGTTGTTAGTAGCGGCTGCCCATCAGCAAGAGGTTGCTCAGTATACCAAACCTGTGAGAGATGATGCTCAGAGTGGTTTAAAGTGATGTTTAATTACCTGATTGATTAAGGTTGTCTTTTTAAATTCAGTACTGCAGGGAGCAGATCCAGTCCGTGCAGTGGCTCACAAGTTGTGGGAACCAGGGCTGGTGACAGCATGCAGCTCTGTGAGGGTGTCTGCTCGAGCCTTGCTTGGACTTCATACTGATGAGTTGCCTGCAGTTCAGAGATACAGTTTCCAGCCCTCACTGGCTAAAAGGGAGCTGCTGACTGGTGCCTGGCATCAACTGAGGAATATTACTCAATGCAAACCTCCTGTGAAGTTGTATCTGGAGAGGAGTGGCTAAGTTTACTGAGATTTCAGCCAGGTTGCATTGCTTTGGTGGATGGAGTGGGGTTTTGTGCTTGTTGGCAGAAGCGGTTTTGCACAGACCGAACCCCAGAGGAGCAAGGGCAGTTAACTGGTTGGCAGAAGGGCAGTTAACTGGTTGGCAGAAGGTCAGCTGAGGAGTGCAGACCTATCTGTAGTGGCAGACATTAAGAAAGCAGCAAAAGCTGTTTCTCTTGGGTTCATGTTGTTCCAGGTCTACCAGAGGCATGGAAAGGAGGTACCTTGGTGTGACCAGGTTTGGTAAAGCGCAGAGCTGAGTACCTGGGGAGGGTGCATCCAGGTCTTGCTTTTGCTTCTACAGATCAGGATTATTTCCTGATTCACAGCAGGAGAGTGAATTGGGAGGCTCTGTGGAAAGAGCATATGAACTGAGGAGGGGAGGGAATGTAGGGAACTGAACACTGGACCCCTTTCTCCCCTAGGCAATGCTTTTGAAGTACATTTAACTCAGGGGTCTTGAACAAGCCAGGAAATGACATTTAACAAATAAAGGCTGCAAGGATGGGTCCAGTGTCTGTAACAATTTGTGTGCTTCTTGTAAGCCAGCAGTCATCCCTGTGCTAGGGTTGAGCAGTTTCTTGAGTGCCCTGTGTTGACTGGATCCCCAGAGGTCTTGGCCTGCTCTCTGGCAGTTCTGCAGGCATGGCATTCCCTCACTGTCACCATTAGTGTAATGGCAAGAACATCACTTATCCTTTTGCTCTTGAGTGACTACTGCTGCCATAATCTCTTTTGTATTGAACTAATAGCTGACTTGTGTATGCAATTTTTCTCCCCCTTCTCATGTGGTGAGGAGGATACTTTTGTCCCATTTGTCTTTCCTTGCAGATGAAAATAGTAAAAGAATTTGACAAGAAATTAGAGCAACTGTCATATCTCAGTGTCCCACAGTCTTCTGCAAATCTTACTAAAAGTATGCAAATAATAGAAAATGCCAGCTGAAGAAAGCAAAACACCCCCACAGTCAATCACTTTGTCTCCATGTGTAATTCCTCAGCTGCAAGAAAGCAGATTCTCATCAGCAGCAGTCATTTCACCTGGCTTTTATTTATTTATCTTGCAGTTAGAAGTGATATTTTAAGTAGCTACTTGATAAAATGGTGTGGTGACAACTTTAAGCCATCCTTTATGAAGGAGGAAGATAAATTTTGCTTACAGACACAGTACCTCTCCCACTGTCTTTTACTGTGATGTAGCAGTGATTTTACAAATCTGCTTCATCTTCTCTGGGTTTAAAACATGATTCCAAGAAATTAACCTCTCTTCTGTTGTTTTGTCTTTTGGTTTTTTTCCACTTCCCTTCTCCCTTCATCGATCCTATTGTGACCTTCTGTTGGCCATCTTTTTATGCAATGTAATGCCTACAGATGAGTCCTTACCAGCACTGTTCTTGGGAAAGAAGTTTTCTAGAGCACAAATGACTTGCTACGTCTGTTCTGGGGAGGAAGGCTGTGTGTGTGTGTGTAGAAATACAGAGCTGGAAGTGACTTGTAGAGCAATGCTTGTCATGAGCTTGTGCAGCTGCTCTCAGAGGCTGCTCAGGATGGAAAGCTTACAGACTGCTGTGAAGTGTGTACCTGTGCTGCTCTTTATTGTTAGGAAGCTTCATAATGTCTAAGTTGACTCTTGCTGTGGTGTAATCAGACCTTCCCGCTGCAGACACAAGAGAAAATAGCTGCTGCTTTGCAGTAGTATCTTTAATATTAACCAGTGCCACTTGCACCATTCTTCCCACTCCCTCTGCCATTTTTTTTTTGTCCACGTTTGCTAACCATTTAGAATTATATCTTTGAGTTGTTTCCCTGAGTTTTGCTCTTTGCTGTGGCTCTTTTCTGGACTCGTTCCAGCTGGCTCATCTCTTTCTTCAAACGCAGTGCCCAGGCAAGGATGTAGTACTGCAGCTGAAGCCTTGCTGATGCTCAGTAGAGTGGAAGGATGACCATGTGTTATGCAGCCCACAGTCCTATTTATCTATTCCAGCCTGCTTCTTTGTCTTGTGCTCAACAGCTTGACTCTCAGATTGCCGTCCCCTCTCACTAATGGATCCTCTCTGAGGACTCTTACCTAGCTAGAAGTTCTCCTCACTGTATTTATGCAGTCATTTCTGCCTGTGACCATAGAATGATAGGAGTTGGAAGGAACGTCTGAAGATCTTCAAGCCCAACTCCCCGTGCCAAAGCAGGATCACCTAGTGCAGGTTACAGAGGGATGCATCCAGACTGGAGTGACACTGGCTTTCTTCCAGTCCTCAGGCACATACCCTGTTCTCCATAATCTTTTGAAAATGATGTGGAGAGTGGCTCAGCAATAACATCAGCACTCTTGGATGCACCCCGTCAGTTTATCCAAGTGACCTCTAACCCAATCCTCACTGACCAGTGGAGAATCTTCCTACCACCAGGCTTTCTCTCTTACTTCCAGGGTCTGGGATTCCTGAGGGATGGTCTTAGCAGTAAAGACTGAAGCAAAGAAGGCATTCAGTAACTCTGCCTGCTCTGCATTCTCTGTCACCATGGCTCCCACCTCATTCATGATGCTTTATGCTGCTTTCCTGGTTTTTTGTTTTTTTTTTTTTTTTTCCCCAATGTCTCCAGTTTGTCACAGTAATACTGGATATGAATCCTGTTCTTCACATATGTAGTCTTCCTTGGTTTAGTTTGGTTTGCAGATTCAGTAAGTCATGCAATTAGAGACAGAACATGACGGATCCCCAGAATTCATCCAGGTGTGTGCTATATGCTTGTGTAGAACCAGTGGTTATTTTTGGATACAGCTCTCCAACTTTTCTATCCAGCCACAAAGATGATCCAAAAGGTGGAGCACCTCTGCTGTGAGGATAGGCTGAGGGAACTGGGGTTATTCAGCCTGGAGAAGAGAAGACATCAGGGGGACCTTGTAGCTGCCTTCCAGTACCTGAAGGGAACCTATTGGAAGTCTGGGGAGGAACTTTTCATAAGGGTGTCTAGTGACAGGACTAGTGGGAGTGGTTTTAAGATGAGGGGGAGTTGGATTAGACTGGATCTTAGGAAGAAGTTCTTCAGTGTGAGGGTGGTGAGACTCTGCAATAGATTACCCAGAGAGGTTGTGGATACCTCCTCTGCAGAGGTGTTCCAAGCCAGGAAGGATGAAGCCTTGAGCAGTGAAGTCTAGTTGAGAGGTGTCCCTGCCCATGGCAGGGACATTAGAGTAGATGATCTCTAGGATCCCTTCCAACTTAAGGCATTCTATGAGCTTCACCTACGTCATGTTTTCCAACGAGTGAGACTGTATCAAAAACCTTATTTAAAGTGAAAATATGAATTATGAATGCTTTTTGCCTGAGCCACTAAAACCATTACTTTGTTGAAGGAGGAAATAAAATTGGTTTGAGTTGATTTGTTCTTGATGAATCTGTTTCTCGTTAATTCCTGTCTCTAGGCATGTAATAATGCTCTTTTGGATTTGGTCCACTCAAAGAGCTGTTGGGATCTCTCATGAGTGTAAAATGCCTGCCAGAGAAATTATAATCCAGGCCTGTTCCTCTTTGTCTAGCTTTCCCAGTCTCTGGGGCAGGCTCTGGATTTACCTCCATGTTCTGGAGAAGCATCTGGGAAGTGTGAATGACACTGCACGAAATCAGTGTCAAGGGAATAAAAAAAAACAATTATTTTTTTTTTCTCTTCTCTCCCCAGAGACTATTGCAAGATGTAGAAAGTTAATAAACTGTCCAGGTGCATAGTGTGTCAGGTGGTCCTATCATCTGTGTAGAAGTCACCAGTTAGTATTTGGTACTATGAGCTGAAATGATGTTATTAAGATTTCACCCAAGTAGAATAAACACTGCAGCTGCAAGTAACCAGGATCTCTTCCCCCTCCAAGACCTCATGCATCTGCAGCCAAAAGAATGAGATAGGAAGAAAATGGGATTCAATATACAGCATAAACTTTATTCATGATGTGGTTAAAATGAAATCACTGTAGTTTGGTTAGCTTTTTCCCTACTGTAGGGAGGAAAAAATCTTTATGGATGAGGAATCTGTGTTTTGTAGCTATCTGTTTATAGTGAGGAAAACAGATGTGTGAAAAAGAAAGAGAATTGAGGATGTAGCATCTCAGAGAATCAGGTCTCCTTGGTATGGGTACTTTGCAGGGTTTCAGCCTGGCCCCATGAAGCTGGATGTTGGATCTCAGCTGTTTTCAGAGACCAGGTGCATTGAAGGATATTAATGCATTTTAAGGTGTATTTTAAAAAGCCCGTTGTGAGCTGAGTCTTTGAAGCCTAAAATTTATTCTCATCTAAAATGTACTTTATTTACTGAATGTTATTTCATCTAAAGTGCACTTTACTTACTGGAAGTTACTACCACTGTGTAGTTGTGGAAATCCTTTAGTGGTCCTCCTTCTCACTTTGTACAGTGCAGCTTACTTTGTGTCTTGCTGGAACTCTGAAAATGCTGTTACATGCCTTGCAACTTGATTTATCAGCCGTAAGGCAGGTTTCTGTCTGCTTGGGACACTAGAATCACAGAATGGTCTGGGCTGGAAGAGACCTCAAAAGGTCATCTAGTCCAACCCCCTCTGCAGTAAGCAGAGACATCCTCAACCAGATCAGGTTGCCCAGAGTCCTGCTGATCCTGACCTGGAATATGTCCATGGATGGGGCCCCAACCACCTCCCTGTGCAACCTGTTCCAGTGTTGAACAACCCTCATGGTAAAGAACCTGTTCCTAACGTCCAATCTAAATCTCCTCTTCTCTATTTTGAAGCTGTTGTCCCTTGTCCTAGGGAGGAGTGATCATGTATCTAGTGTTCTGAAAAGCAAATGGAGTACTCTGTATGCCAGAAAGCACGTAGACCTCTTAAGAGATCAGAGCAAGGTCTCTGCAGTCTGTCTGGAGTTACAGCAGGATGGGTTTCAGGTGCTTAGCTATCTCTACTGTTGTTCTCTGAGGGTCTCTGGACTGATAGATCTGTGAAGTTTTCCTTGCTGTATTTTTTTTTCTTCTTGAGTGTAGCTTTTTTTTCCCCTTAAGTCTATCAGTTTGAGGAAGAAGACATGTTTTCTCAAATTTTCAGTGTTTTGTTTCCACTTCTTTCCCAGAAAATTAACTGAATTTTAAATCTCTAGGCTTAGTCTTTGCTCAGATGCATCTATGAAGTACAAAACTCTCTGTGGTTGAGTTACAAAAGGCTGCAGATTGTCAGTGCTGGGTTCAGAGCTTTATAAGTGTGGAGAGCAGATGCCATTAGGAGACGCAATATATCTTGTATAAAACATAAGAGATATTTTATATGACAAGATTTAGCAGTAATTCAGGAAGGGATTGCTCTTCATGATGGGTCCTTAAACATTCATTTAAGTGAGCTTTTATTATCAGTGATTCCAACTGTTTAATCAACCAACGAACTTACTTTGTCCCAGATATGGCAAAGACTTTGCTGTATCTTCAATTTTGTAGCAAGAAGACTGCATGCTGATTAGAGATTCTGCTTAAAATTAATTGGAGTGGGCTAAAGCAAAGTTTATATTATCTTTTTGCAGAAATGCTTAGGATTTGGCTGCTGGGAGGATTTAAGATACTACCTAAGTTCTTAAAGTAATTCAGTGGTGGCTTTTAGTTATAGCCTTTTCATTTTAAAGCTGCAGAAAAAAATAGAGTTTTAAGGCACAAGGAAAAGAATGCAAGTTTTTGTTATCCACCATTCACTTTAAAGAGACAATGAGATGTTTTCTTAGTTATTTTCTTTAGAACTGAACTTCAGCACCTCAATCTGTGTAATCAAGGCCTTAACCTGACCATATATGCATGACATGGATCATTGTCTAATTAATTTCTCTTACTAAAACATTGGTGTATGATGTGACTCATAGTTACTATTTTTTTCCTGTCTTTTGTGCTCTTTGAAGGTATTTAAGTCAGAAAAAACATTGTGCAAGGTTTTTTGGTGTCTAGATAGTCTAAAAGATGAATCTTTATATTTTTCACATACGTTGTTCATCACTTTGAAGCCCTGGACTAGTCTGGTTCTGAGAACATTGCTAAAAGAAGTGACATCTCTGAAAGTGTTGTGTGAATTATTAGTAAATGCTGATAGTTTAATAGTGACCTCAATTTTTTGTCACTTGCCTTGTTAGATTTGCTAATATTCCAAAACATAAGGTTTTTCCATGGAAAAATTTCTCCTCCTTGGTTTCTCTTCCTTCTTTCTTGAATGTGCTGTGAAGATGGGAGGCTGGATCTGGGATGATCTCCATGGCAGCACACATTAGTTTCCATGGCAACATATTTCACAAACAACCCTACAACTTTACTACAGTGTCAAACAAAAGGAGAAGGCTTGACTATTGGAGCAGGCTCTGGCTGAGGTTAAAATTAAAGAGAGGGGGGGAAGGGAGAAAACATAGAAAGAGATTGGGTGAGATAATGACTTCTTGCTATTTGTCCTTTTAAAGCTTTTGCTCCAGGATAAGCACACCATTAAAAGGAGGGGAAAAAAAAAAAAAGCCCACCTACATTCTCCAGGCCATAATTACTGTACCACCCAGCTGCATTCCTGCACACCAGTAGGTAAATGATGTGCTGTCACAAGTCTGTTGTCCCAAGATACTTCTTTAGCCTCATTTCCAAAGGAAATGAGGATTATAGAATGAGAGTCCTCTGTTTTGGCTGTCTCTTTGTCTCTCTTCTACCCTACCTCCCCCCACTGTGGGTTTTGACCCCACTGATCAGATTATTTGAATTTGACAGAAGGGCCAAAGCTAAGAAAGTAATTAAGTTGCTCTAGATGTGTTCTGGCTCCCTGGTCAGTCCCTGGGAGGAGGCTGTAGGCATGGAGAATTAGGGAATTACAGGCATCCAAACTGCATGGATAAAGTAAGTGATGTAATAAATCCTAGTTCCTTTGCTCTGGATTCAGGAAAATATTCCAGCATGTGCTTAGTGTCTCTCTCATGAGATTTTTTTCTAAACCACAAGGTAAGGGAACTACACGAGGTTGATGCTTGTAGAAACATTTTAAGATTGCTTCCTTTTCAAGATAATGATACTGGGAATCATAGAATTACAGAATGGTTTGGGTTGCAAGAGACCTTAAAGATCATCTGGTTCCAAGCCTGATGTCATGGGCAGGGACACTTTCTACTAGATCAGGTTGCTCAAGGCCCCATCCAGCCTGGCTTTGAATACTTCCAAGGTATGAGGGAAAATGTGAAAGGATGGCAAGGTGTAAAGGGACTTGAGTAATAGACTGAACAGAATAATCCGTTCTTCAGTGTCGTACAGATCAGAGATAACAGGCAGCTAGCTTGTTGAGTTTTGTTTGTTGTGTCAGTGTGAGCTGAAATTCCGCCCCTTCCCACTGACAATAACCAGGCTAGCTCAGTCTGGAAGCAAATGAAAGCTGTGTTTACAAGCAGATCTACAATCTATGATGAAATGCAATGAATATGTACAAATATACAAAATTCACAACATTTACAAATATATACAATCAACAGAAAAGAACAACCGAGCTCCCTTTGCTTCCCCCCAAGGGGACCCTTCCCAAAGGGGCCTCTCTCTCCCAGGGGCTTCCCTCCCAGACCCCCTGGACAGAGAAGCAGAGTTAGCTAAAGCAGAAAGTTGTTAACTTAGCTCGCCAAGGTCATTATGTTATCTTCAGCTAGAAGAGAAGAAGAAACAGCAGCCAGACAGCCCAGCAAGCTGCCCCGACTGCAGAATGCAGAGTGCCCCACTTTGTTTTGGGTAATAGTTCTTAAACATTTCTATCTATCCAATGGAAGT
Source organism: Indicator indicator (assembly GCF_027791375.1). Lineage (NCBI taxonomy): Eukaryota > Metazoa > Chordata > Aves > Piciformes > Indicatoridae > Indicator > Indicator indicator. The sequence continues at coordinate 10,495,738 of NC_072020.1, forward strand.
GTTTAGAACAATCAGTATTTTGCTTTCTTACACCCAATAGTGACTTATTTACACTCTTTCGCTTTCCCTGTTTGAACTTTGCAAAGAAAAATTAAAAAGACAGTTTCAAACCATCACACTTGTGTAGCGTGTTGTCTGGTCAGGAAGCTGAAATGCAGTTGTCCTTGTCTCTTCCCTCCTATGTACTTGTCAGGATGCTACTGGCAACCAAATCTGAAAAGACAGGGTGGAGTTGGGGCACAGAGGACTTGTTAAAGAGAGGGTTTGGGAGCATGGGCAAGAATAAATCAGCATATTCCATGGTCTGCTCTATTGTTTGAGCTGTGCACATCTCTCCTGTCTGAAAGATGCAGTTCCACCTGCATGTGAAAGATTGCATGATAGCATTTTCAACTAGGGAAGAGTAGATCTAAGTTGGATGTTAGGAACAGGCTCTTTACCATGAGGATAGTGGGACACTGGAACAGGTTGCCTAGGGAGATGGTTGAGACCCCATCCATGGAGATATTCGAGGTGAGGCTCAACAGGGCTCTGGGCAGCCTGATCTAGTTGATGATGCCCCTGCTTACTGCAGGGAGGTTAGACTAGACAGCCTGTGGAGGTGCCTTCCAATCCAAACCATTCTATGATTTATACCACTAGAAAGGTGCTGGTATCTGTTTCTCAGCTGCATTGGAGATGGCCTTAAAAAAAGTATTGACCCTCATTTATAAATGCAAGGCTACCACATTACCCTTGTCACCTCAAAGTGATTCTTATCAAACTTAGTATGGCATGCAACATGAACTTTTAATGGAAGATTGGAGGGCTTTTTATTTTCTAGTTCTCTTATTTGAAAATATCAGGCCCCATTATAGAGGTGACCATACAGGGTTAAGTGCAGGAGGGAACTAATAGAGATATCTTCTGATTGAAAGAAATACAGATAACCCCCAGTAGTATGGCTGTAGGTGGTGGTGTGGCAAATGGAAGGCAGCTGTGGAGATGCCAGGGGTACAGGCATGCTGGGGAGCTGTGATCTGAGACTGAGTACATTGCCCTGCTCAGGGAATGGAATCCAGCTCCAGTGGGTGCTAGATGGAAGGCTGAGTATTTTAATGCATTACTTGTCAGAGGTGACTTACCCCCTGGCAGACCTGTACTTTCCATACAAAGTATTAAAATGGCAAGATGCTCCTTCAGAAGGAAAGGAAAACAGTGTTAAGAGAAATGGTTGAAGATGTCCATAATCATGGTTTGTTGCCTACCTTTCCATTTTACCTGATTGCTGCATTTTCAAAAGTGACTGGTGATTTTTTTATTTTTTTCTATGGATCTCCTTAGAGGCTAATCCTTAGGGTGCCTACATCTTCTGAAAATTAAGTCCTTTGAAGTTTTTGGTGAAACAAAGATGCATGCAAACACTGCCCTTATTAACAGGCTTGCCTATAGCAGTGTTAACTGTGGAACCAGCCTACACAATACTTCTGGCTTTGATTAAAACCAAAGCCCAAAGTAATAGCTGTGATAAACTACTAAGCTTCCAAAATACCAATATTGAAGGGTTTTTTTTGTAGCTGAGGTGCCACCTCAAAACACTTAGGAGGGTTGATGTGGGAATTCAGACATCCTTCTTTTGTGGTGCTTATGTTGTGTCCTTGCCTGGCCATCGCAGGGGGCTTAGTCCCTTTCAGACTGACAACCTGCAGAACCCATCTTTGGGTGATTTTCTTTCTTACTTTTCAGCCTTCTTCCTGCCCTTAAGGCTTCTCAAAACCAATCAGTGATACTTAAGCTTGAATTAGATGTGCAGTGGTGGTCAGGCTGAACCATTGTGATTTCCTCTCCCCATGAAAAGCAGCTTCTCCAGCTATTGTCTTCCATGTTTTTTAGCTTGTATTCAATGACCTGTGATCCAGGCAGGGTAAACTAGGCAAACATCTGCTTTTGAAAATGTATTTCACCAGGGCAGGATTAATGTTTGCTAGTGCTGTGATTTCAATATGTACTCCCAATACCTTTTGGTGCACAGTGGTAATGTCTTGCTTTCTTCTGCTTTGCCTCAGAGTGTTAAATTGCAGTGTGGGCTCACTGCTGAAGAACTACCAACATATATCCATCTGAATGAAAACTGTGAATCTGTTCCATGGGTTGTAAAAATAAACTTGTTTCATTGAGCTTTCATATATCAAGAGATTTTGCAAATGTAAAATGCAATGTAAGGGAAATGGATTTTGAACAATTCCTTAATCTGGTTTTCAGTGGTTGGGATGTTCGCTGCATTTTCTGTCTTCTCCCTAATCACTTTCCTATTAAAGATTAATTGCATATCATAGAGAATCCTTGATTAAGCCAATGAAAAGTGAGAGGATAGATCTGTTCATTACAAGCAGTGTGAGGAATAATAATGAGCAACTAACTGCCAGGCTTCCTTGTCTACCTTACACTAGACACGTGTATTTCTGTGATGCTCTATTTGCTGTTATTAAACAAAAAAGAATAATTTACAGTTTAACTGGGGAACTTCCTTACTGAGAAAAACAAAACAAAACCAAGCCACAATAAATCACTCTGCTCCATATACCTCCTGTGATGTAAGTTTAACACTGAACGGAGCTAATGTTTTACGAGTGTGTTTTGTCTCTCACTCCAGTAGACTCCAACAAGGTGATTTATGAAGGTGTTTTGGTTTTTGTCATTTTGTCTAGGACTTTCTCTTTTGAATCACAGAATGGTTTGGGCTGGAAGTGACCTTAAAGATCATCTAGTTCCAACTCACCTGCCATGGGCAGGGTCACCACCTACTAGACCAGGTTGCTCAAGGCCCCATCCAACCTGGCTTTCAACACTTTCAGGCATGCAGCCTCCACTACTTCTTTGGGCAGTCTGTTCCAGTGCATCACCAACCTTATGGAGGATGAATTTCTTCCTTATGTCTAATCTAAATCCAGCTTCTTCCAGTTTGAAGCCATTACTCCTCATCCTATGAAACAGAACACAGCTGCTTGTGCTACATGCCTCCATGTGATGGGGTTTGTCCAGAGTTCTAGGGTACTGCATGTGACGTGCACCACATCTGTAAACCTGCAGAAAATGATTCCCATTGCACAAGTAGGTAAATGTGTATGCAGTGTTATACCCCCAGAGTATGCTGCCCCTGAGCTGTGGCTACTGGCCTCTGTAGAGAAGGAATATCAAAAGATAGAGTGTAGCAAGGGGCAAGGTCATGAAATACAGTGACAACATGCATTATATATGCCAAAATTAAATTAGTGTTACTTTATAATAGAAGGCAAAGCAGTTTGAGATCTGTTTGTGAAGCCAAAGGTGGTAAAAGACACACCTTTGTTTCTAATAGCTGCAAGTACTGCAGCTACTGGCTTTCAGTTCAGCAGCAACATTGGAGGGAATGAGTTCTCTTACTTGAAGGGATGATTTTTTTCCCACTAGTATACTGAATGAGTTTGTCCTGAACCTGTGAGTGAGAGTTGTGAGGCTGTCATCATGCTTAGTGTTGTTCATAGTCTATAGTAGTGATTCTGAAACCTCTTGAAGACGGATGACTGTTAAGGCTCAATTTCTGCAGTTTCTCTTGGATTCTTTGCAGATTTTTCAGAGAGAACCCCATTAGACTAGGAGTGAATTAAAATTGGTCTCATCCACCTCATGCCTGTCATTGGTAAAATGTAATTTGGGAACCACCAGCTAAGTGTCATCTTTGTCTTGAGCAAACTGCAAAATAAAGCCCTTGGATTGGATTTCCTGTTTCAGTGGATTTTTTTTTTTTTCTTCCTGCCTAAGGCTTAGAGATTCAACAGAAATGCTTGATGCCACGAAGGCAGATGGATTTTGCCTCCTTCAAAGACTGTGCAATCAGGTCACTGTGGAATGGGAAGTCCCGTCCTGAGACTCACCTGAGGCTTGTGCTTCTCAGGTATGGGCCTTAGACCCCATTGCTTTGCATCTGTTGTAAGGAGGATGCTCAGACGTGTATCAGAATACGTGAAGCGGGTCAGGTACTAAAAACTTCCCAGAGTTGTCCCTCATTTACCCAGTAGGTAAGGAACAAAGCTGAGTTCTTGCTTGAGGAGATGCATTACCCCCAGGAAGTAATTAACAACTGACGCTGCAGCTGGTTCCGGACCTCCTGAAACAGAAGGCTGTTCCGTGAATGATGTGGTCAGAGGTGATGAGTCAATACAGTTTCTTTCCACTGATGGCTAAATAACAGTAAGGAATAGCTGGTTATTGAGTAATCTGTGTTTCATACCTTCTTTTGCTAGTATTGGACTCTATAGATCACTTTTTAACAAATTTTTCTGCTTCTCCATCCTGCCTTTTTTGAACTAACATGAGTAGTACGCCAAAGGGAATAGCTAACCTATTTATCTTGCATTTCTCATGAAGTCTCTAGGCAGCATATTATAATCATCTTCATCTTCCAAAATGTCTGCATTGTAGGCAAAAAGATTAAGGGAAAGAACTTTCAGCTGCGGTAAAAACTGAAACAGATGTTGGCAATAATAAACCTAATTTAATTTATCTCTGCTGAAAATCTTGAACCAAATTGAATTGTGTGGATGGCTGTGCTGGTTTTCACAGTATATCAGAGGGTGGAAGGGATTTCAAGAGATCATCAGGTCCAACCCCTCTGCCAGAGCAGGATCACTTAGGGTAGTCTGCACAGGAATGCATCCAGGTGGGTTTGGAAAGCCTCCAGAGAAGGAGACTCCACAAGCCCCCCAGGGAGCCTGTTCCAGTGCTCTGTCACCCTCACTGGAAAGAAGTTTCTCCTCATGTTGAGGTGAAATCTTCTCTGTTCTAGTTTGAACCCATTGTTCCTTGTCTTATCACTGTGAACCACCCAACAGAGCCTGGCCCCCTCCACTTGACACCCACCCCTCAGATATTGATAGACATTGATCAGATCCCCTCTCAGTCTTCTCTTCTCCAGACTAATCAGCCCCAGGGCTCTCAGTCTCTCCTCATAAGGGAGATGCTCAAGTCCCCTAATCATCCTTGTGGCTCTCTGTTGGATTCTCTCCAGCAGGTCTCTGTCTCTCTTGAACTGGGGAGCCCAAAACTGGACACAGGATTCCAGGTGTGGTCTCAGCAGGGCAGAGTAGAGAGGTAGAAGAACTTCCCTAGCCCTGCTGGACACACCTTTCTTGATACATCCGAGGATCCCATTGGCTCTCTTGGCCACCAGAGCACATTGTTGTTCCATGGAGAACTTGCTGTCCACCAGCACTCCAAGGTCTTTCTCTGTGGAGCTGCTTTCCAGCAGGGCAGCCCCTAACCTGTCCTGGTGCCTGTTGTTATTCCTCCCCAGATGTAGGACCCTGCACTTGTCCTTATTAAACTTCATGAGGTTTTCACAGATCTAGTTCTTGTGTGATTGTCCAGCTCAACTGTATTGTTTTAAAATTCAAATTTTTGGATGCAGAATCACTTGAATTTCAAAGTTTATTTCCTTTTTTACTCACAAACAGTAGTGTGTCCCAAAACACATTGGATTTACTTTGTCTGCTCTCCTAAAGTTTATAAAAAATAGATACTATAATTGTCACTTCAGAAATTTTTTTTGCCGATATACCCTTAAAGGTGTTGTTTTTAACAAATGAGGAGACCTCTGAGCAGGCACAAATACAGGCTGGGTGCAGAGTGGGTTGAGTGTAGCCCTGAGCAAAAGTCTTGGGGGTGTTGATTGTTGAGAAGCTCAATGTGAGCTGGAAGTGTGCTCATGCAACTCAGAAGGCAGCTGTGTCCTGGACTGCATCAAGAGGAGCGTGGCCAGCAGGTCAAGAGAGGTGATTCTTCTTCCCCTTTACTCTGCTCTTGTGAGACCCCACCTTGAATACTATATCCACTTCTGCTGTCCCCATCATAAGAAGGACACAGAGCTGTTGGAGCAAGTCCAGAAGAGGGCCACAAGGTTGATCAAAGGGCTGGAGCACCTCTCCTGTGAGGACAGGCTGAAGGAGCTGGGGTTGTTCAGCATGGAGAAGACTCCAGAGGGATCTTATAGCTACTTTCCAATATCTGAAAGGAGCCTATAGGAATGCTGGAGAAGGACTTTTCATAAGGGTGTCTAGCCACAGGACTAGGGGGAATGGTTTCAAGCTGAGGGAGAGTAGGTTTAGACTGGAGTTTTAAGAGTGTTTGAATTATGCACAGCTCTTTGGGTGAGAAGGGGTGAATAGGCTAGGGAAGAGATGGGAAAGGATCAGAAGGAGAACAAAAATCCATATGGTGCCCTAGCTGCTGTACCTTGCTGTAGTTTTGTGCAAGAATCACAATGCCACTCATATGCTTAAACTGGTGAGTTGGTTTCCACTCATACATTTGTCCTTTTTTTTTTTTCTTTTTTTTTTTCCTCTTCCCTAGATGAGGCTCTGGGCAGGTTCTAAGGCAGAGTTTTTGATCACGAGCTCAGATTTGCCACAGGAAAACTAGGAGGAGCTAAGCTGTCTTCTGGCTTCTTGGCCTGTGCAGGAAGCCTTGGGGCTACTGCTGCAGTCCTTCTCAAATGAACTCTGGACTCTTCTCCCCATTCCTCATGAAAAACATGTTTAAGATTAACCACTGAAACTGGATTTATTACTGTTTGTAGAGCTTAGACCCATGTTCTGTTGTCTTTGATTTGCTCTTGCTGTTCTGCTAGAGTGAGGCATTTTTGGAACATCTGCTGTGTTTTTACCTTACTTCCTGACTAAGCTCCTTTCCCTTGGACCCGACCAGAGCATAGAGTTTATTTGGTTTTGGTCAGACTACTCACATCTTTGTGCAGTGTGGGAATAGGTAGAAAAGAAAAGTTGTATTGATTTTGATTTTTAGTGTTTGACAGCAATTTTTATTTTTAGCCACAGGAGTTGTCACTGAAGAGTTTTCACTGGTAGGTGTTGGGACATGGCCAGAACAAGAGGATAATCTTTTCTGCAGGGCACTGGACATAACTATCTTTGAAATTAATATATCTCTTATAAGTAAAAAAAAGAATGACCTTGAGGTCAAGGGAGAGCATGTGAGGAAAAATAGATCCATAGTGGTTAAAAGACCTCATAAAGATTCCTCTTCTATCTACTCACAAAGCATACAAGAGGCAATTTTAAAATTAGTTTTATTATTATTTTATTTTATTTATTATTTTATTTTATTTATTTTTTTTGTAGGTAAGAGAAGGTAAGAAAGTGAAATAAGGGAAGCAACTAACAAGCTTGCATAGATTATCTGCATGCAACCACTAATTTAGGAATTTTAGTTTATTTTTCAGAAGAACTAGTGTCTATAACATATATATTCCTGAAGATTTCAGTACTGGGAAGGGGCATAATGTGATTTCTGACCTACACAGAACAAAATAGTTTGCCTGAATTTAGTTTGCATTTTCCAGGTCAAAACGTCTTGACTTCAGCACTGATCTGAGTCTGCCTTGTGTATGTCTCTTGGGCATATTGGTTATCTGCTGCCGGATGAGGAATAGAGAATAGAAACTTACGCTTGAGGAAGTTGGCAAATCCAGAGATTTGCATCTGATAGTTTTAAGAGCTCATCAAGGTGTTCTGCAGGCCATCAATATATATCAGTGCCCTGGGGAGGTGCAGGAGAACTAGAGAAAGGAACTGCTTTGTAGGTTTTTAAGAAGGGTGAAAGGTACAACCCAGCTACTTGTTTGTCCATGACTTATTATCTATGCCAGGGAGATGATGCAATGCCTGGGATGTAAGGAAGGGTAGTATAAGGAAAGCTTGCCCATGTGAGTGTTGACTTGTAGAAAAAAAAAAAAAAACATCATGTCAAACTGACCTTTTCCTTTTTCTTTTTCTTTTTTTTTTTTTCCTCTGTATGACATTTTAAGCCTGGTTAGGAAAAGTTACACAACTGATTTAATACATCAAGACTACTCTGAGGCATTTCTCTTGCTGCTGTGCAGCGTTTTGATTGAGAACGCTAGGTTGATACAGAATCAACATGACATGTTAAATAGATAAAACCCATGTCACTGAGGTCTCCAAATGTAATGGTAAATAGGAAAAACAACTGCTGACAAAGGAAGCTGCCTCTCCTTTCTGTGCCCACAGGTCAGGAGAGGTTTTGAAAATGGTATTTGGAGAGGAGCTGTAAGGAGGGGGTGAAGAACTGGAGATGCTGGGTCTATTTTATTTATTTGTTGATATGTTCATCTTAGCTCAGAATCATAAAATGAAAGGGGTTGGAGGGGATCTCTGGAGATCATCTAGTCCAACCCTTCCTACTAGGGCAAGTTTACCTAGAACAGGCTTCTCAGGACAGTGTTCAGGTAGGTTTTGGAGGACAGTGACAGAAAACTCCATCACCTCTCTGGGCAGCCTGTTACAGTGCTCCACCACCTTCAATGTAAATAAGTTCCTCCTCACTTTTAGACAGAACTTCCTCTGTTCAAGGTTGTGTCGTCACCCCTTGTCCTCTCACTGGGCACCACTGAAAATAGCCTGGTCCCACCCTCCTGACACCCACCATTTAAGTATTGATAAGATTCCCCCTCAGTCTTCTCTAGGCTCAAAACCCCCAAGTCCCTCAGCCTTTCTTCATGAGAGACGTTCTAGTACCCTCATCATCTTTGCATCCCTCTGCTGTACCCTCTCAATCAGTTCCCTGTTCTTCTTGAATTTAGGGGCCAGAACTGTACTCCAGATGAAGCCAACACTTCAGCAAAGAGAACTGAAGTGGTGACTTGATCATAGTCTTAACTACAAACAGAGGAAAGAGAAATGTGAGATCTGAAGCAACGGTGTAAGACCCTGGGGGCTGAGATCATGACAGGTATTTTGCCTTTATGCTGTAATTAACAATTTCAATAATTCCTCAAAGTGTGCATGGCTCTTGCCACATCTGAAATCTTAGTCCTTTTTGTATATATTTCTAGAATGTACACTCAGGGAGGTGTACAAAAAATAATTCCCTCTCCCCCCTTCTCTTTTGGTGAGAGAAGCCAACCCTGTGTCCCCCATTTGACCCCGGCTGCTGGGCTGAGCTGCCTCTCGTTAGAGTGCCCACTCCTCGCTAAGTGTGGTGAGATGTGGTGTGGCTGGGAAGATCAGCCCTTGGGGGGAGAATAAGGTCAGGAGATGCTATTGGGAGGCTCTACAGCACCATGTGTGGCCTCAGGGCCAGTTTAGACCCAATTCAATTTAATGTCATACCAGTTCAAATTAGGGCTTCTCTATTTAGTCTAAGATGCTAAGGCATTCAGCTGGGGAATGGTGAAGTATTTGCTATCTGAAAATGGTGTTTTCTAAATGCTTTATTCTGTGCTGATATTTTGAATTTTTGCCCTAATTAGAGATGAATGCAAACATCCAAACTGGGATATTCTGAAGAATGATAGTCCTGTTTTATTAATTTTTACAGAAAAGCTCACTTTAACAGCCAGAATCACTCTTTCATAATCCTGATTAAGACAGCTGAGCTTCTACCTGCCTTGACACACTAGACTTCAGGCGGGCTACTTATTTTTAAGTATGTATTTAGGCACAATGCTGAACTGGCCTTCATTTCAGAAAATGAGCTGCTTCCCTATTTATGTGTAAGCAAGTCTTATGAGGATCCACTGAGGGAGCTGGGGTTGTTTAGCCCACAGAAAAGGAAGCTGAGGGGAGACCTTGCTCTCTACAACTCCCTGGAAGGAGGTTGGAGTGAGGTGGGTGTTGATCTCTTCTCCCAGGTAACAAGAGATAGGATGAGAGAAAAGGGCCTCAAGTTGCACTGGGAAAGGTTTGGGTTGGACATTAGGAAAAATTCCTTCACTGAAAGGATTAAGCATTGGAACAGGCTGTCCAAGGAAGTGGAGTCACCAGCACTGGAGGTATTTAAATGGTGTGTAGATGTGGTGCTGAGAGACATCATTTAGTGGTGGGCTTGGTAGTGTTAAATTTATAGTTGGGCTTGATCTTAAAGGTCTTTTCAAACCTAAATGGTTTTGATTCAATGTGTCGAGAGGATAGATAAGGATGTGGCATATTGAGAGGAGAGCAGAGCATACGTAGGACAGTAAAATCCCAGTGAGTGTGAGATAATACTGAAGGTATTGAACTTTTACCTGCAGTGATGAGCAAAGGTGTGAAGTAGGCAAGTAGTTCAGGAGGCTGAGAAGTCCTGCATCTCTTTTTTTGCTGTGTGAGGTTGAGACAGTCTTGGGGACCAAGGGAGATGCTCTGCCTGTGCTACCCAGAGGCTGTCAGGTTCAGTATCCTGAGCAGTGCCTAGGACTGATTCTAGGGATGTAGCTGAAGATGTCTTTTTCCCTGCAGCGTGGAGTGCATGGCTGAGCTCCCACTGGGATGTTGCTGTATCACATGTGAGCTGGGCACCAAAGGGGAGGTGTAATGCAGCAGGAGCAGGGGGTTAAAAAGGCACCAGTTAGTGCTGGTGACTTGGCAGTTGCTTACATAATAGTTCTTGGTGGGCACTTTAATATTTAATGTTTGCTATAGCATAAATGGAGCTTGCAGGCAGATGTACATTAGCAGCATGAAATTTTAAGATGGGGGAGAGAAGTTTGGAAGGCAGGAACGTCACAGAAGCTTCCTAATTGGCACATACCCCAGTAGAAAGCAAAATGTGAAAATTAAGCGACTGCCCTAATTATCAGAGGCTCCTAGGAATACATGGTGCTGGGAGATATTCCTTTTTCATTTCATGCACTGCTTTAAAAATAAGCATTGTGCAGAGCATAACAAGGCTTTTAATTAAAAGGCTGTGCCCACACAGCAACTTTTCACTGTGGCAGTAGCTGGCAAAGGGAGCTGCAAGGGGTGAAAACACTGAAAACACTGCTTTGTGTCCACAAAAGATGGAGCTAATAATCCACTCATAACCAGTGGCTCTTAAATGGGTTTGTCAGAGTGATGTGAGGTCTGATTCTGCCTGGCAGAAGTGTGTGTGGTAGGTTTCTTGTAAGGATGAATGCTTCTGTGTGCTTCTGGCCAGGAATTGCTTTTGCCCTCCTGCTCCTCTGTAGTTATGCAGCAAAAGATCTGCACCTTCCTTTTGTCCTGAGTGCCAGCCTGCCCTGAACTCTGGTGACTCTATCTCTAGCCTGTACCAGAAGGTAAAAGTTGTGATCATTTAAGCCAGTAAGGTTTGTAAGATGTGAAAGAAGGCAAGTAAATTGTGGTGATGAAAAAACATGGCAGTGTATTATGTAGGCGGACAGTGTCACCTGAAGAAATGAATAGTAGGCAGCAATGTACACTGAAGAGTGTATGAATGCTGCTGTTAGTAACTGTGAAGTTCTCAGCTTGCCAAACATGCCTTTTAGAGGCAAGGGTGCATGGTGTATAAAGGCAGAGTGTATAACTTGAATGGGTAGCTACTTTGTTAGTGCTGCTCAGAGAGGTTGTGGAGACTCCAACCCTTCAAATGTTCAGAGCCAGGTAGGATGGGGCCTTGAGCAACCTGGTCCCAAGGCAGACAGGTTGAAACGAGATGACCTTTAAAGGCCCTTCCAACCCAAACCGTTCTATGATCCTATAACATAAACATCTGATTGTCATACCCTGTTTTCTAACCCACTCCATTTTTTTTTTTTTTTAACCCCCAACTTCTCTTATACCCACATGCCTTGCCTTTGCTGCCTCTGAAATAACTTTGTTTTCCTGTGCTTTCATGACATCACTCCAGTGTCTTTGGCAGATTAGACAGGAGCACTGATGTGGAATTGGCTGACAGGGTCCAATAGCTTAAATCTGTTCTGTTAGAAATGGAGCTTCACAGGCACCCTGTTACGTAGCTAACTTCTGAAAGGTTTCTTAGACATCCTCTTCACTTGTTCACCTGTGATTGTCCCAATTAATGGAGCATGATGCTAATTGGCCGATGAACTGTATTTTCTTGCATGCAGTATTTTGATTTGGGCAAAAGAAATTAATGTTCTCATGGTCCTGTTGGAGTACAGAGAACTATGATAGTAAAGTTCTGCTGAGTTTGAGTATCCAGTACAAAGTATGCTTTTTCAGAGTAAAGTGTTTTGAATGGCTGGCCTAACAGCAATGTCACCAAGGTCAGAAACTGTATACCTTGACTTCCCTGGAAGAGGATTTTGATAAAATGTGGAATGTTTTTAAAAAAATATTGCTTTAATGGGACAATTACATATTTCAATATGTATTCATGTAACATATGTATGCATAATAGCTATATACTAGAGAGCTGCTGAAACACAAGAATTTTGTGGTCAGGCAAAAAGATCCCTGGCTATGTGTAACAGTGTGAGAGCTGAAACCCGTGTCCCACACTGACAATAACCAGGCTAGCTCAGTCTGCAAGCAAATGCAAGTTGTATTTACAAGCAAAACTACAATCTATGATGAAATGCAATGAATATGTACAAATAGAGACTATTCACAACATTTACAAATATGTACAATCAACAGAAAAGCACAACCAAGCTCCCTTTGCTTCCCCCAAGGGGCCTCCCCCCCAGCCAGAAGGAATTCCCCCAGACCCCCCTGGCAGAAGGCAGAGTCAAGAAGCAGAGAGGCTGTTAGACTTAGCTTGTCAAGGTCAGAGTGTTATCTTCAGCCAGAAAAGAAGAAGCAGCAGACAGAAGCCCAGCAAGCTGAGAACTGCCCAACTCCCCAACCTTGTTTTGAGTAGAGATTCTTAACCATTTCTCTCTCTCCAATGGGAGTTTAGAATCATTATTTTGCTTTCTTACACCCAATAGTGATTTATTTACATTCTTTCACTTTCTCTGCTCAAACTTTGTGAAGAAAAATTAAAAAGACAGTCTTAAACCATCACACTATGTAAGCAAAAAGAATGCATTTTCAATTTATTTCTTGGTTTGCCAAAAAAAAAATCCTTCAAGGACGTCAAGTTGGGAAGAACTGGTAAGTTGGGCTTGCTTTCCTGCATCCAAACTACTTTTTAGTTCAAGGTTAAAGCATTTGAAAAATCCCTGTATAAGAGGTTTGAGTAAGTTTTAATAATTAGGTGTGTATTACTGAAGTTCCTTGTGAACATGTGAGAGCAGCAGAACCTAGATGAGAAGGAAGAGTTCCCTTTGTGCAGTTCCTCTCCCATGATCCAGTAACATACATTTAGTATGAAAGGTAGAACCATCACAAGCTTTGTAATGATGTTTTGTGAGTATTCTCCCACCTTGCAGTATGCTGTTGTTCAGGAACTTCAAGTCTGTATTGGCTAATAGTGCTTAAGGGATATTTATCAATTTATTCAAATGTACTTACATTTTCCCACTTTATTCCTCTAACTCTTTCCCCTTCTCACCACCAAATTTCTCACAAAAATGGAGTTTCCTTCTCAAGGCATATCTACTGTGAAACTCCAGTGTCTGGCTGCCAGAAAGATGTGATGGTGTAGGTATTGCTATTGCATGCTCTAATTCAGACAGCTAGGATTTGCTCTTTGTGACAAACAAATGCGATTTCAATTAGTTTGAGATATTTCTTTGGAAGAAAGAAAAGTGACATAAAATACATTCACTTGAGTTGCCCAAATCTTTAGAGAGGCTATGAACAAAACCGTATTAAGTAATCAAGGATACAGGAATCTCCTTAATCTGGTTACAGTACCCTCTAATTGAGTAAGTAATCAACCTGAAACATCTTGCCCTGAGCCTCAGTCTCCTACTCTCGCTAAGTGTAAATGTCATGCAGAGAGTCTGGTGGCTGATAACACCGTGGGTAATACCTCCATATAATGTGTCCTTTCAGCTTTGCAGCAATCTGACACACAGCTCTTTCCACCCAGATTTGTGCCTCTGCCTTATCGTTTTGAATGTGATAATGCTCAGGGCGCCCAGACTATTTCTGCCTCTCCTCCCCTCCCTGAAAGATTTTAGTGAGCTGATATGAAGGTAGGGAAAATATATCTCTGGAAGAGGCTGGCAAAGATCCATGGGAGATGAGATAACTGTGTAAATGTATGACTGCTACCTGGAGGCAAAGAGGAAAGCCACGTTCAGCCTATGAGGTGTAACAAATACAGCTGTTAGACACTCGCATGCCACTCCTGGTGATCACTGGAAAGTATCTGCTTGTGTTGGAATCAAAATTTTACCCACTGACTTTAGGATTTAGGAAAGATTGTTCCATCAATAGTATTTGTTAAAGTGCCTAAGTGTGCAATTATTTCTTAAACCAAACACTTAGGGAAGTTTTGTTCTTCAGAGCGGAATAAATGCTGTAAAATGCTGTTTGTGGTAGTTCCTGGACTAAGCACTTCCTTTCTGTGCACCAGACATTGATATTAGGATACTCACTTCCTCTGTCTCTCTATCACAAATTTATCTTTCCTAAGGTCTTTCATGAAGTTTACAGTTCTGCCCTTTTCCCTCTCTGCCTAATAAACAGCCACCTGAATTGCAGACCAGAGGATTCCCCTCCCCATGGCTGTGACTGCTGCTGTTCTCAGGGCATGTGTAAGTAGTGCTGGGACCCACACTGCTGATTTTGGCATACCTAAAGCCCAGTTGTTGGATGGTAGCAGTCAGAAACGTGGGCTGGGGTGACCTGGAGAATGCTCTCTTAATATGCTGAAAGGCTTGAAAGATCTTTGGGCACAGGAGTTTATGTGCAGCTTTGTTATCAGCTGGAGAGGTCTGGGTGGCTTTTAAGGTGTGTTTTAAGGAACAGAGCAAAGTTTTCTCTATTAGAAGAATAACCTTTCCCCTTGCGGTTGGGATTGAAGGATTTCACATGTTGGGAGTTAAAAGGACATGTGAGTTTCTTGCATTCCAAGAGTAAAAGGGAGGCTGTAAAGCATTGTAGGACATCACCAAGTTTTTCCTTGATAAAGAAACCTACCTGAGGTTCCTTTTTCATGAAGATCACTGTTATTTGCACAGCATCAAAATTGAATTAGTCCACTGCAGTGAGACAAGAGCAGACTGTAATATAAGGGGATTTAACTCCACGAGTCCTAGAAGGAACACTGGCTGTGATAACAGAGACCAACAGCATTTAGAAATGCTCTGTTTCAGGTCTGTGTTCACTGCATTGCCTGGGCTCTTAGTTTTCCCATAATTATTACCCACACAACATTTGGCAACCAAACTGCTCATTTTAATGCTTATTCTGTATGTTTTAAATGTTATGTTTTCTTTTTAACTATTTTTTTTTATTTAAATACCAAATGAAAACAGCCAATGGTGCCTAAAATAGATTTAAAGAAACATCAGGCAGGAGAAAGTCCGTCCTGGACGTGGTTCACAAAGATAACAGAGGGCTGCAGCTCCTCTCCTATGGAGGCAGTCTGCAAGAGTTGGTGCTGTTCAGCCTGGAGAAAGCTCTGGGAAGACCTTATAGAAACCTTTCAGTACTGGCAGGGAGCTACAGGAAAGACATGAAGGGACTTTTTACAAGGGCTTGTAGTGATAGGACAAGAAGAAATCGATTAGAGGCTTGAGAGCAGATTTACAGTGGATATTAGGAAGAAATTCTTTACAGTGAGTGTCCTGTCGCTACAAGTCCCTGTAAAAAGTCCCTTTCTGGTTTTCTTGTAGCTCCCTTCAGGTATTGGAAGGCTGCTATTGAAGTCTCCCCAGAGCCTTCTCTTCTCCAAGCTGAACAGCCCCAACACTTGCAGCCTGTCCTCATAGGGAAGGTGTTCAAGCCCTCAAACCATTTTCCTGTCCTCTGGACCCACTCCAACAGTTGAATGTCCACATTATGCTGGGGGCCACAGAACTGGATGTAGTGCTCCAGGTGTGGTCTCCAGAGCATATCAGAGTGGCAGAATCACCTCCCCTCATCCTGCTGGTCACACATCTGTCTTCTGGGCTGCTGGTGTGCATTGCCAGCTCATGTTGAGTTTGTCATCAGCTGACACCCTCATGTCCTTCTCCTCAAAAGTACTCTCAAGCTACTCCTTGCCCAGGCTATATTTGTGCTTGGAATTGCCCTGACCCAGGTGTAGGAACTTAGACTTGGCCATGTTGAACTTCATCAGAGTTGGGATTGTGACCTCAGGTTCACCAGATCCAGTTGGGCATCTAGCCATTGCAAAGAGCGCACAGGAACTGCTATGTCCTCTTGTCCTTATGATTTGCCCATTAAACTCTGTTGAGAGTGAAAAACAAAGTGTAAGACAGTGGTGTGTGTGGAAATGGGTCTAATTGCTGGAATGGCTCCATCAGAGAACACATCTGGATTATTCTTTGATGTGCAGCATTACCCCTAACCGAGGAGGAACTCTGTGATCAGTTCAAGTATGATCTCGTGTGTTTTCATTTGTGATGTTCGTGTTTATAGCAGATTCAAGGTGTCCTGATGACAGATGGATTGGCAAGAATAAAGCCTTGTTGCAAAGACAGCAATTGAGAGCTGCTTCAGGGCTATACTCGAGCTGAATATCTGCCTTTGATCTGCATACATGACATCTGTTGATGTTAGTGCATGTCTGATGGAAAGACTGAGGGTAGATGTATCAATATGCCAAATGTTCATCAGTGGCCTCTCCAGACAACTGATTTTTTTAAAAAATACAGGAAATAAGCTGAATGATAAAATTAAACAGAGAAGAGGGAAAAAAACAGACTCTGACAAATATGAAGTTTTCCCATTTTGTCTAAAAAAAATCCCTTTTTATGCAGTCCAGAATAAGCCATGCAGCACCATTTTCCCCAGCTGGTGGATAACAAAGGAAGGAAATTCCCATGTTCACACAGTCACAAACTCCTTTTTTCCTGGAGTTTGTTGCTTTGTGTTGTCACATGGGATATGGAAAACTTGCATTCACTTCCCTTATTTCCAGAGGGGTCATTTAAATTTGCATGTCACACTAGTGACTTTGACCACAAATCTGAAAACTAGTCTGAAGTTGAGGACTCTTCACAATCTCCATTTAAATCTTATATATATAATTAGCATTTAATTGGAACAGAAACATGATTTTGCTTGTCAATGAGCATCCTTACATGTGATGTTGAGAACCAGACTTATTATCTTGTTTTTCTTTCTATTTATATTTGTTTTATCTATAGTAGAACAACTTTACCTAGATTGGCTGAGAGAGCCTCCCTGACTGTTTTATATTATGAAGCGTAGATATTGGTGGTTGAATTGTCTACTTGAGTGGAGGAGGGAGTTGAACTTTAGCCTGAAAACCAAGTTCCAGAACTAGAGAGCTACTGGGCAAACTAAAGATGCCCACCAGCAGCAGTTTTGCAAGCCGGGGTTTCCTCTCCCATTCTAGTTGAGTGCTGCTGAGATAGTGTGAGTGAGATTCACATGGTGGTGGGGGATGTACGTTTTGGATGTGTTCTTCAGAGAAGCTGCTGCTTGAGTCAAGGCCAACCACCTGGAATTCCATGCTTTTCCATACAAATGTGTGTCACATTAGTAATGGATTAGTGTTTTTAGCAACAAAAAAGGATGTTAATTGTTCCTCGGATCTCCTGCAGTGTTGGTTTTTAATAAGTCAGGTTAAGCCAGCAGGCAGTAGGAGCTGTTAAGAGGACGTAAGTAAAACTAGCTGGTTTGGTAGTTGGCAAGGAATTAATGCAGAGGACTTCTCAAAAGGTAATATGTGAAGTTTTAAGTGGGGATGCTATGTGATAGGGCACTTAGATCTTCTCTATCTGTTGTAGCACCTCCATTGATTAAAGAAAGTGTTAAAGAACATTGATTACAGAAGCATGGCCAGCAGGTCGAGAGAGGTGATTCCACCACTCCTCAGGTGAGATCTCACCTGAAGTACTCTGTCCAGCTCTGCGCCCCCCCAACACAAGAGAGACATGGACCTGCTGGAGCTGGTCAAGAGAAGGGCCACAAAGATGATCAGAGGGCTGGGGCACCTCTTGTATGAAGACAGGCTGAAAGAGTTGGAGCTGTTCAGCCTGGAGAAGACAAGGCTCAGGGGAGACCTCAGAGCAGCATTTCAATACCTGAAGGAGACCTACAGGAAAGCTGGGGAAAGGACTGTCTAGAAAGGTTTGTAGTGATAGGATGTGGGGCAATGCTTTGAGCAGGGTAGATTTAGGTTGGAAAGTAGGAGGGAGTTCCTCACAATGAGAGTGGCAAAACATTGGAACAGGTTGTGCAGGGATGTGGTTGAGGCCCCATCTCTGGAGACATTCAAGATCAGACTTGATGTGGCCCTGGGCAGCCTGATCTAATTTAGGAGCTGTCCCTGCTGACTGCAGTGGGGTTGGACAAAATGACCTTTGAGGGTCCCTTCCAATCCAACACATTCTGTGAATCTGTTATTCATCAAGCCTGATTATGTGTTGTGAGCTGGGTTGGTTAATTTTCTAAACATCTTCTTGGTTTCTGTCATAACAGTGCAATTTAATAGCTGTAGTGTTCTGGAGGCTTAAGAGGAAAGCTTACTGGTCAGAGGAGAAACAAATGATTCATTCTGATTCTAACCCAGCCAGTGTACTCCATCAAAGCCTGCCTTTGCTGTTAGAGATGTTGTCTTGTAATTGTTCTGCTGTGTTCTTCACTCATGGTGACATGTATTAAGGAAGCAATGACATTAATTACATAGGTACTCGAAGACCTCTACTTTTGTTCAGAGGGATGCTTTATCATGGACATGAATTGTTTTGGATGCGAAGAGAGAAGCTTCTCTGAAGCCCCAGATCACTCACTAGCATTTTGTCTTGGAGATCTCAAAGTGATAGGGCTGTTTGTTGTATCAGTTGGCCAAACCAACCAGTGTGGCTGAACTGCATTCATTTCAGCAAGTATTTACTAATCTGTGCTGTCTGTGAGGATCTGGCTTATTTTTTTTTCTGAATATGCCAGTTTAAGAGAAGCCACTTATATGCTGTGTTATGCAGGATATGGTATGAGATGAGACCTGCCTCAGGCCAGTTGACAATGTTTTGACCAACTAGGAAGTGCCAGTTTTGCTCTAAAAACAAAATATGTTTACAAAACATGAGTGGTATGAGGATTACCAGAAATTATGGCCAAATGCTTGACCAGTGACAGTTACCAAAGTAATTTTTAAGAAACATGAATCCACTACTCTGGCAGATCCCAGTCAAATGCAGGGTTTTCAGCTGTGTAGACCATCTGTCCTTTTTTCCCAGGTTGAAGTTGTGTTACAGCTAAAGCAGGAGCAGGCCTGCACTCTTGTGTCCTTTGTCAGCAGCTGGGCTGCAGAATGCAGAAATCTAGGGCAGCAGAGGCACCATAATTTGTTACAGAGTGGGCCTGAGTAAAGAGAAAGGTTTAAGGTTTTTTTTTGGGGCCAAGAGATGAATTTGACAGTAGGGCAGGTGGTTCTGTGTCCTGCAAGTGAGCTATACAGTCTCACACTATTATGAAAGGGTCCCAGCTTTCCTGCTCTTTGAAGTCTTGAAGTAGATTTCTCAAGGTGTTCAGGGAGAGACACTTAAGGGCAGGAGAGCTTTCTGGAAGGAGAGGAAGGGTGCATGTGCAAAAGAAGTCTCCTGCAGTGCCATTCAGACTAGTTACGCTCTGAGCCACAAGTGTCTTTGCGTTTTAGGAACCTGAGAGATTTATAGTTTAAGTTTGATTGCTTAGCTGAGGGCTGGGGTCTTTCCTCTGAAATCTAAGCATGATGAAGTGGTTGATCAACGTCCTCAGGCACATAAGGATTGGGAGAGTACCATGTGAGAGCCACAGCCAAAAATGCCTTTGGCGAAGACAGCACAGGAAAATGTTCCCTCTGTCACTGCAGGATGAGAGAAAGAGCAAGGAGATAATCCACTTTTTTAGCATGGTGGATGGTTTCTAATATAGAGCTGGTGCAGTGTGCAGTCCCATCAGCAAGCAGGTGCTTATGTAGTGTACAAACAGCTGTCTCCATGCAGGAGGCTGTACTTCAGTGTGGGGTTTTTTTTAATAAAAGCTGCTCCATGCCCTGCCAGCAGACAGTGAGACATTTGGGCAGATCAATCCTGTGCGAAACAAGACAAAGAAGCCAAAGATGTACTCCATAAACAGCTACCAAAGCATCCCTGTTCTCTAATTACTCTTCTCATTTGCTCAATAAAAACATTCCTGTGGTTGTGTGTCCTTTCTGCTGTGCCACCCAGTTTATGCCTGCGTGGTTAGGAGTGTACCCTTCTCTGGTGATGACAAGTTAAGAGGGGAATGGTTTTAAGCTGAAGGAGAGTAGGTTTAGACTGGGTCTCAGGAAGAAGCTGTTCAGTATGAGGGTGGTGGGACTCTGGAATAAGCTCAGCAGGGAGGTTGTGGATGCCTTCTCCCTGGGGGTGTTCAAGGCCAGATTGGATGAGACCTAGAGCAGCTGAGTCTAGTTGAGAGGTGTCCCTGCCCATAGCATGGAGGTTGGAGTAGATGATCTCTAAGGTCCCTTCCAGCCTAAGCCATTCTATGATTCCTGTAAATGGCTGATAATGGTGAGAGCTTGAATGTTCTCAGTGTTTGAAAGTTTTCAGCTGGGTCTGTTTTTGAAAGCTTGAATCTATCTGTCTAAAGGTTATTTACACTCAGGTGTCTGTCCATAGCTCTAAGTGCATGTATGTATATATAGCACACATAGATAAAAGCAAATTAGATGTGGCTGAATCTATTGAAGAAATTTTACTTATTTGAGGGAATTCCTTTGGCAGCATTACCTGTGTGTTTTTCATAAGGCATGTTTGAAGGTACAAAGATGAGCTGTCTGGCCTTACTTGTTTTAAGCTGAAAATCAAATTGGTGAGGAAAATGACCTAACTGATCGTCTCATCCATCTCAAAGTCAGCCCAAAATGTTTCCCTGCTGTTACCCTTGGCACAATTTTTGTAGCAGTTTATCCAGCCTGCAAGAGCTGAAGCCTTTGATGTTCTGCTGCAGTTTATTCTCCATCTGAAGTACCAGCTTTCACATGTGAATTTTATTGGAGGCCTCTCTGAAAGACTGTGGATCAAATCTTTATTCCTGTTGTTTTCAATGGGCTTTAGGTCAGGCTTCCGAAGACTCTCAAGCAAACCTGTAGCACCAGAGTAACTCCACTGATAAAAAGCACTGATCCTCACAAGGGATTTAGGATTTCTAAGACGCCTGCCATCAACATGAGTGAGCCTACGTTTAAGAAGGCTTTCCTCTTATGAGGAAAGGCTGAGAGACCTGGGAAGATCATTTTACCAATGCTTAACAGTATCTAAAGCGTGGAGGTCAAAAGGACAGGTCCTGGCTCTCCTCAGCAGTGCCCAATGACAGAACAAAAGGCAAGGGGCACAAACTGCAGCACAAGAAGTTCCACCTAAACATAAGGAAAAAAATTCTTAGCTGTGAGGCTGCTGGAGCACAGGGCCAGGCTGCCCGGAAAGGTTGTGGAGTCTGCTTCTCTGAAGAGATTCCAAACCTGCACAGATATGATCCTGGGTAACCTGCTCTCGTGAATCTCCTTTAGCAAGGGGATTGGACTAGATGATCCTCAGAAGTCTTTTCCAAACCCTACCATTCAGAGGATCAAGGCTGGATTTGTGTAGTTCACAGCATCATCATCTCAAGGCTCAGATCTCCATTATAGATATGTGCAGACTGAAGGAATGTACTTTGCTGCTCCTCGGCTGGATTCACAATAAGGATGCTAAAACTGCACACCTCTGGTTTTGGCATCCCTGTGGACACTTGCTCACAGCTGTGTCCACATGGCAGCAGCTGCTTTAGTACCATCCTGAATGGTTTGTTCTTTTCTAAGCAACTTTGTGAAGGTTTATTGTTGTTGTTACTGTATTTTTTCTGTTGAGTCCCTGTGTTTTCTCCTTGTTACACTTCTTTTGTGTTGGAGCATTGTAATTCCTTGCAAAGTGGGGTCATGCTTGTGGTGGCATCTTTCCTGTAAAATGCAGGATGCACAGTTTCAATTAATGAAGGCAATTTTTCCTTTTCTAAACAATCCTAGCAAGCAAAGTCATGGGAAGGGCATAGCAGAACATCAGAACAGTATTTTTCTTACAGGCCTCCATTATGTAGTGTAAGGTGATGATCAGAACAGCTGTTGTGTGAGGCATAAGAACAGAAAGCAGAGAGTCATCCTCCATTCAATTTAAAAATTTTGTGTTGTGGCTTGCAAATAGGCCTTGAGGTTTATTTTGGGGCATTTGGAGATGAATGAAGATACAGTGGGGAAATGAGCTGTGATGCCCAACTCAGCCAGCCAGGGTCACTTGGAAATGAGGATCTGCCCCCTCCCTGGAGATTTTCAAGGCCAAGTTGGATGGGGCCTTGAGTAACCTGGTCTAGTTGAGAGGCATCCCCACCCATAGCAGGAAGGTTGGATTAGATGATATCTAAGGTGTCTTCCAGCCTAGACTTTTCTATGAACTGGTGAAACAATTTAGTCCAATTGACTTCCTGCTGTCATTCTTTTCTTGGGGAACTCGTGAACCTTCCAGCAGTCCTTAGTATTTCTGCAAGAGAAAGTGTGGTGGAAATTCGTTGTGATCCCTTTCATTGGAGGGATCCTGCAGCTTCATTTGTGAAGCTCTGACTTTTGTCAGTAAATCTCAAGTAAATCTTTATTTCATTGTTCAGAGTTCCAATGTAGTTTGGCTTTGGGAGAGACTTTTTGAGAGAGGTAGTAAGTTAAACTTTCACAAGGGCTTACCCAAATTTGATGAGGCTTTTTCTAGACCAGGATTATTCCAGTCCAAACAGCTGAGATCTTACTTCACATACATTTTAAATCCAGAGTGAGGTGTTGTCTCCTAAACTTTTCAGGCAGAGTTCCAGTGTGTCTCTAGAGAATCCCACCATTAATATCCCACGTTAATAAAGTAATTCTTTAAAGTAAAGTAATTGTATGTCTCCCTTTAAAACTTGTTAATTTTATTATGAATGAGCTTGGGATTTCTCTTTCAAGGTATGTGGTTCTTAGGATACTAACTGCACTTGTAACTGTCTATATCCTGCCCTTTCTCTTCCCTGGAGTGAAAGGAAGAAGTAGAGAATGGGAGAAGCCCTATATCATTGCTTCCTTTGAGGATCTGAAAGGTGCTACATGACCTCAAATTTTTAGCAAGGACCTGTGAGGAGAAAAGAGAAGAGCTCAACCCAAGCCTCTGTGCTGCCTTCTGATACAAAGCACAACAGAAATTGGGCAGTGTCATAAGGCACACAACGTGTTTCAAAGCCCTAGTTGGGTTGGGTTGGGTTGGGTTGGGTTGGGTTGGGTTGGTTTTGAGGGCTTTACATAAACCATGGAGAGCCAGTAGCCCTGTGCCTTTGAATGTCCTGTAAAGCTGAGTCTTGGCTGTGTGCCTGGGGCCAGGAGCAAAACTGAAGCTTCTTGATGCACCGTTAGCAGCTCCAGAATTTGGTGTTTCTGTAAGGATGCCAAATTAATAAGTTTGCCAGGAGTGGTCTCTTAATCAGCACTTACTGAATTGCTGTGAAATACTGAGGGCTGTTTCTTGAGCAGTTTCTTGGAACTGCTCTTTATCCAGCCTGCATTGCTGGGTTAGGGTCAGCTTCCTAAGTGTCCAGTTTCTGTTGTTCTCAAGTGCCATTATGGAAGCAAAAACGACGAGGAGGGTGTAACAAAAAGCAAGTCAGAACTTTCAGTGGCTTCTGGTTATTCATATCTTTCTAATTTGGGGGAGGGGTGTGTGTCCTGTTGCTTCGCAGGACTTTGAGAAATCTCTCAAATCCACATTTTCAATTCCAGGGCTGCTTTCTGGTGAGACATACAAATGGCTGCCTTACACTTTGAAGGAAAGAAGGATAGCAATGAGGCTCTGTATGTGAGAAAGGAGTTTTGTGTTATCTGCAAGTGGTGATTTTAAGAAAAAGGAAAGCTGACATACAAATTGGTGGTAGCTTAATTTTCATAATTGCCTTTAAATACATGGTGAACTTGGGCCAGATGAATTTCTACAACTTTATTAACTGCAGAGCAGTTTGCAGGAGCTATCCTGGCCTATTTTTTTATCACATCTTAATTTTTAACTCGGTGGTGTTTGTAAGGGAGCAATATATTCAGTTTGTTATTCTGGGGGGGGGGGGGGGGGGGGGGAAGGGGGGAATAAAAAAAGGGAAGTTTTCAGGAACTCTGTAGCCTCTATCTCAGGAAACAGAAACATGGAAATCCTGGCTTAATTTTATATGGGACAATTGGTTTCTTTCCCTTCACAAACAGTGGTTCTTAGGTCACTAAGAGGCTGGTGTAGTCAAAGGCAATTTAAGCAGCAAGTATTTGAGCTAGGGACTTTGACAAGGAGTTGCCAACTCTAAATGAATTTTCAAGATCTGCTTGAGAAGCAAAAAAGATCAGGCACCCAAAAGACAGAAACCAAACCCCTGGTGAAAGTTCAAGGTGAAATGAAATAAAGGCAGTCCCAGATTAATACCATAAGCAAAGAGGGGAGGCTGCATCTAAATCTGAAGTGCTTTTGTGTTGGTGCACAACAGGAGACATGTTGTCCCACCAACTGCCTTCAGTCCTGGAAAGTCTCTGAAAGCTGTGTGCCTTTTCGATGTGCTTTGTGCTCAGTTCATGAAAAAGCTGATAAACAGGATTCATTATTTACACAGCTTCTCTGTATCCCTAGGACTCTTCTTAAGCAGACAGAATGAAGACAGCTCATTGCAGTGTGCTTACTCTGTCTCAGTGTGGTGCTAACCATTGCTACCTGAATTGTAGTAACTTGGAGGGTAGACCAAGGATTGTGACAGGTAGTGTATCTTGCAAGATCCATTTAAGCTCAAGAAGAAGCAACCATTAAGGTTTTATCAAAAATTAAGCTATTTCCCCAGTGTCAATTGAACATTTGGTAGCTGTCAAGGAACCCCTAGGTGACTTTCCAAGAAGAGTTTGACTTAGTGGATTTCACCAAGAAAAAATTAGGACATTTCCATATCTGAGCTGGAGTCTACCACTAGTAAGTAATTTTTCAGAGTATCTTAATTAGCTGTAATTCGTAACATAAAGATCTGCCATGGCTTCAGCCAGCCACTTGTGCAATAGAGTTGATTCTCGTGGGGAATAATGGCAGCTAGAATCTATTCTATTTACTGGCATAGCAAGAGCAAGTGGGGATGAAGTGATGACTGTATGGTGGCATAATTAAAGCTATACATCAGGGTAGTTGACTACCTAAGTGATCAGAAGAAGAGATTTTGGAGTCAGCACGGGAAAACAAAATTGGTTTTCATCATTAGCAGCTTATAGCACTTAGGAGTAAATGACCTTTTCACAGGGAGATAGGTGAATACCTTGAACATACTTTGTGGTTTCTTTGATTCCAAATATATTTAGAGGATAACAGGAATTTCCATGACTTACATGACCAAATGATTTTTTTTCAAGGAGAATTTTTTTTTCTTTTACTATCTTCAGAGGTCAATGTTCTTGTATTTCAGAGGGTAGAAACATTTTGACAAATATCATAAAACCATAGAATGCCAGGTTGGAAAGAATCTCAGTATCATCTGGTTCAGCCTTTCCTGGCAAAGTTATGGTCTAGGCAAGTTGGCCCAGCACCCTCTCCAGCTGAATCTTAAATGTCCAGTTCTGAGGACTCCCCTGCTTCCCTGGGGTGCTCATTCCAATGGCTGATTGTTCTTGTGAAAAAATTTCTGCTTGTGTCCAATCAGAATCTATTCTGGAATAACTTGCACTTGTTACCCATCATCTTTTCTTTGTGACTCTTTGTAGAAAGGGAGTCTTCATCTTCTTTTGTGACCATCCCTTCAGTGCTGGAATATGGTGATAAGGTCTCATCTTAGGTGAAACAAAACCAATTCTCTCAGCCTTTGCTCCTATGGCAGCATCCCAGTCTTTGGATCATCTTTGTGACGGGCCCTTCTCTCGACTGTCTCCAGCTTGTCCACATATTTTGTATGGCAGGAACCAAAACTGACCATGGTATTCCAGGTGTAGCCAGACAAATGGTGAGTCGAGTGGGATAATGACTTCTTTATCTCTACCGGTGATGCCCTTGATGCAACCCAGCAATCAGCAGCACACTGCTCACTGACACTGAGCTTCTTGTACACCAGGACCCCCAGCTCTCTTTGCACAGTGCTGCTCCCAGGCAGGCAGATCCCAGTTTGTGCTGCACTCCTGGATTACGTTTCCCCAGAAGCGAACCTTATGCTCGTCCCTGCTGAATTTCCAAGGATTTTGTCAGTCCTCTCTTCCAGCGTATCCAGGTCTTCCTGCAGGGTGGCTCTCCCTTTTGAGGTTTTTTTTCCCCACTCAGTTTGGTATCAGCAAACTTCATCAGGGTACACTTGATCCTAACATCCAGATCACTTGTGAAGATATTGAACGGAGCTGAGCCTGTTACTGATCCTTAGGAGGCCTCACTTGCACCAGGTTGCCCCTTTGAGAGGTGGTCTTAAAGCAAAGGTCAGTGCTTAAGTGACAAAGGGTCTGCTTCTGAGTGCTTGTAGAATGTCAGATTAACATGGTGTGCAAAAGGACACTGTATTGCACTGTCTACAAAGTCAGGCTAATCCATATTTCTACTTTCTGCCTTTTTAAAGTCATCTTCTTTGAGCAGTTATATTCTCTTTACCTGTGTTTTTGTAACTGCTGCTACAGCAGGGTCCTGATCCTATCCATTGCTTTTGGTACTGCTACAGTATTCGGCTTTTGAATTAAGGAGCAGTGCTCTTCAGTCTGATTTAATCTGGTGGGAAGCTTTGCCAATCTTCCCCAGAGACTTTTTGTTTTCAAACCTGGTTCATACATGGACACGTTCCTTAAAATACAACTACTGGGGTGGGAGTGGAAAGGCAAAAGCTGCATAATGAGGAAGTTTGGATACTTGTTGCCGACAGGACTCTCTTTGATCTCTGCATGCCAAATGAATATTTTAGAATTTCACTGCTTATAGCTACTCATGATAAATTAACGAGTAATTACAACTTATTAGGAAAAAAACATGGAGTTTTATCCTTTGGAAAATGTAGTGCTCATTTGACTTTCTGCACTCATTTGAGTGGAACATGAAGTGTGAAGGGTCTCATTTCCTCCTTCATTGCTAACCTGATGCAATTGCTTTCATTCCCAATCTACAGGTGGATGTAAAAAAGTGGATAAAATGACCAGTAAACGTCAATGTATTCATGTTGCTTTTGTAGCACATTTGCTGCAGAAGAGAGAATTGTAGGAGCTTGATGAATGATCTCTAACTATTTTATTAAAGCTTGCCACGTTAAGAATGTTTTGGGAACCTCTTCTGAGATAGTGAAACTACTCCTTTTGTTTTTTTCTTCTTCTTCTTCTTTTTTTTTTTCTTTTTTTTTCCTGAAGGAGCTTTTTTATTTTGGAAGGAAGAAGGCACTTCAGGTAATAGTGTCTTTTGTTTGCCATACAAAATTAAAATGGTTTCTTCACATATTTTTCACAGAATTATTGAGGCTGGAATAGACCTGTGAGATCAAGTCCAGCCTATGACCTAACCCCGCCACACTGGCTAGACCATGCCACTAAGTGCCACATCCAATCTTGTAGTTGCTGCCCCTTCCTACAAACATTTTGCACTCAGGCATGCTCTAAGTTATTCATCTGCACAGACGTTTCCAGGACCCAGACTAATGTTTGCTCTCAACATGAGTGCATTTGACAGGTCTCAGTGGGATGCAATCCTCTTGCAACAGAGTTGTTAATCTCCAGGAATCAAAGTTGTGCAGCGGAAGGGAGGCCCTATCTCGGCATCCTTTGAGAGCATCTTCTCAGCTGTGTCTTCTTCTAGCATGGGTGTTAGCCTGTCTCTCCTGAAGAAAAAGCTCTTGACCAGGATTCTTGCAGGCTTTGGTAGCATGGTTTTAGCCGAAGCTACCATTGATGGTTGGAAGAGAAAAGCTGTGCTGTCCTCTCTGTTGTTTGCAAGGCATGTAAGTGGTTAGGGAAAGGGTCTTTCTGTCCATTAGTACCATCTTAAGGCTTCCTGCCTCTCCCAGCCTCTTCTGAATCTGTTCACTTTCTTCATCTGCCTGGCTTGCAGGTGCATCTATGCTGTGAGCTGGAATGGGGATGACCAAAGCAGCTCTTCATGAGCTGGTGTGTGGTTCTGCATCCCATCATGCAGCACGCAAGGCAGTGCACAAATCTCTTCCTCTGCAAGCTCCACACTTGCAGCTTGGTCTCTTTTATCTCTAATTCCTTATCGCCCATCCCAAGTGTTTAAAAACATGAGTCAAGAACCAGAGGGCAAGAAATTGTCTTATGAAAAAATTATGTTTCTGGGAAGGAAAACCTCTTTTAAATTCATGTTCTGGTTTTAGGCCTTTTAGGGTTGACCTTTTCCAGATTGTCTGAAAAATTAAAGCTAGAAACTCACAGCACAGAAAAGGAAGATTTTTACTTGTTCATACAGCTCCAGGGTTGGTTTTGTTAAGAATACCAAATATTGTAAAACCTGCAATTAAATCTTAGTAATTAACTCTGTTATTTATCCACTCACCCCAAAACTGCTTGAAAACTCTGTGAGAGGCAACAGCATTTTTTTTTTGGCACAATATTTACTATTGCTTACAATTTGAGTCTTATTCAGAGGCAACAAAGGAAAAGATCTCTAGGGTATATTAAGAGTGTGATCAGCAGGTCAAGGGAGGTTCTTCTGCCCTTCTACTCTGCTCTGATGAGACCTCATCTGGAGTATTGTGTCCAGTACTGAGCTCCCCAGTTCAAGAGGGACAGGAATATACTAGAGTGTCCAACAGAGGCTATGAGGATGATGAAGGGACTGGAACATCTGTCTAGTGAGGAAAGGCTGAGAGACCTGGGGCTGTTTATCCAGGAGCAGAGAAGACTGAGAGGAGATCTTATCAATGTTTATAAGTATCTGAAGAATGGGTGTCAAGAAGGTGATGCCAGTCTCTTTCAAGTGGTGCCCTGGGATAGGATGAGGGGCAGCAGACACAAAATGGAACACAGAAAGTTCTACCTCAACACAAGGAAAAACATCTTTACTCTAAGGGTGGCAGAGCCCTGGAACAGGCTTCCCAGAGTGGATGTGGAGTCTCCTTCTCTGGAGACTTTCAAACCCCATCTGGATGCATTCCTGTGTGACCTGCCTTAGGTGATCCTGCTTTGGCAGGGGATTTGGACTCCAGGATCTCCAGAGGTTGCTTCCAACCCCTACCATTCTATGATCTAAGGAGCATATTTCCATGTTGTCTGGAGAAACTGTCAGACATGATGCATCAATCCAGACAATGTGAAATACTCAGAAGTGTTCTGTGGTGGAAGAATGCAGTTCCTTTAATGAGCAATGCCTTACTACTGTTTGAGTTGCCATAAATACAATCTCACTGTAACAGGCTGTTCTCTTGCTGTGCAATACTTCTAATTAAGAAATTCTGTAGACACATCATGTGTAAGTTATGCTGACAAAGGAATGCATGTATACATGCAAACATCTATGTATGTATACACACCTGGGTTCTGTTTATATATTAAAAAGTAAATAAATCAGGAGGCTTGCATCATGGCAATATAAATACTTATTCAGATTGAGCAATGAATTACTTCTGGATTGTTTCCTTAAAAAGCCTGAAATGCAGAATGAATCTCCCAGCCCAGATTTCCCCAAATAAACTTTTAACAGATAGTATTCACTGTATGCTTAAATGCCAGTGTGATTACAAACACAACTATGCAGTCTTGACATAGTTAAGAACATGAAATACTTTGATGAATTGACATTTCTCCATTTTGGGGTTTGGGAAGCTTTTTACCTCTGCTAACAGAATTGTGCTGATACTTTTTACGCTCAAAGTGTCTGCTGATCACAGTAAGCAGAAATGAGGGGCAGTGAAAGAGACGGGAAATGCCAGATTGTGTTTTGCTGCTTGTGTGCAGAATCAATAGCTCTGATCAGCCTGTTTCGTGGGAAATGTTTTCAAAAACAACCTCTCATACGTGTTTATGGTCACCTACAAGTGACTTCTTCTACCTGAGTTATAGTCAAGAACAAACTTACTTGATGTGGATGAACATCAGTCTTTGGATTCTGCCTTACAAATTAACATTCTGGACATGGAACTTAGAAAATTGCTGACTTTCCAAGCACCTTTTACAGAAGCAAATCATCAGAGTGGTAGAAGTGACTTGTTATAAACAAGCCTCACACCTTCCAAAATACAGAATTCTCTTCAAAATATCTTGTCATTTATAAAACACTCCCTTTTCTTTTTAAATAAAGATAATAAATAGGGGGAAAAAATCAATGTGGCAACAGTGTATGGAAGAAGAAAAGCCCATCTGTCTTTGTTTGCATAGGTTCTGTTCCCAGGGTACTTGTATGCTTTGTGATGATTTTGTTGGATTTCAGTATGATCTTGTTACAGATTTTAATATTCCAGGCAGCTGATTTGACCTGTGTTTAGTGGGGGTTTATTTTGAAAAGGATGTGGACAAACTTATCATCATGAGTGTTATCAGGAGAGAAATAATTCCACTTTGCTTGTTCATCAGCACGATTTGCTTCATCTCCTTTTCTTGATTTCCTGACTACAAGTTTAGCTCTTTCTAAGATTCTGGTTCATAGGTCACTTAGAGGTCACTGGGTTCACTTGTTTTGGTATTTCATTTCCAAACTGAGAAGCCAGTATCTGTTCCTCAGAGGAGTTTTATTTTTTTTGTCCATATGAGCATGAAATTCAGGTACACCTGAGAGAAATCATGCTATTTTTACAGCATTCTCATCCTGCTGATTGTTTGTCAGCAGTGACTGTGCTTATATGCCATCATCTGGCGTATGTATGAGAAGAAATGAAATTGGGAGAAATTAACTGGGTGATCTGGAGGAGGAAAACCCCAGCAGTTAGCTGAAGAATCATAGGTTTCCACTGTAGGGTTTTTTCCAGTTATAGAAGTAGCAATGAATTATTTTCTCAGTAACTTGCTTTTTCTGTGGCTAAAAAATATACTGTTGTGGGTTGGGTTGGGTTGTTTGAGTTTTTGTTTGTTCGTTTGGGGTTGGTTGTTTGTTTGTTTTTCTACCTTTTTTTTTGTTTGTTTTTACTGCAGTCTTCAAGTTAAATCTGATCATTGGAATTCTTCTAGGGAATTACTTTAAATTGGTGTGTGTAAATTATGCATGCATGAGGACAAGAAATAATTTTGTGTTCCTAACAGCCAGTTGTACGCTGAGATGAATGCTCGCATGCGGAGTCACCCATTTGGAATTGGGCCCAAACTAAATTAGAATTAATACCATGGGCTAGTTCCAGCATTTAGCTCTCAATTCTATTTATAATGATGTAATATACATTAAAAATATCCATCTCTGCAGACTGCATTCTGCAGGGGCTGTTCTGGCTGCGAACCCCAGTGGCTGCAGCAATCGCACGCCCTCAGGTGAACACAGCCCCAGAGGAGGGGCTGGTATGCCAGGTAGAGCTGTCATCCTCAGAACTCTGGTGCATGTTTCATGTGAGCAAACAGGCCAAGCTGATTAAGAAGCAAGAGATAGGACTGTGCCCCCGAGCACCTCTTCTTTCTCAAGCTCCTCCACTCCATACTGCTTGAGCAGTGGCTGTGTGAATGAGGAGATGGACTATTTCCAGCAGACAGCCACTTCAGTTCAACCCCCCTGAGATGATAGCATGCACTTCAAGAGTAATAATAGCTGCCGGCCCTTGCAGGCCCCAGGGGATGGGATCTTGACGTGCTGCATGACATTCTACAAGCCTGCCTGATGTCTTGTGTCAAGTTGAGTGGCCAAGCTTGAAGTGCAGTGCTGGAGGGAGAGGGGGAAAAAAAAAACAGTGTCTGGCTTTAAAATGGATATTGCAGCACTTGGCATCTTCTGCAGGCTGTCTGGTGGACAAGGATTTGGATGGAGTTTTTCATCTCCTGACCCATCCTTCCTTAATCCTCACTGCACGATGACTGCAACAGGACCCAGGCTCAGAAGAGAGCCTAGTGTAGTACCATCTGCCATCCCCCACTCCCACTGCTGTGATCCATCCCATAACAGATCAATTGGCTGTGCTCTTAAAGGATTACATTGGTGAGGCCAGACTGAGACTAATGCAGCGCTTGGTGTGGTCTCCTGCCACAGGAACGATTTGCAGAATCCTCTGTCTGGCCCCACCACTTGTGGTCAGACAATGATGTGAGCTCTGGAGATGGAGCTAGTCTTGGTTTTACCAATCTGGTGACTCCACTTAGACTAGCTCCCACAAGACAGTGGTGTAATTTCATTTTCTATTACTGGAAGACAGTTCTCACTGTGCCTTCAGATCCAACCATGTGCAATTTCAGAACTTCTTTTTTAATGCCAGGGAAGGAAAGAACATTCTTACCATACCAAATCATCTTTTTAGGACAGCTAAGAAGTACCAAAAGAACAGAAAAATAGACCAAAAGGAGGAGTGTAATGAGCTGTATTAAGAAAGAGAGGATTAACTCCTTGTTTTGAATCAAAGGAAGGAGAATTGTTAATTTTATTAATTTTTTTATCATGTACTAATTAATGCTCTTTAGGATCAAATGACACCAAAATCTTGGCATCAGATGAAACACTGATTCTTTCATTTGGCCATTAGTGTTACTCAAACATGAGTATGCAGGAGGTTTTTTTAATCAGATTGTTTAAATAAGAGGGTTGATCTTACCTTGTCTTTAATTACAAATAAGCCAACGTGTTGTATGCTTATGGCACCCAGTAAAAATATTGCATTAGTAGCATTTTGTTTAAGCTATAGACATAGTCTAATCTGCGTGATAAGGCAAATCACAGAAGGGTTTGCATTAGAAGAGACCTTAAGGATCTGCCAGTTTCAGCCTCCCTGCCATGGGCAGTGACACCTTCCACTGGATCAGGTTGCTTCAGGCCTCATCCAACCTGTCCTTGAACACCTTCAGGGAAGGGGCATCTACAACCTCCTTGGGCAACCTGTTCCACTCTCTCACCACCCTCACTGTAAAGAATTTCGCTCTAATATCCAATTTAAATCTACATTCCTCAATTCTAAATCTATTCCCTCTCATCCTAATAAATACCAGATGATGGTTGTTTGTTGCCTACCATTGTGGGTGTATTTTGTGGATAGGGGAGGAATCTATTTTCAAGGTAACAGAACAATATTATAAATGAGTAGAATGTTTAACAAAAGCTTTTAGACTTGTTTTGTAAATCATGTCCATGCAGCTGAGGTGGAATGATTAAAAGCATTGGCTGAGGCAAGCAGAGAGAAAAGGTACTGCGTGAGGAAAATAAGTCTTTGGAATTTCTGTGAGCACCAAGAGTTGTGAGCAGGGGCAAGTTGGACATGTGAATGCACAAACATTTGAGGATCAAATTGGGCAGAGAACCAATGACAGAACATACCAATATGATGATACAGGAGAGATTTCTTTAGGAAGTCACTGAACATGGAAACACACCTGCAAGATTACTTAGGGGAACTTTTCCATCTGGTGTGGTAGTTTCCCTGAACCAGTGGTGTTGTGTAGAGGGTGGTAAGAATTTCTTTTGTATTACTAACTGAATTCTTCTCTCCAAAGAAGTGCTTTTTATTTTTACCTGCTTTGCAGGAGTTTTTAAGATTGTTCTAAGACTGCCATCCAGAAAAAGACAGAAATGGATACTCTTGAAATCCACAGCTCAGCTGCAGGCAGTTCAGGGACCTCAGTAAACTCTTGGAACCTGTAGTCTGCAGGAGTCATATGAATTGCTGGAGTGGGTCCAGAAGAGGGCCATGATGATGATCAGAGTGCTGGAGCATCTCTGCTGAGGGGACAGGCGGCTAGAGTTTGGGCTGTTCAGCCTGGTAAAGAGAAGGTTCTGGGGAGACCTTTATAGCAGCCTTCCAGTACCTGAAGGGGGCCTAGAAGAAAGTCAGGAACGCATTTTTTACAAGGGCTTCTTGTAGGGGCAATGGTTTTAAGCTTGAAAAGGGCAGATTTAGACTGGATGTTAGGAGGAAGTTCTTTATAGGGAGAATGATGAGATGCTGGAATAGGTTGCCCAGGGAGGTGTTCAAGGCCAGGTTGGATGAGGACTTGAGCAGCCTGGTCTAGTGGAAGGAGTCCCTGCCCATGTTAGGAGGGTTGCTTACCTTTTTGGTGAATATTGTCCTTTAAATTCTCAGGGTTACAGAAATAATGAAATGCATTTAAGTGAATAACCTATTTTGGAAAAGGTTACAGTCAGAAGTTATTTTGACTTAGCCTGCTGTTCTTAGTACGCTATGGAAAAGTGGAAGGCTGAGATAGAAGCATTTTTATTAATATCTTTGATGATTTTTTCTTTGTTTTCTTCCACTTAATTTCAACTCTTAAAAGAAATAAAAATCAACTACTGTTACACTTATGGAAGTAAGACCTTATCTTGACTTTCTTCTAAAATTAATCCAATCTACTATCCCTTTTTATCTAATAAAATTAATGGGTAAGCAAGGTGTAGTGAATGGGGCCAATGTTTCGCCCTAGGAGTTGATAGAAAATTTTAATCAACTTGAGCAGTACAGGAATTTCACCCTAATTCCTAAGTCTTATTAAAAAATAAAAGGACATAATCAATTGCACCTTGTTTTCATCCAGGTCATGTATTGAAGACTGTTTGAGATACTTGAAGAGAAGATGGAACCTTGCTGGCCTTGGCTTTCTTTGCATAGGAATTATTTAAGTGGCTCATTTTAAAACATGTTTCATCTTTTTCCATTTAGAAGATGGTGCCTGGCAAGTAGTGGCAAGTTAGTGATCTAGGTAGGACATATTGGGCTGTTGTTCCTGTGGACACATTCCTGTGAAGATAAGCTGTTTGTTTGGTTGTTTTGTGTTGGTGTGTTTTGGTTTGTGTGTTTTATTTCCTCCCCCACACCCTGATAAGTGTCCTGCTCTTTTCAATGTATCCTTCTCAAGTCTGAGAAGTAGCACTTGCCTTCTTCAGTGGCCTTTCCTAAAGCTGACTGTTGTCTTTTGTGTGCCTGATTGATTAGCCTATTTATCACTTGTATTGAGTATCAAAATCTCTTCTTATAGCCAGCTCAAAGTGCTATGAAGTGTACTGCTGGATAAATAATTAGTGATTACCAGTAATGGTTAATCATTGTGGCTTTACATCTTATCTGTGTAAAAACTTTTAGCTTTTTTAGATAGTTAACTTGCTTCTAACTTCAGAGGTGGGAGTGGTTATATTTTTTAATGGGTTTTCAAGAATGTGCCTGCTGAGACTTTGTGCAGGTGCTGCCTGGGGGGGGTTTATGCAGAGTGAGCTGGAGTCAGCCAGTTACCAGAAATAATGCTTCTGGTTTGGGACTTTTTCCCTTTTGTATATCTTCCAGTAACAGCTTGGTCTGTGAATATTGCTTTGAAGAAGGTGAATGATGCAATTCTAAATACATCTCACTGACCTGCTCTTGTATTAACCATTTGTCTGTGTGTTTATGGGAAGCAAGTACCACAGCTAGGCTCAGAGCTTGCAAAATTCCTTTTATATAGTGGATCCACCTCTCAAACAGCTCTTTACCACAACTTCTATGCTTGACAAACTATCCAAACCCAGTGGTTACTACAGTATTAAATTCATCACTTTGGCATAACTTGTGCCAGTTTGTAGTTTTATAGTGTGTGGTTATGTCTATAGTGAAAAGAGGATGAAAGTGGTGGTTTAGGAACAGGGGCAAAAGGGTCTGGTATTTATCATTTACAGCAGAAGGTTGTTATTGCTGGGCTTGCTGCTTGGTTTCCCCTTCCTTCCTCCCTCCCCCTTTTTTGTTTTTTTTTTTTCCCTCTATTTAAACATGAAGCTGTAGTTTGCAGGAACTGGGAGAAGGTGCTGCTGGTGACGCTAATATATAGTTGAACGTTTCTGTGTCACAATTCCTCAGAGAAGGTGAGGAGATTGCCAGCTGCAGAGAGGTCTGGTACCTATTTGTTGTACTTGAAGCATTCTGCTTCACAGACACAGGCTTCAGTGGTTTGTTGCAGTCAGAGGGCAGCAATGGTATTTAGGCAATGCCAAATAAAGTTTTCTGTCACATACCTTGTCCTGCTGTAGGTCTTTAATGTCCTGCTCAAATACAAAGTACTGTAATAGTTTGCTGCAGGACTGTCACGTGTGCAATTTGTTCAAGGCTGCTCTATTCCATTGACTTTTTTTCTGCTCTAAGAAGAGGATGCCTCTAGGTAGACCCTAAAATTGCACTTGCAAGTACAGGGTTATAGAGACAGACTAAGGGATGTACAATGTACAATGCTGGCTCTCCAGTCATGCCTGCTTCTGTGAGAGCTGGGTCTGGCTTCCTTGTGCTTGACGTTTACAGCTTGCTCAGCAGCAAACTTCATTTGGTAAGCATTAACTCATCTGCAGATGTTAGTATTCCACTGATCCTTTAGGACGGCATTTCAGATCCAACTTCATTTCACAAGTGGCTGATGGACTGTGCTAAACTGTTTTTCTGCTTGAGTCAGTGTACTGCCAAGTGTCCACATCACTAGGAAAATCACGACTGCCAGGGAGAGACTGAAGACTTGAAGCCAGTCCCTTCAACCAGTTGTTAATTATAGTACACTGGAGCCAGTGGAGTGATAAGAAACAACTCCATCTGAAGATGTGGTGGTGTACACAGTTCCACCTCATCAAGCAAAATGTTTTCTACTCAGGCCAGCTCTGAGTCACAGTGGCAGAGCTCTAGAAGGAGTTTGGCAGCTGCTGTTCTTGTAAATATCTCACAATAGGCTGAAGTCTTTTGTGCCCAGGGGTTGAACTGGTTCTGCCTGACATCAGCTTAATGTTTACTTCATGAGGAAAAAAAAAGAAAAAGTGGATCAAGCAATCAAATATCTATGGACCATTTCTGAAAATGTCATTGCTAACCAAAACATTAGGTAGAAATAGACATACACATCCTTTTGCTATGTATGAGAAGGGGAATAACTAGTGATGATGCTGAAACATCAACCTGAAGTGAGACCTTTCCTATTGCTCCAATAACACCAACTAGCTTTAGTTTTCATTGTGTGCTGTCTGTAGCCATAGTGTTGCATGCAGCCAAGGAGTCTGGTCAAAAGCTGGACAACATCCAAAGGAAGCAGAGGTTGCTGAGAAGTATGATTTCCCAGAGGCTTGTCAAAGCAAGAAGAGTTTTGTGCTCTTTCAGAACCTGATCCATCCATTGAGGATAGGCAATGATGATGGAAATAAATTGATTGGTTGAGATGGGCTCTGCAGGAGAAGCTTTCTGGGTCTCTCCAGCTCCAGTTCAGTGTTTTATTCCCTGGGGCTTCAGCTATTGCAATATCCTTTGTAGGAATGGACACGCCTCACTTGATATCTATCCATGGTACTGCTGGAAGCACCTGCTACCTATAGAGCACATTCCTCTGACTGTATTTTCTCTTTTGCTGCCCTCTTTTTGCTTTGTTGGCTCCTGTTTCTGCAGAATGTATTAAATAACTGCTCAACTTCAGAGGCATTCATGACCTGTGGACACCCTTCATATCATCTTTGTGTTTCTGCAGAATATATTAAATAGGTCAACTTTGGAGGCATTTGTGACCTGTGGACACCCTTCTTGTCATCTTTCAATCCATACTAAGAGTTCAGCATGGCGGCTGTTCTGCCTTCATTGCCAATGTCCCTGGAACACTTTCCTTCTTTCAGTTAATCTTCATGAGCTCTTCCTTGCTGTCCTTCCTGACTGTCAGGCAAAGGAAAATACAGTATCATCCCCTTACCCTCTTTTTAAGCCTTCTCCCTTTTCTGCAATGCCTATAAAAACTTTGGCAGAGTTGGGGTCCATTCTGAGACCACAGCTTGCTACAGCAATGAGTGTTGTCTCATTTTCTCTCCACTCTCTGGTCATCACAAGATCTTAGCAGACATATTTATGATGTCACCTTTTTGGGGCAGGAATCATGGGTTTTGTTCTATGCTCATGTGTCTCCTTGCTTCATGGGGTGGGGCTTGGTTCATGGCCTGGGTCCTACACTTCATCTTAAAGTATCAGCATTTAATTACAGAATGGGTTGGGTTGGCAAAGACTTTTCAAGATCATCTCGCCCAACTCCCCCAAAATTTGTCAGCCATTTGTTTGATGTAATATTACTGCCTGATGCCTTCCAACACTGGCTGCAAATTGTGAATGGTAAAACAATCAGAGGTTTCATTTTATATTAGTATCTACAGACTTTGTGCCTTTACTTGGAAAAAATAGAGTGCTTTCCACAACAGATGTGACTCTGATTTTGAGCCAGATTTCAAGGCAGCTGAGGTTTGTCCCTAGGCAATTAAAATCCTCAATTAACATATTAATTATTTTTCTAATGACATTTTTTTCCCCCGTTGTCTGCTGAAGAGAGAAGAAACTGTTTAATTTGTCTACTGGTTCGTGAGATATTGAGCTAATTTACACATGAGAATTTGTTAGTGTTTGTCTTGCAGCCACAGAAGGGAGCATTCATTCTGAGGGACTGTGTCTCTTTCCTGCTGTGTTCCAAGGTGTGTTACAATAAAGCTTCAGCTCGCTGGGGAAACCAGCAAAGCTGTAAGAGACAGGAGGCTCTTTTACTCACTTTCATTTGGTGAGAGGGAAGGAACAAATGCTTCTAACATAAATAACCAGTGCTACCTTATTTCTCTGATCTGCATAAAAACTGCAAAGCCTTTCAGATCTGTGGAGGTTAAACCTTAAGTCATTCCAATCCCTTCCATGTTGTTCTGATCCCTTCAACACCAAGACAATGCTTCAACCGTGCAGCAGCCGCTGTTAATTAACAGCATATTGGGGTTGGTGCTTGCAGGGGAGAAGGAAGTAGAGAGTGATGGGGAAACAGAAAAGCATATCTGCAGGAACAAAAAGCAGAGCTGCTTTGCTGCTATTGTTAATGAACTGTTTCCTATTTAACAGCAAAGCATCTCTTTGTTAGCATGGTTGGATGCTGTTAGCATGGCATGAGGGCCTAATATCTGGGCAGTGTCCATTCTCTGTGGTACAAGATCAGCCCCTATGAAAGTGGCATCAAGCCTCCAAGGTATTCACTGTTGACTCTGGAAACAAACTGTTGACCAATGAGCAAAATGATTTTTCAGGCTTGGATGGGTTTTCCTGCAAAGACTGGGTTGTTACTAACCAGTACTGCATATCTTGACTGTAGAGACTCATTCCTATACAAACTACCCTGAGGCACTGAACAGTTTGTGGGCTTAGAGCAGGCAAAGCAGAAAGCATGGACAGCAGCAGGAGGCAAGTAGAAATGTCATCACATACAAGCAGATGTGTACACATGTATTAAGACATGTAAAAGAGGTCTTGATTTTAGCTGTTTGTGTCCCAGAGTCAGGGTTTTGTTTTGTATTTCCTAAACACTTAACTGCAAAAAGTGGGTTTTGAGTAAGGATCTGAAACAAGATAGTAAGTACCAACTTCAGGCAGGGCATGGCATGCATAAAGGTGAGGTTAATGTACTTCTATGGTAAGCAAAAGAAACAGAAAGTACTCGGGCACTACTTCAGAGGTATGACAGAGGATCAAGCATCGGGGTCAGAGACTAGCAATGGCTTCTGTCAGGAGAGAGTCAAGCCAGAAGGAAAAGTAAAGTGGAGGAGGAGAAGAGGAGATGGAATATTAGCAGAAACGAAGGAAATAAAGAAATAAACCCAAAGAGAATGGGGTTGATGCACAACTGGGTTTGTCAGAGCTGGATAGCAAGCAAGAAAGCTTTATGTTAAATGATGTATGTGATGAAGGAGAAGGTGTTAGGTGAGAGAGAGAAAAACAGAAATCAGGGAGACAGTAAACTTCAACTGAATCAGCTTGAATTTGGCAGTGTTTCCAGAAGGAGAAATAGGTTAGGAAAATGTCACTGCTGATTGGACTTTCCTCCCTCCTTTTCCCTTTTCTCCTGGATCGTGGTAACATCACACAGAGAGCTCAAAAGAAACTACTCATCTGCTGTGGATGCAGGGCTGATTTTGTTGAAAAACTCTCTTCTTCCCAGCCAGAGAGTGAATGGGTACTTGGGCTGTGAGTAGTTTCAGCACAGACAGCACAGCTCCTCTATTCTTTAACCTCTTCTTCTCATCTCCTTATCAGGTAGGTTTGAAACATGATGGTATTAATTTTCTTGGCCCTTCTTGTGTTTGTGTATGTATTTACTGGAATAAGTGCTTTCTAGACTTCTATTCCAATAGCAACTGGCAGATCCAGTCCTGAACTGAGGAGAGGGCAAATGCTGTAAGAGTGCCATGTGAAAACCAAACCAGAGTGCCAGGAAACGTGCAATCTACGTGTAAAGACAGGAGTTCATAGGTGACCAGAGACAGACAAGAAAGAAGAGTGTTCATCAGAGCAATGATAGTCTATCTGATTGCAGGTTCTCCAATTTACCTGAAGTACACTTCAAACATAATTATGTTTCTGAAGCTTGTCATTTAACATAAATACACCCCTGAGTAAATCTATTCATGTGTAAAATAGTGCTTTTCCTATCTGTTGCTCTTTGTTTGAACACATCCAGGCACATGTGCCATTTGTCCTGGAGCAGGGGAGGCAAATACAGCACAGGTGGCAATGGAGCTCTGATCCCTTGTGGGGTCTTCTTGACCAGATTGGGTGATGGGATCTGGGTCTTCTGTTGGGCTTGCTATAAACCCTGAGTGATGTTATTCTTTCTGGATTAAGAGTCTGAAGGCATCACAATAGGTCCTGTTTCCATGCAAAAAATGCCTACTGTGACTCAATGTAGGTTTTGTGTGATGTGTAAGCCAGGCAGTTTAGAATCATAGAGTGGTTTGAGTTGGAAGAGCCTTCCAAAGGTCATCTAGTTCAAGCCTCCTGGAGTAAACAGGGACATCCCCAAAGAGTCAGGTTGCTCAGGCCCAATCAAGCCTGACCTTGAATGTCTCCAGGGATGGGGCATCTACAACCTCTCTGGGCAACCTGGGCCAGTGTTTCACTTCCCATATGGTAAAATAATTCTTCCTTCTCTCTAGTCTAAGTCTCTTTCTTTTAGTTTTAAAGACCATTACCTTTTGTCCTGTCACAACACACCCTGCTAAATAGTTTGTCCCCAGTTTTCTTACAGGCCCCTTTGAGCACTGAAAGGATGTTCTAAGCTCTTCCTGGAACCTTGTCTTCTTTAGGCTGAACGACCCCAACTCTCTTAGCTTGTGTTCAGAGGAGAGGTGCTCCAGCCCTCAGATCAATTTTGTAGCCTCCTCTGGACCTGCTCCAAGAGGTTCACGTCCTTCTTCTTCTGAGGGCTCCAGAGCTGGAGGTCTCCAGATGAGACCTCCAACTGAGGTCTCACCAGAGCCAAGTGGCAGACTTCTCAGTCTGCTGGCCGTGCTTCTTTTGATGCAGGCCAGGATGCAATTTACCTTCTAAGCTGCAAGTGCACATTTCTGGCTCATGTCCAGCTTCTCATCCACAAGCCCTTCTCCACAGGGCTGCTCTCAATCCGATCATCCCCTGGCCTGTATCAATGCCAAGGATTGCCCTGACCCTTGCACTTGTCTTTGTTGAACACCATAAGGTTCACACAGGCTGACTTCTTGAGCCTGTCTAGGTTCCTCTGGATTACCTCCCATCCCACTGGCATGTCAGCTGCACCACTCAGCTTGGTGTTATCTGCAGGGCTGTTGAGGGTGCACTTGATCCTGCTGTTTATGGCTGTGCTGTTAATGAAGATATGGAACAGCATTGGTCCTGTTATGGATCCCTGAGGAACACCACTTGTCACGGATAGGTTTATCAGTTAATTTTTGCTTCCCATTCACAGAGTGACTTGAGGTCTGTAATGCTGAGATGGTGAGAAGGAGGGTGGATAAAAGAATTTATAGCCACACTGTGGGTTTGTGTTGTCCGCTGCAGCCACGCTCAACACAACAGGAGCTGAGGGTGCATATCTGGGAGCTCTTCCTTGCTCTAGTTTTACTTTGGTCAGAGAGCATCCCTGGTCTGATATAGTGTAGGTGGCTTTGAAGGTAGGAGCAGAGCTGTGGGTTGTTCACATTGCCAGTGAAGAATGAAACTTTCTCTCTATGGAACCTGCTTTAGAATTGGATTAGGAACAGAGCTGTGCTTTTATCCTGAATCATTATCAGCAGAGACCTGAAGGAAAATGGAGTAGTGTATTACTGTTTCCTGTTAAGTCTGAAACCAGTTTCCATGGGGCTAAAGAAAATTTATGGTGACTGTGGTTGAGAAGTGGTTTTACGGTCCTGCTTATGTGGAAGAGTTTTTGTTGTGTGTGCTTCTAACAGACAGCTGACCAAAGTGTGCATGTGGATTAAGTCCTGTGAGATTGTCTTTAAAGATGATGTGGCTCTTTGCCCAACTTTGGGATCACCCTGCTTTATTTCCAGTCTAAATGCTTTTTTTCAATAAAAGCAAAGAGCCACCAGACTATAGGCAGTTGGTAAATTTGGGACTAAACCGGATTAGGTCCATGAGATTTAGTGTCTTTTGAGAGGCAGAGGGAGATGACAATGCAATATGTACTTTTATTTTGTTTAATTTTGTGGATATTGTGTGTGTTTGAAAGCCTCTTAATCTTTGAGGAGGAGGAGGATTGAATGGCATTGTTTTGTTTCATAAATCTGTTTTTAGCTGAACCTTTCTGAACAGTAGAGCATCTTCCTAAATCCACTACTCTGCCCTTTGCTTTTAGGTTCTCTTCAGTTTTATAGTCTTGCTGAATTGACAATTTCAGTACTGCTTTTGGTCGTGTTGTTACAAGATTGTTTTTGTGCCTTCTCAGCTGCCCTTGAGTGCACAGCAGAAACTCAGGAGGGTGAGCATAAGGGTGGGCAATGTTTTCCAGGCGTGTGTGGCATGAGGAGATGGGGGTATCAGAGTGTCTTACTGCTGAAGGGCTTTCCCTGCTAGTGCTGTGGAGAAGCTGTAAAGTGTCAGCATACCCTGGTCACCAAAGAGAAGGGGGGGGGGGGGGAGATTGAGCTGAAATCCAGACATTTTAAATATTGCTGTTGTGGATGAATTGTGGATGCCTTTAGGTTTTTTAATTTGAAGTTTCACTCTTGCATGTTTAGAGAGCTTTCTGTCCTTGCTGGTTAGCTCTCCCTGATTCAGATTTAAGTTTTTCAGTTTTGTTGCTTCTCTCTGTATAATTCTGTAACTGTATAGTTTTAAAATCTGCTTGAGGTTGATTTAGAGAAGCAGATTTTTGCTCACTGTATTCTGTGGTCTGATCTTGGATGATGTGAACTGTGTTAGATACCCAGTCAGCTCCAGTATGGTACCCTGGCATTTCCTTCCTTTGTGGCTGGTCCCCACCAATATCTGAGGGTATCAATAAATTGATGGGAAGTGGAAATGCTGGTTGGCTGCCAGCCATCTACACTCACTCAGTATGACAAAAGGCAATGGATACAAATTGGAACACTGGAAGTTCCGCTTCATCATGAGGAAAAACTTCTTTCTGTGAGGGTGCTGGAGCCCTGCAACAGGCTGCCCAGGGGGGTTGTGGAGTCTCCTTCTCTGGAGACTTTCAATCCCCATCTGGGTGTGTTCCTGTGTGGACTGCCCTAGGTGATCCTGCTCTGGTAGGGGGTTGGACTCTGTGATCCCCAGAGGTCCGTCCCAGCCCCTACCATTCTATGATTTTTCAGTGAAGTTGCACTGGTGATGTCTTTTGTTTTCTTTCAGTTTCTTCTTAAGTCTGAAAAGGGTGTAGTCAACACCCTTCTTACTTGTTTTACATGCATGTGTTTCAGCACTGAAGCGTATGACCACACCTAGCTCTACTGGAACATAACGTAGTACAGGATTAACGTGAGTAAGACATACTGAGTACCCAACAGCGAAGCAAAGCAGTTCATAAAATGTTGGCACAGACAGGTTTGATGGAAGAAAACACAATGTTTTAAAATGTGGCTTTTGTTGGTTATGGGATACATGCTGAGTTAACCTCATTGACCTTTTCCCCAGGAATTGATGCGCTTACAATTGGCGGGTCATTATGCTGCTCCACCTGTGTAGTGTTAAGGTCAGTGTGTTTTTCTGATTATAAAACCCATCCATACCATTCCATTATAAACTCACTGCCATTCATATAATGGAATGTGCCAAAGCTCGGAGCTCGTTGCAGCTGCCCCTGGTCCGTGTTTAAGATCAAACAAAGTGGTTCAGGTAATTTGAGCACCTTTTCAACAACACGTCTAACCAAGCTTCATTTGAAGTGACTTTTTGTTGTTTATGTTTTTTTTCCTTAGGTTTTTGTTTGTTTGGGGTTTTTTTGGGTTGGTTGTTTTGTTTTTTTTTTTTTTTTTTGTTTTTTTTGTTGTTTTGGTTTTTTTGGGTTTTTTTTTGGTAACCTACTAAGCATCCATCTGATGTCAGTGTTGGTTTTGTTTTGTGTGACCTGCCCAAGAATTCTTACTGAATTGAGACATGGTATTTTTAAGATCATAGCAA
Source organism: Indicator indicator (assembly GCF_027791375.1). Taxonomy (NCBI): domain Eukaryota; kingdom Metazoa; phylum Chordata; class Aves; order Piciformes; family Indicatoridae; genus Indicator; species Indicator indicator. Next base: position 10,539,996 of record NC_072020.1, read on the forward strand.
GGAGGTCCTGGGAGCAGCAGGCACCTGGAACGTTGCAGTTGCACGCATCCATGCATAGGCAAAGCACAGAATGCATCCAGCACTCACCTTCACAAAGCATTTTCTGAAACCTGAAGCTTCTAACAGTCAATGGAGTCATCACAACACACAAATCAACCATCACGGTAGACACTAATGTTGGACTGGCACTAACCACTTACTAGGGGAACGTGGGAGATAATGTGCATGCATAACACACTGCTGCTTTATGCATCTTCCTGCACACCTGAGTCTTCTGAATGGTCATGCCTTATGAAAGACAGCCAGAACCTGCATTAAAGCCTATTTAGTATTATTTCTATCACTGAAATGTTGTTATGGTTGGGGCTTTTGTGTGTTTGCTTCTACGTTTTTCTTCGTTATTAATCATCCTTTGATTAATAACTTTAATTCTGGTGAAGAGAGAGAATTCGGTCAAGAGCCATCTGTGTAACAGGTCATTATGTTCTTCCAGTTTCATGAGGATGTATCCTTTCTGTGTTAAGGTTTGCTCTTTGTAGCAGCCAGTCAGAGCCTCAGGTACTGGCAGCTGGGGGTTATTTTGAGCCCCTGTGCAAATTAAGCAGTGGTGTAGTTGCTGCGGAAACAAATGCAGCCTCCTGATGATGACAACTGTGACCATGTCTAACAGCACTCCTCCTTTCACCTCTCCATGGCTGCAGACTTGGTGGTATCCTACACTAACTGCAGTTTGAAATTTTCCTGGGTGTGTGTGCTGCATACAGCACATCCAGGCTCACAAAGCGTGCTGACGAGTAGTGGAAAGACTCTTTGGTGAAAAGTAGTCCTTTGATATTCTAGCTTATGAATACTGTTCACAGCCTGACATTTCACGTGACAGTAACTTGAGTATTGCAGCTATTGTATCAGGTAAGTACATCTTCAGAGGTGTTTGGCAATTTCGTTTATTACTCTGGGAAAAACAAAAGTGTATTTCAGTTAGGCCACAGTCTAAAGCCTAAGTGAAATATCTCCCCAGTAAGATGATGCTGTAGGTCACTGTAGGATTGCATGTTTTTTTCACATGAGGCTCAAAAAGGAGGTTGTGCTTAACAGCAAAAGGGATGTCCAAAGGGTTGAGAACAGGAGCTGCGGAGTACATAACACCTAGGAGCAAAACTGTATTTAGCTTGTGCACCAGAAGGATATATATTTGCTGCATTTTCAATTTTATCTGTGTTGATGAATCTGCCCAAGCATCAAACAAGTGCTTCTCACTGCTACACAGAATCACAGAATACATCTGGTTGGAAGAGACCTCAAAGATCATCCAGTCCAACCCTCCAGCCTTGAAGGGTCAACACTAAATCATGTCCGTAAGTGCCTGGTCCACATGCCGCTTGAACACCCCCAGGCATGGTGATTCCACCACTGCCCTGGGCAGACTATTCCAATGTCTGAGAACCCTTTCAGTCAAGAAATATTTCCTAGCATCCAGCTTGAACCTTCCTTGGTGCAGTTTGCAATCATTTCCTCTAGTCCTGTCACTTGCCACCAAGGAGAAGAAGCTGCTCCCTCCAACCTCCCTTCAGGGAGTTGTAGAGAGCAATGAGGTCTCCCCTCAGCCTCCCTTTCTCCAGACTGATGCTCCCTCAGATGCTCATTGTAGGCCATGTGCTCCAGGCCCTTCACCAGCCTCACTGCTCTTCTCTGGACACATTCCAGCACCTCAATACCTACACTTAAGTGTCTCTATCAGTATCTACACCTCAGTGTCGTATTGAATTTGGGTCGTTACATACAACCCACTGAAGATCCTGGAGTTTGTATTAAATACCTCCCACCAAGGATCCTGTCAGAAGTAGGTAGTTGACATGACAGGAGGAAGAAAGTAAAATAACCATCTCCTGCCGTGTATTCAACTGGCTGTAGTGCTTTGTCTCCTCAGGGAGGTGTCTTCCAGTTAAGATAAATTCGGTGCCCAGTTTGTGGACAGCTATATTCAGATATATCAGTGCTGCAAAACAGAAGCAAAGTGCTGTCTACTGGATATCTCACCCACCTTTTCTGGACAGCATTCATTAACTAAAAATGCAGCTTTGGCTCTGTTTCTACCAGGAGGGGAAAACCCAAAACATTCTATAATTTGAAGAAAATAATTTCTAAGTCCCCTGCCCCACCTCCCCTCTTCTGCTTATCCCCCATGGAAAACATATTGAACTAAGTTTCTAACAGTATTTCCAGCTGTTGCTGGATATTTTTTTCCCCCTCTATTGTCATGAGTAGAAAAAAAAATAGTTTCCTCTCAGTCTCAACATGGACTACTTCAGGAAAGGCAAACCAGGTGCATGATTTAGTCTATGGCAATGAGCAGTGTGTACCTGCAAGAGCATTTACTTGACCTTGCACTTAACCCTATTGTTGCATGTAGGCATTTGAGATAAGTGTCAGTATTTGTTAGCAGTGTGAAGACTTGGTGGGTGCAGGGAGTGCAGGACCCTATCAGATCCTTGGTGAGGGCAGAGCACTATTCATAGCTCTGTGTTTGAGTACCTAATTTAGCTTCTTAAGTTCTTTTTTTTCCTATGTAGCCCCTGCATAGTCGAGAAAGTCATGCTCCTGGTGGTATTTTAGACCACTATTGTTCTCTCTCTGAACTGTGTAACCAATATAGAAAACTTAACTTCATTCAGGTGCCCAAATCTCATTGCAGGCTCTAAAAGACGAATCAAAATGCAGAAATACAGCCCTCAAAAAAGTGATATGGCACAATCAGAATAAGGTCTTAATTAGAAAAGATTTAGTGCTCTAGTGCATAGTGGCTCTGTGTCGGTGTGAGCTGAAATTCCCCCCCCACCGACTTTTCTGGCTTTTGAAAGGTCTTCTTCAGATGAGCCAAAGAACAGCACATTAACCTTCTGCTTTGGATGTAGCTCTTTTTCAGGGAGGGCTTACACTGATCCATTGCTTATAAGAATCACCTTCTGTGTGAGCTTTACATCATATTTGGTCTGTCTATGGCTGTTCCAGCACGTGTCTTTGGTAGTGTGCTCTCTGTTTGCATTAAGACACAAAGTAATGTTTTATATAAGAAAGAAAGAGCCTTTAATTAGTTTTTCTCACATGTGGAGTTCATCCTTTTAGTCACACAAGCTAGCGATGGAAAAAAGATCTATTGGTGTTCCTGTGCCAAACATTGTTAGTGTAGAATGGTTGCCTGTGGTTTATTTGGGACTCAACATGCTGAAACCTTTCTTTTGCAATGTAGCTCTTCAGAGAAAATAAACAGCAACAAAAATCAGAAGAATTCTTTTTTAACAAGCAGCACACATAGGTAGAACTTGTACTGAAAGCCAAAAGCATTCCCATCTACCCAAGACAGAGCATTTTGCAACTCCTTTGTTTTATAGTGTACCTTGTTCTCTCACATTGCCTTCTTTTCTTGCTAATGTTAACCAAAAAGATGTAAAGTGTGTTTTGACCTTTTCAGCTCTCCTCATATGTTAGCCTTATAGGCAGAAGAACCAACAGATCCATGAAAAGGTGCAGAAGGGATGGTGCTTAGCCAACCTGTAGGCATGAAAGAAACCCCTGATGTATCTTATAGACTTTCATCTAGGTGCTCCCAGCAAAGCCAGCAGATGAGAGGCAGTGGTAGGAGGAGAGGTGGAGCTGTGGACTGTAGCCCTTGCTCTCTTACAATGTCTTTTTAATTAAACTAATATAAATATTGGCTGGGTTGATAGATATATCTTAATGGAGAAATTAAGAAATTAATTTCTGGCACAATTCCCTCTTCTATCAGTCCCCATTTCCAGCACCAGTTTAATTGAAGAAACAATTCTCTGTATTTGCTTATCTGCCAGCTTTGTAAGGGGCTAAGTGTACATTTGGGAAAGCACAAAGAAGGTTTAAGGGCACTGGCAGAAGCAAACATAGATTAAAAAACACCAGCACAACCAAACAATGCTGTCATCCAAGTCGTTAGGGAAAGAGCATTTGCAAGAAAACTTGGTGATCAGTTTGGCATTTTTCTCATTATACCACAGAAGTGGAAGGCTGTGAACCATCTTCAGGTTTCTATCTAACCTTGAGTACTGAGGTTACACAAAGATGGTCAGAGAGGCATCTCTCCTTTGAAGACAGGCTGAGATGCTTGGGGTTGTTCAGCCTGTAGAAGAGAAGGCTCCAGGGAGACCTTACAGCAGCTTTCTGGCATTTGAAGAGGATCTCCAGGAGAGCTGGAGTGGGACTTTGTAAAATGTAGTGACAGAATAAGGAGCAAAGGCTTCAAACTGGAAGAAGCTCAATTTAGATTAGACATTAGGAAGGCATTCTTCCCCATGAGGGTGATGAGGCACTGGAACAGGTTGCCCAGGGTAGTTGTGGAAGCTCCAACCCTAGATGCATTCAAAGCCAGGTTGGATGGGACCTTGAGCAACCTGGACTAGCAGAAGGTGTCGCTGCTGATGGTAGGGAGTTGGATGTAGAGGATCTTTGAGGTCCTTTGAGGGACTTGGGGGTGCTAGTGGATGAGAAGCTCAACATGAGCTGTCAGTGTGCACCTGCAGCCCAGAAAGCCAACCAGATCCTGGGCTGCATCAGGAGAAGTGTGGCCAGCAGGTCAGGGGAGGTGATTCTCCCCCTCTGCTCAGCTCTGGTGAGACCCCACCTGCAGTACTGCATCCAGTTCTGGAGCCCCTATTACAAGAGGGATATGGACATGCTGGAAGGTGTCCAGAGAAGGGCCACCAGGATGATCAGAGGGCTGGAGCCCCTCTCCTATGAGGACAGACTGAAAGAGTTGGGGCTGTTCAGTCTGGAGGAAGAGAAGGCTCCAAGGTGACCTTCTTGTGGCCTTCCAGTATCTGAAGGGGGCTCCAAGAAAGCTGGGGAGGGACTAGGGGGAATGGAATAAAAGGCTGGAAGTGAGGAAGAAGTTCTTCCCCATGAGAGTGGTGAGAGCCTGGAATGGGTTGTCCAGGGAGGTGGTTGAGGCCCCATCCCTGGAGGTGTTTAAGGCCAGGCTGGATGAGGCTTTGGCCAGCCTGATCTAGTGTGAGGTGTCCCTGCCCATGGCAGGGGGGTTGGAACTGGATGATCCTTGTGGTGCCTTCCAACCCTGACTGATTCTATGATTCTTTCCAACCCAAACCATTCTATGATTATATTTAGGAATTTAACAGAAACCTAAATGACCCCATGGGAGAGGCTCTACATCAAAGTCTGAAGTCAAGAGGAGTTTTTCCATCACACCTAAGATCAGGCCTGGCTGAATTCACTTCAAAGGAACTGACAAGTTGTATGCAGATCCACACCTGTGTACAATTGTCCATACTGGAGAACAGTACATTGATGATATTGGCAGCAGCATCTCTACTGTGTGCCTTTAGAGAGCTGATGCTGTTTTAAAATCCCCTGTTGCTCTACTGCCTGTTGGCAGCTAGAATCACGGGCCTTTAAAACCTGAGCTAAGATGTTTTATTTCTTTTGGTGTAACACAAGTTTACTTTTAACTTTCAGGATTTCCATACTAGGCATCTGCATTGCTTCCAGAGTGTTTTATGCCCTGGAGTGATGTGTGGGAACACTTTGGTTTTAACACAAAGTGTTAAAAGTGTTATTTTGATTTTAGTAGGAAATTATTTCTGTTCTCAAACTGTGGCCCATCTCTTTAAAAGCCAGCAGAGAAACTGGCTGAAAAAAAAATATATTTTGTGAAGTCCTATGTGATAGAAAACTAATTACAAGCAATGAGTGTTTCATTTTATTAACATTAAACTGTTCACAGAGCTAGTTACATATTGACAAAATTATTCTACAATACACTGGTCAAGTTCTATCAAATACTTCATCTCTGATTCTTACCTGAATTGAAAAATGAGAAGTATAAAATGAGAAGGGTTTGTTTTTTTTAGTATTTTGCAATGTAAGTTATTCTTGGTGATGAGGAGTTTTCACCTCTTGAAGTTTTGTCACCTTTTGAGGTAAAATTATGTGAAATTATACAAAATATTGATGCTTCCTGTAACATGGGAGAAAAAGAAATCACACCAGATTTACTGATAAGGTGCAAATCAATCACAAAATCCATTCAGAAAACATAAACTTATTCAGTTTCATTTGTAGCTAAAATTTTCCACTAGGATGCAAACTCCTTGGACCCTCTGACAAAATAATTAGGGAATTAGGGAGAATGGTGCTAGAAATGGAATAGTGTTGTTTATGTATTAGACCAGGTCCTATTTCCACTGAAGTCACTTTGATTAGGTTTCTGTTATGTTTTTATAATGGCTTTTGAAAAAGCCATACCCCCTCTTTCTGCAGACCTGTGCACATGAGGAAATTCCCTCCTGTGAGGAATCAGTTAAATCAGTGAGACTGTGGATAATCTTTTTTATAGCCTATCATCCTGATCTGATCAGACTTCTCTAATTCCACTTTCTATCTGTCACTCCCTTACCTAATTACTTTTGAAGCCACTGGCTAATTTCAAGTGAAGCAGAGAGAAATAGTTGTCTTTGAGATAATTAAGTTTCTACAGGTCTCATGGGCTGGGGAGAGGAGGGAGACCCACACTGGGGTTGGGGGAAAGGCAGGTAGAGCCTGTCTGTCACCTGCTCTGGCAGCTGGGACAGTTGCTGGGATTGTCTGTACCTTTGTTTCATGTGGGGTTGTTTTTGCAGAGGAATGGACAGGAAAAATTGGGACTTTAGTAATGGCTTGATGGTGATGAAGGATAGAGCTCTGCAGGAAAACAGCTTCATTAATTCCACTGCTAACAGGGCTGTTTGGTTTTGTTTCCCTGAATTAGACCTGAATGTCTTTAGTGCAAACATTTGGCTTCTGGTTAAAGATCAGCAAAATAGCAATCAAGTTAATTTGTGAAGTTTACACTGAGAGGAAAAATTACCAGAAACCTTTATATGTGGCTATTAAGCTAATGTGTTGCAAGTGATATATTTGTCAGATCAGTGCCTTTTCTGTTGGCAGGTCTTACAGTGTGGTGGGTTGGCCCTGGCTGCATGCCAGGTGCCCACCAAAGCTGCTCTGTCACTCCTCTCCTCACCTGGACAGGAAGAGAAAACATAACAGGCTCATGGGTCTTGATAAAGACAGGGAGATCACTCACCTATTATTGTAGTGGGCAAAACAGACTTGATTAGGGGAAATTAGTTTAATTTATTACCAATGAAATTAGAGTAGGATAATGAAAAACAAAGAAAAATTGTGAAAACAGCTCCATCCCCATCTCTCCTTTCTTCCCAGGCTCAGCTTCACTCTTGGTTTCTCTACATCCTCCCTCTCCTGAGAGCTGCAGGGGGATGGGGAATGAGGGTTGTGGTCAGTTAGTCACACATTGCTTCTGCTGCTCCTCCCTCATTAGGGGGAGGACTCCTTCCACTCTCCCCCTACTCCAGGGTGGGATCCCTCCCATGGGAGACAGTCCTCCTTGTTCTTCCCACAGGCTGCAGTTCTTCATTAATTGCTCCAGTGTAGGTGCCTAAGGCCACAGTTCCTGCCAGCAAACCTGATCCAAGGCAGGCTTCCTGTGGGGTCACAGCATCCTTATGGCACATCCACTTGCTCTAGTGTGGGTTTCTGCACGGTGGAGATGTGTTCCACTATTAACCTTCATGGGCTGTAGAGGGACAGCCTGCCTTCCTGTGGTCTTCATTACAGGCTGCAGGGGAATCCAGTGCCTGGAGCACCCTTCCTTCACTGGCCCTGGTGTCTGTAGGATTGTTTCTCTTGCATATTCTCACTTTCTCCAGCTGTAATTGTGTTGTGCAGCACATTTTTCCCCTTATTAAATGTGCTATCACAGAGGAGCTCCCACTGTCACTGATGGGCTCAGCCATGGTCAGTGGTGTTGACCAAGATGGTTTTTGGCTACCATTGAATCCTCACAGAAGAGAAATAATTGCCGTTTTTAATACTGCACTTCATGTAAGGCCCAAAGGTGAACTTTTTTTAACCTATGTGGTAACTCTCCTTCTGTCAAGGAAGTGTCCAGCATCTTGAAGTCAGCTGACATTGGTTCTATCAGACACATAGGAAGCTTCCAGCATCTTTTCCTCCAAAACATTGCCATACAAATGAATTTTTGCAATGCTTGAGAACCCCTGATAGAAATACTTGCTCTAAAGTCAAGTTTTACCTTCACTGATGTTCCAGTTTTCAGCATTTTTTCCAGCAAGTAATTCCATCAACTTAAAAGCAGCATCTGTGGACCAAATGTGCTTCATTGACTAGTGCACAGAACTGGACTGTCCTTAGGAGGGCAGAATCAGGTCCCTGGCTGAGACATCCAGGCCAAGAGTATGGCCACTACATGGCCTCAGCCTTGCTGTGTGAAGTGTGTGGCTCAGTCTTCCTTCCAGAACTCAGGTTTACTGTCTGCAGAACCAAATAGTCTTCCAACTTGCTAATTTGTGTAGGCTTCTGTAAATACTAATTAATTAAACTTTAGACTTTCATTGCAATGGCCTAAAACCTAATCCTTGTTTGGTTTAGGACATTTTCTTGACAGGGGGATGGTTATCAGATAAATAGGTTTAAAAAGTTCACCTTTGGGCCTTACTTGAAATGCAGTGTGAAAAACTGTAACTACTTCTCTTCTGTGAGGATTCAGTGGCAGCCAAAAAGCATTGGGTCAAGTCTAACTAATGGTCCTCATTAAGATTAATTTAAACTATGACTTGACCTTTCATTCAGAACCATTCTTGTGTTTTTGGCTGTGGGGGGAGTGAAATGCAAACTTTTCCAGTCATATTTACAGCCATTCTTTCCCTTTCAAAACTCTCCTAACAGCTTTTAACCACAGGACCACAAACCCTTTTGAGCTGAATTAAAAGAGAAATAAGTGAGTTAGCACATCATGCAGTAATAGGAGTAGACATATATTGCCTGTAGGTGTGATTGTGTGATACAGCAGAGTAATATCTGATTATGGTATTAGAGGTGTACTAGCTCTACTAGTGAAGTAAGTATGGGTGAAGCTTATAAACCATTTGCTGCAGAGGAGCCTGCACCAGTTTGCTCTTCATTCACTTAATCTAGTTCTCCTCCCATTCTGGGCAGTTGCTGTTTGAAAATCTGCTCTATGCCCGTGCTTGTCTTTTTGGGGGTAGGCTACCAGACTACCTTTCATTTAAGCTTGGCTGGGAGTTCCCCAGAAGATCTTTGATATGTGGCTCAGAATTGTCTTGCACTGATCCAGAGGAAAACAGGTCCCTGGAGGCATCTTTTTTTCTCATGTAAGATTATTTTTGTGCACTCAATAAAGCCACCACACATTCTCTTGGTAGGATCCAAAATCTTGTTCCTCAGCTAGAGACTGTAATACCAGAATTAGTCATTTCCTCATGGGATGGTTTGCCCATTTTCTTTGATTTCTCATGAATACCATTATAAGAGCAATTTATTATGGCTTACACAATCAAAACATAACCAACTTTGAATAAAGATGAAACAGTAAGTAGCAATCCCTCAGTTTAAGAAAGATGTTGAGATGCTTGAACGTGTCCAGAGAAGGGCAACTAGGCTGGTGAGGGGGCTGGAGCAGAAGCCCTATGAGGAGTGGCTGAGGGAGCTGGGGGTGTTTACCCTGGAGAAGAGGAGGCTCAGGGGAGACCTTATTGCTCTTTATAACTACCTGAAGGGAGATTGTAGCCAGGTGGGGGTTGGTCTCTCCTCCCAGGCAACCAGTGACAGAACAAGAGGACACAGTCTCAAGCTGCACCAGGGGAAAATGTTAGGAAGAAATTCTTCACAGAAAGTGATTGGCCATTGGAATGGGCTGTCCAGGGAGGTGGTGGAGTCACCATCCCTGGAATTATTTAAAAAAAGACTGGATGAGGTGGAGTTTTGTTGATGAGAAGGTATTGGGTGATAGCTTGGATTTGATGATCTTGAAGGTCTGTTCCAACCTGGTTGATCTATGATTCTGTGATCTGGTTTAGAGATATGTGTCTGAGGCTAGTTTTACCTGCCAAGGAACAGAGATGTATCACCCTTTAAACTGTGCCTTGTGGGTTCAGTCAGCAATATTAAGTTTTTAATGGTGTCAGGATTATTTTCAATAATAAATTATTGGATCTGAGGCATTACTATGAAAAAAAAAATCACTTTTTCTTTACTGTTTTTCAGTGCAAAATAAAAACTCCTGGTCCTAAAAACCTTTGTTACAAGAGATTTTTCTCAAAAAAACCCAAACAGAAACAACACATGATGAACTTTAGATATTTTTTGTATTTTTTTAATATGATTGAGGATGTTATGATGTCCCCCAGAATATACAGAAGTCATGCTTAACCATGGTAGTCAAACATTTTATGCTTGCAAGTGGCTTTCATTCTGCCCTCCAGTGACCCCTGACAAAACCCATGTAGTAGTGATGAATTTGCTGCAGTGTCTGATGATCCAGTTTAAATCTGTGAGGGGTTTCTTTACTTATGAGGGAAGGAAAAAAAAAAAAAAAAAAAAGGAAGTCTTGGATTCTATCACACTTTGGTCACAACAACCCCAAGCTACACTACAGGCTTGGGGAAGAGTGACTGGAAAGCAGCCCAGTGGAAGAGTATCTGGGAATGCTGGTGGATGGATGGCTGAGAATAAGCCAGTGTGTGCCCAGGGGCACAAGAAGGCCATCAGCATCCTGGCCTGGATCAAGAGCAGTGTGTCCAGCAGGAGTAGGGAAGTGATTGTTGTGTTTCTGGGCTCAGCCCTGGTGAGGCCACACCTTGAGTACTGGGTTCACTTCTGGGCACTACAGTACAAGAAATACATTGAGGACCTGGAGTGTGTCCAGATGAGAGTAACAAGACTGATGAGGGGTTGGGGAGGGTGTGTTGTACGAGGAGTAGCTGAGGGAACTAAGGTTGGTCAGTTTGGTACTAGAGAAGGCTAAGGGGAGATCTTATTGCTCTTTACAGCCCCTTGAAAGGAGATTGAAGTGAGGCTGGTGTTGGTCTTTTCTCTCAAATAACTAAGGATAGGATGAGAGGACATGGGTTTAAGGTTTAGGTTGGATATCAGGAAAATAAAATTTACTGAAAGAGCTGTCAGGTGTTGGAACAGGATGCCCAGGGAGATGGTGGAGTCACCATCCCTGGAGGTGTTCAAGAAGCATGTATGTGGTGGTGCTTCAGGATATAGTTTAGTGGTCATGGTAGTTGGGTTACAGTTGGAATCAATGATCTTAAAGGTCTTTTCCAACCTTTATGATTCTATTGTTTTTATATAGGAAAAACCATTGACATGTAGTCTAAAAACACAATGCTGTTTTAAAAGAATCCTAACCCATCCATGACAGATTTGTTTCTAGTGTTGAGCTCTCACTCTAAGAGGAGTTGCTGTGATCTGCATCCTGAAATGCAGTTTGCTGCTCTACGTGTTTGTGTTGTCTAACAGAATAGGATAGATGGAAATGTTTGAGGTGTTTCAGTTAAAATACCATCTTGATTTTCCAGGTCTGGATCAGCCCTTGTTAACTGCAGCTTTTGACATATATGTGGATTTTCTTTTGCTTTGCAAAGTCACTTTGTTCCACGTTGAAGTTAGGGAGTTTTGCCTTTAATTGTAGCAGAAGCAGGATCAAGCAGACTCAATTGGATGGCATTTCTGTATTTGTCTGGAGGTAATATTATAATAACAGGAGCTTTGTACCCAATTAATGTTAAAATGTCAGGAAATGTGTTGAAAGGTAGAAGATGGAGCTGAGGGCATGTTCTGAAGCTGGTGTCTGGTTGAGAGACTGGTTTATTGGGATGGTTTATTGTTTGTGGATCAAAGGAGTGGTTGAAGTAGGCATAAATACTTGACAGCTTGCTAGTAATACCTGCCTGCCTCAGCCCTGCCTCACTGCCTGAGGATCTTCAGCTGCTGACACTTCAGATCACTTTTCTCTCGCAGAAATACAGATGGGGTAGAAGCATAACAGAGTGTAGGGACAAAGAGTGAAGTAGGAATTTTAAACTGTCCTCTTTGCTGTAGAGTGGGGTTCAGCCACTGCAGGCAGCTGGAATGAACCAAACATGGAATGAACCTCCTTTCATATCCATTGGAATTTGTGTTTGTCTGCATGTGTTAATCCAGTGCTTGCCCTATGGCTGGTACAGCAAGTGAAGCCTTGTGCCCTATCCCTACCTACAATTGAAGGGAGGGTGGTAATATCGATGAACGAGGAAGAGGAGATATGGTCTGAGAATAAAAAGGCATGGGGAGGAGAGGAAGGTGCATAGTCACCTGAGAACATGGCATGGGCTGTGATGTGAGGGACACGGCGCAGGGGAACAGGGGCCATGCTGACAGCCTGGAGCCAGAGGGAGGAAGGAGGGAAGCTGCACACAGCTGCTGCAGGGAATGGCACTGGTGGTGTTGACAAGCATTTAACAGGTCACAGCAATGGTGAACACCTGATGGGGGGGTGTGTAAAAGTCTGTTTGTGCTGCACACAGGAGTGTCCAGGCAGAGGGGGAGGTGTGGGTGGTGTGAATGCTACAAGGGGAGATCTGAGCTCTGCAGAATAAATCCTGTGATACGTTTGCACGTGAATCTTTTGTTTGCAAAGAATCATACTCATCTCCAAAGGTTAATATTAAAATCTTCACTTCTGCTTTCTGTACTTGGTTGCTTTGTTGCCTTTCTGTTTTATACAGAATGTGTTATAGCTGATACCTGTCTAATACATTGGACAACTCCTACCTTCTGTCTGGTAGCCATATACACTTTGGTTTTTAGCAAAACAGTTGCATGGTGGAAGGAATGATATGCTTTTTAATGTTAGAGAAATTAAGAAGTTTTTCTGCAAAAAGTCTGTAGAGGAGTCTTTGGACTCTGAGGTAGAGATATGGGAAATGTGGGACTGCTGCTGAGCAGAGAAATGATTGTACCTGACAGTTCTGGGAAATGTTCTACATTACTGGATATCTTTCTGCAACTCATATTTACTCTACATCATTTTGTTAGTAGTCTCTTAAATTTTACAAGATACCTTCACAGCTTTTCCTGTAAACCTCCACCTCATTTACTGGTACTACACTTTTAAATAGATCTGTACATAAAGTGCCTACAGTATACTGAGTATCTGATTTTTCTCTGCGTTGACTTTCCCTGTTTCTCTGGAGGTACCATCTCATCTGGAATTTCACGGTTGCCTAGAAAATCAGATTTATTCTTAATCAGATAGTACTTCTGTATGCTTTTTTTAGTATGCCTTATGTTTCTGTTTCACATGTCTGAATGTACTTTCAATACACATTTTCTGCCACCCTCAGGAGTGCCCCACTTACCTATATAATATAAAAATCTTACAGCTTGAGAGGTTCATATGCATCTGGCTTCTTCCTATGTATCCTAACAGACCTGACCTAGGATCCCAACAGTCATCGACTCTTTAGAAAGATGATGAAGAGAGGTGGAGCTGAATCCTCTCTGGGAAAGTCTTACTTGGTTCTCAGTCTTTCAGGTGGAGTCTGTGTCTTCCCTCTGAGTGCATTAGGAATGTAGGTTCCCAAGACTTTGGGAATCACCTTAATTAGTTGATTCAGAGCTTGAGCTGGAGTAATCTGTGCCACCTATAGTGTTATTAAAGACACTGGTCCTTTGCATGGACAAAGTACTTGAAGAACTGAAGCCACTGGTTATAAAAATCCATCGGGTAAGAGATGTCTGTTATGTGCTGTGCAGCACCTGGACAGGGCATCAACGTGGTGAGAGTTTCACAAGAGGAGTCTCAGCTGGTCACAGAAGAGCAGCAGTGTTTTCAGCCTGCAGAAGAGAGGAGTGTACCTGTTGTTACACCTCCCTCCTAAAAGCCCTTCAGAGTAAATAACATTCTTAGGAGAGCAACAGACTCCAGCTGTAGAGTGGACATGATGACAAACGTGATGGTTCTTAAGTAGAGCAGTATGGGGCGCACAGGCTTTTGGTAACAACCCTCTGCTGAGAGTGATGCTTCTCTACTTTAAATAGAGGGTTAAAGCAGCAGCAGTGCCAGTACAGAATGACTGCTTTTCTTCTTGTAGTGATTATTGCTCATCACTATTGTCCTTGGGTTTGTAAAGATGGGGAATGGAGATTTTTAGTCTTGGGCACTACATCCACTAGAATTGTGTATCTGTGAAACTGGTGTGGTCCACGCCGAGGACACTTACTAAGAGAGGGTGTGTTGTCCTGCCAATGAATGCTTTGTCTTGCATCTCTTGGGCAGTAGTCACCTTTCCACCTCTATCTGGGGCTGCAATAGCACTTCTCTGTCAACTTCTGATGATTAAGAACAACCAAGCCAAAACAAATTTTCTGTTATGTGCATCGTAAAGCACCAGCAAAGGCAAACGTTGTGGACTTCAAAGTATTTCATAGTAGTATGTGAGCAAATCCCAAGTTTACTTCTTTAATCCCATAGTGTGGAAATAAGGGTGAAGCTGTGTAGTGCTATCTTGGGTTAAGATGATTTATTATTTCCTTATATCTCTGTCTGAGTTTTTCTGTTCAGGCCATATTCTTCTGTACCTGAGCATGTCCTTTGAAAAACACAGGCAAAGTTTTCAGATCTTTTTTCAGTAATGGGTAAGTCTGGCTGTTTCTTATCCCTTGCTGTGCCCAACTGCTGGGACAAGATTGTGTTGTTGCTACTGATTTAAGAGAAATTCAGAAATTACTTTTGTCCTTAGCTGCGTTCTATTACAGAAACTTCCAAGTGCTTTATTTAGTGAACTGTGAGTTGATTGTCATGCTGTCAATACAAATGTGTTGAATGTGAGATTGTTTGGTAATTGCTCTTAGATGTGAACAGATTACAGTGTAGAAGCTTGGGGTGATCTTATCTAAAACTGGTAAAATGTCATTTTTTAAAAATAAAATTGTTTGATTTGTATAGAGGAGCACAAATCTAAGAATGTAAGATTCTTGGAATCTTATAATTGGAAATGTGATGTGTGTGCCTTTCAGCATGCTCTCTGGGGTTCATCAGACAGCACTTCTTCCAGAAAGTATCAAAAAAACCCATTGTTCTTTTTTTGTTGTTGTTGTTTTATCTTTCTTTTTCTGAACTCCAAGAATTTCCATTCAGTCATTGCCCCATATTGCAGCTTCCATCTGCTTATGCCCAGGAGATTGTATAAGTGCTCTCACAAAATACAGACTCCTCCTAATTGTACTTCTTTTTGGTAGATGCTAAAATGCTGGTTCCTGCACTGCCAGCTTTTGCTGCCTTAAGACTAATAGGTCTGCATCAGGAATCAATCCCACCTACTGCCACTGAGCCTTGTGGGGCTGACCTTGAGGCCAACTCTTTCATTTTGATTCTAATTTGTGCAACGATTTGCACATCATTGAAGCAATGTTAATGTAAGAGGGATACATTAACATAGCAGTACAGCCAGACTGGAAATGTACAAAGGTCAGGAAATGGAAAAATGAACTACCTAATAACATCCATTTGGCCCCTTGCTGATGTATAATGGCTTTGATTTCCAATTAGTGTTTCTTATAGGCATAAATATATATATTGTGCCCTGGATGTGCAATGTGGAGACAGATGCACTTGAAGTTCTTCAGTGTTATTATGGCACACATTGCTTTGAAATGCCTGCAGCCTTTGTTTCAGTTGTCTGAAGAGCAGCAGCTTCCTTTCTATCCTCTGAGGGAAAAAGGTGTCAGCAGACCATGGAAGTCTGCGACTCCCTCATGCTATTAAATTATTCCTATGGAGCCCTGAGAAGCCATTCCTGTTCCTTTCAAATAAGAGACTCGGACCTACAAAGTTGTCCATGCTGTTTAAACCCTTTGGCTTTGTAGCATTTTCTAACTCCAAGCTTGATGATTTTCATCTTGGGTTTCATGATTCCAGCAAGTCAGATGATGAACTGTTTGAAGAAGGCTTTTATATAGCTCCTTGCACTATAAGGTCATATTTATTTGATTTGGCTGTACTGTAAGCTTCGCCTTAAAAATCCTTTTTGTGCTCAGAGTTACAGTGATCGTTTTCCCGAAATTCAAATGCCTAAAGGGATTTTTTTCTTGCATGATGATAATAAACAAATAGTGGAGATGGGTGGAAGCAGGTTGATGAGGAGCAGTTATGATGATAGATTGATTATAGCTTACTGTATTTCTTTATACCTCTGCATTGCCTTGGATTTGTTATAGTCAACTGCTGCACCTGCAGAGATGGAAATTGCAAATGTTCTCTTGGTTGGTTATTTACTGTGCAGGTACCACATGCTAATAGGAGTGTTCCTGGGCAAAAAGAAAGAAATCTGGACTTCATTTATCTTTTCCTGACTCACCCTCTTTCTTCTGTCAATTTCTATCTACTCGCAGAGCTGCTAAGTGATGGCAGCTAAGAGACCCTCTGGGCTATGGGTGAGGGGAGAAGATGGGGAAAAGATTGAGAGCAGCAGGCCTGTGGTGAGAGTGGAGATGGGAAGGTTGCTGGGAAGAGAACAGGTCCTGCAACAAGTCTTTAGGACTGTGGAAAGCAGGAGAGTTTCCTCTGAGGAAGGACTTCACTTCGAGGGGTTGAGAGCCATGCTCAACCCCTCAAGGAGGGAAAAGTCCTGCTTTGTAAGGAGCAGCAATGGGAGTCACTCTCCTGTATTTTTTGCTTTCATTCAGCTGTTTTCACTCTTCCACCCAACAGAGCTGAGTTTCCTGTGTTTTCAGAATTTACCTGACTCTAATTTATGCTCTGATAAAACAGTTTTATATACTGAAAGCACTTTCAATAGACTCCCCTGCCTCAAAGTTCTGGCTTGCAGAGTCCCATCACGTCACAGGCACTGTTGCCTTCCTGCTCCTCTTTCTGGCCCACCCTCAGGGTTTTTCCACTGGGTCGTTCACACCTGGGTGGTAACTGAGTTTTAAGAATATTTTTGTGTTTTCTTTCAGCCACCAATTAAAACTTTTCACAAAGGCTATTACTACCTTAATATTTCTGTTGGTACAATATACTTGTTGATACATCGCTGATAACTGATTAGAAGACAGTGTCACAACTTACCACTTTCACCAGCCTACTCTATTTTATTTTTATTTTTTTTAAAATCTGTCTTGTGTCCCTCTTGGCTTTTACAAAACACTTAAGCCTTGCAAATGAAGCCTAAAAGCTTATCAGCAAAACCTTCCTCTCTGAGGGAGCATCAAGATACTAACTCTACATCTGATTTGCTTCTGATGTCAGACTCAACTACTGGCCTATTAAATTTGCAGATGGCTAAATGTGCTGTGTCCCAAGCTTTTTGTCATACAAAGCTATCTCACTGTCTTGCTTGGTACCTGCCCTTGAAATTTGGGTCAAATGACTACCTGTCTCTTACTTTCAGCCCACTGTCATGCTGGCTAACATTGTCACTTTGTTCTTGTTAATTTCTTCCTCTGCCAATGTTCCAGTAATGGATTAGATTTCAGTCATAAAATATCTTTGGTTTAGACAGTAAAAGTCTGTTGTACCATCATCCTGACCTGCACAAATACATCTCTGACAAAACAGCAATGGGAGATAACTGGTGTTGGTCCAAGCATCTAAAAAAACCTGGCTCTTAATTGTCTGAACAAAGAATTGGTCTGGATCCTTGCAGATGCTTTGCTGACATCTATCTCTGTGTAGCTAAAGCATCATGTACCTTCCTGGCAAGAATTAAAATAATCCCAAATATAATAATAACAACAAAATAACAACAACAACAATAATAATATCTCTAACATTAAGCTCTTCAGGGGAAGTTGCTGCACAGCAGCTCTGAATCCTTTGATGAAATTCAGCTTGCAGTAATGGTGTGAAGCCTTTCAGCCACAGGATTCATAGAAACATAGAATTGTTTGGGTTCAAAGGAATCTTCAAGATCATCTAGTTCCATCCCCCTACCATGGGCAGGGACACCTTCCACTAGACCAGGTTGCTCAGGACCTCATCTAACCTGGCCTTGAACACCTCCAGGGAGGGGGCATCCACAACCTCCCTGAGCAACTTGTTCCAGTGTCTCACTACCCACATTGTAAAGAATTTCTTTCTAATATCCAGTGTAAATCTACCCTTCTCAAGCTTAAAGTCATTGCCCTTCATCCTGTCACTACAAGCCCACTCTTTTGTAGCTCATTTCAAGTATCGGAAAGCTGCTATGAGGTCTCCCCAGAGCCTTCTCTTCTTCAGGCTGAACAGCCTAAACTCTCTCAGCCTGTTCCCCTATAGGGGAGGTGCTCTAGTCCTCTCATCATGTTCGTGGCCTTCTCTGGACCTGCTCCAACAGTTCCATATCCTTTTTATTCTGAGGGCCCCAGAATTGGACACAGTGCTCCGGGTGGGGTCTCAGCAGATTAGACATGGAGAATCACCTTCTTTGTTCTGCTACTGGTCACACTTCTTTTGAGAGGAGGATGATGCAGACTAATGATACAGACTGACCCAGAACAGTGGACTTGGAAGTTCTTGATGCTGTTGTCTCACCATTCTAGAGCAACTGTCTGTTGCTAGACTACTGTTCTAGAGTAACTGTCTCAGGCACTTCTGTGACAGGAGGTGCTTTCTTTGCAAAGTGAGAGAAACTCTCATTGCTTCCAAATTACTGACTAATGCATGGCAGTTGTGCATGTCCACAAGTGCCTCCCAGATTAGATGTTCACAGCACGTATTTTTTGATTAAAAAGAAGCTACGCTTTCTCTTTACAGGGAATATTGGTCTTTATCATGTTAACTCTCTTTTCAAACACTGAATACATATAACTGTTAGAAAAGCAGCAGCAAAGCATTAGTTGTGTAACAGATGCAGCACTGTCTCTTTCATTCCCCTACACGCTTCCCTCCTCCTTCTATTCACAGAATCACAGAAAGACAGGTTGGAAGGGACCCCAAGGTTCACCTGGTCCAACCTTTCTAGGTGATAGTGTAGATGAAATGAGATGGCCAAGCACCATGTCAAACTGAGTCTTAAAACTGTCCAGGTAGGGGTACCCACTACTCTTGGGAGATTATTCCAATGTCTATTCCTGTATCTCTAGTGTAGCCTTTTGTATTATTGGCTTCAGTCTCAGCAGCGCTTCCTATAAGGTGTGGCATTCCCACTGGAGCTATTTCTGCTTATAAACCCTGTTTAATGCAGTAAGTGAAGATTTGGGTGAAGGGATTGTAAGTGTTATAGGACAGTATCTGCAAACTGACAGCATATTCAATGTGCCAGTTGAGGGATTTTTTTTTTTTTTTAAATTCTCTGTACAGTTTTTGTGTCACAGAATCCTAAGGCTGGGTCTAATTATTCCACAACAATTGGTACTGGAAAAAAAACACCCCACATTTATTTATTTATTTGTTTTTAAACATGGTGTTGTGTGCTGGCATAGCTTTACTAAAGCCAGGGTTAAATAACTGCTCGGCTGGACAGAGGAGCTGTGATTTTTTTCTTCTGCTTAATTTGTTTGAGTTCAAAATGATGATTTGACTTCTGATGGTGTGAAAACCACACTGGAAAGCAGTCTGATTTTTGTACCTAACGAACTTGACAGCATGGTTGGCAACAGACAGATAATGGAAGGCTAATGAATAATGAAAAGCTGAGTGACTGAAATAGCAGAGCTGTAGGGAGAGAAGAGGGAAAGCTGGGAAGGAGAATGGTAAAAATAAACAGCAGAGAAGTGAGGAATAACCAGTATTTTGATCAGGATCAGAGCATGCCTTCACATCAAACTTTAGCCCAGTCATAACTTAAGCATTACCCATCTGCCAGCTCACGAGCTCTTAGGTACTGTGACGTATTTTGCCTGTGTCACTCACCTTGCCTTGAGAAAGGGGATGGTAGGTTGGAATTAAGTAGTTTGTTCAGCTTCTACAATGATGACTACACTTCAGTAACCATCTCAATTGCAATTAGTCGCCTAGTGCATTCCCAAATTCCTCCAGGAGCAGGTATGCACAGTATCTCAGAGTCTACAGCAAAAACCAAAGCAGAGCAGTAGCATTGGAAGCCATCAGCTGTACTGGGTGACCCAGTTTGTATTTACAGGTCAGCGGAAGACATCTCTGTTACGGCAACAGGGACAATGCCATTTTCATGGCTCTCACTCTTCAGATGTCTAGCAGGAAGAGTTCTTACTGAGAACTAGTCTCTTCAGATGGGTTATGATCTATAGGGTGACTGTGCTTTAAGAAAGAGTCCTCTGCAAATGTAACAAGAATTACTGGGGAGAAGACATAATTCTGGGTGCCAAAAGTGGGAAGACTATCTCCTGATGATAGGAGAGTGGCTCACTTGCACTTCGACAGTCATGATGTGTGTGTGGATGCGTGCATTAACATGGAGGAAGACAGCTATTATTAATTTCTGCACACACTGCCAGTTGTGGCTGAGCTTGGTGGTGTGAGGCTTGCTCTTTGCTTGGTTTTGTGATAAGGTTATAGAGTAGGAGTTGAGTTAGCACTGTGATTCCTGCTACACCTTTTCGTGCCTCTTTTTTGCCGTGCCAAACGGACAAAGATCCACTACTTTCTCGTGCTGATGTGCTGCTTTTCCTGAGTTTTGACATCACTGAAAAAATGAATAGTACTGTAAATACTGTCTTTTTTGTTTTCCTTCACAGAATCTGTACCAAAACAGGTTCCTGGGCCTGGCAGCCATGGCGTCTCCATCTAGGAACTCACAAAGTCGACGCCGGTGCAAAGAGCCTCTCAGATACAGCTATAATCCTGACCAGTTCCATAACATGGACATCAGGAACAATTCCCATGAGACTGTCACCATCCCTAGGTCTACCAGTGACACGGACCTTGTCACTTCAGACAGCCGCTCTACCCTGATGGTCAGCAGCTCCTACTACTCCATCGGGCATTCGCAAGACCTAGTGATATACTGGGATATAAAGGAGGAGGTGGATGCAGGGGACTGGATTGGCATGTATCTCATAGGTGAGTTCCTATTAGCCCTTTCCCTTGGGTTTCTTGCTGCTTTTTTTCAAGTAGTAGGGTAATGTGGGCTAATGGTAATAATGAGCTGGTACAGAGTGTAGGCTTCAAGTGGATTTACGCAGTAAAAGATTTCTTCTGTTCCTCTGTTGCTGGTTGCAGTCCTGGTGCTCATTTTTACTTCAGCAGAGATCTGAAAAGGCTTTCCGTTGATGTGTTTTAGAAACTTTAGGGTATTTTCCTTTTTAAAGCTATTTGGATTTTGGGAAAATACCTTCTGTATCTCCTGTACCTCCAGCCTAATATTTTCAGGATTTCCTCTTATGAGTCCTTGAGTAATCTATGACAGATGAGAGGTTTTTCAAGTCAAGGATATGAATCATTTAAACAGCTTGTGGAAGAGAATGCTTTTCTCTATAGGCAAAGGATATTTTGATGTGAACAATAATCCACTTTTACCTCATTGTTTCAGTTTTAAATTAGTTTTGGAATTTTTTCTTTAATTATTTTTTGTTTGGTTGGGGTTTTTTGTTTTGCTTTTCTTATAACCTCGTTTGGTCCCTATGGAAATAGTTCTGCTGCCTAGAGTGAAGTCTGTATTTGCCCTTTGCCCTCTGCTGAGTTTTGGACATAACTTATCCATTTCAGATACATTCCTCTACAGATTAGAAATCTTAAAAATGTGGAGTTCTTACATGTTTCCTGAAAAGCAATACTTGGTAAAGAAGATAGACTTCAGCTGGTACCCCAACAAAGGGAAGTGTGGGTAAAATGGTTTTCTTGCCTGTTTGGATAAGTGTGGCTAGCACTAAACTGGTTTGTCAGTAGCACTGTTTCATCTTGCACAGGTGGCAAACCAAACCCAGGCAAAGCATATAAGATTGTGAGCTGGGCTTTTAGAGCAATCATCAGGTCCATCACAGGGAGCTACGTAAGTGCTTTAATGGATTAAAAGATGAGGCTTGGCATTATGTGTTGGGGATGTTGGGAACACAGATGCTGTCAACATAGGGGATGTGAGAAAGTACTGAATGGGAGGTCTGAGCATGTAGAGAAGCCCTGACTGCACAGTATTGGGCTCTGAGAAATGAGTTCAGGGTATTAGAGACACTAGGAGAAAGGGAACATGAGGATGGCTATTTAGGACATGGATGGAGAGGAGTTGGGGTTACAGTAAACCAGGCTGCAGTACACTTCCCACAAGGAACTTCATAAAATACCCTGCTTTGGAAATTAAGGTAGGTTTCTGAAATTTTAAAATCATTTAGGTAAAAAACAGAGCTTGGATTTAAAACAGATGCTCTGAAAGCAGCCTGGTTTGTTGCCTGACTTGGGTTTACAGTTATGCTTGCAGCTGAGTGTTTTACTGGAGCAAATCAGAAGAGTCAGCAGTCTTCAGTGCTCAGCAATAAGAAACACTCTAAACCTGCTCTGTAGCAGGGCAGGCAACTCATGAAAGACTACATTGCTTCAGTAAAAAGAGGCAAAATGTATCTGCTGGTGGTCTGGAGCTGCTGTTTCATGATGAATGAACTTGTTCAGACAGGTCTCATAGCTCAGATATGGTAACAAAGACTGTGAAGACGTGTTCTAACAGTAAGGATGGGTAGACACTGGAACAGGTTGCCCAGGGAGGTTGTGGATGCCCCCTCCCTGATGGTGTTCAAGGCCAAGTTGGAAAAGGCCTTGAGCAGCCTGGTCTAATGGAAGGTGTTCCTGCCCATGTCAGGGAGGTTAAAACTTGGTGATCTTGAAGCTCTTTTCGAACCCAAACCATTCTGTGAAAAAATAGAAGTTTAAGTGGGTAAAAGAAAAATCCCCCCTGCTGTTCCTGCTTAATTTACCATATCAAACAGGACGTTGCTTCAGACACCCCAGAAAAGTCGAAGTGCAAATTGTGAAGTGTGTCCTTGCCCCACTGGCTGAATGCCTGGTGTTGATGACAGTAATCAATGGCTTGTTCCAAGAAACACTGCTTTTCCCTCGAGGAACCAACACTCCACCCTTAGTGTCTTTGGAGGTGTTTTGTCTCCAGCCTCTCAGGATCTCAGTCTAGATAACTTTTTTCACTTTCCTTCCATGCTTCCCACTTCCAAAAGGTGGGCATTGGTGTTTTGGTTCCCATAAAGAATGAACACGGGATACTGTGAAGATCTCTTGGTTTTGTTGTTAGTTTGATGTGGGGAACACTCAGAACCCAGGACGGTGCTGTGGCTATATCCAGTCACAAAAGAAGGGGAATCCTTAGGAATGTGTCTGCAGAAGCAAATATCAGATGAGTGCATTTTGGGGACTTAGCTTTAGAGCAGTCTGTCTGGCAGACTGAATGTCCTTGAGCTGCTGGAGTGCATCTTTCACTTTAGCTTCATCAGGACAGTTTGTGTGCCCAAAGGTCACCACACAGTCTGGTGGTGGCAAAGTGGGGACAGCTGGAAGAGTCATTAAAAAAACACACCTCTGACCTGAAATAAAATGCTTGTGCTTCCTGCAGTCAGTGTTTTTGACCACTCCACAGGGGTGGGAGATCCAGACATCCCTAACGGCTTCGTTTTGTGCCTGCATTTGCACAGATTTTATGAGCCTGCACTCCTCTTTAGAGAAGGAATGTTGCTGACCTTGTGGGTATGACCTTCACAATGCAAACTGATATATGACTATGTTTTGAATTAGCAGCCAGACTGGAACAAGAGAACCAAAGAAACTGTGAGCTTTTCCCAGTCTGCTCAATAGAGGATTAATGCTGAAGCCTGCTATTACCACTTGCATGGCAACACTGTTAACTCTTGCATTGCTGATGGTCAATTCTAGTGTTTGTCTCGAAGCTAGCTTGTGGATACAGCCTGATTGGGGTTTTTTTGTGATGTTTGGATTGGAAACATTTGAGCTGAAAAGTTTGAATGGAGCAGTATTTAATTAATATTAAAAAAAATTGGAGCACTATTTAATATCGTAGTGATCCATAAGAACAATAAGAAATTATTTGCATCCTTGGGGTATCAGGTTGTGTGCCGTGGATTTTCTTTAGAACTTAGTCTGAGAGCACCATAGTCAGTGTTTATTTGTCTTGTGGGAGCTCCTGGGGTGTCCTATGAAGGGAATACACTAAAACAGAACAGAAGGCAGTTCTCACTTTGCCAGTGTTTAATAACTGCCGTTGTGATGTTCTAGGAAATGTCTCCAAATAATTTTATGTGAATGTTTGTTCTGAGATGCAGAAAACTTAGTCTGTTCTCACCATCGTTGCCATCACTGAAAAGTTGATGATACCCAGTAAACTGCAGGCTTAAGAAACATAGATACATAAAAGGTTTCCAAAACAATGAGAGCAAAAGTTATGCAGCTCATATGCTTTGATACAACAGGGCATTTGGGGCTGCTGCTCAGAGGTTAAAGTAGCCTGAAAAAAGTGTTAAGGGGGTCCTGTCTATGTGGACATGCTGGCTGCTTATTCCTCATAAGCCACAGCTCCTTTTATCACAAGGTATCTGGTATTCCCCTCTTCAATTCATGTGCACATTCCTAAGGGTGGCCAACTGGAAAACAGTCTTTGCAGGAGCAAGTAAAGGGTGGGTTTAGAATCGGTTACTAGAGTTAGCTTTTGGTCATGGTCTCAGGAAATGGAGTAGGCAGCCAGTCAGTCTCCTGTCCTGCACTTCTGCCACAGCAGTCACAGGCTTGGGGCAGGGTGGCTGGAAAGCTGCCCAGCAGAAAAGGACCAGGAGATGCTGGTTGACAGCTGGCTAAACATGAGTTAGCAGTGCACTCAGGCAGCTGAGAAAGCCAACAGCATCCTTGCCTGGATATATAATAGTGTGGCCAGCAGGACCTGGGAAGTGATTGTCCCCCTGGACTCAGCACTGGTGAGGCCATATCTCAAATACTGGATTCAGTTTTGAGCCCTGCACTCCAAGAAAGACTTTGAGGTGCTGGAGCATTCCAGAGAAGGGCAACAAAGCTGATGAAGGGTCTGGAGAACAGGTCCTGTGAGGAGCAGCTGAGGGGATGGAAATTGTTTAGTCTGGAGGAGGTTGAGGGGAGAGACCTCAGCCTGAAAGGAGGTTATAGTGAGGTGTGAGTCTGTGATGGAAGAGATTTCTTCCAAGTAACTAGTGATAGGATGAGAGGAAATTTCATTAAGATGTGCCAGGAAAGGTTTAGGTTGGATATTAGGAAAAACATCTCTCCTGCAAGAGTGGTCAGACATTGGAACAGGCTGCCCAGGGAGGTGGTGGAGTCACCATCCTGGGAGGTGTTCAAAATCATGTAGACATGGCACTTCAGGGCATGTTTTAGTGGGCATGATGTGTTGGATTGATAGTTGGACTGGATGATCTTGGAGGGCCTTTCCAACCTTAGTGATTCTATGATTTTATGTAAAACAGTGTAAGAAATGGCAGCCATGCATCTCATGGCAAAAAAATAGTATTGAGTATATCCACCATGCATGGAAAAATGCACAGACACTGCTGTGGTTTTGGTGGAGTGCCACAGAAAAACTCTTTAGTTGAAGGGAGAATAGTAAATGTTGACTCTGTTAAAATACAGACATTATTACTTCAGTGCATTTAAAGCTTAGCTGTGGTAAGATGACAAAAAATATGGGGATTTGAAGAACAACCTTTCTGGGTGTTTCAGACATATTGTGCCTTCAGGAGCAGGAGTTACATTTCATTCCTGCTAAGCCTGAACTCCAGAGATGCTCTAACTTCCCTTTGTATACACCATATATCAGCTCTGAGCTATGCAGAGGAAACTGAATTCCCTAACAGCTCACCTGAGGGGTGCATTTGCTTTCCCTCAAGACAACTATAGTATTATGAACATCAGCAGGTTTTCAGAAACACAGGTAAACACTCAAAAAGAATTCTTTGAGAAATTTAAACACAACCCAGCTCTGTTGCTGTAACAAAATCTCTGGAATTTGAGTTTTCTTTGCAGAAAAGCTACATGGCAAGAAAATGGTTTCAATTTTTCTTTTTCTTTTCTTTTTTTTTTTTTCCCCCTCACCCAGTGTACAAAGTTGGGAATAATGAAGACTCTCATTTGGTGGCTTCCATGAGACAGATGGAATACTTGCCGTTATTTATCCTAGAGGTTTTTCTCTCTCTTATGTACTGTTAGTTTGCTACAGTATGAAGCCTCTTAAATAAATTAATATGGACTGCTGGCAGCTGACTGGAGATGGAGCTATCTAATAATTACTGCAGTAGCATTTTAGCTGCCACTAGATTTCACTTCTGTCCTCATCTCCATATCTGATGTAGAGTAGCTCATAAGAAATGTTTAAACCAGACTTTTGAAAGAATGGTTTGCTACAACATCTGTGCACACTGCTGGGAATTTATCAGGGCAAACATCAGACTTCTCTTCCTCACTCGTAGCAGAGTTTTCTCTGTCAGCATTTCCTTATAGGAAAGCAAAACATTACTAGAGGCTATTTATTAAAAGTTTCTTCATACACAAATCTTAGAGGATCCGATTTCTTGTCCATATTTGGCTTTTGACAGAGAAGTTTATTTCAAATTTGTATAAGCAGGAACATCTTGACCTTTTTGAACTTTAAAATGGCATGTTTTCCTTCTCTCTTTCAGACTTTGATGTTGTTTCTCTCCCAAAAAGGCAACTCACCATAATTTGATATTTAGAGCTATTCCTTAATAGACATTTGAGCATTTGTTTAATAACTTTCCAGGTTGATTTTAGGCTTGGAGAGCCTCGTGTTGCTGCACTGCCCACTGAGGCAAGTGGAAACATCCACATTTTTCCTGCCATCAGACTTGGATCAGAACTTGTTTGCACAGCTATTTCACCAAACATCCAATGCACATGGGGAGAAAGTATCACATGTTGCCAACATTGATGGAAAATGTTAGAAACAGTGGTGTGCTTATAAGGGTAGGAGTCATGGGTCCCTGCATTATAGCTGTAATCCCTGATTCAGGCTCTGTTTGGATGGTTGTTCCACCTTTCTGCTTCAGATATAGCCATCTGTACCACAAAACTCTTCACAGTGTACCTGCTTAGAGTGAATTTAGAATCATAGAATCAGTCAGGGTTGGAAGGGACCAGGCTGGCCAGAGCCTCATCCAGCCTGGCCTTAAACACCTCCAGGGATGGGGCCTCAACCACCTCCCTGGACAACCTCTTCCAGGCTCTCACCACTCTCATGGTGAAGAACTTCTTCCTCATGTCCAGTCTGAATCTCCCCACTTCCAGCTTTAGTCCATCCCCCCTAGTCCTATCACTCCCTGATATCCTAAAAAGTCCTTCCCCAGCTTTCTTGTAGCCCCCTTCAGATACTGGAAGGCCACAAAAGGTCACCTCAGAGCCTTCTTTTCTCCTTTTCTCTTTGTTGGTGTTTGGATTTGTTGTGTCCTGGCGTTACCCATCTTCCCAGTCCTTTTGTGGCCTTTGGAAAAGAACCTTGCTCTGGTCTTAGGGCTTCTTCTCAGCTGGTCCTCTTGTAGTTAGGTCCCTCACCAGGCTGAGGTTGGTGACTGTGGCTGGCTGGGATCACCTCAGCAAGTTGTTTTGTTCGACACCTGCAGTTCTGCTCTCCCTGTAAAACATCAACAGAGGTACCCAGAGGCTAGACAGCTTTCACTAAGCACAGCACTATTTATTTCAGGAACACAATGTCAGAGGAACAAGCCTGACGTAAGAAAACCAACGACAGAGTGCCTACACAAATGCTGAACAGGGAAGATACATTGTAAGCCTTGGCAGATAGATCATGTGCAGCAATATGTTCTTTGTTCCAGCCTCCCTTGCCTACACCTGGCTGTGCTTGGGTCCAGTGAGTGACTTCTTTTTATCAGTCTGAGTGACTTTTGGCCTTTCCCAGTTCTGTATCTAGTGGACCACTTCAGCCAGATAAACCAGGATATGCTGTTTCCAGACCTACCAAGTGTGATGTAAACATAAAATCATAGAGTTGTTTTGGCTGCAAAAGACCTAGATTGTGGAGTCCAAATGGTCTCTAACTCTACCAAGTCTGATGCTAAACCATGTCCCTCAGCACCACATCTCTGCATCTTTTAAACATGGCCTCTGTTTCACCCCTTCAAGTAGATAGAGTCAACAGTTAATGCAGGGGTGTCTGAATATTCCCAACATGTATAGCTTCTGACCTATTCTCCTCTTCAGTGCCTCTAAGATTCACCTCTGTCTTTTGTGTGGTGTTAATGGTGTTAGTAACAATGCACCAAAAAGCTTCTGTAGAGGAGTTAGTGCAGTGGTGGTGTGCTTTTGGTCCTTTAAGGAAGTCATGGTAAAGAAGCCTGTAGGCTGTGGGTTCTTTTCCTTAAATATCTTTACTATCACAGATTCAGAATGGTAGGGGTTGGATGGGACCTCTTGAAGATCATTGAGTCCAACCCCCCCTGCCAGAGCAGGATCATACAGGAACACATCAAGGCAGACCTTGAAAGTCCCCAGCGATGGAGACTCCACCACCTCTCTGGGTAGCCTGTTCCAGTGCTCTGCCATCCTCAAAGTAAAGAAGTTCCTTCTCATGTTTAGATGGAACTTCCTGTGTTCAAGTTTATGCCTGTGACTGTGTGCAAAAGGATTCCCATTTTCGTTTAGTGTTTCTCCATAAAATAACAGCCATGGTATTGTGAACCTCTTTCTGGGTGAATGGATGGAAAAGAATTTTCTACCTTAGCTGTCATCCTACATGGAAAGAGAGAGAGAATAATGTAGACAGGGAATACAGCAGCCTCATGCCTTCTCAGTGAATTTTCAGGGTCATTATGCCCTGGGATAAAACCACCTCTGCTGTGCAAGGAAAGGTCCATATTCTATGCAAACTAATACTGAAGCCAATAGTGATCACCCACTAAAGCATTTCTGAAGAAATCAGTCAGTGGGGCATATTGGTGCACCAAAAGCCAGGTTTTGGCCTTAGTGCAGCAAAAGAAGTGTGATCCATGCAGCACATTCAGACCACTGACTGGGTAGAATCCATCACGGCATGAACAGTGGACAGCACAATCATAAAGTTCTTGGCAAGATAAGGCTTAAAGCAGAAAGATTTGCTCTGTGAGGTTGTCAAGCTAGCCATGTGGATTTTGAAGGTTCAGCATGTTTTTCTTCTCTTAGTTTTGTAAACCAAACTAAATCATTCCCACTCCTTAGTATTTCTAACACTTAAACTCACTGTTCATAACATTTCACTATTCTCATGCTGCCCTTCAACTACCATAATGGCTCTGTATGCATTTAGCATTTGTAATCTTTTCATCCAGGAGCTCTCCAGCCCTAAAGACATTTTGTCTTCACCACAGGTCTTCCACTTTGTAATAAGCTTTTAATACAGTTTTTCAGATTAAAGCACTCCAGACTGTGGAGAGATTCCTTGCACCACAGTCCTGAGTTGTGCTTGGGTTTTTTTGCTGCTCTTTCAGATCATAAATGCCTGTCTAATTTACTGTCTGCTCTTACATCTTTCAACATTGCTATAAGCCCATTTCTCAAATACTGCAAATTATTTCACCCTGTTTAATGAACCTTCTTAACCTGGAGAAATGTCACCTATTTTCACATTTCAGATATTCCTATGTCCATTTATATCATGTCTTTATATTGCCTTGGGCCTGCAACATCTCTTATTTTAATATCTTCTTACAAATTTCCTGGGTGCACTGCTTTCTCCTAACCCTCGTTTTCCAAATTGCACTGCTACCAGTGAGGAGACTTCCAATGAATGTGAGAACTTTGGAACTGTAATATTAAAGACAAAAGAAAACCAAACTCTTCCATGTTGTTCCTCCCCACACACTGCCTATCTAAAGATTGTCAGTGTGAACTGAGGCAGTCTTTGTTTGGATTCCTCCTTCCCATCTTCAGTTCTGTGTGGAAGCTGGATATCATTAATTGTGGAGAAATTTGTGCAGTTGCATAGCTGAAGTACAATTAGCATTAGGCTGTTGTCCTAATACCCAGCTGTGGTCCATCTGCTGCAGTGCTGAGTAGAAATCTGGAAGTGCAGGAGCTTTGAGGACGAAGTCTGTAGCTGGGGCAGGCATAGGTGATATAGCAGTGAGAGCTATATAGATACTACCACACTTTTGAGAGTCTGCAGAACCAAATGACACAGCATTGATAGATAGATGCCCATTCCACTGAAACCTAGCATCTGCAATGGGTTCTTTAGCCCAACCTGCTATTACTGCTGAACCCCAGCTCAGCTCTTGGCTTTCCTCATTTTGTCTGCTTTTGCAGACAAAATTTGTGGTTACTGGAGAGAAATAAATGAGAGAGAAGTTCTGCTGGAGCACAGATCCCAAAGACATCAAGCATAACATAAAGAAACAAGGTCCATTGCCATCAGCACTTTCAGTTAGAGCTTCCACTGCTGCAGGGAAGAAGAGGGAAGTCCCTCAAGTGATGACTCAGACTCTCAGTGTGGTTAGTACAAGTGCAAGGAGGGCAGAATGGTGAGAAAGGACTGCATCCACAGTTCATCCAGAGCCTTCTGGCCCCAAGATTTGATGGTCTCTCTAATTGGCAGTCTTGTTTGCTTCTTAAATTTGGCATCACTGTCCTGAAATGGTATCATAGTATCACAGTATATCAGAGGTTGGAAGGGACCTCAAGAGATCATCAGGTCCAAGCCCCCTGCCAGAGCAAGGATCACTTAGGGTAGTCTACACAGGAATGCATCCAGGTGGGCTTGGAAAGTCTCCAGAGAAGGAGACTCCACAACCCCCCTGGGCAGCCTGTTCCAGTGCTCTGTCACCCTCACTGGAAAGAAGTTTCTCCTTGTGTTGAGGTGAAATCTTCTATGTTCACATTTGAACCCATTGTTCCTTGTCATATCACTGTGAACCACCAAAAAGAGCCTGGCCCCCTCCACTTAACACCCACCCCTCAGATATTTATAGACATTGATCAGATCCCCTCTCAGTCTTCTCTTCTCCAGACTAAATAGCCCCAGGGCTTTCAGTCTCTCTTCATAGGGGAGATGCTCAAGTCCCCTGAATCATCCTTGTGGCTCTCTGTTGGATTTTCTCCAGCAGGTATCTCCCATTTGAAGGCTGCTGAAGTGATAAAAGATGACATCATATATGACTCTGACAGTAAGGTAGATGTCCAAAGGTGTGAGTGTTTTGCTGAGAGTTGTCTCACAAGCATCCTTTGGATTTTTTTGTGCAATTCTTCCTGCGTCAGATTAGGTGGTTCAGGTTTTAAACCTACCATGGTCACCTTTCCATGTGCCTGGACCAGTTTTAGTTAAGATGGCATCTTCTGCTTTCAGTGACCAAGTGTTGTTGCAACCTTGCCATCTCTATCCCTGTTTCATTGCAGTTTATGCTCAATTATCTCCCTACTTTCCTTTGGTCTCTCTCTTGCCATGTCTTCTTCTCACTGCTCTTCTTCATTCATTGTTCACATTTTTCCCCTCCCTGTTTACTTTTCCTGGGTAGGAGTTTAATTTTTGAGGAATTAAAGTGGAACCAGCCATGTTCTCGAAGCAAAGCACATGCATAGCTCTTATAAATGAAAGATTAGGCCCTTGTTTTCTTCCAAAGAAGCCGTGGAGGGATTGATGCTAAGCATAAATTGCAGTGTATTCATCCTCTGCAGCAGAAATCAGCAAATGAATTGGCAGTGAAGTTTTGATCCATGTTAGAGATGAATCTGTAGCTGCTTCCTATTGACTCCTATAACAGTAGCCATTAGTTGTGATTTGTTTTTTTTCTACTGTAATATCTTTAGAAAGAATAAATTAGTATCTAATTGGTGTCTGAATCTTCTGCATACACTTCTCATTAATAGCTCCTGCAGAATGGTGGCCACTTGTACAACTCTTTGGAAGCACAGTTTCCAAGGGCTAGCTTTCGCAGTGTTTGAGGAAACACTGGCATGGCCTGGTAGAACTCATGCAGGCTGGACTTCTCAATTGTAGAGGCTGTTGTCATCATTTTATGTTGTTCTTCAAGTGACAAATTGGGTGGTAAGAGAAGAAACATCAGAAGTAGGAAGCTTATCCATGACTTACAGGTGTATTATCTTGCAAAACAATTTTAGCTTATTGGTATTCTGTGCTTTACAATGTCCCTTTCTTGCAGTTTTCCAAGCAAATTGCGAAGCAGATCAACTAGAGCTCAACCTCTTTGTACAGAAAATGGTTTTTTAAAAGCATTTTGCTAGCTATCTTTATCTCTCATTACAGTGCAGACAAACACATTGGCCAAAAGCCATTTAAAATCTCCAGCTGAAGCTAAGTTGTTCACTGAAAGTCTGTTAAGTCCTTCTGAAATTTCAGGAGTACAGTGTGCCTTATTCATAATAGAGCGAGACGCAGAATCATAAAATCATCATAGAATGGTTTGGGTTGGAAGGGACCTCCAAAGGTCATCTAGTCCAATCTCTCT
Source organism: Indicator indicator (assembly GCF_027791375.1). NCBI lineage: Eukaryota > Metazoa > Chordata > Aves > Piciformes > Indicatoridae > Indicator > Indicator indicator. The sequence continues at coordinate 10,572,252 of NC_072020.1, forward strand.
GCAGTCAGCAGGCACATCCTCAAATAGATCAGGCTGCCCAGAGCCTTGCTGAACCTATTCTTGAAAATCTCCAGGAATGGGGCCTCAACTACCTCCCTGTAGAACCTGTTGCTGTGTTCCACCACCTTTATGGTGCAGAACTTGTTCCTAACATCCAATCTAAATGTATTCTTCTCTAATTTAAAACCATTGCCCCTCATCCTATCACTAAAGGCCCTCTCCAGCCTTCTTGTAGGTCCCCTTCAGGTACTGGAAGACTGCTATTAGGTCTCTCTAGAGTCTTCTCCAAGCTGAACAACCCCAGCTCCCACAGCCTGCCCTCATACCAAAGCTGTTCCAGCCCCTTAATCATCTTTGTGGCCCTCCTCTGGACCCACTCCATCAAGTCCATGTCCTTCCTGTATTCAGGGCTCCAGAGCTGGATGAAGTAGTCCAGGTGAGGTCTCACCAGAGCAAAGTGGCAGAATCACCTCTCTCCGTCTGCTGGCCACGCTTGTTTTAATGCAGCCCAGGATGTGATTGGCTTTCTGGGCTGCAAGCACACACTGCCTTATCATGTCCAGCTTCTCGTCAACCACAACTCCCAAGTCCTTTTCCACAGGGCTGCTTTCTATCACCTCATCCCCCAGCCTGTATTGGTAATGAGGATTGGTCTGGCTCAGGTGCAGAACCCTGCACTTGCTCTTATTGAATCTCATGAGGTTCACGTGGGCCAGCTCTCCAGCTTGTCCAGGTCGCTCTGGATGACATCCTGTCCCTCTGGTGTAGCAGCAGCACCACTCAGCTTGGTGTCATCTGCAAACTTGCTGATGGTGCACTCGATCCCACTGTCTGTATCATTGATAAAAATATTAAACAGCGCAGGTCCCACTATGGACCCCTGAGAGACAGCACTTGTCACTGCTCTCTGTCTGGGCTTCAAGCCATTGAGCAGTGCAAGTCTACTTCTGTCAGGGTGCTGGGGGTGTTCATATGTTTCAGTTGCTGGGACCAGCCTCCCCTGGGACTCCCACCCCTACCATCCTATGGCAAGGGCCCAGGGAATATGTCTCAGCTCAACCAGGAGCCTCGAGGCTCTGCCAGAGCCGTGTTATGTGTCTGTCCCTGCCCCTGTCTCCTGGATGGAGCTGATACCTGCACTGCAGTGAGCTGCCGTCCTGGATGGAGCCCTCAGCCCTGTGTCAGAACCTGTGATGCTGACCTCAGCATCACACAGCAGAACTGTGCTCTTCTGTTCCCTGCACAAACCATGAGTCAAGGAACCATGAGCCTGTGCTTTGCCTGAAATGCTGGGGGATTTCCAGCTCCAAAAACACTTCAAAGGACACAAAACACAAAGGATACAATTGGAAATAGGATTTTATTTTGTTTTATGTTGTTTTGTGCTATTTTATGCTATTTTTTGGTAATGTTATTTTAGGTTATTTTTTAAACCTGTTTTAATGACCTGCTGCAAGCTTGCACTGAGCAAGAGTGCCCAAGAAAGCCAGGGCATGAGTGATGGCTTGCAGGTGCCAGAGCATCAGGAAGCCCTGACTGTGCTCAATGCTACAGAGCAAAGGATCAACTCCTGGGGAAGCCAAGAAAGCTTCACTATCCTGGGAATCTAGAAAGCTTCCTCCTCCTGGATGTGCATCCCAAAGGTCACCTTTGTGGAGCACAAGTGACAGCTTCTGCTTTCCGGGAGTCTAGAGAGCTTGCTGCCTCTGGATGGATGGCCCAAAGGCCACCTCTGTGGAGCATGAGTGCCAGGTTCCCTCCCCTGAGTCTAGAAAGCTTGCCTCCTCCTGGATGGGCGGCCCGAAGGCCACCTGTGGAGCACAAGAGTTCCCTCCCTGTCCTGCCAGTGTAGAAGTCTGCTCCCTCTGGAGGGGTGGCCCAAAGGCCACCTTTGTGGAGCGGCCCAAAGGCCACCTGTGGAGCACAAGAGTTCCCTCCCTGTCCTGCCAGTGTAGAAGTCTGCTCCCTCTGGAGGGGTGGCCCAAAGGCCACCTTTGGGGAGAGCGGCCCAAAGGCCACCTGTGGAGCACAAGAGTTCCCTCCCTGTCCTGCCAGTGCAGAAATCTTGCTCCCTCTGGAGGGGTGGCCCAAAGGCCACCTTTGGGGAGCGGCCCAAAGGCCACCTGTGGAGCACAAGAGTTCCCTCCCTGTCCTGCCAGTGTAGAAATCTTGCTCCCTCTGGAGGGGCGGCCCGAAGGCCACCTTTGGAGGACAAGCAACAGCAACCTGGCTAGCTAGAGTGGTCTAGAGAGCTTTCTGTCCCTGGCCTGGCCAAGGGGCTGGAGAGAAGGCAAAAAACCCTGGGGACACTTAATAGTCCCTTGTGAGGGAAAAAAAAGCCTTCCTCCCCTAGCTGCAGGGCATGAGAGGCCATCTGCCTGGTGCATGAGCACAGGCAGTAACCCAGCCTGAAGGGACCGGAGGAGCCCTGGCAAGTGGTGATGCTCAATGCTACAGAGGAAGGCAAAAAACCCCCAGGGACCAGTGCCAATGTGCCCCGGGGGGAAAAATTCCTTCCTGACCCCAGTGCTGGCGATCGGCTACTCCCTGAGCATGTGAGCAAGACCTGCTTCCTCCTGCCACAGGCTTGTCATGCCTCCCAGGAGATGCCCAAGCCCTCTTCTCCCTCAACCTGGCAGTTGGTGGTTCTCATCTCCTGCAGCCTGGTCTAGCCTCTGGTCTTTGTCCCTCAAACCTCACCAAGTGGTTCCACCTGTTCCTCCTGGACGTCCTGCGGGCCGGGTCTGTCAGCAGACACAGGAGGACGCTCCCTTTTATACTGTCTGGTGGCATCTCCCTGCCGTTGCCAGGTGGTGGCCCTGTGACATAGGCGGAGGCCCTGTGACATCAGGTGACAGCTCCCCGTGCCCAGCCCTGCCCTCCAGTGCCCTGCCCTCCAGTGCCCTGCCCTCCAGTGCCCTGCCCAGCGCCCCTCTGCCCAGCATCCTTCAGAGGAAGCCTTCCCTGAGGCAGTCCTTGTGTGCAGGGTGCCCAGGGAGCTTTCCCTGCCCCTGGTGGCCACTTGGCACAGCTGCTGGACATCCCTGATACATTCTCTGCTGCTAGGCTTCAAGGATGTGCCTCATGCTGTTACTTTTCTCTCAGGCTGTGGCAGGAACCACCCCTGCAGCCAGCTGCTCCCCAGCTCTTGAAGATGGGCTAGAAGCAGTACAGGTCCCACTTGTTACTGATCTGCATCTGGACTTTTAGCCATTGAGCACTATCCTCTGGATGCAACCATGCAGCCAATTCCTTATCCACTGAACAGTTCACCTGTCAAATCTATCTGTCTCCAACTTGATGAGCAAGATGTTGTGGGGGACCGTGTCAAAGGCCTGGCAGAAATACAGATAGATCACATCCATAGGTCGTCCCTTGTGCACTGATGTAGTCACTCCATCATAGAAGGCCACTATTTTAGTCAGGCAGGATTTGTCCTTAGTGAAGCCATGTTTACCTATCTTTGACCACCTCCCTGGCCTCCATGTGCCGTATCAGAGCTTCTAGGAGAATCTGCTGCGTGATCTTCCCAGGCACACATGTGAGGCTGATAGATCAGTAGTTCCCAGGGTGCTCCTTTCTACCGGTACTTTTTTAAAATGGGTGTAAGGTGTGCCTTCTTCCAGTCACTGAGGACTTCACCTGACTGCCAGGACTTTTCATATATTATGGAGAGTGGCTTGGCAACTACATCAGCCAATCCTCTCAGGACTCTAGGATGCATCTTGTCGGGTCCCATAGACTTATGTATGTTCAGGTTCCTCAGCTGGTCATGAACCTGATCTTCACATACAGTGGGAGGGACTTCACTGCCCTTATCCTCACCTTGTGGTTTTTTAACTTGGGAGGTGCTGGAAGAGAGGTTGTTGGTGAAGACTAAGGAAAAACATTGTTGAGCACCTCAGTCTTCTCTTCATCTGATGTTACTAGCTCACTATTCTTGCTCTTCAGGGGGAGTATGTTTTCTTTTACCTTCCTTTGTTCATTGATGTACCTGTAGAAGCCGTTCTTGTTATTCTTCACAGCCCTTGCCAAGGTCAGCTCCAACAATGTGCATGCCTGCCTGACCTCATCACTACACAATTGGGCAGCATCTCTATACTCTTCCCAGGATACCTGTCCCTGCTTCCACTGCCTGTGCAGCTCCTTCTTGCCTTTTAGCTTCACCAGCAGGTCTTGGCTCTGCTACATATGAAGTGTAGCTTATTTTTATGCCATAATTGCATGAAGTTTATAGAAGCAATTGTTGTAATACACAGTGCTAAATCAAGTCAGTGATGGATAAGAGACTGGAATGATGTACCGAGTTCAGGCACCTGTCTGACACTGTGTTCCTGTCTATTTTGAAGGTAGCCTGGGTTATTCTAAATTTTGTAGGTGTTGTTCTTGGAGAATGTGGAAAGATAGGCTGATCATATATATCAGCCTACCGTTTGTGAAAGGAGAAGAGGGGTTTTATTTCAGCCTCTTCAGTAAAAAAGGGTCACTCAACTATTTATAATTTGAAGTCTCTCTGTCTTTCTGAGGCAGATGTGTTGACTTTCTTTGCTCCTCTGTGGGCATTTCAGGCAAGCTTTCCAATACTGAGGTCCTATCTGCTTAGTGTAGGCTGCTGAGAGTGCTCAAAGTCTTCATTACATTTTTTTACAGATCTTTTTGAGGGATGGCCTTTATCAACATTCTCCCTAATTCCTCAGAAGAACAGCATGCTTTTTGTCAATTGGTTACTGTCTTTCATCTGAAAGATAGCTCTTTGGTGGCCCTGGTTCTTTATCTCTCTATATATAGAGCTTATGAAGTATATTGGGATCTCTCAGCATGGAAATGACAGCACAGAATATTTTTAGCAGTGAAAGGCTGTGCTTGGAGGTATCTGGTATGGTGAGGACAAGCAGTCTGTCAGAACTGCTGCTGATTCCCAAAGCGCTTTCTAATGTTTGCCTTCAGCATGCATTGGTCCCTCTGGCTGCCGTTCAGGCCCCAGCTGCTTAGCACCTGGTTGTGCATCACCGTCTCCATTCCCTCTAGGGACTGTGTGAGGTGTGGGAGGTCTGACTGCTGTGCATCCTGTCCCAGTGCAGCTTTGCAGGTCTGCAGCCTCCTTCCCTCTTACCAACAAGAAACAGCCAGCACTTCTGTGTGGCCCAGAGCAGTGTCTACTGGCTCACTGACTTAGATGCTCTCACCGTCCTCATCTCTTATCTCCAGGACCAGCCAATGATCACAGGATGTTAGGGGTTGGAAGGGACCTCCAGAGACCATTGAGTCAAACCCCCCTGCCAGAGCAGGGCCACAGAATCTAGCACAGGTCAAACAGGAATGCATCCAGATGGGTCTCAAAAGTCTCCAGAGAAGGAGACTCCACAACCTCTCTGGGGAGCCTGTTCCAGTGCTCTGGTACCCTCACAGTGAAGAAGTTCCTCTTCATGTTGAGGTGGAACCTCCTGTGCTGTAGTTTATATCCTTGTCCTATCTCAGGATGAAACTGAGAAGAGGCTGTCCCCTTCCTCTTGACACCCAGCCCTCAGATACAAACATTTATTAAATCTCCACTCAGTCTTCTCCTCTCCAGACTAAACAGCCCCAGGTCTCTCAGCCTCTCCTCATAGGGCAGTACTCCAGTTCCTTAATCATCCTTGTAGCCCTCCGTTGGACTCTCTCGAGTAGATCCTTGTCCCTCTTGAACTGGGGAGCCCAGAACTGGATGCAATATTCCAGGTGAGGTCTCACCAGGGCAGAGGGGAAGAACCTCCCTCGATCTGCTGGATGCATTCCTCCTAACATATCCCAGGATACCTTTAGCCCTCTTTGCCACAAGGGCACATAGCTGTCCCATGGATAACTTGTTATCCACCAGGACTCCCAGGTTCTTCTCCATGAGGCTGTTTGCTAGCAGGTGTTGAAGGGGCATCACATCCTGAATTCTCCCCCTTTTGACACTTTCCTTAATTAGTTATCTGTCTACCATCCAGGGGAACAAAGCCATAGATCTGAGAGCGAGCACAAAGTGTTTGCATTGTGGCCAAGCAGGCCCAAACCCAGCTACATGCAGGGGGGTTGCCAGCTGAGCAGAGAGGTAGCATAAAGGTTAATCTCATTTCAAAAACAGGGGGAGGGAGATGCATTACAATGTTTCATTGGAAAAATGTCAAAAGCCATTAGCTGCTGACTGAAATATATGAAAGGGAACAGCATTAACCCTGCTCTTCGTTTTGTGTGGAGGTGAAACGAAGCATTTCACCATTTACCTTCGGGAATTAAGATGTTCCTTGGTTTTAAGGTCAGTTCCTTTGTTATAGGGGTTCTCAGTAGAAACATGAAATGAAATTTGCTTTCCTTTGCACATACTCTTGAACATACCATGTCATCTCTTCTCTTACATGTGGCAGGAAATAGACACCATGCACATGTGTCTGTAATGCACTAAGCAGCGGTGTGTTTCACATGCATGATTTTCTTTGTCCGTGTGCTACATACATAAAGCCTATGTTCAGGGAATACCATGCCTGGAATAGTACCACCTGCCAACTAAAACAGGTCTATTCATACATTCCAACCTCCTGACCAGTTCCAGCTACTGCTATTTTTAACTTGCATGGGCATATTTCTTATCTTTCACCTTCCAAAAATACACATCTTTCTCTCTCTTTTTTTTCTTTTTTTTTTTTTTTTTTTTGGAAGGTTTTCCTTTTGGCCCTTCATGTATTTTTCTAGAGCTAAAATTTGTCTGACTTACAATCCCAACCAATGCAAGTTTCTACTGAACTAAAAATAAGTTTTGTCTCTTTGGCAAGAGGGAAGTACCTAGCTTTTCCAGAGAGCTTAGATCTGGCTGTGAGAAGGTTGTATGCACTGTATTTCTCAATCGTGACATTTGTAAATATGCTTTATTTACAAAAACCTTTTTATACATAAAGGCTCTGCTGCTCCTACTTGAGGTGACCTGCGTACTGCACAAACTCATATTGAAATAACCTTTCTGCTGCCTGCGCTGCATTTCGTCAGTAGCCGCTATCCATAAATTGTGTGCGCATGACTTGCTCCGTGTGTGTGCATCCCTTCCCTGATGTGCTTTGCGACCTGACCTTTTGCTCTGGAAGCTGTCCTTCCCACACACCCTCTGGCTCGTCTCTGCTGCAGGAGCCAGCGTGCAGATGCTGCATGGTTGGGAGCAAATTGTTCCAGTTTTCCTCTGGTGTCACCTGTCAGCTGTAACCATAGGTCCAGCTTGCCTATTCCTTCCATTTGAGGGTCTTTTACACTGGACATGCAGATGGAGAACGATCCTTTTCTCAGCCTGGTTTTCCAGTTTTCCTACACATTTCAAATAAAAAGCATTCTTCCTCTCTGCAGTCGTCCCCACTGGCTCATCTTGCAACAGGGATGTGCTTTTGTTTGGGCATGGGCATATGTCACCATCTCTGTCAAATCAGATTGTGTGACGCAGAGTTCATGCTGCCTTCGTGCCAGCTCTGGGAAGCAGAGAGCAGCCAATGCAATGGAAGTGCCAGCTGGCCTGCAGACACTGCCTATGAAGCTTTTGGGATCTCTTTGTTTCACTAAACTCTGGTCTAGTGTCTCTGTGATTTCTTAAGCAAGGCCACCCAGTCTAGCTCAGCTAAGCCTCCTTTAGCAAGCAGGGTATTCTATAAGCAATGCATCTTGAAGAACTGCAATTGAGATGTATATCTTAATAACATGGCAGGTGTTGGAGCATCTCCAGCAGCTTGCAGAGAATAAATATGACAAATAAACGTCATGACTGATGAAGTCAGAGCTGAGGGATGGTCTCTGTGCCCTGTCAGGATGAGGGGCTAGGCAGGGTTCCCAGGCTCCAGCTCAATTTCAGTATCTGCTCACCCTTAAGTATGAAGTTCCCCCTGCCAAAGCAAAAGGGACCGCTCAGAGGATTAAATCTCCTCATGTGTGTGTGTTGCTACATCCACAGAATGATGTGGGTAATTCTGGATAATCTGGATCCAAGATAGGCCTTTACTGAAGGTAGTCATTACTAAGCCAAAGCTCTGAGAGCAACAGTGTATACTTACCTGCCTTTTTTTTTTTTCTAATATATAGAATATGTTTATAGAAAAGAAGATACAGGCAGCTATAAAGCACAGAGGAAGAAGAGGAATCATACCAAGAGCATTTTACTGTTGAAGGGTTGCTGCAGAGATGTACTGTGTGAATGTACTGAAAGATTTCCACTTCAATACCAAGCATGAAACACAGCTAGTGACATAATTACTGACAATTAGCAAGTCAACAAAGGGAAAATGTATTGTAGGCAGCATTGCCATTTATAATTATCCATTGCAATCATTAATGATCTCTTTAAAAGGAGTTCTGTTGTAAATCCCTCAAGAGAGTGGCACCAAAGCATTCAGCACTGGTAGCCCACTTGCTTTCCTCCTTTGAGAGCACAACTTAGTGAAACCAGCAAGGTATCATCAGCATCTGTATGCTGCTCTATTCTTGCAGTGAAAGCGTGGTTCCCTTTGGTTTAGAAGTCTATTTTAACATTCATAATATGTATTTCAGTAATATGTAAGTCTTTGAGTTTCTTGGCTTTGTTTGTCGAGCTGCCTCTTCTGCTCTGCAGTTGATCTGTCCTCAGGCTTGATGTTTCCTTGTGTGGCATTATCTTTCTTTTCTCCCTGGCTTACCTGATAACAAAGTGAGTGCCTCAGTGTTAACAACTGATGTATTTAAGTCTTGGATTGAGTGGTGCATACTTCTTCTCAGCTTTTAGGGTGACTAGTAATTAATGTAATTGTGTTCAGGAGTGAGTCTCAGCAGCCCCCCAGGACTGTTTCTGCAGCAAGATTGAGTTTGTTAAAGTCATTTGTACAAATCTCTGTTAGAATTAAAACTGCCTTCGTTGCTGAGAGGAAAAATCCAGGAGGCTTGTGGCTGGTCTCTGCGGGTAGAGATGAAGGCCTTTTGTTTTGGCATGGCACAGATGTGAAATCCATTTCATGGCTCTGAAGCTGGAGCAGTGAGCCCATGGTCGAGCACATCCTGGCTCTCTGCTTCAGCCACTTGAGTTCACAGCCACTTCAGGCTCCCATTGGCCACTGCCCCTGAGCCCTGCTGCCCTCTGATGGGCTGTAAACATCTCCTTATGTCAATTATACTTTTGCTGTGCTGTTTGTACTTGGTGATGATCCAAGCCATAAGTGCTGGCCCGGTATGGTGGCAATATCTGCTTTGTGTTTGTTGGAAAGCCTGGCCTCAGCTGCTGAGCTGGCCAGTGTGGCTCTGAGGTTGCAGCATGGTCCCCTGGTTTTTAAGCTGTTGAGTAAAAGAAGGTCAAGAACCAGGCCCTTGGGATGTTTGCTCACATACACTGTGTAGGGCTTGCAGATTGGTCTGGAAAAGAGCTTGTTGAAGCAGTCTACAATGATATTTGGAAGCAGACTTAAAATTATTCATGTGGACAACCAGAAGGCTTCTCTTCAGGCTCACTGCCTGCTTGCCTTTTATTTGCATGCAGCCCTGTGTGTGCAGGGTGCTTCCTCAGCCTTGGTTTTCAGCAGCTTTTTAGAGATTATTCATATTTATGGACTACTTGACTTCTCTAAAGATCAGCTTGGTAATCTCATAGCTGATCATTGCCTTAAAACACAACATTTTGTGGTCAGTCATTTGGGTTTGGGGGCCAAGAGCTGTGAAGGCATCCAGAGAGTAGTGTTCTTCAGAAATAAATATCTTTTTCTGTACCCAGCAAGCATCAACCACATCTGTTGTGGGTGTGATGAGGAGCACCGTGCAGTGAGTGGTGTTCTTCAAAAAATAAATATCTTTTTCTATACCCAGCAAGAATCAACCACATCTGTTGTGATGTGAATGAGTGTAGTACAGATGCCTACATGTAACTATTTTTTTTTGTTGGGTTTTTGTTGTTGGTTGTTTGGTTGTTTGTTTTTTTTTTTTTTAAGGAAGAATTGTTGCAGAGCAGAGATTCTTTTTTGCTACTATTACAGCTAGATAATTATGTTTAATTAAATAGGGGTTTATCCATGCTAAGTAGGATGTTTTCATTTCTGAGAATTTTGTAGGGATGTTTTAATTTCTGAGAATTTTGTAGAGATGTGTTTCCAGGTTTGTTTTTTTTTTTTTTTTGGGGGGGGGGTGGTGGTGGTGGTGTTAAAACTACATTTCAGGAAAATCTGTGATTTTTAGGAATAGCTCCACTTTTTAAACGTATGAGTAAAAAAAGCTCATTTCTCAACATGTGGTGTCAAGCTGTCTAGCAATTCTAGTATGTTCTGTCAAGCCAAAGGGATATTTTTAGCCTGACTCTCTCCTCTGAATGTTGCCATAACAGGGATTTGATTTTCTTGGTTTACAGATGAGGTCTTGTCCGAAAACTTCTTGGACTACAAGAACCGTGGCGTCAACGGCTCTCACCGCGGTCAGATTATCTGGAAGATTGATGCCAGTTCTTACTTTGTGGAGCGTAAGTGTTCTCCCAATCCTGCTACTGTATCAATCAGTCACCACAGAATGATAATTGATTCGTTTCACTTGTTCTTAAGATGTTTTTATGCCCAATATGTCCTTTAGGAAAGGCCGAAAGTGTTACCAAAAATCTTGTCATGTATTGAGAGGAACTGAGAGGTTTTATGGAGTAGCAAAACAGTTTCTGCAGGAAAATATATTCTGTGGATATTGGCTGATATACATAGTAGTTTTTTATACAGTTATGAATAAGTCTTTCAATCCATTCACAGAGTGTTAGAGATTGGAAGAGACCTCAAAAGATCTAGTCCTACACCCCTGCCAGAGCAGGATCACCTAGATTAAGTCACACAGCAACGTGTCTGGCTGGGTTTTGAATATCTCCAGAGTAGGAGACTCCACAACTTCTCTGGGCAGCCTGCATCAGTGTTTTATCACCCTCACAGTGGGAAAGTGTTTCCTTATGTTTTCATGGAACCTCCTATTCTCCAGCTTGCACCCATTGCCCCTTGTCCTGCCAGTGGACATTACTGAGAAGAGCCTGGCCCTGTCCTGCTGATACTTCCCCTTAACATATTTGTAAACATTAATAATGAGCTACATTAACTTTAATGTGGTATCAAGGAAAAGAGGAATTTGGGTGCATAATCTCACTCTGGGAAGATTCACACTGACTTTCAGCCAGAAAACATCATGGTGCATCCAGCTTCCACCAGATTCAAGGTGGATTCAGAGGTAAAAAGAATTGGGCTCTGATTATTGCCTAGACTGATGGAAGTATAACAATATGCAGTTGCAGCAAGGTATGCTGCTGCTGTTACTCATGATATTCAGGTATTACCCAGGGCATCTGATGCAATGCAGTGTAACTCTTTACCATTCCCTTAGCAAACAAACCACAGAAACACTGAATTTGCTTCTGCAAAGTACTATATACCTTGTACAGCAAGTTAACGTTTCCAGGCTTGGCTGTCCCACATCCCTGGCCAAAGTGAACCAAACTGAGACTGTTCAAGTCCTTCCTCTTTTCAAAGAGCTACTGTGTGGCAGTGTGAATGGAATTCATGGTCGTGTTTTGAAGAACAGAAAATAGGTTGGGCTGAGATCTATAGCAGAACATCTGTGGTGATATAGCAACATGTATCCTTCAAGAGCAGTTAAGTGTGAAGAAGCCTAGCATGCAACAATCTCAGATTTTAAATTGTGTTGAATGTTTCTAATGATCTACCTGCTGAGCAAACTTAGGTGTTTTACTGTAAAAGTATGTATACATTGCATGCCAGTTGGGTATATCTGTTTAAGACTGTCTGAATTTGAGAGTAATCAAGGAAATTTTGATGTAACATAAATTGAAAGGGTTTGGAAAGGATGAGAGTTGTACTTGATCAGGTTAATCTGTGGCTTTGATCTTAAATATCTGGTGATGCTACACCCAGACATTTTACAAGGTAACTCTGAAACAGGTTTTTGCAGAAGCATTGCTGATGGTCTGTAATTCCTAGGGTGAAGTTAAGTTTTGAATGTTGTTCTAAAGAATTAAGGAAGCTGCTGAAATGCCTACTAGGACTTAAAGGATGCCTGTGTTTTGAAAAATACATTTATGGGAAATTGTTTAGTATCTAAGAACAGTGGGATTAGCTATCCTGTGTTAGGGGCAGAAATACAGTACAGGACCTAACCTTTAAAGCAAACTAATTGCAGTTCCTTCTTTGATCATTGGTTACTAATTCATGAAACTGATCATGCTTTCTTTTAGTTGTTAAAGAAGTGTGGGTAGGAGAGAAAAAAAATCCCAGAACTGGGTTTTGATGAGGCCTTAGTAGAGTCATAGAGTGGTAGGGATTCGAAGGGATCTCTGAAGATCGAGCCCAACCCCTCTGAAAAGCAGGGTCACCTAGGGCAAGTCACACAGGAACACATCCAGACAGGTCTTGAAAGTCTTCAGAGAAGGAGACTCCACAACCTCTCTGGGCAGCCTGATCCAGGATTCCAGCACCCTTACAGGAAAGACATTTTTCCTCACGTTGAAGTGGAATTTCCTATATTCCAGTTTGTACCCATTGTCCCTTGTCCTATCACAGAACACCACTGAAAAGTGGCTGGCACCTTCTTGACACCCACCCTTCAGGTATTTATAAACATTAAAAAGATCCCCTCTCAGTCTTCTCTTCTCCAGGCTAAGCAGCCCCAGGTCTCTCAGCCTTTCCACATCAGTCAGATGTTCCAGACTGTCATCCTTGTAGCCCTTTGTTGGATGTTCTAATATATAACCCTGTCCCTCTTGAACTGGGGAGCCCAGAGCTGGACACAGATGTGGTCTTTCCAGGGCAGAATAGAGGGGGAGCAGAGCCTCCCTTGATCTGCTGGCCGTGCAGTCTTGGTTTATTGAGGAAGGGTGGATGTGGGACTGGGCTGCTGGTAGCTTTCTTGACCGATCCACAGAAGAAAAGAAAGGGGCAATGTGGAAGTGCTTAGAAGAAAGCCTCTTCAGGTGGGTGACATTTCATTAAGGGCTGAACTGGAGAATGAATTAAGTCATCTTAATAAGTTGTCCCCATTAGCTGAGACATAGTATCTGTTGCTACTTGATTGCATGTACATTCTTTACTTGCCCAGCTGTAAGAAAATGCAACTTAGCACAATCATCCTTCACGGATGTTTAAAACTACGTTGTACTACCCTGTAGTTGGGTAGCTCTTGCTTGATGAGTTGCTGCCTTGTGGTAATTAGTTATGCTGATGTTACTAGGTTGTGAATCTCAGCCCTGTGATTATGGATGAGTGCACTCATCAGAGACAAATCACTGCCCTGTCCTGAATTAAAACAGGAGAAAATGAAGTAGGCAGTATTAAATAACAGCACATGTGGATACTCTTAGAGCCATTTAACTACTGAAGTGGAAAGTTAAAGCAGCAAAAAATGTTGATGTGAGTGAATTTTTATCTATCTAAACCCATATTTGAGACTTCTTGCTCATTGTTAAGACTTACATGAAAGTAGATAGCTTTGCAGTTGATTAAATGTTATGTTAAAAACTTAAGTGTCTGAAAACCTTGTAGATCTCTTTACAGTGAGGGTGGTGAGTCACTGGAACAGGTTGTCCAGGGAGGTCATGGATGCCCCCTCCCTGGTCAAGTTCAAGGCCAGGTTAGATGAGTCCTTGAGCAACCTGCTCTAGTGGAAAGTGTCCCTGCCTGTGACAGGGGTTTGGAACTAGATGATCTGTAAGCTCCCTTCCAACCCAAACCCTTCAGACCTTTCCAACCCAACCCTTCCTTCAGACTTCTACTTCTGGGACAGAGATGTAATTTCCTTTAATGTTGCGCAGCACACAATGTGGTGACATTTGCAGGAATCAGAAAAATACTGTCTGTCAAAATCAAACTCCTCTAAGAAATGTATTCACTACAGAACTGAGAGAACGTAGAGGACGGGGCAAGAGTATGTTCAGTGGTAATATGGTGTAAAAATTGCCATGTTGGCCCAAAGTTAAACTGACCTTGTGGTCCTGTCTCCAAAAAATGGCCAACAGTGTAGACTAGAGGAGGGTATGAAGTTAGGCAACTGTTAGTGAGGCTTCTAGATGGAATATTCTTAGCTTTTGCTAATCTGTAGCTCAGGCACTTCAGGAGATAGGTAGTCTTTTTATTTAGTGATTGTCAAGGCATACAATAGGCAGCTAAGACATCAAAGTATCTGTATTGTTTTTCCATGCATTTGTTAAGTTGCTATTGATTGGAGTCTTGCAGATGATAACATTAATTCTTTATAAAACAGAGTCACTCACTTGCAAAGGCACCCCTTCATTTCTGCTTTTGCTTTCCCTGTAACTGTCTGTACCTTGGCTTCTGTTCATTAGATGAGTCAGTATCAGTGATTTATCAAACACACAGATCTTCTGAATGTTGTGGTGTACACTGCAGTGTTTGGCCCATCATAGGTTTCCAGGAGCCGCAATAAAGGGGGAAATCAGTCTGGCCAAATAAAGAATCAGCTTTACACAGAGAATTTAGAGCTCCTAAGAAGTTGAGGCATCCCATACAGACTGCTTTGGATCCTGCTCTTGAAATACACACAGGTTTAACATTTTGGTGGTGCTATTGTGTGAGGTAAAATAGACTTCTTATTGGGAGAACATGGGGGTCATCCTGTCAAAAACTTAGAAGTCAAAGTTTTTCTTTTGCCAGCAGTTAGACTTCAGGATTCCCTGTGGGGTGTTTTTGTGTCATGCTTAAGGAAATTACCTTTATGCCATGACCAGCCAACCACTTAACGTAAAGAGCCTAAAAAGATAGTTTTGAACAGTTTTCTTTTATTCAAGAGCTGTATGAGGGAACTTGAAATATCAAAGGCATTAAAGATTGCCTGATTTGCAACAGTGAAATTTCCTTTAATATGAAAAGCAGCATTAAGAATGAGGTATTTTGAATCTGGAGGCGTATAAAGTGCGTTTGGGAGTATTTTGTTCAAAAGCCTTAATGTTCCCCAATTAGTTAGCCTTTCTGTCCTGCATTTGTGAAAATTAACAAGCAAATTAACTGTGTAATCTGTAGTCATTACATATCTTATCAATGCTTAGAAATAGCTGAAGAGTGGGGTTCAAGAGGATGCGGCCAGATTCTTTTCAGTGGTGCCCAGTGATAGGACAAAGAGCAAGGGGCACAAACTGGAACACAAGGTCACTTGAACTTAGGGAACACTTTATTTGCTGTGAGGGTGCTGGAGCCCTGGAACAGGCTGCCCAGAGAGGTTGTGGACACTCCTTCTCTGGAGAATTTCAAAACCCACGTGGATGTATTCCTGAGCAACTTGATCTAAGGAGACCTGCTTTAGCAGGGGGTTGGACTGGATGATTCCGGGGGCTTGAGAATCTCCCCTGTGAAGAGAGACTGAGAGCCCTGGGGCTGATTAGTCTGGAGAAGAGAAGACTGAGAGGGGATCTGATCAATGTCTATCAATATCTGAGGGGTGGGTGTCAAGTGGAGGGGGCTAGGCTCTTTTCAGTGGTTCACAGTGATAAAACAAGGAGCAATGGGTTCAAACCTGAACATAGAAGATTTCACCTCAACATGAGGAGAAACTTCTTTCCAGTGAGGGTGACAGCACTGGAACAGGCTGCCCAGGGGGCTTGTGGAGTCTCCTTCTCTGGAGACTTTCAAAACCCACCTGGATGCATTCCTGTGCAGATTACCCTAAGTGATCTTGCTCTGGCAGGGGGATTGGACCTGATGATCTCTTGAGGTCCCTTCCAACCTTTGATATACTGTGAGACTGTGATTCCAAGAGGTCCCTTCTGACCTCAACCATTCGGTCATCCTGTGATGCATAAATCCACTTTTTAGGTACTTAACAGAATGCTGACATCTAATCATTGTGGGCAGTCATTTGCATGCAGTGGTTTGGGACCTGGAATAAGAATGAGTAAAAGCAAAAGTGACTGGAAGTTATTTTTCTTCCTGGTGGCAGATTATCACACAGAAATCTTTTATTGGATGCTGTGGTATTGATGACTACTGGCAAAACTCATCAACCTGGAAGACCATACTAGGCAGGAATGGTGTCCATTCTGCTGCTATGGGCAGAAGAAATTAGCAGTGCTGTGAGAGTTGTAGAAGTGCAGCAGGAGTGGAGAACACAGAAGGAAGCACGGCAAGAAATTGAAACAATATTTTGTTAACTGCACTTCTTGTACTTTTACAGAACTAATTCCAGGGGTTCCTCTGTCGTTTAAGCTATGCTTTCCACAGTATTCTTGGTGGATTACCCAGTCTGAGTCATTAAGGGTTACTTTTGCAGGTATATTTACAAGCTCACTAGGGTAAGAAAACGCTGTTTGTGTGGTAGGTCAATAACAATGCAAAGCAATCTTCTCTTTTTGGAACATGCCTCTGTATTTTGGAGGTATTTGCACAAAATACATGTTGCTTTTGAATTTGCTGATAGTCTGGTTTAAGACCATCTAGAGAGCCCTACCACATTTCAAAACAAGGAGAATGTCTTAACACATCCTCATGCAGCATTTCAGAAACCGTGGAACGTTAAAGTTTGTTTTGTTGATCCTACTGTTTCACCTTGAAAAAGGACTAATACCTTTCCCAGAGAAGTGTGTGCCTTTCCACTTTTGCATATCACAAACTTGCAATATAATGGTGTCAGACAGGTATGTAATTGGTGTGAGCCAGAGAGGGAATTGCTTCCAAATTACAGCGTGAGCACTGGCAGAACAGGACTCATCTCCTGTTAATACTGAGCAAACAAAAAGATTTAACAGCTGCAGAGACAGTGCTGCACTGCAGCCAGCTTTGCATTTCTACAGAAATCTGGCAATTTGAGGGTTTATGACAGGCAGTGAGGAAGAGTAACCACCCACTGTAACCCTGGCATGGTTGGGGTCGGAGGAGGAAGGAGTGGGTATGTGCCAGTAAGGATGTACCCTTTCTGCTGAGGCTTGGAGGGCACTGCAGTCAAAGAACCAGCCTGTAATGGGTTTTCCAGGAAAGTAAACATGCTCTGCTTCACTGCAACTTCTGGCAGACTTTTTTGACTTACACAGCAGTACAGAGATAGTGTGCAAAAGGCCATTGCAGTGAGGTGTGATGCAGCATCCTGCAAGCGTCCAACTAATGTATCCTTAAAGTGATGAGAAGAGTTGTAACACTGTTCAGAATTGCACTGAAGATAGGAAGCTACCTGGGACCCCTGGTAAGCTACTGACCTTTCTCTAGATTGTTTTACTACCTGGCAACTAAGAAAACCATTTCCAAGTGTAACCACTCATCTGCTTGACTCTTTTATAGCATCACTGAATTGTTTTGGTTGGAAAAGACCTCTAAGACCATCAAGTCCAGCCATCAATCTAACACCACCATGGCCATTAAGCCATGTCCCAGAGTGCCACGTCCACATGTTTCTTGAACACCTCCAGGGACAGTGACTCCACCACCTCCCTGGGCAGCCTGTTTCAATGCCTGACCACTCTTGCAGGAAAGAAATTCTTCCTAATATCCAAGCTAAACCTCCCCTGGCACTATTTCAGGGCTTGTGGGAACTTATGCAGCAGTTGTTTGTTTCAAATTGTTGCTGCTGCAATTTTATTAATAGCAAAGATGGATGATGTGCCTTGCAGAGAACAGAAGCTGTAGTTAGTTATTCCTAGTGACCAGCAAGGAAATAATGGTTAAAAAAACCAAAAAGCATGCAGCTAAAGTCAGAGGTCTGAGAGATTCTGGTACATCTGTAGAAAGAAGGCATATGTTTTTGTAGTATGTACAGAAATGTCTTGAAAACTGACACACACAAAAAAAATCAACATTCGTCTGGGAGGCTCTCTAGAAAATGTATCTTTGTGTTGCTTTAGGAAGCCAGAATAAGGGCTACTTTCAAAGTACAAATAGTTGATGTTACAGCCTCAAATGGTTGCAAATAAAAGAGGCAGAGTCATATCAACAAAAGCTTTAACAAAGCTGAGTATTTGCAGTTTTCCTTTTTCTGGACAGGCTGTTGACAAGACCAGCCCACTAAAATACTTTCCTGTCTCTGTTTTCATTACCCCAGTGTCTCTCAAATCACTTGTGCTTCACTTTATTAAAGAGAAAATAAAAATCATGCTATTGAAGTCCATCCTGCTATACCTTTGAGCAAATTAGAATATGCTGCATGACTTTAACCTTGAGGAGTCCACGGATGGTAAAAACTGGAGCAACACAGAAGCATCTTCAGCAGTGGAAATACTGTTTAGCAGAATGGTTAAAGGTGTGTGAGAAAAAACATATGAAGCAATAAGAGAAACTTGTGTCCCAAAAGGTGCAGCTACTGCTTGTCTCTCTCCCAAGGAAGACTTACTGTAGTGTTGAGGTTCTTTCTTTTCATCTTTTTGCACATGATGCTTTTTTGTTATCTTCCTTCCTATTCAGTTTAAAAATTCCTCCTTTTCCCCAGCCTGGTACTCTTGTAGTGGTTTAATATTCGTATTTAAGCTCATTTTAGCTGTGGGAAGATAAGCAGAGTGTGAGCCCAGATGAAGATACATCCCAGTTTGGGGCTTCTGAGCTTCCTCAAGAACCCTTTGATTTGAATCCTTTCATCAGCACTTTAATCTTTTCATTGTTGCAGTTCCTGTTAGTTTTTCTCTTGCAAAATCTTTTGGTGCCAGGGCTGTAGGCAGCAATCTCTCATAAATAAGAACATAGGTCAATCCACACCAGACCTTAGACAGCTATGTCTCAGCTTCCTGCATGGTTGTGCTGTGGTAACTTAACTGAGAGACTTGTCTGTGAATCAGATTTTTCTCCATCTTTCTCTCCTTTTCCACAATGTGTTTTGACACTTGGACATATTTGTTTGTGCTGTGGAGATCAGAGCTGTTTGTTTATTTCTTCCCACGCAGGAAAGAAGATGCTTGCATTGCAGTATGCATGGCTGATGACACTCATGCTGGAACAACCTGCCTGGTCCCCACGCTACCTGCTCTCTGCTTTTCATGGCAGTGCTCCAAGCTATTGCAAAATCTCTGCTTGTACAAAGCTGAGATTGAAGCAAGAGCTCTGATGGGTTGGTAACAGAGTTTTGGAAAGCTCTCTCAAGTTGAACTGGAAAGCTTTGCATGAGAAGTAATGCCTGATCTTAGGCATGCTGAAGTCAGAGCAAGTCTTTTTTCACTAAGCTATAGTTCCTGGTCACAGAGACCACAGCTGATGTGGTCTCTTCTCTCAGTTACTTAACTTTAAACAAGCACAGACGTTGCATTAATGCATTAGAGACTGCATGTCATCTAATTCCCAAAGCAATGGTCAAGAAGTTGCAGTAACATTTAACTGAAGTTTTAGTGCTAATTAGACTGAACCTTGAGGCATTCAGAACCTGATCTGGCTGCACAGATCTATTCATGCTTAACTTCAGAGTTTTATTAATTGTTTTTTTTTTACTGCAGTACTACCTAGTGTCTCTTGTGAAGAGACTCTTCAGGTAGGTCTTCTCTGTGTACTAAGATGGTTTCTGTCCCAAAGAGCTGGATTTTTGAAGTGTAAGTTTGATGCAGATGTTTGAGAGCTAGGCTTTAAAGCTGAGATAGGGAGGATAGACTAAAAGGTGAGAGGTGGAGACAGAGGCACAGAGTGAAGAAGTGGCTTGACAGTGCATGGATAAGACCTCAATTTCCATACTCCCTGCTTCGTGTCTCATATGGTAATTTGAGGCCATCTCTGGTCTGCACTTTGAGCTGTTGGGACTTACTTAGAAGTTGTACCCTGAACATGAATGTGCCCAGCTGCATGGTGCATACCTCTTCCTTTTGTTCTTTGAGGAACAGTGTTTCTGAAAGCTCTTCTGCTGGGAAGAGGGAAGAGATTTGTGTAGGGCTGTTATGACTTTATCAGGGTTGGAGGAGTTTTGGAAAAGGTGGTAATGAAAGAATGAGGATTTTACTCTCCTGTTCCATTTCCTTTTTTTTAACCCAGCTGTGGGCATGCTGGATCTGCATGTTTTCTTTCCAAGATATTTCAAGTTGAGAGATGCAGGTGGTTGCACACGTGGGTTCGTATCCCATCCTCGTCGCCACTCAAGCTCAACATGAGCTGTCAAAGTGCACCTGCAGCACAGAAAGCTAACCAGAGCCTGGGCTGCATGAAGAGAAATGTGGCCAGCAGGTCAAGGGAGGTGATTCTCCCCCTCTGCTCAGCTCTGCTGAGACCCCACCTGCAGTACTGCATCCAGTTCTGGAGCCCCTATTACAAGAGGGATATGGACATGCTGGAAGGTGTCCAGAGAGGGGCCACCAGGATGATCAGAGGGCTGGAGCTCCTCTCCTATGAGGACAGACTGAAAGAGTTGGGGCTGTTCAGTCTGGAGAAGAGAAGACTCCGAGGTGACCTTCTTGTGGCCTTCCAGTATCTGAAGGGAACCTTCAAGAAAGCTGGGGAGGGACTTTTTAGGCTATCAGGTAGTGATAGGACTAGGGGGAATGGAATAAAGCTGGAACTGGGGAGATTCAGGCTGGATGTGAGGAAGAAGTTCTTCCCCATGAGAGTGGTGAGAGCCTGGAATGGGTTGTCCAGGGAGGTAGTTGAGGCCCCATCCCTGGAGATGTTTAAGGCCAGGCTGGATGAGGCTCTGGCCAGCCTGATGTAGTGTGAGGTGTCCCTGCCCATGGCAGGGGGGTTGGAACTAGGTGATCCTTGTGGTCCCTTCCAACCCTGACTGATTCTATGATTCTATGACATCAGTAACCTTTCTTGCAGTTCAGCAGCCTAACTCTTGTCTGACCAGTTTTCTGCCTACGAAAGACAAAGATTTGTGGAGTCTTTTCACTGGCTGAACATAACACTGACACAACTGGTCCCAGCTTTTTGTTCCCCTACAGTTAGCAAGAGGCAAAAGGGCACTGTTGTGTCAGTGCTGCTGGGTAACCCTGTGTTCTAGACACAGAAACCATAGGGTGAACTCCCATCTTTGCCTGACGTTTCGTGTCTCCAAGTGAACTGTGTTTTATGCATTAGCTTTGGAATCACTCAGGGTACTGTACTGCACTTGAAAAAATGAGGAGAGATTCCTGAAATCCAAAAGCGTGGCCAGTAGCTGTGTTTTTGTCATCTAACAGCATTTGATAAACACATAAACAGATACCTGTTTTGCTGCTTTGAATCTTGAGCCTTAGTATTCTGCACAACAGGTGCTGAAGTCACATAATTTATTCCTAAGGGATCAGTATCACTTAGATAACCTTGTTTTGTGACTGATCATCTTTCTGCTGTTGACAGGAAGAGATTACAGTGTTATCTTTGACTCACAAATCAGTCTTTGCCACTGTTCAATGCCTCTAGAAAGTTTGTTTTGGATGATACTGACTACGGATTTAGTGGGATTGGCCAGGAAGATCTCTCTTTGCTCCATTGCACAGGGGTCCCCATCCTTTCCCCTTGGATGCTTCCATTGGGCATGTTTTTGAAGCTGCTGCAAGCCATGATAGTCCCCACTGAATTCATTAAGAATTGCTTGCATGCATCTCTGCAAGCCATCAGGCCCAGCACCTTCCATGG
Organism: Indicator indicator; assembly: GCF_027791375.1. Classification (NCBI taxonomy): domain Eukaryota; kingdom Metazoa; phylum Chordata; class Aves; order Piciformes; family Indicatoridae; genus Indicator; species Indicator indicator. The sequence continues at coordinate 10,593,749 of NC_072020.1, forward strand.
ACCACCATGTGCAGAGAGCCCAGCTGCAGACTTCAGCCCAATTGGTTTTATCTTTGTGGAAAACCAGAAGACAAACACAGTGGAAATGGGAAGAAGCTGTGATTGGGAAGGTATCAGCACCTGCCTCAAAAGGTCACTCCAAAAGAGTGGTAAGGTACTGAGCCTTGTGTCAGTTGTGTTCTTATTAAATACACAAGGGAAAAACAAGAAGAAGAAAAAAGTACTGTATTGAGGTTTTTCTAATTAAGGATTTCAGCTCAATCACTGGATGCAAAACTTTTCAGGAGACAAGGAGACTGTCTTGCAGGTGTCAAATCTCAGCACCATCAAACCTGAACGTTTCTGCTGATGGGAGGGGATAGATCCCCAAGGACAGGGGTGTCTGAGCAAAGACCAAGTTGCACCCAGGCCTTGTCTGAGAGCAAACTCAGCAGGCAGTTTATTGACCAGACCCATCACTAGTGTAAAGGTCCTAAAAAGCAGATCCATATCAATAATTTGTCGTTTCTAATTTTGAAGAAGAATTCTTTTTTGAATATTTTTGAAGGATTTGGAATCCTTTTTGAAGGATTTTTTCTATAATCCTATTGAAGGATACCATGGAAGTGATTAATCAAAACAGAACTCAGGGCATATATTCTGAGTTTATGAAGGCAGTGAGTTTGCTTCACATCTAAAAGAAAGGGTCTTTTATAACTCTGCTGTAAGTGAAGCAGCCAAAATGCTCTTCTTAGATGTTCAACATAGCCCAGGAAAATCTCAGTATAAAAGGGGATAAATCCCTTCACATAATACAGAAATGTTATTGTAGCCTTGCTATGTTGCTGTCTGGATTCAGCCCACCACTCCATCTCTCATGCCTTGTAGTGGTTCTGGCAACACTTACCCAACTCATACAATGATGTTTGGACAATTTTATGAGACAGAAAAATTTATTTGACTTTCCATGAGGATGCCAGAATTCTGTCTGTGGTGTAGTGTTGTAGTAACTCATTCTGCTTCTGAAAAAGTGTACATCTGACACAGAAAGCCTTTTGATAATTGGCTTTTCTTGATAACTAGCTGGAAGTCTAGCCCTGTCATCATTTTACTCCTGGTCCAGAACTTCCTGCTATAGGACTGCCAGATGTCTAGAACACAATCTCTATGGGGAACAGGCTTACTCAGAGAGTAATTCAGCAGGGCTGCATTACTGTCTCCCTGCAGAGTTCATATGCTTTTGCACAGTGGAACCATCTTTCTGCAAGGCCTTTGATATCAATAAAATGATCTTGAGAGCCTCAGAGGAGTGGTGTTTTATACTTCCAAGCTATACTCCAACCATTTCAATACTTTAGATGTTCACTTTACCCCATTAGCAGCAGGTATAATTTCCTCCCATGTCTCAGTACTAATAGGTTTTATAAATACAAACCCCCAACTCCCAGCCTTGAAAGAGATGCTTTTGCTGGAATTGTTTATTAATTAAATTTCCATAATGATGCTTCTTTCTGTCCTTCCCCCTTCATTAAATTAGCTATACTAATTTCATTATGCATTCTCTTTAAAAGTTGTCCTGCCTGTGGATTTTTTTCAAGTCTCCTTTACCAAAAGCAGCTGCTATGATGAGACCTCTCTGAGGAGACAGCAGCACTGATTCCACACCCTTCCTTTTCTCGGTAGGAAAAGGAGCCTTTGTGCCTGGCAAGTACTTCTTTGCTTCTGAAGTGGTAGGAAGCAGCTGTCTTGTAGCTCTAGACTCATTCCTGAGTGTAGGTGCAACAGGTCTGATTGCCTCTCACTGCAGGACCATTTGAAGGCAGCTTTCCACGTTTACAGTGATAATCTTGCTTCCACTTAGTGGCCCCTTGACACTGTAAAAGAGATGAAAATGATTGTTCAGTAATCTTGGGTTGTCTTTTCCAACTGCCAGCTCAAGACAGACCCAGTTAAAGCAGGCTTCTCTATGCCCTGTCTCATCAAATTTTGTCTGTCTTTGTAGAATGGCTTAGGTTGGAAGAGACCTCAGAGATAATCTACTCCAACCTCCCTGCTATGGGCAGGCATGCTCCTCAACTAGACTTGATTGCCCAAGGTCTCATCTAATCTGGCCTTTAACACCTCCAGGAAGGGGGCATCCATAGGCACTCTGGGCAACCTGATCTAGTGTCTCACCACCCTTATACTGAAGAACTTCTGCCTACCATCCAGTCTAAACCTACTCTCCCTCAGCTTAAAACCATTCCTCCTAGTTCTGTTGCTAGACACCATTATGGAAAGTTCCTCTCCAGCTTTCTTCTAGACCTCCTTCAGGTATTGGAAAGCAGCTCTAAGGTCTTCTTCAGAGTCTTCTCCAGGCTAAACAACCTGAGCTCCCTCAGCCTATCCTATTATCAGAGGTGCTCCAGCCCTTGGCTTATCCTTGTGGCCCTTCTCTGGACTCGCTCCAACAGGTCTGTGTCCTTCAAATGATGGAGACACCAGAACTGGATGCAGTATTTGAGTTGGGGTCTCACCAGGGCAGAGTAAAAGGGAAGAACCACCTCTCTTGACCTGCTGGCCACACTCCTCTTGATGCAGCCCAGGACATGGTTGCCTTCCAGACTGCATGAGCTCGTGTTGAGTCTCTTATCAATCAACACCCCCAAGTCTTTTTCTCCATGGCTGCTCTTAAGGAGTAGTCCTACTTTCAAGGATGGATTTTCCTTCTAGGCAACCCATTTCAGTGTTTGACTACCTCATTGTAATGCTTCTGGATTTAGTCTTTCAAATGTTTTCCTGTTTGCAGCATATTAGAGAAAGCTTTCTGAGCTGCCCATGAGGAATATTAAATCTACTTAGCTAAGAGAGTCACCATTTTCCTTTCCCTTCATGAAGTCTAAGCATGACATGTCACAAAAACAAGAATTAAATTTCAGTACCAGGATACTTTGGCTTTATCCTTTCTTCTTTTCCCTGACTCCTTAGATTTTGGAGAATGCATCATGTACCTATTTTGTTTTAAGGTGAAAATGCAAGACAGAAGGCATGTAGTGATATCTTGGATTATAGGCACTCACTTCAGAGGCACCCATGGCAAAGTCATCTGTGGCTTTAAGGCAGTGCTGCCTGAGGTAATTGTCTGTAATTGTCTGTGTTGACCTTCTGCTGGAAGTCATCTTTCACCACCGATCATTTTTGGAATTACCATTTGATTACTGCTCTTGTAACCAGCTGTAATTACTGGATTGCTTGCTCCATTCCTGGTAGTATAGATCATCTCCAGGTGCTCTTCCTAAAGGCCTTAACATCTAACTAGGTTAGCTAATGGAAGCTAGCCTTTGGGGCTGAATCAGCTCATGTTGCCTAGACACTTCAGGGGTGTGGGGCTCCATTGTGGGACCTTGAAAGAAAGCCTCTGGCTTGGCTTTTTGGTTACCATGTTCTGGTGCTGACAAAATGCTCATGTGGGTTCATGCTGCTTGTCCATTTGAATTTCTCCCCAGCTTGTGAGAGAAAAACTGAAACTTATCCAGGAAAAATCTCAGCTGCAGCTGCATTGATTTCCCTGACAGAAGAGTAGGTGGCTATCCATCAGATCAAGTTTCCCATGATTTCTACCTTAAAAAGGCAGAGTCCATTCAAACTAAAGGTTTAGTTTAAAGTCTTATCCTGGAAACTCATGCCAGCTCTCAGCCTTCTTGTGAAAGGTTGACAAAGGTCTTGGTACAGTTTGTAAAGTCCTATTTGCATTCAGTCAATGGTAGGGCAGAGCTCTTACAAGAGCAGTGGCCTGCACTGTGCGTGTTGTACTACCACACTGTCAGTGGTGGCTGTGTCTGAAGAGGGCACAGAGATCAAGCCAGTATTGATTTGTTTGAAGTGTTTCTTTCCAGAGCTGTGAGCAGCTATCTAGAGGGGGCTTCCAGATGTTCTCCAGCACTTCTCTTTCAAAAGCTCCTGTCTTTTGTGAAACACTGAGCAGTGCTCAAAATAGTGACAGTGCGCAAGTGTAAGGATCTACACCAACACATTTCAGTAGGGTTTGAGCTAATTTGTGTTGTGTTGCAAATGAAATTAGCTTAAGAAGGCAAAAAAATAAATGGGAGAAGGCACTTGCTCTTGCAGAGCAGCTCTGTGGACAGCAGGATCTGAACTCCAAAACTCAGAGTCTAAGATCCTGTCCCTGCTGTAGCTGAGAGAACTAGCTCTGAATTTAAACAGGATATGGATTTCACTCTAGAGTGTCAAAATTTACTCTTTTAAAGTTATGAACTCTCTCCCTGGTATATCTTCACAGAAAATCATGAAAAATTTATAAAATTCCCTTTTTTCTCTTTGTACTTGTGCAGGAGGAGAAAATAACTAAATAAATTGCTTCTGGGATGAAATTTTCTATGGTGGGTTAAGGCTAGTACATGGGTGTTGTGTGACTAAGCTGTGAAACCATGAGAACTGGGTTAATAATGAACTTCCTGACACAGCCTTAACAGTGGCACTGCTAGTAGGCACCTCTGTAATTATTGCTGCTCTACTATGTCCTTCTATGGTGGATTCATCATCTCATGTTGTGCTTTCTTCTGGTAGAAAATGACTCAGTGAAAACCTTTTAAATAGATACATTATGTGCAAAGATAAAGTTTCTGCCTCTGAACTAGCCCATTTTAGGTTTTGTGTGGTTTGGAAAATAGAATCTGCTTTGCTTTAGCAGATCTATTTGTGAAGTGCATCAACTTGTTGCATTTGAGTTGCAGTGAAATGCTAAGTAACACTTCTGTGAATCATAATGACTTAGCTGACCTGTGCATCTAATTCACAGATTCACAGATTGCAGTGGGTCGGGAAGGACCCTCAAAGGTCATCTTGTCCAACCTCCCTGCAGTCAGCAGGGACACCTCCAACTAGATCAGGCTGCCCAGGGCCACACTGAGTCTGATCTTGAATGTCTCCAGGGATGGAGCCTCAGCCGCAGCCCTGGGCAGCCTGTTTCAGCATTTTACCACTCTCATTGTGAAGAGGTTCCTCCTTGTGTCCAACCTAAATCTACCCTGCTCCAGTTTCAAACCATTGCCCCTCATCCTATCACTAGAAGCCCTCCTAAACAGTCCTTCTCCAAACTTCCTTTAGGTCCCCTTCAGGTACTGAAATGTACTTATAAGATCTCCCTGGAGCCTTCTCTTTTCCAGGCTGAACAGCCCAAATTTTTCTAGGCTGTCTTCACAAGAAAGGTACTCCAGCCCCCTGATCATTTCTGTGGCCCTCCTCTGGAGCCACTCCAGCAAGTCAATGTCTTTCTTGTGTTGGGGGTCCCAGAACTGGACACAGCACTCCAGGTGAGATCTCATTAGAGCAGAGCAGTGGCAGAATCACCTCTCTCGATCTGCTGGCCACGCTTGTTTTGACACAGCTCAGGGTGCCACTGGGAATTATTTCATTATCTGTCTGTTTTCAAACAAAGATTTGCAGGAGCTTTAGAAATAGCCTGGAGAAGGGCAGCAGGACTAAGTGATGTGGATGTCAAAGGAGCAGATTACAACTGAGGAGACTTTTTCTTTTGGAAGGAAAATGAAAAGAGGTAGGTGTAGTCTCCATCCACTAAAATCTGTTGGCTTTAAGGAGATGAAGCAGTCTTTTGACAGCTAGTGTGGAAGAGGCATAGAGTCTAGGTGTTGGAAAATATTTTAAGGAATAAATTAAACACAAAATCCACAAGCAGATTTTGTTGTGACATGGACTAAAAGTTACTTTGTCTTTCTGAAACACTTCCATTTTAGAAGCCACGTCTTGTCGAGGCTGACATAAAGGTTCCTGCGTGGTGGCAGACTCACAGCCGTGTCTGCCAGCCCTCTCTGAGGTCATGACAGCCATTTTATGGTAGATCTATTCTCCAAGCCAGCAAGCAGGTGGAAAAATGAGCCATCAAAAAGATGCAACAACAATACTGGAAATGCATTTATCTCTTTTGAAGCCTTGGGGTGGCACTCAGCAGTTGGATATCCATGGCAGCATTACACAGGTGGACACTGTACCTGCATAGGCACTTTCTTTGACAGACCAATCTGACATGGTAAATATTCACATCTTATGCTGGCCTTTAGCTAGGAGGTAAATTAGTATATCCTCAGAGCCTGTTTGAGACTTCAGGTCTGGAAAATATGTGTGCTAGTAAAGGATCTCCATTTGAAAGACAAGAGTCTGGGGATTTTGTGTGCATGAATTAGGATGGATCCATTAGTACGTGAGACGATGTCAGTTCACAGCAGGTGAGAGTTCAGGTATTTGGCTTTCAGACTGGAAATCCCCAGAGGCAGAAGAGGGAAATAAACTCTACAAACCAAAGTATTGCAAACCCATCCTGGGATTATTAGGTCTTCTCTTAGAACTGAAAAACTCAGACCTGTAGGGCAGCTGGTTTCTCTTCTTTTCTTAAAACTTCACGGTGGCTCTGTTAGATACCCTTGCTTTTTCAGCTCTCAGCACTGCCAAAAAAAGATGTGTTGACTGCTGGTAGTTAATAAGGATACTTGCAAAAAAACCCCAAACCCTACGTTTACTTTTTGTTTGTTTGTTTGTTTAATAGATTCTTTGTTGCTCTGGTGTGTGAATTAAAACATATTACCTGCAGATACTTATGTATGACCTTCTTGGCATTGTGATTCGTGTTTTATGTTATGTAAGATACAGAATTGCAAGACTGAATAGGGGGTGGCCTGGATGTGTTTTTGAGCATCTCAACAAATGAGATTGGTTTCAAGCTGCTCTTATAACTTCTGTATGAATGGGACAATTCCCCTGATGTGGGTGAAACAGCACTAGAAGATGTAAAGGAACTGTTTGGTTAGTGCATTAGCAGTATGTAGAAAGGGCAGATTAGGCTTGTGTAGCATTGTGCCTGTTCTTGCTATTATCAAGTGAGTTGTACATGTCTGTTTGCATCCCAGAAGAGCTCTCCTCCCATAGTAGAATGTCCCTTCCTTCTGTGTGCCTGCTGTAGGCTCCTACAGCCAGTCAGTTTGCTCAGTAGCTTTCAGTCTCACTTTCTGTTCCTTCCTTCTTCCTTTGTGATTGCTGGGCAAGGTGCCAAACAGTGCTTGCCTGAATTCTGTGCTCTCTCTGTGGGATTTGTCATACTGGGAGTGACAGGGTTACAGCTTGGGACTGTTTAAGAGTACAAGTCTGTCTGTGATTTAAGGGAAAACAGGTGTAGGATAGATCTGAACAAACAAATACTTTTAAGAGAAATTGGGAATGTACTTTTCAATTTCCATGTGACCTGATTGATTGCAGCTTAAGTAATAAGTAGAGCTAAATCCTATGATGACCTGCTCAGTCCAATCCCATCAGGGCAGTAGAGAAGCATACATGTAGTGCCTTACCTCTGCAGAGGCAGTCTGACCAGCTGCACCATATCTCTGCTGGGTATTTAACTATCACTGAGATGCTGTGCTCCCAGATGCCAGCAGGCTTTGCAGAGTCCCTGCTGAGTGTCATCATGAGCATTGCTTTGCAGGAGACAATACTTTTCTGCTGTGACTGAAGAACAGCCTCACTATTATGAAAACTGGCTTATGGAAGGACTAACAAACACTCGTATTCCTTCTCTCCTTTGGGTTGGGTTGCTGGAAGTATAATTTTCTTCATCTTGTAGAGGGTGAAATTAAGTTAGGAAAGAGTGAAACTACCGCAGTGAGTTAGTGGCAGAGGTTAGAATAAAAGCCAGGTTTCCTGCTGTCAAGCTGCTCTAGGCAAACCTGTTTTAGCAGGGAGGTTGGACTTGATGATCTCCAGAGGTCCCTTCCAAGCCTCCCAATCACTCTGTGATCCTGTGAAGCGTGTTTCTGCCAGAGGTGACAAAGTGGTGGCCCAGGTTGCGCAGGGCTCCTGAAGTCTTCAGACTTACCCCAGGCAGGGGAAGCTGACATCTGTTTTCCAGACCACAACAAAGACACAGAGCATTTTGCTTTTGCAATGTTGCTGCATAGAGGGTATTGAGTTAAAGGTTGAAAATCTCTTTCTTGGGACTGTAAGGGGCATGAATATGAGTGCTAAGCTTGGGATTAAATGTCATATTTAAATGTATATAACTGGAAAATTAGGGGGGGAAAAAGCCACCTAATATGCACTTAAGCATAAATTAGCACTAGTGCACATTACAAATGCACAGCTAATTCAAAGGGAAGGACTCCACAGGCATCTTTTCTCCACTGCTACATCCTTTTGTTTCAGATGCCCTTCACCTCTGCTTTTGATTTTGTCTAGGTTCTCTGAAAGCTTGTTTCTGTAAAGAAATGACTTAAAAACAGCCCAGGTTATCTGCAGGCACCCCCCTCTGTCTTGTCACACAGCTGCTTGTGGGATCTCACTCAGGCTGTTGGTGATTTACATTAGGATTTCCTTTTCACAGTGCAGCAGTTCCCATGGGAGTTAAGCCTGCTCTGGTTGGAGACCTTAGTCTTTGCTATTAAAAAACTTTAAAATAATGTTTCCTGAATGTCACCTCTGTGTGTGACTGCAGCAATTTCAGCTTGAATGGGTTCAAGAAAGCTGGGAAGTACTCTGAGGGTTTCCAAATGTTAGCCCCAGCCCCAAACATCTGTGGCTTGCACTGTGGGTCCCAGCAGTGAAGTGTGAAGCCAGAGAACTCACCTGGCAGACACCTTCAGGTGATGGACATACAGGCACCTGTACATGGGTTTTGTAATCACTAGGCACTAACAAAGGCTTGAAGACCATTCTTCACCATCTCCCAATGTAGGTCTTGATATATTTTGCTAGAGAAGAAACCTCCCTCACCCTGCAGTATCTTGTTCTAGGCTGCCTGTGATTCTTTGTCCCCTTGTTTATTAAATGTGGTATTTGTATTCCTTGTTCTTTGAATATAATTTTTTCAGTCTGCACAAATGCAACATCTGCTTCATAGTAATTTATTTCCTCACATTTCCATGTTTTTGTTACACTTGGAAACAAATGCAGTCATTCAATGATCTCAGCATTTGATTCTCAGGTCCTTTTACAGTCAGGGTATTTTATCTTGCCTTTCAACTTAATGTAACCCATTTGTAGCCTCTTCTTTTTTGCCTGTGTTGAGTAGGATACTTTGGGAATTGCTGGGCTTTAAAAAGTCATGCTTCATTTTGTGATTATAGCAATTTTTTTCTACAATTATTAGATTGCAAATAAGTAATGAACAGAAGTTGGTATTTTAGAAAAGAAAAAAGGAGTTGCCGAAATAGGAGATTGCAGAGGGAGCTCTAAAGTGAGAAGTAGTAACACCTGTGATGTCTCTTTCTTAGCAGCCTTTTGATCTTTTCCTTCTTGATAGCTTGTGCTTTGTCTTCTAAATGCCCAGGGCCATTAACAATAGATGCTGTAGCAGTAGCACCTAATCAAAATGCCCTTGTGAGGAGGAGTTTCCTGAATGGGTGAGCAGCCACATATGGGCCATCTGAAGCCAAAATGTAAGAAATCCTTCACTGCAGAATGGCTCAGACAAATGCAGCAAAGCTATATACACAGCCCCAGTTCCTAGAAAAGGAGCAGGTTGTGCTGCCTTCCCTTTGCTGAGCAGCTCTGAGGAGGAATGGTCAATGCCACATCTGAAAGGAATTGCAGGTGCACAGATGTATGAGTCTGTCTCCCTGGAGCCAGCTGTGGTTCCTTTTTCCTTTTTTTTTTTTGTGGAGGAGGTGGTGGCAAATATGCACAGCATCTTTTAAAGCAGTGGTGATTTGGAGACTTGTCGTTGGGGCCACAGTCAGACAACACATGAGCAGGTGTTGGAATAGAAACCTCAGTAATGAGATTGGTGTATGAAGGAGTATATGAAGGGCTTTTCACAGTACATCTTATGGTGGCTATCAGCATCTGAGATCCTCTGATCTGCAGAGATTGCATTGTTACAGAGAAAGAAGAGACCCCAAAAAGGGCCTGTGCATCAAGCAGACAATCTGGGGTCTTGTGCAGAATCACACAATGTTAGGGGCTGAAAGGGACCTCGAAAGACTATCTAGTCCAACTCCCCTGCCAGACCAGACCTAGACAAGGTCACACGGGAACACAGCCAGGCAGGTTTTCCAGAGGATACTCCACAGCTTCTCTGGGTAGCCTATTCCAGTGCTCTGTCACCCTCACTGTGAAAAAGTTTTTCCTTATGTTCATGTGGAACCTCCTATGCTCCAGCTTGCACCTGTTGCCCCTTGTCCTATTATTGTTAGACATCACTGGGAAGAGCCAGGCGCTGTCCTCCTGACATTCACCTTCACATATTTGCAAACATTAATGAGGTCACTCCTCAGTCTCCTCTCCTCCAGGCTAAAGAGCCCCAGCTCCCTCATCCTTTCCTCAGAAGGGAGATGTTCCACTCCCTTCATCATCTTTGTGACTCTGTGCTGGACTCTTTCAAGCAGTTCCCTGTCGATCCTGAGCTGAAGGGTCCAGAACTGGACACTACATTCCAGATGTGGCCTTGCCAGGGCAGGGTAGAGGAGGAGATACAGGAGTCTCCTGTATCTCTCTGGGCTTTGAGTTTGTCTTTTACAAGTCCTCTCTGGAAAAAGTAAACCTAGTTAAACCTGCAGATGCCACATTCCCATCCCTGTTGTGCTTAGCAGCAGGACACAGGAGAGGAGCTCTGGTGGCACTGCTTTAAAAGGAGAATGCCAAGTTTTCATCCATTATATGGAGACAGAGACTGTGACTGTGTTCTCAAAGGCTTCACACTGACAGGGTTTGACCAGCCAGCAGCGTAGCTCACATGTCTTTGCAAGGACCAAAAGGTGTGAGGGCACAGTCTCTGCCTGTGGCTTCTCAGCTCATGGAAGGAGGATGGATCCTGCTCTTGTAAAGCAAAGTATTTGTAAAACTAAGAGAAGAAATAGACCATGCCTTGGTGGCATAGCTGGCATGCAGCCTTTCTTCAAGGCTTATGTTTCTGAGTGGGTGAACCAAATCATTTATAAATGCTTTGGATCTGTAAGCAAGAGAACAGCTCTGTGTTGTGAAGACACAGAAGTCTCTCTTCCACTGTTTAATTAATGCTTACAAGACCTGCCCAGGTAAGTCTTTGGTGCACTAAGGAAAAACCTCTAAGAATGCTGTTTCTCAGAACAAGTGAACTTTGGGGAATTTTGGTCACTGGGTAATTGCAGTGCAAGGCTGTTCATCTCACTCTCCTATTTAATAATGTAGCAGGTACTGAGTGACAGAATTACAAATTGTTCAATGCTCTTAATTTCCTTTCCACGGAGAAAGAAAAAGAAGAGTGGAAAGAAATAAAATGTTTGCAGGATGGTAATGTTTATCCTCAGGAAACAGTGTGCCAGAGATCTCAATCTCTGCTGCACTATTATTATGATTCTCTTCCAAAATAGTCTGCAGATAGTCCTGCCCTGTGGTAGAATCAGGAAAGCAAAGACTGAATCATCACACTTCCCCTTGCATTCTTGGGACGTGTAACATATTACCAGTTGCCTAAGAGCACCACATCTCTTCTTTCTTTTCTCTGTGAGCTCTTCTATCTAAAGCAACATTTGGCTGCCTCCTTTTACTTGTATTAGGGTCTTCATACTATGACAGCAGAGAACAGTCTTTACTGTATGTCTTTGTAGTGAAGGTGATGAGACTGGAACAGGTTGTCCAGGGAAGTCATGGATGCCCCCTGGAGGCATGCAAGGCCAGGCTGGATGAAGCCTTGAGCAACCTGGTCTAGTGGAAGGTGTCCCTGCCCTTGGCAGGGGAAGTTGAAACTAGATGATCATGAACATCCCTTCCAACTCCAACCCTTCTGTGATTTTGTGATAATATGGTGCATAAGTGTCTTAATCACTCAAAATAGTTTTTTTTTATTTGATGATTAAAAATTGCAGCATAAACAATAATGCACTTCATGTAGTGTGTAACTGAAACAATTAAGCAGTAGAAAGCTGTTTCTGCAAGCATTCTAAATTTTCATTCAGCCATCTTCTCAAATTGACCATTTCTTGCTTCGTTGTCATGGAAATATTAGGCTAAAAATACCTTTAGATGTGCAGTAGATAGAAGGAATGTGTGCATGTTGATTCTCAAGTGTGATAAATGTATTAAAGAAAGAAAAGCAGCCCTTCTAGGGGTATTGTAAGTAATAGTGTTAAGCTCTTGGCTTCTTTGTTGCAAAGAATATTTTCTTGATAATATTCATGTCTCATTGCCCTAAGACTTAATCACAAGACTCTTTCTGTACTGCCTGGCTGTAACAGCTCCCAGTCAGAGTGAACACTGAGTTTGATATTGCACAGTCTGGCTGCTAAACACAAAAGCTGTTGTTGTAAAGTGTGATGGTGATGGAAAGGAGCTTAGCACTGCAAATGTGAATAGATTTGGCTTTGGACCGGGAGAGGTGCGGCGTAACAAGAGAAAGGATGCAATGTGTAAAGGGAGCTGGGGGTGTGGTAAGGTCCATGATGGATGCCAACAGGAAAACAACTTCTTTAGCTACTTCTACTTGTAAAGAATTGTTGAGTGAGTTGTAACATCTGAGTGGCCCCTCCAAGGAGGTGTTCAGGGACAGGCTGGATGAAGCCTTGAGCAACCTGGTCTAACGGAAGGTGTCCCTGCCCATGGCAGGGGGGTTGGAACTAGATGATCTTTAAGGTCTCTTCCAACCCAAACCATTCTGTCATTCTGTGAGTCTACGGCTGGTTTTGGCATTAATGTCTTCAAAGGTAACCTTCTTGGAGGGAAAAAAAAAAACCTTAAAGATTGACTCAAGTGAATGTTCACTTTCTGATATGAGATTCAGTTATGGTTATGAAACACATAATTAAAGAGCAGCTCAAGAAGTGCTGTAGCAAGTGTCTTAAATTAAACTGCTACTAATGTAAATGAAAAGAGGAATCCTCCCTAATTTCAGTACTTGGCTGGATTTGGAGTGCAAAGTGTTCTTTTTCATGCTGTCCTTTCCCTTCAGAAAGCAGGCTCCAGATAAAGTTATGATTTACACCTTCCTAAGTACTAATGATTGATCATAAGGCTGATGTCATTTTCTGCTCCTATAAACCCAAAGCAATTCCAGGTCCACCTATGTTTTGAGATCAAAGGGAATAAAAACATTGTGATGCAGAGGGATGTGATTAAGGTACTTGGTTTCTGAAGTTCATGTGTTATCTTGCTCATGGCTATGCCTGAAGGCATAATAGTCATATGTATTTAATTAAGACCTTTAACTGCTATTGCCCTGATACAAGCAAGGAGCTGATGGTTCACAGGCACCTGCTCTGGGAGACAATAAACGTGGGACAGACATAGTATCTGGACACTTAAAGGGTATATTGTGACAGAGGGAGTCAAAAAGAGCTTGCTTCATCTGGGAGAACCCCTTAAAGAGAGGAAAGGGGTCCCCAGCTCTTCCTGTCCCTCCTCTTCCATGGAGCCTTGAGCTATTGTATAGTTTTGAGTTTATAGCTTTCTCTGTCATTCCTGAGTCACCTTCACAGCGCTTCTGCTGAGGCCCAGAACAAAGCCTTGGGATGTCTCTGTGTATTTAATTTCTGTTTCTGTTGTGATTTAGTGCGTATTGGTGTCACTGAGAACACAGCCAGGCACTCCATCTCCAGTTCAGATTCTTTCCCTGAATGTTGTTAGTGGCTGTAATGTAGCTAAGGAGCCACTCATGCAGTGAAACAGATGGCTTTCAGCTTAGCAGGTAAGGCTCATTGCAAGCCTACTGCAAGCATAGATGTTTTCTACTGTCCAGTTTTGCTAAAGAACTGTTGAGTCCATTGTAACCAGTTTTAAAACAAAAGTGTGCTGTTTAAAATACTTAATCTGATGTTATTGAGGCATTTCAGAAGATGCTTTGGATGATCTCCCTCATAAATAGACGAAATGTGTTTGATTTTGCCTGCAATGGTGTTTTTCATTCAATGTGCATGAGTGCTTAGGATCAGAGAGCAAACTTTAGGCATGGTTTCCAGTTGTTATGGACTCAACTACCACACAGTTAAAAATGCTTTGATGATTTCAAGTTTTTCTCAAATAAATTGCACACTTGCTACTGCTCATGGTGAAAAACTCATCGTGAAGCTGATTTACATAAAAACATCACATGCCTGTAGGCTTCGGAATTTCATTAAACTCTCATTTTTAATGCAGCCCTTATAATTTGCTGTTTGCAATGACTAAAATGTGCCTCTCAGACAGCTTTTCCTTCTTCTGATGAAAGACAGGTAAGTTGTTACAACCACATTTCCTCCCCACCATCCCCAAATCATTCACTCAGATTGGAGCCTGTCTTTTTAGCAGTCCAAAAACGCAGAGCAGATAGCACTGTTGGGTGTAACTGTAAGCAAATAAAATTCTTGCCTCTTGTAGGCTGGGTCCTGCTGGCTTTATGAATATGAAGCAAACAGTTCTCTTGATTTCAGTGGCATGAGAGATGACTCAGTGCCAGGAATGGTAAGCCTGAGTCCTTTCTTTTCCTTCTCCCCTGTCTCCCATCTCACATTTCTGAATGTAATTTTAGGGAGAAATTATTTTTTTCAAGGATGTGAGATGTTTCAGCAAACCCAATTTCAATTTCATCACTCATATTATACATGAAAATTTAAGATGTGGGTAAGAGTTGAAGAATACGCCCCAGAGCAAACTGCAGATTCTGTTCCTAGCTTTAGGAACAGAATAAAACACCTTTTTATTAAAGATATTTAGCATCCTTAGCTACTGGCTGGCCAGTGGCATCCTTCCACTGACCTTTCCTGCAGAAGCTTTGCTTTGCTTTACTCTGCCTCAATTCTGGCTGTCAACCTAAATGCCAGACTTAATGGACACTTTGATGCCCAGTGCAGGCTCTTGTTCACTGTCAGCTGGACTCTGGACTTTCACAAGGGCCACTGGATGGCTGTAGGTTTTAATGTGTTCCAACCCCTGCTCACCTGGACAGAATTTGAGCCAGCAGGCTGGCCATAAACCCCACTGCCATCTCCCTGTGTTTGCCTAATTGGGAGCTTCAGTGCAAGTCCCTCAGTATGTGGACTACCTTCCCACTATGAAGGCAGCTGGCAGTGCTTGTCTGTCCTAGCAAGACTGAAACAGTGCTCTGCTCCCTGCTCTCCCCCAATTCTTCTTTACTCAAGTCTATGACCACCACAATTCACAGGAGTTTTATTTCTTCACCATTATACCTGGTTTTGTCCTGGCTTCTGTTTCTCCATCCCTGTGTTCCTTAATCCCTCCAGCTGCCTTCATACCTTCCTTCAACAGGGGCGAATTGGCAGTGGATTCATATTCTTCTTTTCCATGCTACTTGGCAGTGTGGAGAGATCTCAGGGATACAGTCCTCAGGCTCCCAGGAGAGGCACCCAGATGTGGCACGGCCAGGAAGGGCTTAGATCTCTATTGCAGAAAAAAAGTCTTTTCTTAGGACCAGTCTGCAACATGCTCAGCATAGATAGGATTTCCTGGGCACGTAGATGGTAAAATCCAAGATCATCAAAGATGTCTCAAATGAGCATATCAAACAGTTTTTTGGAGAGGTCTATAAGTTAGCTGAATTTTCATGTCCTTTTACAGGAAGAGCAAAATTTATAAGCTTAGTGTAGTAATTTCTCAATATTAACATGGAGGGGGATAAAAGGTCTTCAGAAATCTTGAAAAGGTTTTTCCCTTACCCTCACAGCTTCCCTGTTCTGGAGGAAATTTTCTTTCTGTGTATCTCTGTAGATCTGAGGCGGACATGCAGCATGCAAATGTCACTACAAATGTATGTATCTTTGAAAATGTATAAGCAACTGAAAACAAGGTTTATAATGAAAAACGTCAAGCAACTTTAGTAATCAGCAGTGCTAGATTGTCTTGCCTGTCTGGAGAAATACAGACAAGTGCTGGAAATGAATGTATAAGCACACATCCATTCCAGCTGCTCACATTCTTTAGTAATGAGTCTTGCCAATAGGACAGTTTTTATGAGGATAGCACATAAGCAACAGCCAGTTGGAATTAGATCTCTATGTTCTTCCTGAATGGCATCTGACAGAGCCACTTTGTGTCTCTCCTGTAACAGGAACTCCTGGACACCTTTATTATCATAAGGCAAAAATTGGTGTGGTTTTTATATGCCTTGTTTTCAGGAATCTATGCTTGGAAAAAATTCTGAATAATGATAGTTAATCCCAGGGCAGTCATAGGTAAGCAGATGTGTGTCATTTCATGTGAACAGTGTGGTAATGGCTGAGAGAACTGGCTTTCTTCAGCCTTGAGAAGAGAAGGCTTAGGGGAGTCCTTATTACCATGGACCAGTACGTAACAGGTGGCTACCAGGCAGATGGAGATTCCCTTTTTGTAAGGACTCCCACAGAAAAGACAGGGGGTGATAAGTACCAAGGTACTGCTGGGGAGATTCCCATTGGGCTCCAAATAAAATGTTTTCCCAGGAGAACTGCCAGATGTTGGAGTCATCTCCCAAGGGAAGCAGTGGATTCCCCTACTCTGGACAATTTTATGACTCATCTTGACAGGGTGCTGGGCCATCTCATTTCAACTACACTATCACCTAGAAAGGTTGGACCAGAGGACTTTTGGGGTTCCTTCCAACCTGGCATCCTGTGATTCTGTAATAGATGTGGATTATACAAAACTAGACCCAAAATCAAGGTGGCATGGAGCCTACAAAACTTAGGGTTCAGACAAGTGAAGCTAGGGTAGGGGAGGGTAGGAAAGGAGAGGGACCCACTGACTATAAGGATTTGTTCCATGTTCGTGATGAGTGTACTAATTTGCTGTACTACTCTTGTGGTGGTTGGAGGCAGCTAGCTGCTGAATCTAATTATCAAACAAAGGAAATAAAAAAGAAAATCAACATCCGAGAGTATCCACAGATCAAAACCAACAACAGAACAAAGAATCAATGATATAATACATTATAATCATCAGCTCTCCTCTTCTAAAGGAAGTAAGTCCAGCCCTGAATGTGCAGCCCTTGTGAAGCAATAGCAGTCTGAAAACACACCGTCTGCATATCATAGAATCCAGAATTGTTTTGTTTGGAAAGGACCTCTAAGATCAGCTCCAACCATTGACCTAACACCACCATGGCCATTAAACCATGTCCCCAAGTGCCATGTCTACATGATTCTTGAACACTTCCAGAGATGGTGGCTCTACCACCTCCCTGGGCAGCCTGTTGGAATGCCTGACCACTTGCATGCCTTTTCCTCTTGTTCTGTCACCTGATACTTGGGAGAAGAGACTGACCCCCACCTCCTTTCAGGTTCTCAGTTTCCTCAGACCTGTTCTCCAGACCCTTCACCAGCTTCATTGCCCTTCTCGGGACTCACTTTAGCCCTTCAATGTCTTTCCTGTAGTGAGTGGCTGGGAACTGAACCCAGTATTTGAGGTGTGACCTCAACAGTGCTGAACACAAAGACATGATCTCTTCCCTATTTCTGCTGGTCACACTATTCCTGATACAGAACCAGAATCTGAAACAAAATGACTGTGGTCATGTAATCTGTTCTTCAGTATCAGATACAACTACAAACCCTGAAATACCTTAATTCCACAACAATAAATAATGTTATTTGAACATTCTAACTGTGCGTTTCTGTATCTTGACAAGTTTGGATTTTCTTCTTGAATTTAATCCTGATTAGAAGATTTCTGGGTGTTGGCTTTGAGCTGTTACAGTTTCCTTGCAAAGGTTTATGTCTGGTGTTTTTAATAAGTACTGGTGAGCATTAATTCTGTCTCCAGGTGCATTTTTCTTTCCTACCTGGAAGCGTTATAATAATCTGAGATTGTAAAACCTTGTATCTCATGGTTTCTCAAAAGAAGTTCTTTAACAGTCTGTTCACATATTTATGCATGTTTTAGAGCAGGGCAGCAAGAAAGTCACCAGAAAATTGGAAGCAATTCCACAACTGGGATTAAACAAACACATCTGTTTAGGCCTTGTTTGCTTGGTTTTAAACTGTTAGTTATCTAAAAGCTGAGGCGCCTTGAGGAAAACTGTAAGCAGTTGTGATAATAAGCAAATACTGTGAGAAGATGCTGTGTACAGCTTGAGAAAATACAGAGTCCAGAGGTGGCTGAGGAGCAGACCAGGTTGGTGGCTGTAGTGTCACCATAGCATCTTGGCCAGGCAGTTTCTGGAACAGTTTTTCTGGCAGAGCTCAGAAATCAGAGCTGCTGTTTGCATGGAGCTACAACAGGCATGCATGACTGAAATAAACAATACTGTGTATTGATGCTGGAAGCACAAATTAGATTTGCCATATCTGTTTTATGTCTTGATTCTTTGCTGACAGGGCAGGAGAAACTACTTATCTCTGTCTAAAAACTGTTGATGCCTAGTGAAAGGCTCATGCTGATGCAGGGACACTGGGTTTGGACTCTATGGGTTGCACAGTTTACCTGCTCTCTATGTTTCCAGGGGTCTTCAGAAGCAGGAGATGGCTGCTGGAGGCAGCAGCGGGTGGAGAAGGGTGGTCAGGCATGGGAGCTGGGCAGGATTTATGCCTCTGCACCAGGTTTCACAGGTAGATGCTGATAAAGTTCATATATGTGCTTCATGAAGCTCTCAGTGAGAGGAAACTTTTCTCTTTCTTCTTTGACTTTCATACTCTCTCCCTCCTTTCCTTGTTTCTTTTTCCTTGCTTTTTTCTCATTTAGGCAGCTTGAGACGTTCTCTCCTGTCCTGCTCTTCTAATCTCACTCCTCTCCTTCCCTCAGCTTTGACATTGGTGCTGTTGCTTACTCAATTCCAGTACTGCAACACCTCATATAAACTGCCTTTAATCTCCTTTTGTATTGGTTTCCCCTTACAATTCCTTGTCCTTTTTTTTTTCTTTTCATAGGCCTGTCCCAGTTTCCCCACTGTATTAAGTCATCCCCTCCATTGATCCCCTACCTCCACTTTGACACCTT